>NW_021940291.1:5326867-5926867 GCF_001715985.3 Manacus vitellinus
CCACAATGGAAAGAAAACAACTCCAGCTCTCTTTTTTTTTCACCCCCTCTCCTTTTTCCCATCTTGTGATCTTAACCCAGCTGGTGAGGGAGAAAATTCCCATGTGAGGCGTGTGGGTGGAGCCCAATTGTGTAAGCCCCATGCTTGCAAAGTGTTTGGCATGGATCCGCTCGCTTGCTTTGTTTTCCATGGCCGGACACAGAGGGAAGCCACATTCAGCACATTAACAGCCACCACCTGTTGCTCTGTTCTCCTTCAGAGGAACCCTGAGGCTGGGGAATCACACTGTGCTCTGGCCCTTGATCTCCAGGGAAGTTTGATATATCAGGGATGTGCATTTGTCCCCACATTTTTCTTGCTTTTCCTGGCTTTTGCAGGACATGATGCAGATGGATTTAGGGGTCCAGATGGAGAAGAAGTCGTTGGAGCAACTTGAGCACTACTTTGATGCAGGTCACTAGGAAGAATTTTCAAGCTCCAGCCGATGTGGTTGTCCTGAAGACAAACTCTTCTTGGTTAATTCACTGCAATCAGAAATTTCTCTGCCACAGACTGCTCCAGAAATCTTAAGAACCTAAAGCCCAAGTACAAGGAATAGCAAGAAAATGCAAGGGGAAAGAACTTACTAACCTTGTCAATGACATTTGTGGGACCATCCACCAGATTTCTCCCCTTCTTGTGCAGTAGAGCTTAAATCAATCTCCATTCCTATGCACTTTCCTGTTCATATGTAAAGCAAAAAAAAAAAAATCACTAATGCAGCTAATTCTCAGTTTCTTGAAGCAATTGACACAAGTACATGAATTAACTCATCACTTTATATCATATACTTGAGGTAAATGTGCTATTTGGAGTACCTCTTGGTAAGAATAAGCAATTTAACATCCATTAGTATTTGGAATATTCTGTTTCATTAAAACCACAGTCATCTATCCCTAAATGTAGATGAGAGAAGAACCTCTTGGTTGTACTAGATAAACTTAAAACCTCTTCATATTACTGGGTACTGTGAAAAGATTTTAATGTAAATATAAGCGAGGCCTTGGGTTTCCAAAAGATAGTTCTCCTACCTTGCACTGAAGTTTCTCATAGCTTTTGTATGTTTGAAAATTACAATGTGAATTAAGGGGGAGAAAGCAATTGTAGTGCACATATTTTAAGCTTTCAATATAATTCCAGAGTAGTTCTGCAAAACATTGTTTCTGTCTTCCATTCTGCTACTTGCGTATGAAAACCATTCTCCTTTATAATGGTTTCAGTGCCTGAGATTATGGGAGAGCTAGAATTATTTTTTTTTAAATAATAATAAATATCTATCCTCTGTTTTCATTTGAAATTTCCAGATGATTCAGGGCCCCTTTGCCCTGGGCTAGACCTGAAGAATTTACTTCAAATCGCTTTAGTTTATGATACTGTGTTCTTTTATTGTAAGTATTATAAATAATATAAAAGCAGTGACTTCAGATTTTAATTAGACTTGCAACACATCTATAGCACAGTAAAAAAATATATATATTACAATGATTTGTTCAATTTTTACCATAAAAGAACAAGGAAAGGATCCTGAAAAACTTCTAGAAAAAAGAATGTTCTTTTTCTCCTCAGTTCAGTCATATTCAACCCTCAAGAAGTTCCTCAACTTTAAAAAGCTATTTTTGTCTAAGCAGTAAAGGTAGAAATGTTACAGAAGTCACAGGAATTTCTGGAAAAACTAAATCCTTTCACTGTGCTGCCTAATTTAGTCTTAAGTCTTTTCCAAATGTTGAAATACACTTTCAGGGCCACAGACCTTACAATTCATACAAAGCTGGAATGTCTACAGGTAATGGCTGTCGACTGAATGAGAGACGGGCATTATTTCACTGCTGAAGAATGAACAGTTGGATCCTGGCTAACACAGAGTGCAACCTGCCTTCCACTCTTCACCAAGGGGCCAGTCCAACTTTCCCAGAAGACACTGATTTAGGTGAAAGTGCCGTCCAGCAAAGTAACTGATCAACACCCAAGGTACAAAAACGTGTCTGTGTTGACAACGTGATGCTGCTGGAAGGAATGGACTAGGCGACTGTTGCCACAGAATGTTCTTCCTTTGGAAGAAAAATCTCTTCCTGCTTTGCAAAATTTACACACTTGATGAGACCTCATATCTTGTTTAAAAGCAACACAACGCTGAAGTCACTGTTACACTGGCTGATAGGCTCGTAGAGAGGTGTCCAAAAGGAGAGGTGTCCTGACTAGGTACATTAAGCGCATAAAATATATTCCATGACTACTGTATGTCTACCATATGGCTTAGGTCAGAGTTAGATTAACATAGAAAGATACAAAAAATAGTTTCTATAACCAAACCAAGGCGCTGGATTCTGGTGAATCAGGATTAGTGTTCTGCAGCTGTAGGGAAGATACTTTATAATTAAGCCTGCACCCTCCAGCAGATCTCAGTTGGAGGTACCAGCAGTCTTAGGCAAAAACTGGTTTGAAATCAGCCTAGCTTCCAGCTGAATAGCTCTGCTGGTGAGGAAGAAAAGTCTGTATGTTTGTATGTCTCCCACACAGCACAAGCTCACTTAGAACATCTGAAAAAGTGGACCTAATACATCTTTATTTTCTTGCTTTTCATTTTTCTTCAAGATTTATAATTCTGTAAAAAAAAAAAAAAAGAGGCCTATATGCAAGAATGGTTGCAAAGTTAACCATTAATTTCCTGCTCAAGTGCATGGACACAGTGCAAAATTATCCTTAAATAACAGAGTAGAAGTCATGTTAAATCTGAAATTCCTATGCTTTTCATTTTTCTGTCTTACCAGGCTGTGTATAGGTGTAATAGCAGGGTAGATTCCCATGTCAGAAACAAGACTTATCCTGTCTGGATTGCAAGAACAGAGCTGCAAAGACCATTGGCCTAAAGTCTGAGAAAAGTGAAGTACGATCTTCCACCTGACTCATAAGTATTCCACATCAATATCTCTGATAAATGTCTAAAGCGTTTGAACATAGAAATAATATCAAGGGTACTTCCCTCATGGCTGAGTCAAGCTGTGACAACAGGTCCTGAAAGTAGATATTTTTGTAATACTTTATCTTGTCATCATCCTGATGTCTACTTGTGCAGGGAAGAATAGCAAAGTCCTTTCATGTTGAACGGGTTTAAGAGCAGTTGGTTGTTTATTTCCCTGAAGCTACGTAGTGTCTTGTGTCTCCACATCAGGGTGAGACTCAGGTTTGTGTCAGGCAAATTCCACAGTAACATTATTTTTAAAATCACACCTAATGTTAGTTTGTCCTGGCTGATAGAAACATCCCCCTTTCCGATCTCCACATTCCTATACAATCTGGCCAGTAATAGCTCAAATTTAATAGCACATACAGGTATAAATTTAGTCAACTGTTAGCAAAAACTGACACATTACTGTGTCCTTGAGGTGACCCACTTCCACAAGCCTCCACTCTGGCAAACGTGGGTCAGAAATTTCCTTGGGTCTCCACTCTCCCCCCTTGCAAACTGGCCCATAGCTCCAATCCTAAAGTCTGTGCTGCTGTTAAGAAATGTGCTGTAGGGAAAAGCTTCTGGGCTGTTGCAGGCAGCTCCCAGCCAGGAAGAATGGTGAGCAGGGCTGGAGCACTGCTGTCAGTGCCACTTGACAGAGTAATGCAGGCAGAGGAGCCATTTGTCTGTGCTGTGTGGGACATAACCTCTCACACCACCCAGTTTTGGACTCATTCTTCACCTCCCACCACATCACCATTTTTTGTACCAGGCACATTTTTGTGGCAAATTCCAGATGAAAACTCCTCTTCTGTTGGATTTTGGCAGTTTCTTGGCCACAACCTGTGGAGTCCATGGGCCTGAAATGAGACTAATGGAACAGCTTGCGATTCCTAGAGCCCTTATTTTAGACTCTCTCCAAACTCAAGTGCACCTTCTTACCTCATTGCTTCACATTTGGTTCAGATTTGAAAGAGATCTTGGCAACTCTGAGAGCCATGAAACATTTTAAAGTGATTAATAAGACTGCACAGTTACAGCGAAGGATGACTCCTGCAGGACTCTGCCTACATTTCATGTTAATGTCAGCTAACAATTCATCTGAGTAAAGAAGAAAACTAGTACATTTTTCCTATGCATCCATAACAAAGTCTAAACAGTAGGAATAACAACAGAGTGTTTAACACACAATATTTTCAGAACAAAACATTAAAAAAACACTCTCTGAAAGAAAAAAACATTAATATTATAAGTCCCCGCCCAGCTCTCCAATTCACACTTTTACCTTTCTAAATCCATGCAACATTAAACTCTCTTTTAATTTTCCTGCGATCTCTTCATCTGCCTTGGTGACAGGTACCCTTCCCACTTGCTCTCATACTGGACATCTCAGTGCCACTGACACATGAGACTGTGCTTTTTCAGGCAACCTCCCAGGGCTCTGGGTATCAGGGTATCACAGCCAAATCTCACCGTGTCCTCTGGTGCTGTATCCCTGTCACCCTGGAGCTGACTCTGTGCCAACCTGTGGTCCAGCAGAGTCCCTGGGTGGTGCTGCTGCCCAGGCACAGGAGGGGGATCCTGTTCTCTCACAGATGGCCCGTGTTTGCTGTGTGCAGCCAAGGGACATGTACCACTAAAAGGAAGGATGTTTGGCTGGAGGCTTGCAGGCTGGTGCAACCTAATCAGGCTGGGTACTGCCACACATCTGTACACTGCTCCCAGGGATCACAACAGTGGCCCTCAGAAACAGGCCAGCTATCACTGCTGTGACCAGTTACAGCTGTGCTGACACATTGCCTTTTCTACTTTTATGTTGTCAGCATCTTTAATGAGAAAGCCCCACTGCTGCTTTCCATGCCACCTGTGTAGTTTATAAATTTTTTTCCTTTTCTAGTGCGAAGGATATACATTTCTTTACTATATTTTTAGATAAATTTTCTCCTTTGCTTGTCTATGTTTTTTTTCAGCACCACAGTTTTGAGAAAGTCTCTAGCCACTTGGTAGTACCAGTGGGAAAGTTGCCCTTGTTTCCTGGGAGCAGAAAGCTGCCTGTGCTTACAGTGGAAAAGACTATATGCTAAGAAATCCACTGTTGCTTTTGTGCACCATATAGAATTTCTCTTTTTTTTCCCTTTGGGAATAGCAGTCAATATTGGCAGTTTCTTGGCCACAAACCTATGCAGTCCATGGGTCTGAAATGAGACTAATAGAGCAGCTTGCAATTCCTAGAGCTCTTATTTTAGACTCTCTCCAAATTCAAGTGGACCTTCTTACTTTGTTGCTTCACTCTCAGTTCAGATTTGAAAGAGATCTTGGCAAGAGATCTTGCAGTCCCCTTACTCAGTGCTAGGAAGTGGAAGTGCTTACTGTGATAGTAGCACTGCCTTACCTAAAAGACAAGAAACTCTGAGCTAGTCAAACTGTTGAGGTTGAAATAGATTTTTAAAAACATCTATATTTGTTTATTTGTGTATACATTTCTCATCCTCTTTTTTTTTTCCCCCCTCTGGTAACCAGATATTCCTGCAAGTCTATTCCTTTGTTGCATTTTTGCTTCACTTCCTGTCAAATTATTTCATTTTATTTAGCTTCACCTGTCAAAATATGTGAGCTAATTCTCTTTGTGATGACCTGCCACTGCTTCTTAGTCTCCAGTGACAGGATGCAGCAATTGCACGCCTGCAAAGCCTGTGCCATGGAAATCACCTGGGCACCTTTACATACACATAAGCAGAGAAGACAGACACAGACTGAAATGCCTTGACCAGTTTAGCTCTGCTCTCAAGTGCTACCAAACAAGAAATGTCCTCTGCTCACAAACATGGCCCTTTCCTACCTTTCATCCCTAGGTTGCCAAACGTTCAGTGTGCAGAGTCTAACCTAACAGGCACCACCACCTCTCTGAATTTATCCCTCACCTTAAACTTCCTCCGAGGGAACTTACATAGGGTTTTTTTGGGGGGAGTAACACAACATTCTGGTATAATGTATGTTCTGAAATAATTTTTTATTCTATATCAACTGACTGCATACTACCTGACTAAAGGCAGCTGCAAAGGAAGGAACTCTGTAATACCATGGTATTTATTTTTGTCATTTTTCTGCTGTGATGCTGGTTGTTATAATTTATCTGACTTTTTACCTGTGCAGAGCTACAATAGCTCCAAGCCACCTTGCAGCACAGGAAGTCCTTGTCTGGCTAGTCTGATGGTTGTCCAGCAAGTCATTACTTGAGCTGGGAGTGGTGAAATGCAAAGCCAGAGTATCCTGGGTAAACAGATACCTCTTTCATCTCCTCTGCAGAAGTGGGTGAGTGAGAATTGGTGTTACCCAAGACTCTGTTGATGCTGTTCAAAGTGATGAGTTTTACCCTTAATGTTATACTGAGGGAGCCCATGTGGTGGCCAGTGATTGATTACCTTCACAAAGCTCATTTTCACTCAGCAGTGGTGAGTTTCAGAAGGGTGATAATAACAGATATCATTGCCTAAGTTCTCTCTCACATGTTTTCCACTGTCCCATGGAAATCAAAAAGTGCTTAATTCCTCTAACGGCTTTTGTGGTACTCTGGAAATACTGTCATTAAGCGGCAGGTACTGCATATTTACCTGTAGGAGCCGAAGTCCGTAATGGGTCCTCTTCAACAATGAAAATGGAGGACAAAACATCAGAGAAGAACTGGAAGAATGTTTGTAAGGAAATAAGAGTAGTAACAGAAACAAAGCTCTCAGTAGGGATTCAGGACCTTCACAGGACCAGGAATGAACAGGAAGGCTATGTCTACCTGTGAGCTCTTGTGCTTGAAGAAACAGAATCGGAGCTGGAGGCTTTGGAAGGATGTTTGTCTGACCTTGGAGGTGCAGGATACACAACCTGAATAAGGAAAAAGAAGATGCCTCATGTTACCTGTTAAAACAAGGAAGTACTTCTCTTTGGGAGATTTTAGCTGAGAGGCGTCCAAGCATGAACGCTTCTTAAAATGGACAGAACATACCGATTACCAGAGACCCAAAAGGGGTGAAGGGAATACCTGCTGGTGGCAGTTTGTCAGGAGTGCACCATCCTCTTTGGCAAAAGGTCCAGCAGAGGAGCAGCCTGTGATGGCTGAGGCTGGTGCATCCCCCTGTCTAAGGGGGTCGAATTAGCAACCTGCTCCTCATCATGAGCGGTACCAACTGCAGAGGCAGCAGTGCTGGGTTGGGGCACTGTTATCTCTCATCCTCTCCTGCTTCCATGTAAGGAGCGGCAGCTGCTCAACCCCCTGCCCCTGACACATGCCTGAGCAGCACCTCACAGGGTGCACAGTGTCAGTAGGAAATGGAAGTAATGAGGCTCAATTAAGCAGCTCCCTATACAGTCGTGGATGAACTTGTCCCAGCAAGGGTACCCAGACCCAGTGGCTCTGCAGGGTGGTTTTGTGATGTGCAGCTGGTTCAAAGCCATTTGCAGAACACTGAATATTCCTCCTCCCTGTGGGACACTCTTGCCCTTTTGAGTACCACACACACAGGGTGTAGCCGAGGGGGGGGGCACAAACCAGAAGATTTTAATGCCATCCTTTTTATATAGGCCTGTTTTTATACAGGCCTGTTTACCAATAAGGATAGACAAAGGGAGAAAAGGTCTCCACCTTCATAAAAATCGTGAAGGCTTTGGCTGACATAACACTGGTTTGTTTCTGCAACAAAATTTGGGCATCATTTAGCCTTGTTCTCATTACTGTTTATGTTGGACGATACTTACCTTCACTTAGAGAGCCAGAACAACATTTTGTGTCTTTTCTTCTTTCCAAGTGAGTCTTCAGTGTGGGATTTAGAAGGTAGCCAGAAATTTTGCAGCCTTTTCCCAGAGGTATGTTTGTGCAGCAATATACAGATCTGAAAAGATAAACCATTTATTCCTGTTAAGAGTGCTTAGGGAGAAAAACCCCAGTCTTGTTAAATTTAGTATAATTACACTTTGTACGCTTTTTTCCACCAAGCCTTTTTTCTTCAGCTGATTTCCTATGGACTGTGCTCCTAAACTTCCAACCATGATGGAAATGGGACATCAGCCTCTGATGTCTCTGAGGTTAGGCCACAGAAACTGTACTTCCTTCCTTCAGGGAAGCAATGCTGCTCATGATAGATTTCACACTTTTTACAACATGTGAGTCACCGCGTTAGCTTTTGCTATAAAGTTTGCAGAACTGTACATACATAAGCTTGTACTCAGTGATGAGAGGAGCAACAGTGTTCACTGCAAAACACCATTCAGCTGGACAACTGCATGATAAAATGACCTGAGGGAAGGACTTTTGGCGTGGGTTTGGGCAGGAGGTGGCCCCCTCACAAGGTGGCATTCAAAGGAAGAGATGAGAAGTCTAATTAATTCAAGGGTCCAGGTATTTTGGGAAAGGTTTTTACTGACTGACAGTAAGACGATGTTTGCGTAATTGCCCAAACATGTAGCCTTGGAATAATAATAATATTGCTGTTCTCTGAGATACACTTCATTTTCAAAAGTGACCTGATATCAGCAGAAGCAAAAAGACTCAATTTCACAGTTACATAGAAACAAAAATAATTACAGAACACATGCAGAAATTAAAATCTATTTCTGGCAGTTTGTATTAAGAAACTAAACATCCCCTAAAGCTAGACAACTTCAACCATTTCAGTTTGGTTTTGTTACAATTGGTTATCCTTGCTGTATCATTATTTAGGCCTGAGATCTTTTCTTCATCTGCCCTAATCCCATTCTTTTGCTGTCTTCCATCATGCTAGAGATATTCTAGGTTCTAGACAATGTGTATATTCAATAAATGTAATTAAAATGTAACTACAACTATCTTTTTCATTTTCCTTATCACAACAAAAAAAAATTACATATTGAATCCTAACAAACTTTATGGGTGTGTTTCTCATTTTGAGTCTTATGCAGTATCCACTGAAGACAAATGGGATAATTTTCCATGAATCCAACAAACACTGATACAAATAATACAGCAACATAAAAAAAGCCCTTGTGAAAATTATAGAAATGCAAGAATCTCCTTGGCTGAGGATATGCAAGACTGAATCACTTAAAAACCCACTTGTCAGCTTTCAACCTTCCTGATAACACCACCCAAGGAAAAAGAAGCTTCTTTTCTTCTTTCTAACTGTATTTTGAGGTGCCCAGAAGATCATAACTACAACTCATCTTTCCATACACTTGTTCCCTCCAAGAAGAGCAACATAGCAAAAGACCAGACAAGCTATTAGCTTGGCCATTCAGCTATCAGCTGTTGGGCCATTTTTGGGGGATCACCTTCAGAGGCTTCTGAGATTTTTTTGTTCACCCTATTTGGCAAAGGTTCATCAGCAAAGTGTTTCTGAAAGAAAAACAGAGCATTTTTTCTGGTTCTATAAGTGGGAAAGCAAACCTGGGTACGAGTGTGCTGTGTCTGTCCTCTTTCCTTTAGAGAGTAGTTAGAGCACCAGGGCAGCACTACCAAGTCCTAACAGACTTGTAGAATGGCACCAAGCTGTCCATCAGCCAGTGGAGAAGGATCTAACAGTGAGTTAGAACCAAAGGGAGTGAGACAGAGGACATTTACCTCAAGTACTGAGCAATCAGGGAAGATAAATACTGTAATCTGTAGCTCTGCACAGTGACCTTCTTGGCTGCATTCAGTTCTCACTGACACTGATGTGGCCCCAGCTAATGGGCTTCCACCACTGTGACCAAGGGTGAAACGTGCACCTCCTGTGTTCCTATTCTGTACCTATAAAGAACTACAGGCTGTCTTCTGCCTCATGGCTGAGGGCCAGTCTGCAGGTTCCACTTATGCCATCAACACTATAAAGGAGGAAAACATAGTAGGTCTGATCTAGTGTTTAGTATGAGGTACACTGTCGGTCAGCTGCTTGACTTGGTTCCATTCCCAATCATCTAGTAGGAAATGAGGAATGAAAAGAAAGTACTTGGCAATGAATCCTAGCATTTTTTCTCTCCTCTGCATTTCTCACCCACCTTCATTTCACAGCTTTGTTGCAAAAGGCCGAGGAGGATAAAGAAATGGTACAAGCCTAAAAAGCATTTTTGATAATGAGTTTTAGGACCCAATCCATGCTTTTGCAGGTGGCATGTTTTTATCACTTACTCCATAACCTAGAAGTATCCTACAGTTTCTGTCCTGAAAGGTTGGATATTTAAATGAACAACCATTTGTACTTTCAAGAATTCAAATCTGCAATTTCAGACTGGAATTATGCCAATCACAAAGGCCATCTGGCTAAATTTGTTGTTAGGAAGTCATAAATAAGGATGACATGGGGTCACTTAATGGAAAGGCACTGACATTTTCTCCGTGGTTGATTACTATCCTCTGGTCCAAACTGAAGTGAGCTTACAGTCTCAGCTTAGTTTTCAGTGGAGAAACTGTCTCTGTCACAACTTCCCCCCCTTACTGTAAAGAATCCATGTGCTGCAGAAAGCACAGTTCCATGTGCCCATACCCCAGCAGCTCATGGAATTCACCAGCACATTTCCCATGACTGAAAAGGCACCACCAAAATTAATTCTGTGCAAGTGCAATGGTCAAGGAGAGAGCACGTACAGAGGCTTGGCCTTTCACTTACAGAATCATAAGATTCAATAGTAAGTTAAAGAAATAGAACTCTCATCCTAAAAGCAAGAGTAGGTCTCAGGGATGTAACACACTAGAACTCTGCAACACTACCCTGCTCATACACATGTGCACACTAAGTCTTTATTTTCAATTGCCTCTTGCCATATAGAGTAGTTTTGATTTAGAAAAAGGCTCAGAAGTTATATGAGCAGCTCAGTCATTTATTTCTCCTAGGAAATGTGTTCTCTTTTGGTCTCCTTGGAGGATCGTGTCTTTGTAGACAGCTTCAGCACTGCCAGGGGAGGGGGAAAACAGTTATTTCCAGATTCATGATCACGGTTTTAAGAATCATCTTGGCTGGGCACTAGCATTAGTCTCTCTGTGTATGTGTCTGAGGGAGGATAGGGTCTCAAAATAAGTAAAAGGCAAATTCAAAGAAGGGAATAATCTCTTCTGTGTCCTTGGGGAGTAGGATGAGAAATGGGCTTACCTGCAGCTAAAGGTGATAAGACATAGCAAAGTTAGAGTAGCCCTGTTGGTGGAGGTTCTTGACAGGGACTGTTCCTGGAGAGATGCAGATATTGTTAAGGATGGAATAAATAACCTCTTCACAGACATTCCAGCCCCGTGAGTGGCAAAAAATGTTTTAATTCCACCAGTTTGCTGGTTTCTGAGATCTTCTAGTCTGCTCCAGTGAGAGCAGTGACACAATATCTCAGTTCTTCCTACATGATATCACTTGAGAGTTCACCAAAAGCAGCAAGGAAAACAGACAGGAAAAACATAGCCTCAAAGCATGAAACACATAAAATAAGGATATATTGCTGGCATGTGAGCCATCCTTCAGCCTCCAGGTGAAATCCTGGGGCTTGGCAGGCATGCAGACAGCCTGGGTGTGCAGGTGTGTGTGTCTGCCTGGCACCGGAACAGCCTGCAGGTCATCCAGGTAATTCAGTGGTCTCATAACCTTTATGAGCAATTATTCAACAACACCCAATAATTTAAAACAAATATGCTGCAGGTAACATGGAGAACAGCTGACAGAGTCCAGGTGTAAAGACACCACATAAAAAAATGAACGCAACAGGCTGCCATTAAAAAATGAGACAGGCTCCACATCAACCGATGGCTGCCAGAGTTGTGTTCGTACGCCTGGAACTTTTCTTTTTAGTGCCCTTTTAAAGAAGCTGAAAATATCCACTAACCCTGAGAACAAACATATCATTTTAAAGCAGAATAGGCCTGTAAGACTTTTTAACACTTGTTCGTTGATTATATTAATGCCAGAATATATTAAAGAAGTGCAATATAAATTTGATTTTAATTGTTTTGTACACACGCCAGTGAAAAGGAACTGATTGGATACAGTTCACAGGCAGTATGTTAATACGTTATTTTCATATGATGATAGCTTTGCATAATCTTTCTTTTTCCAAGATTTAGAAGAACCTGTTGTTAACCAAAGCACAGGAGAGAGGAAGAATACAATTTACATAAAATCGGCTACCCTACACATTAATTAGTAATGTGGCTGAGCGGAAGGTGTGTTCACTTAGTAGAAAGTACACTTTATAATTTATACACCAGCTGTTTCAGTGCTTTCTAGTCCATTTTCCTCCCTGCCTGCCTCTAATGAAATCGTGTTACTGGAGAATTGACTGGGGTGAATTGAGATTTTAATCCCATTGACGCTTCTCTATGGAAAGGCACACTGGTGGGAACTTTTAATGGAAGGTCTGTAATCAGAAGACACTTGTATTCAGTCCCCCACTATAATGACTCTCATCAAATGTTAAAGCCCAGGCAGTGTGCAGAAGGCTAGAATTTCAAGGTTTTTGACCAACCCCATTTGAGGCATTCCTCTGGGAGTGTGTGATTACTCAAGTTTAGCAGTTTATTGCCTCATCTTTCAATATCCAGTGAAGCACAAAATTCTCATCTAGGTTGCTCTTTTTACTTAAAGAACAGGCCAAAATAGACTGCAGAGCTACTAGCACTGTCATTGAGGTTAATTCTTGCTTCTCAGTTAACAGGAGATCAATGGAAAAGCTTTAAAATATTAGAACACGAATGCTGCTCAGTCTCTAAAAATGCTCAGCAGCCTTTGTAGAAATTCTGGTTCGCATCACACTTTTCCAATACACACGCTCACATTTATTTATTACCAATTGCTTTTTTAAGGCTAAGAGTAACATTAATTGAGAGGTGGTGCTGTTCTGCAAAGGAGGATGTAAACATGTATTAAAATCCAGCAGAGCGAACAGTTTTCCTATTCCCCAAACTTTGCAGTCAAGAAAAGTACAGTCATTAAAAGAGAGGTGGTCAAAAAGCAAGCTGAATTGGGAGTTAATGGGACTCATTATGTTGGCTGCATGTTAGTAATGTCTCCTTCTCTACCAGAAAAACAAGCAGAAATAGACACAGAAAAGCAAAACCCACTTAAACAAATGCCTGTTAAAATCCCTGTGAGGAGAATGCATTTGCTCTGAACAGACACAAACACATCAATTAATACAGTGGAAGCCACTTATACAGATACACGTTAAGAAATAAACTGGAAAAATGAAGGAACTTCTGACAAAAGATGTCAAAAACTGTTGAAAGGAATAAATCTATTTAAAAGACAACATATTTTTCAAATACAGTAAGTCAAAATAGAAGGAATAATAGGAAGAATGCTTCTGAAGAATTAGTGTTAAATAAAAAAAAAAAGTCTTTCCCTTCCTTCTTCTTTTTCCTTCTCCCCAAAAAAAGGAATCAAGATGAGGGTTTCTTTAATAAGCATTTCTCTGGCAACTTAATGAATACGTTTGAATGACTTTCCTTATTCCTTGTTCCTTTCTTATTGAATTGGTCAGACAAAGGTCTAATTTGGGACTTCTTTTACTTAAAGGAGCTCTTTCTTTCTGATACTTCTTTCGGGCCAGCATGGGTTCAGGATTTTCCGCTCCTTATGCATTTCACTCCCTCTGGTCTCTTTCTTATTTTAGTTATTTCAAAAAATGTAAGGATCCACTTGTTATTAGAAGTTCCTTTTTTTTATGGTTTCCAATCTGAATAGGTACCTACATTCTCACATTCCCTGCAGAATTCATGGCATTTATTGTATATGTACTATAATTCATAGAGGAAGGATTACAATATGGCTTTTCATTAGACTATGTTTCTGAGCAATTTGTCAGGGCTTGTTTAGTGCTTATTTAATTTCAGGGCTTAAATGAATCTGTATGTGTATAGATTTTTCTGTGTGCCTCAGTGCCTTTCAGAAGGTCTTTCTTTAGACTTCCCACTCAAATTTGGTGGATTATTTAAGAGTTCTAAGTGTCCAAATTTGATGGGAACATCCCAGCTTCAGATTTCTTTAGAGTTTCCTTAACAAGTAATGAATGCCTTTTTGTTATATCAGCCCTAATTTTTTCAGGCTCTCTCCTACTTCCTGTTGCCAGCCTCCTGTCCACTTCTTTGACAGTTTTCTCACTCTCCAACCTGTCAAGCCAACCTCTGTTCTCCAGAAGCTTTATGCTGGTATCTCTCAGAAGAACTGATCTGTACATCAGTGATCTGCATGCTTCACAGGCATTCATTAATTTATTTCCTTAGCACCTATATTAGGCATGTAATATTACATCAGCCTGGCAGAGACCGAGCTGAAACAAAGACAAGCAACTGACTCACCCAAGGGCACTCAGAAAATCAGCTCTATGGCCAGAAATCTCATCCAAGCTCCCATTTCTTAAACACAGATATTACTGAATAAGTTTCATGTGGTCCTAATCCACCAAAAAGAGCAAGATACAAATTCAGACATTCTGAAGTTGTGCCTAACCATACAATACTAATGTTTTACTATGTGAGGTATCCTTTCTAGTTCTTCGGAAGAAAGCATCTTACCAACTTAAAACTAATAAATAAGGCCATTAAAAGCTGATTAAATTTGAAGAAATGTGAGAGGTTCTTTCTGTAAGGGGCAAAGAGGCTCCTGAGCACAGAGTAGCACTCCACATTTACCTTTCTTATTGAAGCTGACCTAGTTCTGAACACTCAATTTTGAAAAGGACACACCAAGGTAAATGTGGAGACTGTTGTGATATAAGAGCTGGTCAGAGGGGAAATAAGATGCATCAACACAATAAAATAATTGGCCAGGCAGCAGCATTGCTGGAAAGGACTGAAAGGAGCCCTGGACCATGAATGGCTCAAGGCTTCAGCAATACTGTTACCAAAGCTAAAGACTGAGAAGTTTGCCATGTGTAAATAGAGTAGTCATGTAAGAAAGGAAGGAGAGAAGGAAAATATGTTCCAATAAAACCCACAGGGATAGAAGACATATCTAATCTTTCAGGCCTCCCCAGCACCATCATCTAGGATGCTTATAGCGCCTTTTTGCCCTTAGGTATGTGTTGGTTAGGGGCAATCTGTATCATTAGACTAGAACTACAGAAAGAGTAAAGAACTGCATTTTCTGACTAGAATAAAATTACAGGCATCTTCCAATTCCACTATTTCTGTAGTGCCTTCTAAGTGAGTCAGTCATAGGTTAATCTAACCACGTACTTATTATAAAAGATCAAAAGCTACAGATCCAAATATTTAGTTTTGAAAATAAGACAACCTCAAATTTTTGTTTCAATCTGTTTAAGTTTCTTCAATCTGTTTGCTTCAGGTGGTTACTTTTTGCAAATATGAAGTGTGGTAAATTGCCCATGGAATAAAGACAGCAAAACTCCAAACATGGTCAAGACAGGAGATATAAAGAAGTACTCACATGACAGAAATGTGTCAGTCTTAAGTTGGTTCTTCTGACTGTTACTAAGGCATGACTGCCTGTGTGCTATTTGAGCTGCAAAATAGGGCAAAGAGTCATAGGAATAACAGGACCTTCTGCTTCTAACAAAAATATTGCTGTTTATAGCAGGGAAGCCCTCCAGAATACATTTGCACAGCACTTAGCACAATGAGCCCTGGTCTTCAGTGATACAACAGTAATAACTGTCAATAACACTGTTTAAGGACATTTTCTCTTTTCAACAACATAAGGGTGCCTTTCTAATCCACAAAGGCTATAAACTTGAACTATTGCACTATTTCTAAGGGCAGAAGTGAGACCAGAGATCAGGCAGATGAAGCGTGTCTTTTGTGATTTATCTGCTCAGTGCCACCACCACCTTCTTTCTGCAGTGAAACCATAAGGAGGGGATGATCAGCGCTTAACTCAAATGTAAATAAGTATAACATCTTCTGAGGCCAAAGCAATAATCCCATTCAGACAGACATAAAAATTGATATGACTGGGAAGTATAAGCCATTTACACTTCCTGTACAAGGTAGTTGTAAGGTAAGTTAAAAGAAAAGTACAGCCCTTGTTCTGTGAAAAATCAACATCAGATAGACTAGGCAAAATCACGGACATCTACGGTAGGAGACAATTCAACAAGTCCCAGGGGGTAGAGTAGCCCACCTGATATGGCACAAGCCTTTCCCCTCCCCAGACCAGAGGTACAGAATCCATAGCATTCATTAATTTCTTGTCCTCTGTTAATCTCTAGTAGCTTAACACACCGTATGTTTTTTTCCCTGGACAGATTGCTTTCCATAACATAGTCCTAAGGAAAGGAAGAAAAAAAAAATCCAAACCTAGTACTGCCATTCAGAGAGAAAAGACAAGTCAACAGTCACAGAAAAAAGAAATGTCATTGAAATTTTGTTGTGTTGAATCACTTAAATGAGATCATAAGCTACTAAAATATATTGATTTTTTGCATTTCCTGGAAGGATGCCATTTGAAAGAGACAAGGTGCTTTCTATTTGCTTTTAGGCATTATTTAACACCAAGTTTTACTCTCCTATGTGAAGATTCAGTTGTGTGCCAGTAACTTGATGGGCATACTTTTCTCATATCCACAGGGTCATACAGCTCAGAGCTCTATAATATGCAGCAAGTTCTTTTATAAATTCCTGTGACCTACAAAAAACACTTTTGTATCTGAGTATCTTCCATAGATTGATCTAGTTTCCCTTAATATTTTATGACCATGCATGTTTAACAGGGAAGATGCTTATAGTGACAGTATTTCATATTCTTTAATTACATGGTAAATATTCAACATGCAACTCCATGGTTTCTTACAGGAAACAGGAGTAGCTGTGGTAGTCACACAAGTGAATGAAGCAAGGAATAGGTCAATCATTCCCTGCACAGAACAGAAGACACAGAAAGAAACAGGTTCCTTTGAACTTTCAATAATAAAGATGCACATGCAAGTCCAATACATAACAGATCAAGTTTCTACTGTTCAGGGTGTATCAGACTTTTTGCCAGGAGTCTCAGTACTAAAAACATCCCTTCTCTGCAACGGTGTTAGTCCAGACCTTCATGACTTGATTTGCTTTCAGCAAAGGGTAGTCCTTCACCTGAGCAACACAGCCAAAAGAGGATGAAGTGCACGTGGTGTTGTTTTCCACAACAATCACTGACACGGTGACTGAATTTTCAAAGAGGATGGAAAAACAACACTGTAGAATCTAGCAAGAGGGGCAAAGGAATATGAACTGGCAAAGACCTAATGAATAGCTCGTGTGCACAGAGGGACTAAGTGCAAGAAATATCTGATGGCTGATGTTTTGGACCAAATGGTTGGCAATCAAGAATTTGCAGTATTACGTGCTCTGGAGATTTTTACAGCACTCAGCTGGTAGAATAGGATAGATAACTTGCAGAAAGGTGTATTTGTCCCACCAATACTCAGTACTTCAAAATACATTCAATTGCTGATTTGGGGAGAACAACAACAGAAATAGTCTACCTGTTTTGAGAATTTCAGCCAAGCTGTAAGCAGAACTCACCACCTCAAAGGTAAATGCAATCCAAGTAATAGAAAATTGAAAAAAATTAAAAATACACATAATCTGTTAGCCCAAAGGTGTAATATAGCCTTTGCTAAATGAAAATGGAGAGAAGGAGGGTTGTGTAGAATAGGCCAAATTATCACCTAGTACAAAGAGACCCCAATGTTTTTGAGGTACCTGTCCTCAACTGATCTCAGTGCCATCTGGGGAATAATCCAATTGCCAGAAGAGTCTTTTGGGTTTCAGATCCACATCCTGGTGTTTGCTACACGAGACCCCCATACAGGATGGCAGTGGCAATGACTGGTACAAAATCTTTGCCTGAGTCTCTGTAAATGCTCTCTGTGCCTCTTACGTCTGCCCAATGGCTGTGTCCAGAGAGTCTGCCTGAGCTGACAGACAAGAAGCACCAGCCTTATGTTTTTTGAGCACAAGCTATTGTTTGTGCTCAGAGAGTTTCTGCTGAGCTCAGCCTTCTTGCGGCCTCTTCCAGAAGGGGATCTGCTAATGAAGCCAGATCCTGCAAGAGGGACTAGGTGCAGACCATTCTCCTAAGGGGAGAAGAAGTCCAAGGTGCCACAGCACGAATGACTCCCAGCAAACACCCAAGTGCCACTGAACTTGTGTGCTACATGCAGCCCAAAGCGTGTGCTTGCAAACAGGGCCATGACCGCAGCTCAGGAACCAAGCTACTGTTACATGTTTACACTGAATAGAAAGTGGATCCACGAAGCAGCACATATGTTTGTCTGATAGTCGTTAAACAGGGATTTGACTGCAGATCTTCTGGGAAAAATCTAGCAGGAAAGAGCCGAGTATCTGCCTCAGTCTTGGCATGCAATAGTGCAGCTCCATTACCGTTAGGGAATTGGCATATGTCTGGAATTAGGCACACTGGCAATCAAGCCACTTCTTTACAAATAACTAAAAAAAAAGTGAACAAACTGTTTGTTATCAAATTGATTCAGGCATCTGGGACACAGTGGGTGAATACTATTGATTATTTTCATTCAGGTTTTAAAGTGAATTTACTCTGGCTGACTACTCTCCTTTCATATTTACTTGCCATGAACATTCGAGTGATCAAGTTTTACTTACACAGATGTGACCTTGACCAAGTCCTTTTACCCCTTTGTGCTTCCATTTCCTCCTTTTCTCTTACCTGTCTCAGTTGTAAACTCAAACAGATTGCATCTATCAAGGTCTATATTACGGTCTATACCTTAATTAAGTACACTTGGCCCTGTCTTGTCTGGGATCACTCTGCACAACTCTAATACAAATCAGAATAACAATAAATTGTGCAAAATGCATTTCCAACTCTCATATATGGATGGTGTTAGCAGAAAAGGAATTTGAAATTCAGGGGTGAAATCTGAGCCAGATGCACTTGCTTCCTTGTTCATCCAAACACATAACCCATCTGCCCAAGTTGTGGTGAGGCCACACTGCTCGGTGTGGGCTAGTTGCATCAAATTGCTTCCCAGGGGGATCAAGAAAAAAATTCACAAAAGGTTGTTGAACAAAATGGCAGCACAGAACAACATTATGATCTGCTCATAGAAATTTCAAGAGCAGAAAAAACCAACTACTTTTGTCTGATATATTACTTGCAAATTACATGTTCTGTTGCACCTCAGTGCTTTTTTAAGCTGCTTAAATTGCCTGGTAAGCAGATAGTTTATGAATAGAAGCAAAAATTATAATAAAAACCTTTTTTTTTTTTTTCATTTCTCTAGGATCAGACAGGTATGTGGCCTCTAGGTTCCTTGCAAAGAGAGTTGGGTGAGCATGTATGACTTTTACCTCCTTTCCTCTTTGGCTCCATATTTTTCCACACATTTGAAGGAATTAAATAGCTTTGAGACCTCTCCCTCACCCAGTTTTGCTGAGGTTCTACAACGGGTTCAAGAGCAAGTAGAGAAAAATCCACAGAGGACAAGAACTGTAGAATCCATATTTCTATAGGAACTCTTCTGTAGTGGCCTTACAGAAGCTATTCTGCCCAGGGCTCATGGGCAGCACCAGCACCAAGCACAGTTCTGCTCCCAGATGTGTGGGATGTCAAGCTCAGAGAACGTTTTGTACAGCAAAGCTGCAATCTGCAACATCCCTCTTTACTACAGGACAATTAAGAGGGAGTGGAGATGCAGAGAAAAAGAGTAACTTATGCCTCTTACAGAACAATGGAAAAAATGTGCTTTTGGGTAAAAGCCCTTCTGAGCAGCAGTTGCTCAGCAGAGAAGTCCCTGAGCACCCATTCCTCACATCTTATCACATCAGACAGACAGCCATTTCAGCCTTCTAGACCACAAATCTCAGTGTCAGAGGTAGCATGCAATCCTGAAGGTTAGTTGATCCTGCATTATTTAACCCCTTTACTAATGAGGGCCAGATTCTCAGCTGCTGTAAATTGAGACATTTTCACTGAACTCACCCAAGGTAGGTAAACCTAAACCAGCTGAGGATCTGGTTTAACTAATACAACCTCTGAGTGCATTTACTCAAAAATGACAAGAGAGAAGAACATACTTGGTTCTTGGGGGATATTCAGTTTGTATTTCTGAGGTTTGTGTTGGCTTTTCCTGGAGTTTTATTTTAGGAAGGAGGAGTGAGGTGAGAGGAATTGTGTTTGGCCTGCTTGGGAGTTGCAGAGCTGAAGCTGGGAAGCAATGCAAAAGAGCACTTTAATAAGTAGGGAGTGCCAAATGAAACACTGTTTTTTCTTCTGTGGATGGAGAAAGCTAAATACAATATTCATATTACCTCAGTTTCTTCCATTGCTCCAGACAAAACCATTGCCAAGACAAAATAACCCCCTCTGCTATTGCATAAACTCTTCATGTGCAATTATTTGTACTAGCCAAACAGAAAGAAATTAATCCCATTTTGAGCCCTGACTGTGTGGCCAAAGATTTCATTATATTGTTACCATTTGGGACAAATATGCAGGAAGAAAAGAAAACTCTGCCAGGATTTGAAACTGAAATGTACATTTAAAACTTAGCTCATGGTTTCCTAGTGCCATTGTGAGGTTTTTTTTCTGATGTTTCACCCCGGAGGAATCATGTTGTGAGTTCAGCAGGCAAGATGTTGCCATGACATATACCTCATCAGATCAAAGGCACTGCATGGAGTGCCAGGGACGGATATGATTCTTTGGACTAATTTTATTATTGTAACTCCACTGACTTCAGGGCGTTACACCAATGATGAATTTGGCTCATCATACAGCAAATGAAGCTTAACATCTTTTGTTCCAAGTCTTCTTTTCTATCCACCTCCTCTGCTACCACCTGCTATTACTCTTTGAGCGTGTTTACACCACATATTGCAAACAGCCATGAGCAAGCTCTGCCCACACTCCAATCTGACAGAAGCCATGTGATTGGATTGGCACCAAGCCTGAGCTAATAATCCCTCATGAGAAGGATTTTTTTCAGTGAGTAGCATGGGCACGATGAGTGTACATCTATCTATACAGTATCAACATGCCCAAAGAGTAATCTATGCTGCAAATCTCTTTACAGGTCTGGAATCTTCTCCTTCCATCTTTCTTTCTGCACACAGACATTTTCCCATGCCCTATAAAGAGATCTTGTACCTGCACAGCCATCAAAATGCCTGAGTGGCACAGAGAATTACTGTTTTCACTTGTTGGTACAGAGTGCTTCAGTACTGCTCAGTCCTAGATGCTGAGCTTTCTTCTCTACCAGTTTAAGCATGTTTTTCACCCAAGGAGTTGATAAAATGATCCCATATTTGAAATTGTGCCACATCTTCCTCCCTTTCTTTCTACTTTACTTTGTCTTTTGCACCAACATCACTATAGCTTGTTGATGGTGCCATTCCTGCATATGGCTCATCACCCTCTTTGCAGTAATACCTATTATGTTTCCTGGGTTCTTATTTGGCAGCTTTATCTGTTGTCTTTGAAGGTGTGGCAGAGCATTCTTTTGGGGTCTCACTGCTTCCCCATATCCCCAGCCTGCACTATGGTGAAGACAAACCCATAAATACTGGGCCTCCATGTTGGGAAGGGAACCGTGAGATCCAAGGCCTTGTGGTGTCTGTGAGGAAGTATCACCTAATTTGCGTCTCTCAAAATTTATTTTCTCTGATGTAGGGAGAAGCTGGATATTTTCAAACAATTTAAAGCTACCTAAATTCAGTGGGTTTTGCTTTACTTTTGTTACCAGTTTAAACGAATGAGAACACGCCAAGATAATCCAAGTAATTATCCCACTCCTTGATGGTTTTCTACACAATCTTCAGTCACACACTCCTGTACTCAGACACTTTGGGTTGCTCAGCAGGTACACAGAAGCAGAATCACAGCACGCTCATGGCTTCAGTACACTCATAAACACATTCCTATTTCTCTGCATGTGCATAATGAGGAAGGAGGCCTGTTGCTCAGTAATATGAAATTCCCTCCTCCACGCCAAATACAGGGTAGAATCAGGAGTAGTTCCAGGGCAAGAGGTACTAATTTTAACAACAGTTATTTGCATACCCGTGCAGTATTTTTGCATTACTGGAAGCCAAAAGAGAAGCCATCACTGGTTTTCCATGAGCTTTACTAATAGCTTTGCAAAAATGTAGCCCATAAATAAAAGATCTCAAATTAAACAGAAGCAGCAAAGGAACTCTCAGAAAAGAAGAGACAAGTAAAGCATGTGGAAGCACATCAAGAAGATAGAAATAAGATAAACATTTTATCTTCCTCAAAACCAGAAATGAAAATACTTTGAAAACTAACATTTTTTTTGTGCATCTTCATGGCCACATTTACTATACTTGTCAACATCTTCATCAATACTAAAAGGTTTTAAGTTCAGAAGATGCAGTATCACTTCATCTTTCTTCAAATATGAGACTACTAATGAAAGACCTTGTAAAAGTTATGTGGAGTTTGTACTGGCAAAGGATTACGAGATACCTTTCAAAAGCTTAGGAGGAGCTCATGAATTGTCCATTGATACAGGCAAAGGAAGCCAGAGAATCCAAATATTGCTCCACATTCTACAACCTTTTTTTTTTCCATGGGCTGCTGTGTCAAGTGAACAACTCTACTTCACAGCGATAAAGGAAAATGATTTAATAGCCACTTGATCTGTGCTGTCTCCATTCAAAAAGAATCTAACCTGATTTATAGATCCTCAAATGGCTGAAACACTACTTTGCTTAATGTCATTAAAAACCTGGTATCGGCACCCAGCCCTAATAAAAGTATCAGGAACGTGGTAGTAACCTACCCATAGAAGGCAAATGAAGCTGTCATTTTTCAATATAATTAAACCTGGTTTCAAAAATCCAAAGGTCTGTAATATGAATTACACTAATTACTTCTTGTGGTTTAAACATTGATTTCAATGTTAAATTTAATGGACTTAATGGATGTTGCTTTTCCCATCAGACTGGTGGCTGGTGTTTGTCTTGTTTCTTGACCAGTTATAGATTTCTGTTGACCCTTTAAACATATTACAATCGGCAGCCTGCTCGTTCTTCGTGCATGAGAGTACTACTATTACTTTCCATAGATAATCCCAGCTTCCATGTAACCTGTCTCTCGGAGTTATTTTTGGCAGCCAAAAGCATACATGCTCCAGGAAATAGAAAAAGAGATCATTGGACTAAATTTTCAGAAATGTGCAAGCAATTAATCTTGCCTGGGCAGTATGTGAAATCCAAACAAACATTAGGAAATAGCAAAACGTGCAAAAATTCACAGTCTAATAGTGCTGCTGTTTGCTGCACACCAATCTCTTTCCTGCATTTCTTCATTGCTGAGCAGAGTCAAAACAGAGAAGCAAGGATGCTGAGCCTAGTTCTGAATTCCAACTGGAGTAAATCAGAAGCTGTTGGAATCCATGGAAAAAAAATTTGGAAACTGGAATCAGGTTCCCTCTTGAACTTTCTGCTTATCCAGAAAACAGCAAAAGGAGTGCTCGGGTTGAACAAATAAGAAATGCATTACAAATAATAAACTGTGGGCTTACTGTTGACTTAATGACAGAACCCCCACAGATTTCAAGGAGGGTCAGATGAGATACACTTCACATGTGATCAGTGGAAGAAAAGGACCATCTCTGTACTTGGGCTCACACCCAAGAGACACTCTGAGAGGGTAATGTTTGCTAATGCTTTGATTCTCTTCAGGAGTTGGAATTAATCAGTGTTGTGTCCAGGCTAGATGATGTGGCTTGTTCCACTGCTAAGAACACAAACAAAGCCCAAGTCCTTCAGATCACAGAGTGGGCCTTCATATGAGTTTATAAAGCCCTACTTGGTAGAGGAGGCCTAATCCTGCAGGTCCAGGTAAAAATAGTGAGGAGTGCTGGTTGCTTCATACTGTGGGAAACAAGACCATTTACAAATAAGTCCATAAATAAAGAACTTAGGAGAGGATTTTCGAAGTACCTTGTGTTGAAAATCTTTTTCTCCTAATATATCGCAGTTGCTGAAGGCATCCCAGGCTAAAGTTGAAACAACACCAGAATGCCTGTTTTCTCACCAAACTGTTTTTACATTTGTTTTCCACAGACAAGGGAACATTGATACTAAAAAGGAATCAATGCCTTGAAAGATTTGTACCATTTTTTTTTCTGCAGCAGAAACTCCAGATGCTACATGAGAGATAGTTTGGTAAGAATGGAAGAGAAAGCCTACAAATATTTATAAATTCAGTCTATCAGGAAACTTACAACTGCAGTGAAGTTAGATAGAAGAATTTGCTGTGACCACAGAATCACCATTTGTGGCTCAGGACAAGGGAATTATTACACATTTATCTGTGGCAATCTTGTTACAGTGGTGATGCCAAGGGGCAATTATCATTCAGCAAAATGATCTTCTTCTTTCCCTCTGCTTGTGGTACATTCCCAAGAAACGCCATGCTGCTGTATTTGTCACTGGCTATGCCTGAAACTGTGGCTGGTATGACTTTAAAAGAATAACATTAGCACAGAGGAATTCTGCCAGCACCCAAATGACTGTTTCTATCCAGGGCCTAAAACATCTGTGCATAAGTAAAATATATATATGTTATCCATATGTGGATTGAAAGATTTAACAGAGTGAAAACACACAACTCTAGGAAAATCTTGTTATGTTAAGGGCCAAGCAATCAGCATGTATAAACTAGCATGATTTCATTGACACCAGCGACGTTTTGCTGATTCACATCAGTTGAGGAGCCTCGTCTCATAAGTATGTTTTTCTTTCTGCATGGGAGTTCACCCAGCCCAGAATTAAAGAGTATAACATAATCCTAAGAGAAAAGGGAGAAGATTTTGGAAAGGTAATTCTTTCAGTTTAGGGATTCAAGTCAAATTAGAACACACTGAGGATTTCCGAACTGACTCCTACTCAATAGGGAAAATTTTCTATCAGTTTAGAGAAACTTAAAAGCCTGAAAGACTTTTAGAAAGCCTGAAAGACTGAACTGCCAGTACTGGCCTCCTAGCCAGGGTCTAATGAGAGGAGACAGAGCATGACCTATTATGTCTCAGAGTTTGACTGAATGGAGACTTTTGGCAGATGTGTACTTCTATATAAACTCTGAAATTTTATGGTTGCATAAAACCTTTTTATAGCTAGAAGATATTTGAGTTCATAACACGTGCCTTTCCAGACTAAATCATAATGGCATTCTTGATTATTTTCTATCTTAGTATCAAGATGCAAAGACGACAAGTTAACATACCCGTCTCCTTCCCAAGGTAACTCTGTAACAAAATAATTAAGCAATAGAAGTGGCTGGAGAAAAGGGCTCTCTAGTCGTTATTAATGGCCACAGTCCAAAATCAAACATATCCAGCCATGAAACCTCCATTCTGTTTTGACATTGGATTATGAAGATATGTTGGTCTCACTACTCACTCAATTTTCCTCTTCTCCTCCTCTTTCTAGAAAGTATAGACTCCAGACACCATATAACTTTTTAGAGCTACTCAGGTAATTTTCTAAGCAAACAAATGTAGTTCCATGGGTTTAACCTTCCTCCTTCCCACCCCAGAGCTGCACGTTTTAACCAGCCCATGGTCTTACCCGAGGCCTTGTCTCTGGGAAGACAGCAGCCCCTCATTCCTTCAAGGTCTCCCACAGACCCTGCTCAGGGCAGCAGTGCAAATGATCATGACCCACCTCTTCATGGGTGTACCCAATTTCCATATTACTTCCTCCCTGTTAAAACAGGAGACAGGTGCCTAGGGAGACATGTTTGAACATTTACTTAAGCTCATCACTGAAGTAAAATAGCATCCTATGGAATGCTATTTGCTTTGAGACTGCTTTGGGAGGACAGAAATTTTGTGTGCTTATAACTAATGAGTACAGTGCAGGCAGCTGGAGTGGAGCCCAGGAGCTCTGAAATGCAGGACCTCTATCCCTGCCATTGGGAACTACTTGGAGTCAGAGCCGTCCCGCTTTCTCACTTTTGCCTTACTAAAACAAAGTAACTAATACCATGTTTTCTCATCTTGGGCATGAGGGAGGACAGATTCTTTAAAATAATGATTTTAATTCACAGTACTTAAAAATAGGCTCTTAACTCTATATGCTGGCATCTAAATAAAAGCAGCCTGACTTTGAGAGGTGCTAAGCATTTGCACCTCCTAGCAATGTGTACACGAGCTGTTTTAAAGATCTCCAAAGATACAGATTTTCTTCCCTGCCAATACCATTTCTCTCTCCTTCAATATAATTTTATAGGCCATCCATTTTGACATTACACCAAATTAACACTAAAAACACACCTACCACTTTGGATGGAGCTTTTCAGAACCCACTCCTCACAATGCACAAGGCAGGATGCCTCCTTTGTGTCACAGGCAAGTTCACATTTAACTTCAAACATTTGCACAAGTCACGGAGAATTCATTTGACTTCTGTGTTGTCCCGAACAATGACATTTTCCTGAATCGGGGACAAAGAAAATCATTGGAAAAGCAGTGACAGCAGAATAGATCATGTTTATGCAGTTTAGCAGGGGCATCTGTTTCTCTGAATGAGACCCCAAAAGAAAAATAATAACCAAGAAAAAAATTTGTTCAGTAGGGTTTGGAAAAAAAATAAAGAATCAAAACCAGAAAAATTTCCTAGCCCTTTTGGATGAATCAGCCTATGGAGTCAGGAATGCTAAAGAAAAAGGAGAGTGCATTGCTGTGAACTTGTCTGAGCTTTTATATCTCTTCCATTAGGTAATTTTCAAGTAATGTTGATTTAGCAGTTTCAATTTCATTCAGAAGAGGCTAAACAATGTTAGATGTTAAAGTCTTCCTTTCAGGTTTGCTTTACAATTCACTACTGCTCTTTCTACTCTTAAGCCTGTGCTCCAATATATAACCAGTTATATATTCCTTATTAAAAATGTACAATGTTTCAGAAAATTGAAATAGTTTTCAAAATCATCCCCCATTGGTAATTCTGCATTTGATTGTCAAAAATGTTAATCTTTTTCTCAGGCCTGAAATTATGAGCCAGCTTTATTGGTCAAAGGCCATAATAATTTGAGCTCTTATTTTATAAACTCATTTCTGCCGAGTGATATCCTGATAGGAGCAAGAATAATAAATCACAAACATGTCCCCCAAGATTGCATTGTAAATGTCAAACTAGACAGGAAATTGTAATTAAAGAAAGGAAATTGCTACAAAGAAGCACTTGATTTTAAAATGAGCTAAGCACAGAATTTTCTAAGCATTTAATTATAGACCAATTTCAACTGACTGCTTTGCTTTTGCAGTCATATTTCTTATTATAACTGTTCTACATAATAACCAAATCTCCGTGCTTACTCTGGTCAGGAGTATTACTACATAACACTGCATTAGCACGAGGATTACTAACTTTACAGGAACTATTATCACGTTTTAGTGTGATGGACAGCAATATCAGAATTTTAAATCAGTGACAATCTGATTTTAGCTCAGCAGCCGAGTGGATGTCTTTTCATAACAGGAACTGCACCTCTTGGCACCTCACTCTTAAACAAGCAGCAGGACCAGTTCTGAAACACCTGGACTGACAAACGCCTGGGTGAGTGATTAATGTGGTCAGGGTCAGACACTCTGCCATCACAAAAAAATTCATGTTATCCAGGAAGGCTGCTGTGGTTCCTATCAATCTAGACAGAGCCTTTCAGTGCCATAAAACAGGGTGCTATTCACTTCCTCTCCAATGCATATAAGTCAGAAAAGAAAGGATTTAGGGGAGAAAACAATACGTTCTAGTAACACTAGACGAGCAAACCACTTAAATATATGGGTTGTTGTGTGCTGAGCAACTCAGTACAGCCTTTTTGAGCCCTAAATTCTGCTATTGACCCTTTGTTTTTTAGTGATCTTCTGGTTCAAGAGAGTTAACAGGCCTTAAAAACCCTTCTTTCCATCTTCCCGGCCAGACTCAGGAGTTAATCCTCATCCTCCCAACCATCTTTTTCTGCTTCTTGTCAATACCACAGTGGTATAAGGGGTAGGACTGAAGTGCACAGTTCTCCTTTTCTTTAGCATAGCCTAAAACTTTACTGGAACTAAAATATACTATATACCAGCACACTGTATCTTTTTTGATTTGAAAAGACAGACATGGAGAAAAACTTTTCTACAAGACTGAAGCTGGAGAAAATCTTGTTACACTGAATCCTCATTAGGACCTAGCAAAATTCACTCAATACTTGACACTGCATATTTCAAACTAGTAAGGAATAAATCAAGATGCAGATGCAATCATTTGCACCCATAAGCTGACTGCAGTGGAAATATTATGCTGCTGCAGGAGCAAGATGGAATTGGGTAAAGCCTAGTCAACTGGCAGATACTTACCAACCACAGAATTTACTTGTTGCCTCGTGAATCAATATAGTGACCTAGAATTTAACTACTCAAACATTTAGGAGAGCAAGGTTAATAGAAGCTTTCTGATCTTTTACTTTCCTAGGGAATAAAAACCATTAGACTGGATGAAAACAATGTTGCAACAGAAACAGCGTTTTCTTCAAAGTGTGGATATGTAATGGTAATGTAACATAGTCATTATTTGGCACAGGGTCTAAAGACCTCTTAAGTAGAATGGGGTTACATTCTGAAGTATAACATGCAAAAGAACTCAATCTAATATGTGTGTCTGATAAAGTAGATGTCCTGGAGCCCAGCATAGTTTACTTGCAGATTTCGTCAGTAACCAGAAGTCAGGTGGAATGAGTGGACACAGAGAAACTGCTAATCTCAAAGGGAAAATTGCACTGTTTTTTTGGAAAGAGGTGTAAAGAAATAGGGCCAGTCAAATAGATGTGTCTTGGCAAGAGAACATAAAAAAACCCCAAAAAACAGTGTGAAAAAAGCAGCAAATGTTTTGAGGTTGCTTTCATTAGGAAGAACTGTTGAATTCAAACTAAATAAAGACGTTGTGGGTCACGTACTGTGCATCACCCATGAGATATGATTGTACAAAAAAGAGAGAGTGGAGCATCTGTGAATAGGAGGTGCTAAAAGAATAGGATAAAAGAGGAGCCAATAAATGAAGAGTAAATCATTTGTGGGAATCTATGTGGATGAGGACATAGATGGAGAAGACCAAAGGGTTCCATAATGAAGCAGAACCTTTGAAGAACAGATTCCATTGAGAGATGGAAAACCTAAAAGGAAGAATGAAAGAGTGGATGTAAGGAAACAAAAAGAGAACGGGTGCTATTCTTTGGTAAGGTCTGCAGCAAAAAGGCCATATTTGCCCCCATGCCAGCCAGCAGGGCACACGGCTGGGCCAGCATGAACAACACATTTGTGACTGAACAAAACTTCTCTTTTCTGAAGTCTGTACACTGCTCTCCTGCTGAATCTGTATGTTGGCATTACACATCGAACAACAGTAAGTTGATAGAGATGCCACAAAACTTATTTTTTGGGTCAGAGTGAATAAATATGTATCTATTTCCACTGAGCACTATGTGAAGTAATGGTGGCTGCAGAGGAGCTGAGGAAAAGGAGGATGGAGATGATGCTGTGATTGAATAAACAGCACAGAAAATAATCATGTCTAATAAAACATGCTCTTACAAGTGCACCTGGAGAATTGTTCTGCTTTACACAGTTTTCCTCATTATTTCCTATTTCTCTTTTCCTTCATGGTTATGGCTTTGCCACAGAAGTGGCATTACTAACACTGTGCTTAAATCCTCTCAAGTTAGTTTGAAACCCGGAAGAGAGTGACAATTTTTTGCAAAATCATAAATTAAGCTTCTTAGAATGACTGAATGACTTGGTAGAGCATTTTATTACCATTAGAGAAAGGCTGCCCTGGCCAAGCTGTACCCTGTGTTCAACAGGGTTCAGGCACTCTATGGGATGGTGCCAGCACTAAGGTCTGGGTTATGATGAGATGAGGGCCAACAGTCAGATGTTGCTTCAGATAAGTCTTCCTTCAGCTAAACCCAACTGTTTTGTCACTTCATCTAATCGTTATTACTTTATTTCTTGTGCATTTCTCATTTCCCCTCTACTTACATTTACCTTTTATATCTTCCTGTGGTAAATTCAACCTAAATCTGACTGAATATTTTTTTTTTTCAGAGATGTCATTACCCGTGTTTAATTCAATAAATAATGTGAATAAAACCATTTCCCTGCTTGCTATCAGTGACAGCATGGCTTGAAACAGGCACGAACAGTGGCGGAGATGGCAGGACGTGGCTGGCAGCTGGGGGTGATGGCACAGGGGATTCTCAGCACCCAAAAAGGGGCTTTCCAAAGAGCAGAAGCTGCCACCTGCCCACCCTTGCCTCTTGTACTCCAGCCCCGGCCACCCCATGCAGACATGTAGCACTGCCACCTGATAAGCATCTTGTCTCTCTGGAAAGCAATATTTCCTGATTACTGGTGAGCTTCTAGTGGCACGGACAAATTTATTTTGGGAAAAAGAAATACAGTCTGGCGTCCCACTCTTGAAAGGCTACTCACCTCACGCAAGGTTTCCATAACAGTAAGGTCAGGAAAGCAACACATCTCTTTGACAGGAAGATAGCACAATACATTTTCTGGCTCTATTACACCATCTCCATGCAATCTGGACACAGCACTTCATGACTCGTTTGCCTCAGTTTCTCATTTGTAAAAATGAAGACAGAAATCCTTCTCTTCTGTTTGGGCTCTAAGATCCTGGGTTCAGGCACAGTCTCAAATGAGGTTTTACAGCACACAGTCAAGCAGGAGCTATGTCTTACTGAGGACCTTGCTCCATTTTAATATAAACTTGAAACTTGTGTTACTGAAACTCTATTTATATTTGTCATAGTATTCATTAAGTTGTTAGAAATATCAGGTGACGTTATTAGTTACAAAATTTGCAACCAGCACCTTAAAAACAATATATATCAAAAGGGGAAGATGTTTAAAATGCCTCCCAAGCACTTCAGGAGGACCTCTGCTTTTGTTGCCCCTGTGTAGCACTCTCACTCCCCCCCCACTGCCAGCATGCTGATATATGCTGGGATCATCACACAAACACATATTTATACTTCAGCTTAATAAAATGGCTTTTTTTATAACCTGCAGTCTTAGGTACTTGCCATCAGGAAAGCACACTCGCAGGGGAAGGATCCAGAATTACTTGGCGGGTATCACTAACACAGCACAGGGAGTTATTAGTAGCAGCAGATTGTTGTGAATGTGCAGAATCAAGTCAGAGACACAGTAACATATAAAATGTATATGTACACACACACACACAGAGTGAGGGCATTTAAAAAGCCAATGCAATGGCAAAGCTTCTTCCAGTGCACAGGGAAGGGAATTGCTTTGTTTATTGCCATCAGTGCCCCTGTGAATCACAACCCATATCATTGGAGCAGATCAAAGGCCACAGCTTTAATTCCTCAGGAAAGTCCCACATCAGAACACAGTCAAAATTTCAGGCAAAGGAAAAATTCCAACAAATGAAAATATCTAACTATATCAAAGTAACTTTTTAGGATATAGTCCCAGTGCTTCCTTTCAACCAAACACTTTATATCCTGTGAAAGCACTTCAGTCTTATAAAAATCAAACATAATGATCATTTTACAAACATTTATCAAAATCAGCTTGTTCCCTCAAATTTTTTGACGCTGCTAAATCTCTATTTTCCATCATGAAGGCTGCAGTGCTCTGTCACTTCTCAAATGCTGCATCAAAAATATTTTAAAACAAACCCCATTTTGTCTTTCCTGCACTCCTTTTGTTCCCTAATCAATAACAGAAATAATCAAATTGGTGAGCAAGGCCTGGTCTTGTGTAATAGTTCCAGTATGTTCATACCAGGGGTAAAAGAAATCAGGGCAAAATTTTGTGTTAAAGCATCAGTTCAAAGCATAGAGCGATAAGACCCAGGACAGACACTTGGGATAGACAGATCCATAGATTTTGTTGACTAAATGCTAAAATCACCCTGAAGGAAATGCTGTTCTATGAGAAGCTTGTAGGATTTAGAAATCAGGAAGAAATTCTTTATTGTGAGGGTGGTGACACACTGTCACAGGTTGCCCGGATAATTTGTGGATGCCCCATTCCTGGAAGTGTTTAAGGCCAGGTTGGATGGAACCCTGAGCAAGCTGGTCTAATGAAAGGTGCCCCTGCCCAAAGCAGGGGATTGAACTAGATGATCTTTGAGGTCGCTTCTAACCCAAACAGTGCTATAATTCTATAATTTATCCAGGATCTCCTGGGAAAGCTAATGAAGCTGATGCATAACTGGCAGGTTCATTAACAACAACATAAGTTACTCAATAGCCCTTACTGGTTCACTTCTACTAGTTTTACCAGGACATGTCTTTATTCTGTGAGTTAAAGTCTCCAGATCCACAGGCTGGAAAGTCACATCACTGTGGTCTGAGGGACACAGGCATAATTATCATCTGGGCCATCACTGGTGGGAAACATGTCATGTGTGTCTCTCTGCTTAGGGAGGGATAGTTTCAGTCTTTCTGTTGTCCTACCTGAACATGGAACGGCAAGAAATCCAGAAGATCCCAAGTCTGTATGGAAAATTAACAGTCAGGCTACAGGGAAGCTAGCTCAGAACTTGAGACTTCTGTTTCACAAAGCTACTGAGCTCAACTAGATATGAAAAAAAAATCTTGGAGATGATGCTGCCTACATATGCCATAAACAGATGCAGAGTTGGATTTTGTCCACATATCATTTAAAACTCAGTAGAGGCAGGATATGCAAACAAAGAGGGAAGCTTTGTGTATTCACTCATACATTGACTTATAAAATTCAAGCTGATGGGTCATAAAAATATTTGAAGATGTTTACATGAAAATTTCACTTTGCTTGCAGCAGTTTCAGCAGCACAGTCTCCCCATGTATTATTAAGGTAACCTTTTCCACAATGAGTTGCAAAATGACATTGCTCAATTCTAGAAGATTTGAGCTGGTTATACAGCGTGCCATGTGAGAAGGTTTCGGAACTCCTTCTCACTGGTGCCTTCTGCAAGCAGTAAAGAAGAACTTGGCACACTCTCTGGCCACAGGGATGCCTGCACCTGACTTAGAGAGTGGGAGGTGGTGCCCTGTGCTGAGCTTCTCCTGGGTGCTGCTGTGCCACTGCACAGCACAGAAGAAGCACCTCTGTGGCAGGTACACGTTCTATACCATGTTGCTTTGCATCAGGAAAAGGCAATTTGAAGAAATCACACCAAGAGTGAGGCCTTGTGAGGTGAGGCTGGTGAGGTGTACAGTGTGGCTTTGGAGGAGCAGGCAGAAGCAAAGGTGGCCCTACAATTCAGACAGAGCCAGTGGCAACCTCAGGAGTCCCTGTAAAGGCACCTCGGTTTCTCAGAGAGGACAAAAGTTGTGCAGCCAAGCGTGAATCAAAATGACCACTTTGAGAAAAATCTTAATTTCTTATTTTTTGTTCATTCCAAACGTGAATGAAGAATCAGAAATTTTCCCTAAGACAGCTATTTTCAGAAAATTCTCCTTTGGAGAACCCCATGAGGAGTGTGTCACACACACATCAACACAAAGACATGAGCGGGTGGGGATCATGGCAGAGCACAGAGAGCAGCCCAGCCCTTGTGGGGGCTAGAAAGCCAAGGCAGCTCATAGCCCACCAGCTGGGCAGACATGGGGAGCTCAGTGACCCCAAGGATGTGGGCAGCTCCACAACCCCAGCAGTGGGAAGGCAAAGTGCCAGCTGCTCAGGCAGCCTGGGGAGGTCAGCAAGCCTCCAGGCAGCCTTGTCAGTGATCCCAGGAATTTGCCAGGGGCTGCCCATTATGTCAGGCTTTGGCAAAGTGGGGTGGGCATGTTTACAGGCCAGGGCTTTTCTTCTCCAGAACCAGCCTTTCCCAAACAAAAACTTCTTCACTGGCAAGCTGCAAGGGCAGAACCCTTCTCTGAGCCCCAGGCCCCCAAATGCCCCTCTGTAATCACCATTTTCTGGCCATTCTGCATCATCCTCTGACCTTTCTCTCACCCTGGAAAGGGCAGTTTTTCAGAGGGGCTCGATGAGGGCCCGGGAGCGTGCCATCCCAACCATGGCACAGAGGCAGTATCCCTGCTCTCCCTCTGCCAGAGTTCCCAGCAGAGTGGGGCTGCTGCTCCCTCAGAGTGCCCTGCACTTGGTGGCCTCAGTACGAGTCCCATGGACTGCAATGAACGGCCCAGGTCCCGCAGGCTGGCCCTCACCATGCAGCAGTACCTTCTGCCGGTTTAGCAGACTCCAGTGAAAGCAAACACTTCCCAAAATGCACCTCTCATTTACATATAAAAAATCTAAAATGAAACCTCTAGGAAGGCGGTGCCAGCAGCATCCATATCACTAGATACAATCCAGACAATTCCTACAATTAATGAACTGGGAAAATTACAGGTAAAATAAAAATGACGGTGTGAAGAAGACCTTGAAAGGCATGAAACAGACAATGAGATTTTTCTACTTTTTATTTCTCTTTCCCTCCCTTCCCTAACTACAGTTTTATGCATAATTGTTTGGTCAGTTTGTTCTTCCCTGAAACTTTTACTGAAATGGATTAGGTAAACCATGCTCTGAAACAGATTGAAAATGGAAAATATGTAAATATATAGCATATAACTTATAAAACTGTATATATATGTGTGTGGGTGGGTGCTGGAATAAAAAAGCGACTGTTACTTGCTGGTAGAACAACATATCAACAACTGTTGGAGCTGACTTGAAGGTTAAATATTAGGAAAGAATCCAATTTCTCTTGTCTATTCAGCTCAGCGGTGTGTTAGATTGCGGTTGGAGTGTGCTTATGGAGTGTGGGATATGAAGTAGGCTAATCAATCCCTGCTGCTTCATTCTCAGGTTCTTCTTATATCAGGTCCCTGCCCTCAGGCAGCCTTCAGCTTTCCAAAAGCCAATTCCATACAAATAAAAATTGCGACCTGCAGCTAGAGGGTGAAGCTGAGTTTCCCCCTTGTGATTAATCTCTTCTTGGGTGGCTTTCAGGAAAAAAAAAAAAAAGAAAAAAAAAAAGGAAAGGAAAAAAAAAGGAAAGAGAAAAACCATGCATGCTGCAGCCCTGTGAAAGAGTTTTCCTATTGAATGAGCCCAGTGCTCTGGAGCCAGCTTATCAAATGAAAGAATTCATTTTTTTTAACAGTGCCTCGTGTTGACATTGAGAAAATGAGCTATCAAACACTATGATTAAACTTCAGCTGCCATAATTGTCGTCCGAACAACTGCATGGTGGAACTGAAAAGCATTTTTTTTTAACCAGCTCTATATGGTTCACCAGTAATACTCAGTTTAAAAGGTTGTTGCTGCTAGCAAGAGAAACAAGGCTTGAAATTAACTTTTTCCAATCCATAGGCAAAATTAAACATAGGTATTTGAGTCACACAAACAACAGGTAAATCAGATGTGTTTTAAATTTCATTTTTAGTCATTTTATCTGCCAAGGGGTAGCTCCAGCATATTAAAATATCTGAACATTTTCTTGTTTCACTGCATCTGACTGGATTGGTCCTGCTTTTTATTTTGAGAAAGACAGATAGACAGACAAAAAGAAGTATAAGGAATAAATACTCTATTTGGTCTAAGCGGGGGTAGATAGAGGGAAATCTAAGATTTGTGGAACATTTTCCCTGCAATTTAAAGTTTTGATATGAACAGGGGACAATCTAAATCACAATTGTCACCACACTGCATGCAATTATTGCTCAGTCTCCTTTCTGGCCTGAACTAGTGCATTTGTTCAGTTGAGGTTTACAGGGATACGAAGTATTTTATATTGCTGAGTATTCTACATTAATTCTCAGCAACCTTATTATGTATATCCTCAAGAGACTGTGGCTCATCAAGGAGGCTGGAGAAGTCCTTCAGGGAAGTTGGTTAGAGGCAGGATATCTCAGGAAGGTGACACCCCTGGTGACAGCAGCCCTCTGGACAAATGTAATTCTTTGCGAAATGAGCTGTTGCACAATTAAATCTCTACTTAAGATTATTAAAAAAAAAAAATCAAACACTACGGGACATACAGTGCAGTGAACATGAAGGAAATAATGATGGGGAATAACTGAGGGCCAGATTAGGAGAATATGAACAGTTTAATCTGGAATATTTCTTTGCCCCTTTTCTGAGCTCGCTTGGAACGGGTCTCTGGGCTCCCTCCAGAAGGAAGGATGCGCAGGAAGAAGGGAAGGGGGCCTATAAATCAGGATGTGGATGAGACTGAGGATGTGGCCGTTGCCGGAAGGAAGAGTTTGCTTCCCCAGGCAGTGCTCTAGCCCTTGTAACCAGCGCTGCCCACCACTAGGTGTCCGCCCCGGCCCCGCTGGACCATCGCCGCTCTCAGCGTCTCCCTCCAACTCGCTCCTCCTCCCATCAAATTAATGTCGCATTATTTTTAGAACATAAATGCTTTTCCACACCCCCTCCCCTCCGTTTCCACCTTACTCTACCTACTCAAGTAGGTATTTTTTGTGAAAGTCAATTATATAACCTGATCATCATTCTGTTTCCTGAGCATATGGGAATAACATTTTGAAATAACAATAACATTTTCATCATTTTTAGTCTCGCGCACTCTGAGCTTTACTTATCCCTTTCCAAGAGTAAAGCTCATAATGTCTGGGGCTTGTTCAAGACACTCAGGGGTTGAGGTTATTGCTTGCAAACCAATTTCATGATCTGAGCAGAGCAGTTGGAGGAGCAGTGAGGTGCAAGATGACTTAGACATGGGTAAGAGTTAGGAGCTGAGCTGAAGAGATAGGGACAGCTTCCAGAAAAACAAGTTTAGCAACAGATTGGATGTTGTTGATGAAAAATAACACAGGTCTCCAAACTAGGGAATGGTATTTGCTCCATTAAAAAAAAAAAAAAAGGAAAAAGAATTTGTGCATATAAAACTAAGAAAACTGAAATCACTCAGATCTGTTACTTCCATGACACCTTCAACAGCTCCTTTAGCAACCCAGTTCTGGATTTTTCCCACCTGCTGGACTGCATACACTAAGTTATTATTGTAGGGTTGCTTATGCATGCTGAGCTGCATTCCCATGTTTGCTATTTGTAGGGTCACTCAGACATGCTGTCTGGATTATGACTATTTTCAAGCATCCTGAGCTGCTGGAAATGATTCATTTATCTGAAGCAACAGCAAAGATATTTGTCTGAGAAACAAAGATATGAAAAAGGTACTCTAAGCCAAACTTTGGGCCAAGCTACAGAGGCACTGGGCAACACATTATTCATTCATCATAAGCTTTGCAATATGAGAATGGCAAAGTTATAATCAATTAAGAAAACAGAGTCTGACACTGCAATACTCTTAGCTTAAGGAAACCAAATAAAATATCACAGCTTGTTCAAAACACTTATTTTGAAATCACAGTATAAATAAGAGGTATAAACACATATTCTTTCAGCTAGGTTTTGGGTGAACTGTCTGATCTATTTGCTGCTGTGCAGAAACCTAAATTAGCTTTTAAGATGAGCCTTTCATGAAAGGCCTTGGAATTCTCTTTATTCCTCATTTCCTACCTTTGAAATGTTTTGATTTAAAGAATTCAGTCTATTGTTCCTGTAATAAACTTAACATTTACAAAGAGATGAACCTAGTATGGTCACCTTTAGAAAAGGACACAATTTTGATCTTACTCTCAGGAAATCTTATTGAGTACCACTGCAAGTGAATTCCAGGCAGTATTGGAGATGGGGGTAAACACTGAGGCAGCACACCTACAGGCTGTTTTGGCTACAGGTTGTTCTTTGACTAGAAAGAAAATGTGGAATTTGAACTAGCTGATCCCTAGAAAGGGAACCCCTGGCTCCTCTGCACTTGGAAACTGTTCCTGAAGACACCAGCCTGCAAGGCTTTTCTCTAGGTGACAGAAGTGCTGGGCTTTAACTCGCACACATTGTGTTAAAACAGCAATAAAACTGTGACAAACTGACAAAAGCAGGTCAATTCACAGCTCAGGCTGACACCACTTTTTCAGCCCATATTGGTCGGTTACCAATCAAATTTCAGGTATGGGAGAGAGAGTGGAAGAAAGAGGCAGCACTGAGACACACCAGGTTATGGCAATTGTGGCTCACTTAGGGGCCCACGCAGATCCACCTCTTCTGCTCTGCTTTTTGGCAGCCCTCACCACTGCAGGTATGTGTGTGATAACTGCTGGGAGAAACCCCTGGAGACACCCACAAACCAGGGGAATTGGGCTGTGGAGGGCCTCGTGCTCACAACTTCCCAGGCACTGGTTAGACTAAGGCCTATTAAGATATTCCCATGAACATCAGTACCTGAGGATCTCTCACGTGTGAGGTTGCTTTCCTTTGCCATCCTTTCCCACAATCCCAAGGGAAGGAAACTATTCATACAAGACAGTATTTCTGCTTTTAAACTGGCACATTCATCCACTGATGCTTCTTTTCTCATTGTGTTCAAACTTTGGTTAAATTAATACTTTACAGTAGAAAACAGAGCTAATCATATCATTGCTGCATGAGAATAGCTATGACTGACAACCTTTCTGAAAACACAAGTCCATGACTCAGTGCACACAACACAACTTGTGAAGGGCAAAATGAAAACTGCCTGGAAAATAACGTCAAAGTAGAAGAGGAAAAATAATACACAGGATAAGAGTATAATAGATAGACAAAAACCTTGCTAAATCCCCAAACACCATCTATTCTCCTGCTACAGCTTGTTCAGAGGAAAGGATTCTGCACCCTTACATTCAGATTTAACTACATTTTCTATGCATTTTTACTTTTAATGCAATTTTGTTTTGCCCTGTTGCCTATAGAGAAATTACTTGTATTCATAAAGTGTCTTTTATCCTTTTGCATTACTAGAATCAACTGTCATGGTCTTATGAGCTCCTCTTTATCAGAAATGTAGGAGTGAGGGCTGGACCTTGGCATTCAGGACCAGCACTGTATCTCTGAGTCCAATCTGAGTATGGCAGGCTAACATCACATAATTCTTCTCAAAAATTTACTTTCTGATTGGGAAACACGTCACACACTATGGCTGCTGCTATGAAATAATAACAAATAAATCCAAGGAGTCTTTTGCCTTTTTAAGGCAAAAATATGACAAAAGTTAAACAACTCCTCTCAATTAAACAATGACTGAAACCGATGGTAGCTTCCTTCATACAAGCCCAAGGCAAAGTTCAGAAAAGTAGCTTGCTTAATCCAAGGGACAAGAATTACTTATCCTTCTTTCCTCGACTCATGCAATAAGCTCAGTCATCAAACCTCTTCCTTTCACAATGAGCAGGAGTTTGGGGGTGGTTGTGGGGAATAAACCTTTATTTTGTTTAACCTGATTGATACTCCAAGTAGAGTAGGTTGATACTCCAAGCAGATACTCCAAATATCTGCACTTCAAGCAACAAGGGTAAAAAACAGGGTTAACCTCCTTCCCACCAAGCTTTCAGTGGTGTTTATGCTGATGTTTCTATCAAAATACCAAGCAAAAATCATCTCAGCTTACAAAGAAAAGCAATAATTAGCACTTACTTTGTCTTCTCTCCCTTTCAGGAAAGCTGAACCAGGTGGAGCCACTGTCCTAATATGGCAGTCCAAGGTCTGGGAGACAGAGCCTGGGTAGTACCTGAAATAAAATAGATGGAAAGTTCTCAGAAAGGCAGTTCAGGCTGCTGCTGCCACCAGAGACTTCTGGAGTTCCAGAGGCCGAGCACAGAGTGAGCAACCAATGGATGAATCCTTCAAGGGAAAGTAGAGACATGACTGAAGACATCGAGAGCCAGATGTACAAGTGCTTCAGTGATATTTACTCTCTGAGTTCTGGGAATGAATTGTGATTACAAATAGTCCTTTCAATGCTGCTCAGCAGGTACAAATATAAGGTGAGTCGGTTTTCATCTCATAGCTGAAACAAATAGCTGAAACAGAGAAAAGTACTAAAGACATAGTTCCAAGTGCTCTGACAGTATATGTAATTGCAGTTATACTGGTTTTAACAGAATTTCACCTATTTACATGAGCTGTGTGTAGGTGTGCTTGTCCAAGTGGTTTTCCGTGGTCAGGAGCCTAATAGGTTTTCATTATAATTGCAGCTGGTAGCATTGCCAACTCCTAATGCTGCCTGACACTTCCCAGCAATTCCAGGTTGCTTTTAATTTTGCCAAATATTACCAATTCAGGCTGGAATTGGTATCCTGGATATGTACCACTTTGTTAAAACTATCACCAAAGCCTAGTGCCCCTTTCAAGAATGAAATTAAAGAAAAATATAGTGTTTTACCTTTGTTCAATACATATATATACTCCCATTATATTTCTGTTTGGTTTCTACCACCTAACAGCAATGTTACATTCTTTCCACTATAGATATTTTGCAATTTAGCAGAAGGAGAAAAGGAGGGGATGTCCCACAGTTGGAAGTGTGGGCCTTGCTGCCCAGTGAAGAGGATTATGTATTGATCTGCTCCTTATCAATTCTCCTCACACTGGAAGGAGTCTGTGTCTTATCTTTCCAGTTGGACTGGATTCCCTCTCATTTGATCACTGGAGGGAAACCTAAACATGGCCAAGGGGTGGGAAAAGAGCATCTGGTCCAGGTTTGTTGAGGACTGTGCAGTGTCAGGTTAGAGCCCTTAGTAAATTATTCATCACCAATGGTTCACTAAGCTGTGTTAACTGACAGAAATTACAATATATCTGTTAAAACACCCTTGTGATTGGTTATGTTACTATGTAGGAGCATTCTCTCTGCTTTGCAAAAACGTTCCACAGTTCTTCTATGTTTGGCTTCATTTTCAAGGGGAGAGGGTAAAAATAGACAGTCTGCTAAAACAGATTTTATAATAAACTATTATTCTATAAAGTAATTGGAGAGATTATTAGAGATGATGATTACTTTGCAATTCTATGTAGAGAAATTATACTCAAGGCCTGTCAGCCTGTTTGATGGGATTGCATTTGTAGCCTTTTTTGGGAACCACCAACTATAGTGGTTGTTTCAAGTCCAGAGAAAGGTAGGCATGTGCTTTGCTAGCCACAGAAGTCTGACCACCTTTTTATTTTGGACCAGACCATCAATGATGTAAATTGTCGCAGCTCCACTGGTGCAAAGTTTCAGGCAGCTTTGACAACGTGCCCGTTCGTGCCCCTTCATACCAGTGGAGCTCTGCTCACGTCCACTGAGGATGTGGTGATTTGCTTTAAAACATGTATGAAGCATCATTTCCTGGAAATAGTTCCCTTTCACTTTGGGCATTAAAAAAAAAAAAGTATCCAAAATCGTCAAAAAGTAAAAGGAAACAGCAGAGTTGAAGAAAATAATTGCTTAATTCACCGATATTAGAGTTAGACATAGTTACAAAAGAAAATTTCAAACACGCTTGAATGGAATTTAAGATAAATACAGTGATTAAGATATAGTTAACACAGTAATCTAAAATTTCCCAGACACTTAATGAGTTTGGAGCCACTAAAGCTGCACCAAACACAGGAGACACAATCAGAATCAGAACCGACACATAGCTCAAAATCATCTAAATTATCTCTTTCACTTACATTAGCTAGAAAAACAGTAAACAGTCAATGGGGTATAAGAAGCATAATCAGGCAGCATCAATGGGCAGCAGACAAAGGCTGGGTCATACAGTATACAGAGAAGAGAGCTTGACCTTTGGAATTGAAATATAGGCATTTTAAGCTCCAGTGGAATGTATCAAAATGGCCTGTTTCAACTTAAATGCATAAAAGGTCAAGGGGAGGTCATATTTGGCTTTGGGTTCATCAGCACAGAGCATATCCCAGCCCTTTCTTTATTCATTCTCATTTGAAAAAAAAAAAAAGGGTTTTCAAACCTCTCTGGCATGGCATAAATATTCATTCTCCAGGGCCAGATTTTCAGTTGGTGTAAAACAGGATAGCTACATTGAAATAAGGAATCTCTGCCAATTTATACCATCTCAGAATCTGGCCATCCTGTTCACATTCTTTTAAGATTCAGAAATGGCAATTTTAAAACTTTTCCTGGAGCAAATGCTTCCAACAATAATGATGCATGTTGAAATTTGAGACTTTGACATTTAAATTGTCTGGGGTTTTCTTTGAAAGGCATGGCAGGAGGCATCCTCCAGAACAGCCAAGGAGAGAGTAAATACTGCAACAATCTAGTTTACTGCTTCTCTATGTGTTCACCCTTCAATAGCAGTTTTATGTCTTTTTCAATATTCCCACAATTCTTTTTAGATGGGAAAGAACTTTTCTGTTCCCTTATAAATTGCTTTGAAAACGAAGAAAGACAAAAAATAAAAGGGCCACTCACAAATGGCACTGGCACTTAAACACAGCAAGGAGAGACCCAGTAGATGCGACAGTACCCTGCATCCATAGCAGGGCACTATTCTGACTCTCCTACCAAAGCAATTAATTACACAGAAACTAGATGAATACAGGGTGATGTCCAGAGTCAAATGAGTGGTCATCTTAAAGAAACAAGCATCCACAGTTACTTGAGTATCACTCTCCTTTCTAAAGGAGGTATTTCACATCCTACCTTCTTAGTGCAATAAGATAATTTCTAACATTTGGTAAAGGAAAAGTGCCTCTTTTTTAGCATAGAGAATCCATTTGAAGAAATAAAATAATATCAAACTTCTGCTACCTTGAATAATTATTTTTCTCCTAGAATAGATAATAAATAGGAGTCCTTATTTATTTATTTTCATTCTGAAGAGTTCAGATGACACTATTGAACAATCTTCAGAGACTCTTGGGAAAAACGCAGCCCACCCCAGGTGGCACTGGTTTTCATGTGGCATTTCTTGTCTTTATCCAATTTCACTTCTGTCCCTCAGCATGCAGGACAATCAACACAAAACAGTCGATATTTCTCCATATTGAGACTCAATTCCAAGGGAGAGAATCTCATTTTATATTTTATTTTATTTGTCTGTAATATGCTTATCCTTAAATGAACATTTTAGACACAGATTCCAAATTATGCATTCATTGGAAAGATTAACTCTGATTAACAAATTCATGCTAAACAACTGTGTTTAATTGGATTTTTGTAAGTAGCTAAATGTGAATGCTTCTCAGTTCTCCTATGTGGAAAACAAAACAAAAACTAATCTTAAAATATTTAATGAGGAACAAACTCTGTGTTGCTGACCTATCTTCACTGGTGATGAGCCTTTCTTCCTTGCATTGCCCTGCATGCAAAGTTCCCCTAATCTAGTCCTAATAGTGGTTAAAGTTATCTGTCTAATCAAACTAATTAGCACTGGTGAACGGAGACATAATCATAATAGAAAGCAAATGCCAGTTTTACAAAATGAAAACGCCATATGTGCAGTAATTAGTGAACCACACGCACTTTTTATAAATCATATTTATTAGTTCGTAAACAAATCAAATCCTAAATGAAATGAACGTTACCATTAACAAACACCAATGAATAAACAGATACAATGACTGGCCCTGCTGAGTGCATTGTGCGAGGATAGGGAAGGGTACCCCCCTCTTCTCAAATTTCCCTTAGAGGTGCTCAAGGCTTTTTACAGAGTACGGTGTCGTCTTCTCTAAGTCACAGTATGGATATATTAGCTGATCTAGGGAAACTGCATTTTGATCATACGGGCTGTTCTTGACTGGAGACCAGATGGTCATAAATTAGGATATTCAGGTTATATCCATGATGAAAAATGTACTGCTAATAAGTGCTCTAATAGTGTTCTACAGCAGACCAGGTTTCACCAGAAATTTAATGTGGATTTTGTCAACTTGAATAAATGATGATATAGTACAAACTATATTTAATGGCAATCCTCCCTACCCCCAAAATTGCCAAAACGCAGGAACCTCCGCTCGGCTTTAAAACTCAAATCCTCTTCCTTTAACTGACGGTGGTCAGGTCATTCCTTAAAGGCGATTATAAAGAAAGACAAAAGAAAAGGATTTGCAATGAGAACATTTCTTGGAGGTTATAAATTCTCCTAAAAACTCAGCTTAAAGGAGTTTCAATTACACATTGATCGCTTCTTTCCCACTAAGAAGCTCAGTATCCAGCTGATAACACCTAGCCAGCAGAGGCACACTTTCAGACTCAACATACAAAGGGCTACTTTACACCTCAGGCACACAGCTTAAAGATATAGTATTGGAGAGACTAAATATAAAGTATTGGAGGCTTGGTCTGAAAAATCTGACTCAATACGCACAGGAAGACTTAGTTAAAATTAAGAAGGTTTGTAATAAATACCACATATTATTACATATCTGATCACAGTTTTCATGGCTTTCCTCTCCCACAGGAAATATTGGCAGCAGAAAGATGGTGAACCCAGGTATTTTTGGAGGTACAAAAACTGTTTCAATCCTCTAGCTGTTAAAATAATCTAATGGCTGAGATGTCTTTTTTCCCTTAAGTACTCTTCAATTTAAAAGATCCTGACTATTTCCAAGCTTTGGCCATAAACCAGCTTTCCTTTCTGCTTAAAACACTACAGAACTTGGTATTTTGGTTTTCTTGAACCCTTTTGCTCTTGACAAAATGAAGCCTTCGGCTTTCACAGCTTCTGCAGATCAGATCAGATCATGATTTTTCCTGTATCTGCAGATACCCAGATCTGAGTTTGAACTTAGTTGCGTCTTTCTTTTCAAGGTGATCATATAATCTGGTAGAGCAATGTTTAGGAATGGGCTGTGAACATTCTGCTCTGAGGTCATAGCACGATATATAGTCAAATCCTCACCTTCTGAGGTGAGAACAGAGTGTGAACTTCGGAAGCAGAAGGACAAACCAACTTTTCTGTAAGTGGTAAGTTATACTGTTACTATTCCCTTTGGTACTCATTTTGAAAACATTAATTAGAGTGGGTATTTAATGTGACTCTCCTGTAGTTTGTACACGAATAGCTCAAACTAATCTCACCCCGCCCCAGCAATTCCAATGTACGCTGTAACAATGTCTGAAACATTAACAGTGAATTAATTATAATTGTGCAGTGGCGCCTGGCCACTTTGCTTTCTGTCTAGTTTATCTTTATTTTAGGCTAAAGAAAACAACAATGAAAGAACAAACATGCAATAAAATCTGTGCAAGAGATAGAAAGCAGAGTATCCCCGTTTTGATTCCCCTCTTGGCCATACCACCCCCTATCTGGGTGGGAAGCATGCTTTTTACATTTAAATTGCAATGCAGAGAAAACAGACTCAAAGTTTCAAGCATGCTGTGCATTTAAATTTGATCCCTTTTTTGTTTGTTTATTTTCCTGTGCTTCTTTGGATTGGACAGGAAGTTTAAGCTTTGCAATACAGAAACAAAGGCCATTTTCATTGTATATTTGGCCTGGCCAAGACTAAGAGGTAATACCAATATTGTGAAAAAGCCTGAGCAGGAAGGGTTTTTCCCATAATAGCTGAAACAAATCCACACAATCATCTGAGTAATTGTAGATTTTTCAAAGCAGAATATCACCAACCACACATAGCCCAAAAGAGTTACCCAAGATTCCACCAAAAAACTACATGAAATTGCCTTTAAAATTATTATATTTAAAAATAATAAACCCACAACAACTTTCTTCCTTTAGTTTCTATCTTCTGAGATCCTTGGGTACTCTTATTTATTCACACTTTCAAGCAAAGACTTTCATGAAATCTCTTGTTTCCAAGACCTGGAACTCTAGAACTCTTCCCCAAACTCCATCAAGGCCCTGTGATAAAAATCACAAAAGGCTGACCACTGCAAAGTGCACCAACACCTCCCAGCTTGGATTAACTCCTGTAGTTGACAGAAAGGCCATATGAGACACCCGAAAGGCCTCACACATCTTAGAAATCTGGGGTGGGAATTTGACACTCTGATACCAGCAGGACATAAGGCTAGTCCTGGCTGTGTGGGAAGAACACACTTTAAAAAACACTTTTCCCCCTTTAAATAGGTATAGTGAATCTGTTTGTCATGCAGCAGAGAGGTAACAGAGGGAAAGGAAGACCTATGATATGTCAGTGAAAAGGAGGTGTGGGGAACCTTTGTGAAGGAAGCAGAAACAAAGTCACTTATACAAATACACATGGGTTTCAGCCTGTCAAGCCCCTCCACAGCATTCAGATGCTATCAGCCCTCTATTTTACCATTTCAGGGGAGTAGTTTCAGCCTCATCTCCATGTAGAAGGTCTAAAATGACTTGAACTCCCACTGTCAGTGCAATTTCAGAAAAAATGACAGGACACCCGCCCAGTATTTTGATGTTTCAGCAAGACCAGTTCTGTTCCTGCTGTAGGCCAAAGGGGATTGCTTAGTGACTAACCTGAGCTGGGGAGATACCTCACTCTACAACAGCCTGATGAGTGACTACAAGAGGCACTGAAAAGACCCCTGTGGATTTAAATAGCCTTTAACTAACTAAATGGGGTTTATGGCTGCTTTGCATTAAAGCTGGTAGATATCAGTGATCTGACCCCAGCTTTGTAAACAACAAGACAGAGCTTTAATTTGCTTATTTTTTGAAGATTGGCCTTTTAGCATTCTAATAAAGCAGGAGGCTAATCTACACACGGGATAAGCTACAGTATGTTTTAAGTAATTATACTACATGGTTAAACAGCCATTACTATAGGAGGACAAAGACCAAAAAGATTAGTTCATACTAAATATTTCTCTTAAGTGATGTTGTTTTTCCCTTCTCATTTGGTTTTCTTACAACAAACTTTGCCTTCACAATTATTCCCTTGGTTACTGTAAGAGTGCCAGCATAATTTAGTATTTGGGGCTGGTACACAGAGCCTGGCAAAAACCTGACTCAAGCAAGTTTTGCTGCAGATTGGAGATTCAGCTTATTGCACAGAAAGCAGTTTTCTATATGAAAACTATTAAACTATATGAAGAGCAATTAAAAGCATCAATTAAGAATGTGGAATACAAATAATTTTATATTAGCCAGAAAACTTATTCTGACATACTAAAACGGGTGCTTAAAAGAAACTGCAATGTGGGTTGCCTCTTATTCAGAGTTGTAAAATACTGCCAAGTGGTGTCTAAATGTATCATTTGATGCGGTATTTATAGGAAAATAATTTATTCTTACAATTTAAATTAGCGTAATACACTGTCACTATGTTCATTTGTATGAAGATCCCCAGAACTGCCACTGCTATGCTGACAGTTAAATTTAGTTCTGCAAAAAAACTTGTCTCTTTACGTGTGTGGAAAGACATAACCTGACATACTCTACACTCCAGCTTTCCCATGCCAGAAAAAGGGCAACAATGCTATAAGTTGCCTCCATGCTTTGTCATATTTTCCTGAAATAATTCATTTTTACTATGAAATAGTAACCACTTAACTATATTTAATGGCTCTATGACAGAAATTTCCTGTTTTACATGCAGTTATGTAGCTTTTTTTCTGTGGAGAGTCAGTGCAGAAGGTTGGATTCCTTCGTTCTGCAGAGCTACATTCAAAGAACAGCACAGGCACTTTGCACTGCTCTTTGGCAGAATGTAACAAAGTAGTTACACATCATCTCACATGCAACTGCTTAAGAAGGTTATGAATGAGATTTTTATGGAAAACAAGAGTTAAAACAAACTTCAGTCAATATAATCTTGCTATTCCTTGGGAAGTTGCTGCTGTTAGTCTCTAAAATCTGATTCTACATGTTAAGGTGTTCTCTACTTGGCACACTGTTGGCACCGATGCACAGTCCTCGGGAGAAAGATACACGAAAGAAAATTCTGGACCACTTCATGCCAAACCAAGAATAACCTCTCTTAGCATGTGTGTACACACACACGCAGCATTGGGAGACAAAGAGCTGCTGTTGGAAAAAGCAGGACACCAGCTGCCTTCTGGTACTCACCCTTTTTTAAGGTTCTGCTCGACAAAATAAGTTCTCTTTAGCCTGTCTTCAAAAACAAAAGCAACTCACAAAACCAAAGAATTCACAAAACCAAAGAACTCATGAAAATAAAGAATTCTTTGTGGCAATGAAGCAGAAGACTTTTTTTTGGTAATACCTTCCATCTATACCAAAAGATGAAATAGCAACAACCTGATACACACATCAAAAAGGAAAGATTGCAATATAAGACATGGGTGCACTGATGGATTGGTCCTGCAGTGTGTGGCATCACATCCATGGAATAGTTTAAGGATTTATTATCAACCCATACATAAAAGGGACGAGGAAACTTTCTCTAAAGTTGCTAACAGCTGGTGTTTCTGAAGCCTTTTGGAGCCTCACATGAACTAAGAAATTACTCAAGGAGGAAATATAAACAAAGTATTCCCTCATCTTCATATGGGAGAAAAAGTGCTGGGGACTGTGTACAAGTCCAAGAAGACCTTGGAAACGGACTGAGCTTCAAGTGGTAGATTATCCTTCAGACTCCTTCTGGTAGGCATCAATAGACATTCCCATGCCATGTGTTATGCTCTACCCTCCATCCACAGTGAACTCAGAAGCTCAGGTCAAGGTAGGGGCTCTTGCCCAGGAGCACAACGTCTCCAATGCTGGCTAAAACACAAGAAGCAGGAGGAGACAGCTGGTAGGTACTCATTGGTGACATAGTGAATCCGAGCAGGGATATGAAAAGAGGAATTAGGGGTAAGAATGGCCTGAGAAAAGGACTGTTGTCTTTAGCTCCAGTAGAACTGAGGGGTACAGCCGACTCAGAATATCATATTTTGGGCCCCAAGAGATTTTGTGTCTTCATCAAACAAAAGAAATATTTCATTGCATCCAGCCAGTGCAACAATTTCAGGTAAGTGACAGCACACATGCTGATAAGCCAGTTGGATAGTTTCAGTTCAAAGATACTGGGACATGCTTTTGTACAGCTCACTTTCCCTCTGCACCTACCTGTGCTGGTAGGCACCTACACATTCCTCATTTTTACTACATGATCCTGCTTGCTTTGAAAAGCCTTATTCTCACTTGCTGAGTGCAGCCCTTTATAACTCCTGCTGTAGCTGTGTCACACAATGTTGTTGGAAGAAAATGGAACTATAAAGAGGATAAAATCCCTTAATCAGCTCATCAAGGGAACAATTCAAATTGTGAACCCAAGTCTTAATCTACCCTTACTCAAAGCATGGTTGCAGCAGTCAAAATCCTCATCTACTTCCCTTGAAAATCACAATCAATTGTATTAAAATATAGTTTAGAAACACATATGCTTGATTAGCTGAAGAAAAGCAGTCCTAGCTCATTTGTATTTTTAAGCAAGATATGATGGTAAATCTTCCATCCAGAAGAGCAATGTGTTAACCCACTCTGCCACCTAATCCCTAAGAGTCTCATTTTGATTGCACAAAAATCATTTAGGGAATCTAACAGTTTAAAACTGTCTTTTCTGGTACCTAAGTGCTTCGTTTTAATAGATATTAGCTGTTAAAGAGACTAATTTTAACTATGACATTTACAGCTTTAACCAGTCTATCATAGAGCATAGTGCATCACTTAGCAGAATAGTACTGTTTAAAAAATAATCTACCTGCTTTAATGTATATTGGAGTGTATTATTTTATGTTGAATTAGGACATTTTAACCCTTCAGCTTTTTCCAGGAGCATGAATACATTTCAGATCCTTTTAGTTCAACACTGAATGGAAAGATTATTACACACAATCAGAATATCCACTTGCATCTCCCCTTCCATTTAAGTTCCTTTTCATTAATTCATTTCAATTAATTAAACCTCACAACATCATTGGAAAGAGTCTAGGAGCCTCAGTTTGGGGTTGCAGGCCATATTCATTTGAGATGGACAGAATAACTGCCACTGTTTTGAAGCAGGCCAAAGAACTAGGCCTTTTCATATCACAGAGAAGACTCCCATCAATTTTCAAGGGACTGGGTCGAGACACAGGTGACTAAACCAAAGCAGCACTCTGACACATGACATCGTAAACCCTCTGAGACATCCCAGATGTACAGATTCCTGTGTATTGGTAACCACAGCCCTACCCTTCTTTTGAAACAAAATCATGAGACAGCAGATGATAAAGAAAATGTCAACGGGCTGTATAAACATGCATTGGAAATCTAAGAAGCTGATTTGCTGCTAAAGGCAGAAGAACTGCCATGCTAGATCAAACAGCAAATCCAATTAACACAGTATCTTCTCTCTCATAGTGGTCAGCTTTTAGGAAATGGCACAAGAATTATGTTATGCCATCTCTGTTTCTTAAAACCAAAAATTTAAACAACTTTCTTAGCCAGACCTTGAATCAGACCAAATATCTTTAAAAAGCTCTGCAGCCTTTTCTGTTTTATCTCCATTACTGCTCAAAATTGAGGGCTAGGAAATGAAATGAGGGCATGGCTCCCTGAATGAGATGGAGCCTTGGCCCTACATGGAAGGAAATACTCAGTGGAAGTCAACTCCTGGCTCTATAGCATCCATAGGGATTTGATGCTGTCTCTCTGGGAGCAACTGGTGGAAGGTATTGTGCTCCTGTGCAAGGCTATGCTTCTCTATTTCCCACCAAATTCTTGGCAGGCAGGGGAGCTGCTGCCATCCTCAGTGGCAGAAGTCCAGCCCAGTGGGAGACTGCGAGGAAGCTTGTGGAAGCTCAAAGGTTGTTCTCACATGAAAGCCCAATGCCACCCACACACTAAAGCAGGTGGCTGCTGAGCTGCTGGCTGGAGGCATCTCACATTACTTCAGAGCAGCAGAGCTCGCCACTATTTGCAGGCACCATCAGGCAGCCATTTGGCAATAATGTGTCCACGTGGGCCTGTCTGAAGCAAGGGAAAAGCAGGATGCAGGGCCACACGTGCTCTGCTCCGCTGACTTCCACTTGCATCCCTTCGAGATGGGCGATGAAAACTAGAGTACCCCTGAAACATGCGTGTGCCACCAATTTATGCAGGGGAATAAATATTTTCTCTTCTGTTTTCTCTCTTTGCTTAATAATTCGGAAAATTCTCCTTGCTTTCCCAGCTGCTGCTGAGCAATAAGTAGCTATTTTTAGAGAGCTAATCACTGCGACTCCACAATATTTCTTCTGGGTTGTAAAAACTCATTTGCCCTTGCTTAATTTCACGCAGTTTGCTGTGCAGATATTGCCATGGCTCCTATTTTCCAGCGAGCATTACTTTCACCATATTTCCATTGAATTTCTCTGCCATTTTAGTTTTCCAGTAATGGGAATGCCCAGTCATTATATAATGGGACATCCTTTCACAACTTCTGATTGGCTATTTTGACTCTCTTGCTATATGATCACGTTCTGTGGATTTGAATGGCCGCAGTGTTCAGATTTCACTGCATTGCTCAGGACATGGGAGAAAGACAGGTCTCTGGATGGGAGAACATTCCTTTTAGATGTAAAGTTTAATAAAGGTGCCTGCAATTTTTTAGTATTTCATGTCATGGCTGAACTACGTTATGAGGAATGCAGCATAAACAGTGATTTAAATACAGGTGTCTGAAAACTATTTGATGAATAAGTAAAACCAGACTTTTATTTTTCTGTCTAGCACATTCCATTTTTTCAGAGGTTATCATACTTTTGCAGAAAAGCAGCAGAGACTAAGCAGGACCACAGAACACATCAGATATATTATTCTTGAATAACTAGAGGTTAATAAAGCCATTTTTTTGATACAGAATTAATAAGAGATTAAAAAGTCATCTTTTTATCCTTAAAAATGATGTAACATTGTGTACAAAATTCAGGTTTGGCACATGGGTACAACAACACGTGAAAAGATAATTTGTCAGGCCCAGTTCAGGAAAGGATGTCTCGTTATAGGAGTACGTGCTTCATTTTATCACTTGGTAAATCAACTCTGCTCTTCTTAATAGCAACAGATTTAAGTATCTGACACAGTCTCCTGAATTAGAAGTTCTAATGCCAATTAAGTTCAATTTATTTGGTCTAAGGCTACTTACCTGAAACAATATACTGATACATTCGCAAACAAGAAAGGACAGCTTGAGCATCTGCAGAATCAAATGCTGGCCTGCTGATAGGATGCAATTAAGACAAAAAGAACTTTTTGGGGGATACTATTTTCTTTGGCACACCATGCAAAACTAAACAGGAAATGGGCTTAGATTTCCACAAGAGAGCAAAGTATAGCACCAGCTAACACATCCATTAGTATTCCCAGGGTTTTAGCAAGCTTAGAGCTCTCTGTAAGAGGTGCTGGACACCCATGGGTGGAGCTGGATCAAAGCAGTAGTAGTATCCTCCTATGGAGTGCTCAGGAGTTACTCACAGGAGCTACTGTTCCCTTTGTGAACAGGAATAAATCACCCCAATGGGTCCCGTAGGACAACAACAAAATTATGGACAAAAGAACATGCAAGTGGAAAATTAAAACACTCTATGCAAGGTACCATCATAGAGTTCTGTGCTTTTGTGTATGTGTTTGTGAAAATGTTATGTATGAAGTTCTGAGGAATAGATACAAAATTTGTTAGATAAATAAAACTGGGTCATAATTAAAAGAAGTTTGTACTACCAGAAATAGCATGTCTGGGATATCACTCCAGGTGTATTAAACCATTGACAAACTGCCAGATTTTGGGTTAATAACTTTGCATAGGCTCGGTTTAGATAGAAGATGTGGTGACTGGGTTGTTGTCCTAAGGGGCTGATACCAGACAACACACTTTGAATGTCCCTGTACTTTATCAGGGCAAGATGTTAAAAAAACACACATCTAAGACTGATATCTCAGCAGGTTTCTGAAGTGTTTGCATTCAGGCTACGCTATCTCCAGCCATGTATGAGAGGGAATGCCCAGGGTACAGAGCTGACAAACGTAACCCTCTTGACGGGCTGTAACATGTCACAAAACAGAAGACTTAAGGTTAATATGAGACGATGCAACTTCTACTTTTGTTTCCCATTTGGGTTTTTGCAAGAGAAAGAAAACCAAAAGAGTTGACAACTGACCACAAGGGATGTCCATGTATCTCTACTAATAGAGCAGCATGAGGACAGGCCATTTCACCCATCTAGCCAGCAGAATTGAAATCTCAACCTTACAGACAGTGATTTGGTCAATCACTCTGCTGTGTATCTTCTCGTCCCTTCTCTACTTAGGTAATAAGACATGAACACAAGTCCCCAAACTACTGATTTTTTTTTGATGAACAGCATGAACAAAAGTAATCTGTCTGATTTTCTTCCAAAAATGAACTAATGACAGTGATTTCACTTCCTTTCATAGGGTCTTCTTTCACGGGAAGCAAGAGCCGCTTGAGTCACTCAGCTATAGCAATGTACTTCACTCTTGCTAGGACCACTTTCTACACAAAACACAACAAAGGTCTTTTCTTTTTATGTTACGACAGTGAGACCAGGACTACTTTCCACCATAGTCCTTCACCTGGTAAACTTCTTGGCACTGAGACCTTTTAACAGACTATCTGTGAGCAGAAGCCAGCATCAGCCAAGTATGTGTGAATCTGCAGCTCAGATTTTCGAATTCCTCGACATTAGCATCCCCAGTGCTGTTGATTTGTGTCCCTCCAGTTATGACACTGAGGTTGCTAATGTGGTCATTCCTGTAGAACTCATATCCGATTAGCTGAAAGAACAGATGTGCTGCTTCTAAAATTTGCATTACCCATTTCCACCTGTGAGAGTAATACCATCAGCTCGCCAATTACTCATGGAGATTTGAGTTTGAACTCCAGACCCAAATCTTTTTACAAGCAGTGCATTTAACAAATCAGTAGTGCACTCTGCAAAAATGCAACTAAACTGGAGTTGGAGAAAACATCTGTCTCTGATGTGCACCATTGTGATGTTTTATGTCAGTTTGGATCAGTCAAGCCTGCAGTTTAACTCTGTTTCAGGTTTTTTTTACATGCGTCAAAAGGTTTGTCATTTTTCTGTGATTTAGGTAAAGGTAGGTTAGGCAATAAAATTCCGTGGGCTGGCAAGCACTGAAGCAAACCTCAGCTTTTAGCTTTATGTTCCCAGATGCCTACATTTCCAGTGGGTAGTCTGTCATATGTTTAAAGAAAATGAATGCTAATGAAAGAGAAAGTGGTGAAAAGCTGCTATAATGGCAGAAAGTTGCTCAGCTAATAGAACAGGCTCTGATAGAGGCAATTGATAGAGCTTTCCCAGAGCTCTAAAAAAGTAATTACTTAAATATTTATAGGAGCAAAGAGTTGGGAACCGGGGGTGGAAAGGGGGGGATCCATTGCAAGTCTGCTGTAGAAAGGATCTTCTGGATGCTACGCTCTCACTGCCTTGCAAGTTCCAGTGGAAAACTCTTCCTCTATTCCCTAGCTCAGAAACAAGCTTGCTGCTGAGACACACTTCTGTATCATGTTAGAGACAGAGTAATGGATTTTGAACTATGTGTCTTCAATGGAAATCCTTCTTTCCCCCCAGCTGGAAGGCAGAAGTATTATGTCTGCTTCTGCCCAGAACTGTCATCACATAGAAACTGACCCCAGACTTTTCAGAAAATTCATAGATTCCATCAACTTTTTTTATTAAAATGTCACATTCTTCTACTCTTAAACATTTCACTAAGTGCAAGAACCACGGGGGGCAATATGTTGGCCTCGGCAAATCCAAGACAGGATTAAAACCCTAGAGCGCGTTCAAATCAACAGAACTTGTTCCATTTCACTGAGGGGATGGCAATGGGCAGGGGAAATTGCAGCTGTTTTGCCAATGCTTTTCCTAATGATTTTTTTTAATTGAAAACTTGAAAATCTGACTCATTTTCATAACTGACATATACACGAGCATGTGGTTAAGGAGAGAGTCAACCTTCCAATCAACCCTGCAGGTCTCCAGAGGTCTGCCACCTTCAGCCAGTAGTTTTTGGAGGATGATGTTTCATTAGTGGATCAAATCCAGACTTGAACTTGAATCCAGCTGGCATACACGAGGCCCTCAAGCTGACAAGCTGTTCCTTGGAGCGTTAGCAATTCTCTCCTCTTCTGCCCTAGCTTTAAAGCCACACATTGGCAGTGTGATGGACTGTTTCATCGTGGTATTTCACAATGATGTTATAACACTCGCATTTCTGAACAGGAGCACATGGAGCTCCAGGAAATTCTGCATCAAAGCTCAGCCTGAGCAGTTATTGATAAGCATCTTCATGAATTAGTCAGGTCCCTTGTCCTCTGAGAGCAGGGAGCTCAGATATACTGCCCTATCCTCCCTGTTTCGCTCAGGGGCCTGGCTGAATCTCTCTCCTTTCCCCTTCAAACCCCGGCTCTAACTCTTTTCTCGGCTCCTTGACCAGTTTCATTCTGAAAGGCCACTGTGATCTGGTGCCAAAGTTCACATGCAGATACTGCCCCAGGCTGCTAATAGCTGTAACCTTCCTCTCTGCTCACTTCTCAAGTGCCCATTTACGATTAAGCAGATCTTACAGTCAAGGAGAGAGATAGGTCTTACTTCACTGCCTGTGTATCTCCACACCACTGCCTTTGGTGAGGAATAAAACAGACTAAATAAAATATAATTCTATTTTTTTCCCACACCTTTGGTTTAAAAACCACAGAAATCCTCATTTTTAAGTACAACAATATATAAATTGTTATATAAGGAAGCAGGGAGCCATGGCCTGTCCTCAAGCTGCAGTACTCTGTATGTGCCAATTACAAAGAAGGGCTTACTCTAACAGAAAGTGACCCCTTGAATGCTTGTAGCTTTTTTTGCCTTAAAATGATGGCACTTCCTGCACACTGATAACTAAAATGCTGGACTAGAGCTGAGATTCAGTTTCTGGTGATAATTGTCCAGTGGCAACTGCCTTCTAGGTCAGCATCTGCCTTCACACTCAAAAAGCAATTCACACAAATACTGGATTGCTCACTGGTAGTGAAGAAGCATTTCATGAACTTTGAAAGTAAAGACAGAGCTTCAGGGTTTCAGTCTGGGTCCAAAATTTATGATGTTTTCTGTGCATCACAGTGCAGGGGTGTGTAAGCCAGTCTTAATGGAAAAGCTTTGGTGGCATTCTAGTTAGCTTTGATTTAAAGCTTAATTTAGGTCCTGAAAAGGGTTAGTGCATCTTTACAGCCATCTTGTAATTCTCCAAGAGTCCTGCCACAAAGTTAGCCAAGCCCACATTTCAACACGGCAGGGTCACTTTCAGATCAAAGAGGTACTGAGGCAACTACCAAAATCCACTAACAAAAGTCTTACACCTCATCCAAAAATCTACCAAAAGAAAGGCAGGCAATTCACTATTCAAGTGCATTCAAAGGTGATGTAATGAAATAACGTGTGTCATATGTACGTACATATATATAGTCACTCATGATGTTAAATGAAAACTGAAATTCTAGGTTGAAAGTGGATCCAACTAAATATTTAAAACTCAATATTAGAGCTGAGAGAATAATTGGCAGCAAATAATTCACCCATGAATTTAGCTTTTCCTTCGGCTTGTGGAATGTCTGCATACAGATTGCCGTTTCCCCAGATTTGATCATTACTTTAAATGAGTCTCAATTTTATAGTGCAATTCTTTCCCTGTACAGGTCGATGGTGAGGAGTCTCCAGTGCTTTCCTGACACTTCGTATCTGAAGTCTGATCTGCAGTTGTTTGGCTCTGAGCAGCTGCACACGTAGCAGAGTATTGCTCTGACCCACAGTCTGATGTGCGTGTCCTGTTTGAAAATTTGACTGTGCCAGCACAGTGCTTAGTTTTTACAAGCAGTAGTGTGGGTGAAAGCTGGCCACTAAAGTAGGAGGGAAAAGCAAATAACAAACAGAAAATATTGCAGAAAGATACTCACTTAAATATTAGCAGATCCTCAACAATAACAGAAAGGGTTGAAGAAGGCTTTTTGCCTCTCCTTAATATAAGCACTTCCAACAACAGCTCTTAATTAAGTTCAGTGTAGAAGACACAGTTTACTGGAATCAATACCAAAACCCAAGTATTTCTGCAGCTGGGATGGAGTAAGCCCATGCACCAGTACAGGCTGTGGGCCAAAGGGATAGAAATCCTCTTTGCAGAAAAAGCAGCCGATGGACAGCACACAGAGAGGAGTGAGCAGTGTCCCTGCATCCAACACAGCCAGTTGCCCAGAGGGCTACACTTGCAGCCAGCCAGGCAGCCCGTGTCTGCAGGGACACAAGTTACACCTTGGGAAAATTCCAATTGGATATTAGGAAAAGCTTTGTCACCGTAAAGGTGAAAAACACAGGGAAGGTTGTGCAGATGTGCTGTGGTGCGTCTGTCCTTGGAGACGGTGAAAACCCAACTGGACGTGGCTCTGATGAATTTGCTCTCACCAGACATGTTCAGCTCAGGAGGGAAGACTGTATGACCTCTGGAGGACCCTTCCAACCTACATGCTTCTATGATTCCCTGATACCCTAATAATTATTTTTCCAGTCCCTGGAGCAAGTCCAAGATATTTTCACACTCCTGATCTGTATTTTTGTAAGAATATAAAGATTTTTATAGTGATTTCTGCCCATGAAGAGATTTGGAATGTTAAAACCCGCCCCACCAGAGCTAGATGAGTGGCAAAATGAAGGCAACAAAACCAAAGGTGCAAAATTCCTTAATGGTCGGGTTCTCCATGAGCATATCTCAGCTCAACATGACTGACTTATGGTCACCCTGATTTACAACAGCAGAGAGTTCTGCATTGAATCTTAAGGCTGCATAAATGAATGCGTTTCACAGTTAACATAACCTCATATATAGTACAGCTGATTTAAGGACAGCCAAAAAGTGCTGTCTTTCTCTCTGTTGTACCACGGTAGGAACTTAAGTGTACCTCTTGTGAGCTCTGACTTGCAATATTGTGCCTGATGCAGAATTATTAGGTACTGAAATAAACTTCAGCTTTTAATGACTAAATGTCATGCAAGAGGATGCTGGACTTGAAAGCCCACAGAAAAGCCCTAGGCTGTTTGAGAATTCAGATTCAAATTATTCAGTTATCTGTACTCCTCTTAGATATCTATAAATATCTGCACTCCACGGGGTGCTCATGCAATTTCTGATGGTTTACCAGACTGAAGCCACCTCCTCAACTGTAGGTTAGAGTTGTAACTCCTTGATATTGATGAAAAGGCAAGGGACTTAGTTATGAAGGTCATTTTTCAACTGAACAGTTAACTGGAGGGCACCATAGAATGAGTTTAGCTCTCTTTTGTCTCACAAATTTTGCAATCAAACAATATAAACATGAACAAAGCCATTAAGTAGACCTCCTCTTGCCCAATACTCTGGAAAAAAATTTAACTAACTTCATAAGGTAAAATATTGGAACATTTTCATTAACACAAAATGTTCTTTTTAATTAGGATTTTGCAAGCTAAGTCTCCTAATGAATGAAGGAATAGAACTTCAAAATAATTTGAATTGCTTTTTTTTTTTCCTCACTGAGAAGAACAAATGTAACTTTTTGCAAAATATATTCAGTCTGTAATTGGAGACTTTCTAATTAACTATTTCATGGCTTGAGTTTTCATCACCTATAAAAATGCATTGGTATGAGATGACTACACACACTATGTTTGCTGTGGCATGAGGTACCTGACTTTGCACTTTGGTGAGTGCAACACCTTCCCCAGTTCTTCCAGCCCTAACGATCTCAAGCAAGTCTCTCTGTCCATGATACACAAATGCCCAGCAGGCTGACTCTCAAGAAACCTGAGTCAACAGACACTGATGGAAAACATCACCATGAAATGCCAACAGCAAAACATGAAGCTATGAGGTTTCAGTGAAAGGAAAGAAGTAGTAGTCTAAAGCTGGTAGACTTGGTAGATCACTGCACAACAGGAATGAGATGCTGCTTTTGACCTGGTCTGGCTGCCTTGTTGTAGCAGCTTCAGAAACCTTTTGTATGGGCTAATATAACCACATTACTACATGTCATGCCAGAACAGGCTATAAAACCAATTGCCAGATGACACCACCAATCAGAGAAACACGCTTGATCCACAGAGATAGGAAGCTTGAGCAGCTGGACTAAGACAGACAGAACACTGCCATATAAAAGACAGGTCAAAGCAAAGTTGCAGGAAAGGGCCTGAACATTTGCATATTTAGTAAAATCTGGGGTTTTTTTCAAAAGAAAACATTAGCAAGCCGTAAGAGAACGATGTGCAGCTAATTATAAATGTAATACATGGGTAGTTGCTTGCTACTGCTCACTGCTCATAGACTTCTGCCCAAATCTACACCCTCAGGCTTTTAACTCTTACTGTGTTTTTTTCTGTGCATTAAAATCTCAGTTGTAGCCCTCAAGATATGGAGAAACCTGGGTTTTTAAGACTAGGATGATATCTCCATTACTGCCCATCAAAACACAAGTGAGGTCTGGTTTTTGTTCTTTGGTGAGAAATAAGTGGGTTTGTTTGCACTAAGTGTGGAAGCACTCATGCACCCACATTCAGCAAAGGGATACAAGTGGTAAGAAGGCAGTGACCCTTTCCTAAATGAGTCATCCTAGGCACAATATATGAGGGGGAGATAGAAAAAATCCCCAAAAGTATTTTAATAAACAGACTACTGGAAAGCAAAGGTATAGTGAAGGCAAAGGTTATGATAAAACAGAGATTTTGGTCAGATGTCTTAATCTATTTACACAGCAGGAGGTTTTCAACAAACTGCGTTGCAAGATTAGAAATGAATTAGCACGTTCTGAAAACAGACACTGAAGTCCAGGAACAGAGAGCAAACACACACATCATTTGTACCAAGTACCAACCACGAAAGGCAAAATCTAAATGTTATCTGATGTCATGGTGGCCACACACTAATATAGGACAGAAAAGAATAGTTCCAGTTAGAAAGCACTGAAAATGATCATCTAGTCCAACTGTCCCTATACAGCACAGTAAAACATGAAGTTGTAGGATTGGAAGGCTTTGTCTGAAATAGAAAATGCAGATGTCTTAAAATTGTGTTAAAACCATCAAATAAACACAATGCAGTAGGTATTAAAGAACTTCAGAAGATGTTTCCATGGATTAGAGTTATTTGAGGATATATTGTATATACTCACATTCAAGCAAAAATACATGCATATGTGTAAGAGTTCATCAGACAGTTAGAAAAGATGTTAAATCTGAACTTTCCTGGAAGATAAAGTCAGATCACATTCAGTGTTTGCAGATATCATCTATCTAAGTTAAGAATGCAATCACTTAAATAAGTGTCTGAAGGTTCAAATCTGGAAGATGGTAATGCTGAGTGCAGTCGCAGAAAAAACAATCACACTAGTTTCCTGCAGACTAGAAGACTGGGTAAATCCTAATGCTAGAATTAAGATTACAAAAAATTATCTGCAGGTATTTTTTCAGACAGTTTTTTTTCCCTGGACACACACTGTTTTACATGATCAGCCTCAGAACAGAAACAACTGAAACACTATCTCACATGGAGCACCGTGGATGTGATCAATGTCACCCCAAACACAAATTTTTACCTGTTCACGCCATTCTTGGGCCAGGGAAAGGCACATAAAACAGACTAGGGAGATCTTATGCCCCATTCCTTTTGCAACACTAAGGTATATCTATAGATATAGATATATGAACAGCTGAAACTGGCCTCAGTGGATCTTCACATCAGAAAATCTGCTCCAGGTACCCTCAGGTGAGGAGAATGTGCCCCACATGTTCAGGACTCAGGCAGCTCTGGAGAGCTGGAAAGCCAGCTGGAGGAAACAGTGCAGCAGTCTTATGCTGTAGGTGCTCCTGCCTGGCAGGGGGTATTTCTCTTTGTTTTCTCTCCTTCTGTCCTTTGTTTACTTTTGTGCATGTCCTGATGGCTGGGTGCTTTTCAAAAAACACAAACACCTCTTCCCAGAGAGCACACAACCCGTAGCACAGTACAGCACTGTGCTGGCTGCAGAACCCTTTTTGTATTCCTTGTGCACTGGGCAGGGATTTTTTCATTTCATGCATCATCCATAACTTGCCGCAGCAATTCCAAAAATCTCTACCACGCTCACATGAATACGAATAATTTAAATTCACATTTTTGCTTTTGAAAATTTATCATCATAGAAGTCTGGCTCATAAAGCAACTGTATTTCTGAAATTTCTCACAGAAAAATCAAGTGATGGCACTGCCCAACAAAACAGCCTAATCACATTGGTATCGTACAGACACTTGGAGCTATGACTCCATCTCACAGCGAGGTCACGTACTGACAAAAATCTGTCGCCAGCATTAGTGTTTGTTCACTCTACTGGATTTTCTTTGATGCTTCTTTATTTAGGTTAATTTCATAAGCAATTTTTAAAAAAGGTGCTGTTACTCAGAGTACAGGCAGGTGCCTTTTCTCTGCCAATGGGCAGTATCAAGAGTTTTGGAGGCACTTACATGAAATGTTGCTTAAGACATCTGTTGAAGACTTGGCCTGGAGTAGATGTTACTCCTTAGCCCCAAGTAGCATCCTCTGGGTTTTGGCCAAAGAACAAGATATTGCATTTCTTAAAAATAACTTTGAATATAGGTGTTTAGTCCTCCCTGACCTCACAGAAACTATTAGCTTTCAGAAAAACAAAGCAAATTATAACTCAGCCATATGCAATGAGTTCTACAGTTTTGCACTGTAAAATATTTTTTGTGACTGAGATGACTCCCTTTCCCAGCACCCGTATCTGTGTTACATTCAGCTGAGTACTTCCACGCCCAACAACGCTTACAGGATAAAACGGAGAAGTTAAAAAAAGTAGAAGGCAAGAAATGAATTGTAGTGGTTTTCCTGTTGAGCTCGTGCCTGGCAGAGGGCCTCCTTGGGATTCCAGAAACTGGGTACACCTCCTCTTCAAAAGATGCTAAAGAAGTTTTACCAAACAGTTAAACCAATCTTGTAACTATACAGAGAGCATTTAAGAAAACCACCCTAAATTTTTCATCCAAGCAACAAAGTCTCCACTGGACAAAAAGATATGCACTTCTAAACTCTTCAGGAAGACAGGTAACATTATGTGGACTTAACCAACTGAAAACTTAAACCAAGTTTGAACCCTGTTATTTCTTTCTTCAATAACGAAATGAAAAAAAAAATCTGATAATGTTTTTCCTGATACCAGCCTGCTGATGGAAGTAGTGGGATAACCTTGGGTACTGTTCCAGCTGCCCATAAGGTGTACCCCAAAGGGGTTTGTCACAAAGCACACAGTGACTCCTGCCAGCCAGGCACCAATGCTGCCTGCTGCCTCAAGGAGTTTTATCTAAAAATAGAAGCCGCTTAAGAAAAATGACCACTTCTTTAGAAGAACAGTCAGTGTCTCTCTGAATCAATTTAAGCCCGAGCACATCAATGAGATAGAGCTTGACCTAAAGAGCTCCACAGAAATCAAGACCTAAGGTAAAGGTATGCCAGTAATGTGGAAGAAGATAAGGAGACTATGGGCCTGATCCAAAGGCCACTAGGTCAGTGGCAAGCTTTAATGTTGATGTAAATGGGCTTTGAAAGAGGCCACACTAGTGAAAAGAGCACTCCTTATTATAAAAATAAGCAGCCATTAGAAATGGACTAGAAGTTACAGGAAATTTTTTGCAGGCAAAAATTCCTTCCTTTTTTTCAGCATCTCAACAAAGGATTGGGCCATTTGACTCCATAAATGAGTAGGCACCAGGTTGTGCACAGTGGGTGCACAGAGGTCAGAAGTACATGGATCCAGTTTGCCCAACCTGTTTCTGCAGGAAAACATGTTTTCACTCTCTGGCCCAGCTGAGTCCATGCTTCATTAGCGTAGCTGGGCATCCAGTCAGCAACACTGCCCACCTGAATTGCTGCACACACCCATTTTGCCTGAGCAGCTGCAGGAATCCATTCCTGGCTCACTAAGGTGTGGTGATGGTTCAAATGATGAGAGAGAAGCTAGGTAATGGCAGCAAACATTAAACTTTTACCCAGCCCAGCCCACCCCACAGCTGCTGTTTGCCAATAGGTGAAAAGTCATTTTTTGGCTCAGGTATAATCATCACAAAACTGAGGAAAGAATGCAAATGTTTACTCCTTGGTGATAGGCAAAAAATACAATTGTAATTCTCACTCTCTCTGGCCCATGCTGAATATTTCTCATTGAAGCTGTTAAACTGATAAGGTTATTCATTGACAAGATATGAGAGAGCAAATGTTCTGTAATTGAATACCATATGCCTCACCACAAAGAAAAATAACACAATTTTCTCAGAGATAAAAGAAAGAATATACTAAGAGAGTATTGTTAAACTAGCTTACTGCGGTAAAACAATGAGGAGAGAGGGAATATGCAAGTCACCCTGTTGGCTACAATATAATTGGCTCATTAGGGAAATGTGCACACACAGTGTGAAGGAAACAGGAGATCACAAAACCTGCAGAACAGCATGGACTTTGGGCACAGCTTACAGACACTGCTGTCAAAACGAGGGAGTTGGTGATGGCACAGAAAGTGTTTGTGAGCCCTGGTAAGGAGTGCGTGTACCTGCGTCCAACTCATCCTGCAGCTGGCGATTCGGGTTCTCCTGATTTCCCTGTGCCAGCCTAAGGGGCACTATTCCTCTGTGACCCTGGCAGGAATCATGTTTAGCTGTGAGAAAGTTGTGTTGTGCTCTCTGACTCGGGAGCTGCCAGTTTGCCTTAAAGTATTAGAGCAGCATTATATTGATTACTGCCTGATATTTGCAGGTCTACAAAATGTCTAAGGAGACACAGGAAAGTTTAGAGACTTTTAATTTGCTGTACCAAAGCTTTTCTGATGGTCCCAGAAGATTACACATTTATGAACAAGTGCAGCAACTATAAAAGCTTATTGTTTGCACTCAGCCAAACTTCATGGATTTTTTAAGTATGACAAAAGAGAAAATGAGTTACACAGATTTTCAATAACTTGAACACCAATCTCTGCTGTCCGAAGGGAATTACTCCAGTGTTCTTTCTTTGTCTACCTTGGCCTGGCTTTAAGGGTTTATCCTTGTAAACGACATCAGTAGTTACAGTTAACAGGCCCAAATGAAGCTGTGGGGCTGAGATCCCTCTTGTCCTGATGTGCTAGATGCTCCAGGGAGAAGACTAAAGATAGCAAGAGAAACTTTGTCAGGGTAGACTCACTGTGGAAGATGGGAGCAAGCAGTGCACGCAGCCCTTCCCTTCGCTTCAGTGACACATCACAGGTACCAAGAGGATTCTCTCATCAGAAGGCAATGGCATGAAGTGAGATTAAGGCAGCAACCCATTTTGCTTTTATGTGTTCAGCTAAAGAACAAGGTCAAAGATATAAGGTCTTAAAACTTTTAATTATGTGACAGTGGAATTATTCGCTTGCTCCTGGATTACATTGATGCAATCCAGCACAAAAGCTGGTATTTGACAATTCTCTTGATTTCTGCTCCTCTTTGATGGGGGTACACAGCAAATTGTTTTCAGGTACAAACTCGCCATAGCTACTTAGAGGGATGCAAGTCTCTCCTAAAATCTTAGCCACTTTGTGGCTACAGAAAAGTACATTGCAAATTAGGAGGAGGGACAGATATAAGGCAAGTACCAGTATTTTCTTTGAGAATCATGCATGAAAAGTCTCATGTCACTGGAAAACAACGGGCCATAAATGAACCACATGCAGTCCCTATTCCATGGACAGTGAGTAGCACCTTTTTTGGCAACACTGATGCAGGCATGAGCACATCGGGTGTCTCTGAAGGGCCAGATTGGTCCATGGCAAGCAGCCTTAGAAGCATCCAGAATTCAAATGTATGTGGTGGAGCAGAAGCAGGCCCCACAGTCAGGAAACAGAGCATAAAATGCATGGCTGTGGTAAGAATCAAACTAAGATGTGATTACAAAAAAAAAAAAAAGGTACTGTTTTGGTTTCTGAGCTCTCCACTTTATTTTTATTTGTTTTTATGCTCCTGTAAGTAAAATCAACAACTTCTTTTTCCCCAATAAACTGAAATTTTGCAGACCATTAATCCATAATATGGACAAAAGCCTTCAGGTGCATGTGAAGCAAAATGAAAAATGGTCAGTCTGGTTCTCCCAGGAAAAACTGATACTTCACATGAGCAGTAAAGATTTTCCAACAAGCAGCAGTACACACGTTTCAGTGCAGATCCACAGTGACTGCGTCAGCGTGGTAGAGGGTAATGGCTCTGAATATCATTTATGCACATTTAACTACCATTTAGTTAATGTTTATGCAGCATTCTGAAAATGTAAAGTGCTGTAAAGATGCCAAGTGTTATTATTATTAATAATCCAAGTGATAAATATGACTCCAAATTCTATACTTTATCCTTGTCCTTCATGTCAAAGGGATGTTTGCACGTATAATGAGCACTGTGATTCAGTAAGACACTCACAGTGTATGCATTACTTAAAGTTCATGAGTTTTACACGTAAAGGAATGGAGGACTAACTGGTTCCTCCTCAAGTTTACTGAGTGTTAAAAAAAACCCACAACAAATTAGGATGGAAGATCATGTTAAAATCCTACTTTTAAAAATACTAGGTCAGAGCTCTGCTGCCACATTTAAAAGCCTGTTTAGCAAGCAACACAGGTCAACATGTTTTAATGAAGTGTGTTTTCCTTTCAATAAATGTAGAAAAGGGCACAGAAAAGGACTTAAAGCCAGCAATATGTGGGTGTCTGCTGTCTGCTATGTTCCCACTGCACTCTCCACTACAGCAGCTGACTGACCATATTTGGATCATCCAAGCCCCAGACCTATGCCTCCTTACATCTTCACTCAGTCCCTTAGAGGACTGAGGGATTGTGCCACCAGCCACAGAGCCTGATGTCACAGAAAGAATTATTCCCTCGGTGATTTTCCTATTTCCTTAAATCACTTCTCTTTTACTTGCATCTGCAGCACCACATCAAAAAGGCAGGCAGGAACTACTCCACAAGTCACTGAGTTTCCAAGACACAGGTCCAAGACACACTTGCCACTGCAGTGGATTGCTCTTATTGCACTAGACCTCAGCAGGGAAAATAATCTGTGAGCCAAGGCCTTTGGTCTCTCCTTTTATCTTCACAAATAAACCTTTCAGTGCTCTCAGAGAAGTGGCTGTTATTTCAAGGAGGTGACCAGTTTGTGAGGAAGTGCTAAGTAAGAACAGGGAATTTTCATACCATATGTTTTTCTCAGGCCTGGAGTGGCCTTTGCAATTGCAACGACTTTGCCACTGAGACTGAACATGAAGTTACTTGTCCGAGTGAAACACCTGCCGTTCCCCTTACTGGAAAACCAAAAGGACAAAAGAGATTTCTAAAAGAAGATCTCTTAAATGTCTTCACTCACTTAAACAAAGTGGATTTTCCCGAGTTCAGCTCCCATTCCTGTGTTCTGTTGCAGTGGTTGGATGCTGAGCTCTTGGACACTTGGTCCAGACCATGCGACTGGGGATAGAGGTAGAGGACATATGGCTGAATCCACCCTTTGAAGGCTTTCTCCAAGACTTAAAAAACTATCTTAGTTTAAAAAAAGGAAAATGAGAGGAAAAAACCCCACAGAGACAGCCTGATCTTCTACTTACTCAAAATGGTATAAATCAAGAATAACCCATGGACTTTGTAGGACTTGCACAAGTATAAAACTGCTAGAAATGAAAGGTTCACTTTTTCTAACTTCAGCAGTTGGCTAGGTTTTCTTTAAATAGCTTCATTAATAAATACTTTTTAAAAAAGGGGGAAAAAAGTGCTCTTCCTCCCTCAATACTAATTGCTAGTGCTCAGATTTAATCTTCAGCATTTATTGTGCTTCCCCAAATCCCTAATAATCACCCCAGAAGACTCCTTAACATTGTTGTATAATGGGAAACAAGGGCAGGGTATTACTTTTTCATGTACAAAGATGTTTCATCAGGAGGCCAGATTTCTTCTATGCAGCTAAAGTACATAGAGCCTGACACTTTTAATTTCTTCCGTAATTGTGTCACAAGAGGGGTTTATGTCACCGTGCCTCTTTGCTGAATTCCAAGAGGCTCAATGCTATTCCCATGGTCATTGCCTCCTGCCTCTACTTTAAAATAATGAAGATTTGGGCTGAAATAAATTTGAAGATATCAAATAAGGACCCCTTGAGTTCCAGGGAAAGAAAATAAAGCAGCTTTTATTAAACTTGTTATGAGACCTTTCATGACCACTATTCTCACTGTTCTCTTTGCTCAAAGCCTTTAGAGAATGGTCTCACTTTAGCCTAAACTCAGCTCTTTCTCAGCTCTCTAAGCCTCTGTAAAATTGAAGGACATTCACTCCAACACACGTCTTTAATAACTCAGTATGATTTAAACTTTCAATCTGCATTCCTGATTTCTGTAATAATTGAAAGGAATGCATTAGCAGCAGAAAAAAACCCCCACTTTTGCTTCATAAACTTTACCTTCATTGCCTCAGATTTTCAGTAGTTCTCAATATGTAAGTTTAATGGCGTGACCCTAACAAGAAACGATCAGCAAATGAAACGAACCAGTGTGTAGCTGCTCCACACGGCTACAAGTGTCAGCTGTGGCCTGCCTGCCATTAATTTTATTGTAACTCATTTCTTCAGGTTGAGTACAGCACGATTTAATGTTCCCATTCTCCCATTCCTGTTCTGCATGACAAATTGTTTTAATAAACATAAACCGGGTAATAATAAAGTAATAATAAGCCTAGCACTCACCTTATATCACTGCAGTTAAATTCTCCCACAAGCCAGCGCTGGTTACAGTGACAATTACAGTCGGGCCAATCCGCAGCCAGGCAAGCACAATGGACAGATTTAATATCGTTTGTAAATATGATTAGTGTGCTGTCATGTTATTGCAGCCTGGTATTTACATTTCTCTCTGGGGTTATTCACTACACCAAATCAACATTAAATAGTGCTCCCTTCCCTTCCCCTTAAATCAAATATACCTTTCTTTGTGCTCCACTCAGAAGTTAATGAAGAAAATGGCATCGATTGTTAATATTCAGGGATCAATCAGTGCTTTACATACCTCTTTTTTTTAAACAGATGTACGTCTGTCTGTATAACCCAGGAAAATTTCTTTCGAAATTCATGATCTCCCCCCCTTCCTCCTCCCCCTCCACACACACCCTTTAACATCAACGCTCGTCTGCTGACTCTCTTATGAAAAATGTTCAAATAATGAATGGCTGTTGTTTACAGAAGTAATTTCATGCTACATTTCCATTATTGCCTGGATTTGTTTAGCTTCTCAAGCTTCCCCATTTCCCTGCAATGAACTTTTAAGGAAATATAACCAGCTTTCACTGTTTATGCCATTATGTTTATAATAGAAGCCGCTCTCATTTGTGACATATTGCAACACTTCATAACTGTGTGCAAATAAGCATCCTTAAACTTGTTAAGGTCAATTAATCATTGTACAAAAGCTTTTTTAGCCAGGACTTCCACCAGCATAAATCCAGCCATGTAGCAGGGTAACGAAAGGGCTCTAGCACGGACTTGGGTCCTACGTGGCACAATTGTGCGCTTCAGATGTTAATAAAACTGCCCACAGATGACACAGGTCTTTTTCTCCAAGTTATTTGGTTCCCATGGTCAGGCAGCACAGGCTGAATGCCTGCAGCCCAAGTCAGGAGCAGACAAAATTTTATAATGACTTTAACGATGAATTCCCACCAACCTAAAAAATTTTAAAGCCATCTTTTTCTACGATGAAAGCAAGGAACCAAGCCATAGGACATCCTGCTGAGTTTGGACCCACGGCATTTCACTGGACAGGAACCGATGCAGGAAATACACCACAAAAAGTACTTATTTTGAGGCATCACAGATGACACCATCAGAGGAGTGCACTGCTGTGGGCAGCAAGGAGCTGCTCAGGCGTGTGTATCATTTGACGGCGTGGAGCTCTGGCCTCCTCCTGCTGCTGTGTTAACTGCTCAGGGAGGAAAGGGTCTCTGGGGGATGGCAGTGATGGTACCAACTGCCTAAGAGCTGCCTGGCACAAACACTGATGATGGAAAGAGCTCTTCTTAATTAGTACCAACCTTCTCCATACAGCCGTGGCACCCGCAGACTCACTCTTGCCCTTCCTACAGCTAAGAAAGAGGAAATATCCATGTGGTTTATATTTATGCTTCCATTTTCCACAAGGAGGTTCTCATCTCCTGCACTTTTTGAGTGAATCAAGACCTACATCTGAAATTTAAGACATGCCTTAATCAGACCCAATAGGTTTTCTGGATGCCCCAGGCTTATGGACGTCATGGTGCCCGGGTGCATGTGAAATAAGCCTGGTCTGTGTCATTGAACTTGGACTGATGTGCAAAAACAAAGACAATAAACCCTCATAGCAACCTCAAATAAACCATAAAAGTAAAATTCCGTGAAATATTTAACACTAATGGAGAATTAAAATTTATAGGATACTTCAGTTTCTGAGGGTGCCCACGTGCAGGTGCATACTTTATACATTCGGTAGCATTTTACTTGCTCTTACTTTTCCATGCAAATTGGAGTATAAACAGATGCCCTGTGTTAGAAACTTACCCTGATCAAGGCCAAAATGCACGGCAAAGATCAATACAAAGCTATCTGTAATAATTACAAAACTGACACACCTTTTCTTGTACACTGCCAGTTAACTTTCCCATACTACAAGTTTAAGTTAAGAGAAGGGAAAAGAAACATGATTTAAAGAAAGCATTACCAGTCAGCCAGCATAGCTATTTTCTGGGGGTTGTAGATAATCTGGGGACCAAAGCAGGAGTTTTTAAAGACCTGTCTAGTTGTTACTTTATTGAAAATGATAGATTTAAGAATGTGTTTCCTATGGTCACCCACGGGGCATGAATCTGACTTACTGTGACTTGCTGATATTATTTATTTAGAAGAGTCAAATGTCACAGCAAAATATTTCTGCTAAAATGTGTATTTACTGAATTCTCCTTTCAAAGCTCAGCAAGGTGACAGCTGGAGAGGGGTGTCTGTGCATGTGTGGAAAAAAAAAGAGGGGGAAGAACTGGGGTGTTACTAAACACAAGATCACAGTACTTGAAACATCCTACTGAGATCAGAAGAATTGTGAAGCATACCGAGGTGGTACTCTAGCTATTCATTAACTGCCTGTATCAGCCAGCCCGGAGATTAGAGCTTAATGCAATGGTGAAGTAAGTGTCCATATCACAGTAGCCATGGAGGAATAGCGAGATGTAATGAAACTGAATAGCCAGCCATTGAAAGTTGAAAAATATATTGATTTTTCAGTGCTTGATCACCCAGGAGGCTTTATCAGGTATGAATACTTGGAAACCATCTGCTAACTCTGTAATGGTATTTTAGGATTTGTGACAGACACCAGCAAAAATAAAACTGCGTGTTAGAAAATAACACAAAGTGAAGCCTGCTTCTCTGCAGTACATTCCACTGCTCCACATCTGCTTTTCTCATTCCTGCCTTCTAATTGTTTTCAAATTATCTATAGCTAATGTATGAATACAAATTAAATTTGGTACATGGACTCAATTTCTCCCCACCTTTCATACCAAAGATAGCTCAGACATTTATAGCTGCATTTATCTCTACATCAGATTGCATTACATATGTGGTAAAGATTTCTTTCCTCCCAAAAGGAAGTCAGCAGGACCCCAGTTATTGTATTTAGCTATTGAACCTCGTTGTCAACATTTCTTAGCATTCATTTGTGTAAGTCAAAGAACAAAACCGAACAGGAACAGGCTTGGAGGCGCAATATCTACATATTGTCTGATGTAAATAACACTCCTAGACATGATTGGCATTCTCCAAACAACAATCATTGTTATTGAAATGTGCCTCTATTCCCCTTGTTTTAATACTGAGAATGATTATGAAATCTCTTTGGGTACGATAAATCAGCTGAAAGATGTAATAACATGTTTCAGCTGTTGGAATGGATGTTTGATTACAGCTCTGAGGGTTTTTTCCTCATCTTGTTTCTAGTTTAATTCTTAAACCATTCTCTGATTTAACAAAAAATATATTCCACGTATCAACAGCAAATATGCATTCTTGTTTACAATGTGGGTAACTGAGCAGGAATCAAGTTGCATTTTAACAATGCAGGGAAAATATTTTTCTATTACAGTTTTGGTTAAAATAGTAAGTTTAACTGCCATTTGAAATTATATTCAGTAAACACTTAACTTTAGCATCTATGTAAAAATAGAAAAGATAAAAAAGGTGGGGGATGGGGAGGAAAGAGAGAAGAGGAGACTTTAGCCAGACTATGTTTGATTTCCAGACACACAAAAAAAATCCACCTCTCCTCTCCCTCCTCTCTCCATGATTCTGCAAGCATCTCTTCAAGTAAGTGGTATTAGAATTAATTTGCCCCAAAATGGTGAAGTATAAGTGGAGGAAAATTATTTCCCCCTGATTTTACACTGTAGAGGCAACACACAAAAGATGAAGGAAGTCAGACCGCACCACACAGCGGCGGCGAGAGCGAGGCAGCTGGACAGAGGCTTTTGAAGGATCTGAGAATCTGTGTACAGCAAAGGCAGCACGGCTTCTCCAGCTCACTCTCCCAGAAAAGATTCTGGCAAATGATGCCTTTCCCTTAAGTGTATTTTGTGAAGGAGAAAAGGTGAAGAAAAAAATAACTATGGGAAACAAAAGGATTAGTACGTGGGTGGTTTCCTTCTCCAATCAACTTTCCTTCCTGTCCCACGGGGCTGCCCCTGTGCTGATGAGCACACTGTGGTGGCTGCAAGCACATACCTTGATGTTCTCCCAGAGTTTGCAAGGCCAAAGAGGCAACTACATTCAAGACTGGTGGTGGGAAAATTCTGAGAAATTTGGGGCTTCCTGAGGTCTTTAGAACTGTTCAGTGATGTCTTGCCAACATTTTAACGAGAGGCTCCTAGGAGAATTCCCCCCTTGGCCTGTGATAAACCCAGTGCCCCAACAGTGTGTTTGCTTGCCAAGAGGAGGGGCAAGGGATGAGAAAACCATTCGTGCATTTTCCTATTTAAATGAAAACACTTTCTCATCATGGCAATCAAGGAAAGAGGCTATCCTCCTGTGAGAGCAAACCTACACCACCCATTTTGGTAGAACCACATATACTCCATTTCCCTGCAGGGAAGCGAATATGCATTTGTACTGGAGAAATCATATTCTGGACAGCAAGACATTTACCCAGGAAGAAGTATGCAAGGTCCCCATCATTTCTCCCAGGGTGCAAGAAACACCTGTGGTAACCTAGAAAACAGCCAGGGGTAGCTATTCAGGGCAACTCTAAGGTAACACTCCCATGAGCAGAGCTCCCCAGGGCTGGCTACAATCGGACACGTGCTGACAATCCAGCTCCCACCTACACAGTGACAGAGGGAGGTTACCTATTCCCCTTGCCTCCTTTGTTTATTGTGCAGCCTGCCTCTACTCTTGAAATAGGCAGGCTTTTAGATTAAGGTACAGAACTCACTCTTCCCTAGAGCCACCAGTGCAAGGAAGAAAATATTTCTAATGTTCAAGGGAATTACAGAACACCTTTAAAAAGGTATTCCTTGGTTAATTCACTCCCCTCTTTTTGACCTTTATTCAAGGGGAAAACTGCCAACTGCACAAAATCCTGCCAACTCCAAGAAGCTTAATTGTGCAGATTAGGGTCTGTTTGTAACACAGATTATTAAAAGCACACTTGGACCCTTAACATCCCCACGTTTGATTCAGTAATAGGTTCTGCATTAGATGAAGGAGATTTGTTTTGATCCTCTCCTCACAGATGCAGAGTGCCCTACACCTTTTGTCTTCCAGACTCCATCATCCATGACCTCTTTGCATAAGAGCTGGAGCCACAACAGACTGCTCCATATTGTAACTCCCAGCTCCCCACTTTTGGGGGTGGAAGAGAGGCAGGAAGAGATTCACTTCATGGTTTATATGGTATTCTTAAAAAAGAAAAATAAATACACATCTTATTCTATAAAGAGCACATTTCTCTGAGAGACTCTGGCACTGTGTGGCACAAAACCAAAGCATAGCAATTTCTGAAAGCATAGCACATCGTATTTTTAAAAAAAGAAAAAAGTGAAAATTGCCTTTTGAATTTCAGAGAATGAAGGAAAACACAAAGTCAGAATGGAAAACTTATCCTAGAAATACACGAAGTGAAATAATTTCCTTAGGTTCAAATTTTTTTTCTCTATTTCCCAGGCTAAAAATGTAATGAAAAAGTAATCTCCTTGCCCCCCCACCCCCAATTTCAAAGAGGTTAAAGTATTTTATTTGCAACCTGTTACAAAAGCACAGAAATCACCTTGAATTTCTGGCTGTCATATGGTAAGTACAAATCAATCCTCCCTGCTCCAGAACTAAGGCCTGATCCACAGCCAACCATCATCACTGCAGGGTCTGGGGGGGAAATGTCAGGCTTTTACTTTGCATCTCCATTCTTCAGTTTCCTGTGCTTCAACAGCTGCACTCCATGACCTTAAGGATCTTTTCCAATCTTAATGTTTCTATGATTCTCAACATTATTATAATTATCAAGGAGATTTTCTTTAAATACTATCCAACATGCATTTTGTGAGGCTGTTGCATACACTTCACTGCCCTCACAACACAGGGGAAGGTGAGTGGTGACACCAGAGCTGTGGCTATTTATGCCAGCCAAGGATTCAGGACTGACTGTTAAAGAACAGAGAGGAGTCACAGCAGGCACAGCTCACACACAGTGACTCTGCTGTGGCTTCTCTCCCTGTTTACTGTCTTACAAAGAAAGTAGGAGGTGGCAACAGCTTTCACTGGCATTAATGTGCTTTTAGTTACTTGATAAAAATATTTTCCTTCCATAATCACCACACAACACAAGAATAAAAGCACACTTTTGATTTGAACACACACTTGTAGCTGTGTGCCAATTCCTTGCTGCTGTACTGTTGATGAGCAGTTGTATGTGGAACAAATTGAAGAAAGCCACAAACTAATTTCCTAAGTGTGTTTTTTTTTCCTCCAATGGTAAGGAAATGATGAGTTTTAGATGAGAAGGAACATCTATCTGCAGCTCAATGAACTGAAAATTCAGAAAGAAAACTCCTGCAGTCTTCAGAAGTACTCGAGAGTGACACCAAAGTACTAGCCTCTTCAAATTTTGTAATGAAACTAAATGGAGTCAGCAAATCAAGAGGATGACAAGGATGGAGGAAGACAAAACCATACCTGAAATACTGTGATAAGTGAAAACAACTTCTTTTTGTAACAAAATAGTGCTGGCCCTGTGATACATACCATAAGCTGTCATACTACTTATATTATAGTTCAGCAGAAATTTTGCATAACTGGCAGCTCCCTACATGTCCAGTTCTTGGTATCAGATGCTATCTGTCATATTCAGCACAGCTGTGCTTCTCTTACTGGAGAATCAAGAGGGCAGCAGAAGTAATTAATTCTCTGACTACACTGTACTTTTCTGCTGTGGGACACAAACGAACTCACACCGGGCATGCAATTAAGAAAATTAACTTCTAAAAATTTTATTTTCAGTCACAAAGAAAGGTACAGTCATCTGAAAGCCCAGGAATTCTGCTTCTACAGAAACAGGATTGCCAACACTTATAAATTAGCACCAGTGGAAGAAGCCCACTGCTGTGCAGATAGATGGAGGAACTCTGTAAGGTTATCTCATTTCTGGAGTTCTGTAAAGCCTTGATAGGATCATTTTAATGCTTAGATTTTACTGCATACCTGTAAATGTAGCTTTGGTGTAATAAACTCTGTTTACTGAATGCTCATAGTATCTGGGTAATTTTACAACTCTGGAACTGTGTAACCACACACCCTCAGTTACACGCAGATGTAGTTTTGCAGAGGAATTCTCACCTTAGTTCAGTGTTTTTAAATTTCAGTAGAACCTCATCTTTACTCCTTTTGGTCAGCAGATACCAACAGAGCAGACTGTTTTGCCCATCATGCTACTAATAGCTTCCTTGTGGGATTTTCTTGCTTTTAGCCACCCCTGCTGATCTACAGAACATTTAAGGAAGATCTGTACCTAGTGGTGCAGGACACAGCGTACAGATTTCTCCTCACTTCTGCCTAATAAGCTACTTCTAAACACAGATGCAACGGCTTCAGCTCTTACTGGGTAGGTAACTGCTCTCTTAGAGTTCTTACACCACTGTAATATGAAAAAAGGGGCCAGTATGAATAGAAATTAAGAGGGCAGGATGGTTAAGTTCCATGAAAACAAGGATGGGGTAACACTGTCCTTCAAATAAATATCCAGTCAAACTTGTCTGTTAAACTATCTCTGGACATCAACAACACACAGCCAAAGCTGGTGCCTGCTCTCTCTTAGTGCTGTGTTTAGCCCACTGATAAACCAACTGAGTTCAGGCCTCCAAAAATATTATGTACCACCCTGATCAGAACCTGAAAGAGAAAGGAATGCCCCTGAAAGGATGAAGTACCCATCATCCCTGTCACTGGTATGGGAACCCTTTCTAGTGGGGCAATCCATCTGATTTGAAAGCACTATGTTTCAAATATGTTTCTGATATTTTTAGCACCAGCTAAAGATATCAGAACTTTTAGGTAATGATTTATTTGTGGACCACGGAGCCTCATGAAAGTCCTAAAGCTCCAAACTTTGGTATGCAGATACTCCTAGGAACTCACACTGGTGTGATGTGATCACTAGCGCAACAATCTACCACAAAGACGGTGGGAAAGATAATAATCATTACACTATGAAATCAAAAATCAAGAATTTTAAGATAAAGTGCCTGGAATTCAAAAATCATCATGTGCAATAGAATATTTTTCCAAGTTTTCTTGTAAGGTATCAGTATTGGGTAAGATACTTCAAAAAGCGTATTTCAAAGTGGAAGGAGTGAGTGTTAATCCCTGTCGATAGCAGAACAGTAATTTTCAGTGTGTAAGTGATATGCCAGTAGCAAAAAGGACTCCTAGAGACAGACTTTCAATGAATGTCCATATTTCAAATGTAAATAAACTTTTTTTCACATGTTCAATAGTGCTAATTTTGATTTATTTTGAAAAACCTGGGTTAGTTGCCAGTTCGTGAAAGTAATTTAGAATTACTCCTTTTTAAACAAGAATTTTAGGGATTCAAACACAGGAAAAAGTATTTCTTATGTGAAACTAGATGATCATATGACTTCTACTCAGTTTGATAAAAACAGAATACTATCAAATATTGAAAAAGACATAAAAACATTAGTTTTCCTTTTCCTTATTCCTTGTGAAATCATTTGGGTCTCAGTTCTCTTATCTTTATTTATAAGGTTGTGTTTGCCTTATTGCTATGCAAAGTAGGTGCAAAATGCTACAAATTAGAACAGCAATATTTTATAAGCACTTTCTAGTGGTATAAATAATGAGAACTCAAACAGAAACAGTTTTTCTCCTTCAGAAATTTTTTGGGATTCTATACTTTTCCAGACCCAAATTTAGATTAAAAATACTTTAAAAATCTTAAAAGTGTTCATAATTAAAAATTAGAAGGCTACTCAATTTGATAATTTTCATCAAATATATCCTTTCAATGACCTTGGAACATTTCACTCCCACTTGATCACCTAATTTTACTTTTTTTTCTAATCTTTTTTTGAACCTAAAATCAGAAGATTTTTGTGCCAAAATATATAAACATATGGCTGACATTTTCAAGAGCTTGAAACCATTTGAGTAGAATAATTTCTCAAAAATTAATCTACTTTACAAAAGAAACCACTGTCTTGGACAAACCACAAGAGCTGGGAAAGCATGCTGGGTCAGCTATAACAACAGGGGATGATGGAGAGCAATTAAGGCTCAGAATACATTCAAAGTAATTTGGAAATAAACCTCCGTGGTTTTGCGTTTGGTCTCTCACTACAAGAAAGACAGTGAGGTGCTGGAGAGTGTCTAAAACAGAGCAGCAAAGTTGGTCCTGAGCACAAGTCCTGTGAGGAGTGGCTGATGGAGCTGGAAGTATTTAGCCTGGAGAAGAGGAGGCTCAGGGGAGACCTCATCACTCTCTACAATTACCTGAAAGGAGGTTGCAGCCAGGTGGGGGTCCAGCCTCTTCTCCTAGGTAACTACCAACAGGATAAGAAGAAATGGCCTCAATTTGCACCAGGGGAGGCTTAGATTGGATATTAGGAAAAAATTCTTCACCAAAAGAGTTCTCAAGAATTTGAACAGGCCACCCAGGGAAATGGTGGAGTCACCATCCCTGGATGCATTTAAAAGCTATGTAGATGTGGCACTTGGGGACATGGGTTAGAGGTGGACTTGGCAGTGTTGGGTTAACAGTTGGACTCAATAGTGTCCAAGATCTTTTCCAACACAAATGATTCAATGGTTCTATAATTCTATTCATGTGATGGACGATGGGAAAAACTGTCAGGGCCACATCTTAAGCCAGCCCACTGCCTATGCTGCTTTGCATAAGGCACACAGACTTCCAGCATTGTGCCCTCTTCCCATTGCCTGCTGCTCTCTAGCTCCAGTTCCCAGAATCATGGAACATGCTGAATTGGAAGAGACCTATAAGAATCATTGAGTACAACCCTTAGCCCTGCACAGGACCATCCTCCAGAGTCACACCATGTGCCTGAGAGTGTTGTCCAAACACTTCTTGAACTCTGTCAGGTTTAGTACTGTAATCATTTCCCTGGGGAGCCTGTTCCAGTACCCAACCATCCTCTGGGGCAAGAACCTTTTTCTAGTATCCAACCTAAACCTGCCCTGACACAACTTCAGGCCATTCCTTGGGTCCTGTCACTGGTCACCCCAGAGAAGAGATCAGTGCCTGCCCCTCCTCTTCCCCTCATGAGAAAGTTGTAGACTACAGTTGTACTAGCCTGGCTCTCACCCTGCACCTTCATGGTGGGATGGGGAGCTCTCTGCCCTCGGTGTGCTTGTTTCAGCAAAGCTGAGCCATGGGGCTACAATCACAACTCCTAACTACTGAGAAGCAGTCGTGAAAAGGTGGTTGTGAGCTGCCCATGCATCACAGCGCTTCAAGCAGCAAGATGAGGAAGACATGCAATAACAACACCACAGTCAGCTGGTAGACATACCACAAAGCAAAACAATGCAATACGATGCAGCTTCATTTTCCTCAAAGAAAAAATCAATCCATCCTGGCAATGGTCATGTTTAAACTCTGTTTACAGCACCAAAACATTAACAATTTCTAGAAACAACATGATTTGGAAGCTATGCTATGTTCCAAAACTTAGTGCCTTCCGTCTTCTGATTATTGGCATCCCCATCATCACATTCCTTAAGTGATTTAGAAATGGCCTTCTATTGAATAAAACAGACACTACATAAATACAGACTGTGAGACTAAGGAACAAGCTTCTTGCCATACAGGTCAGCTATGTGAAATTTATTAGGAGACCTCAAAGTTTTTGAAGAACCAGAAAATGTTATGAAAATTAACTCCCTGAGGTAAACAGCCTGTGTAAAACCGGGAGCAGTGTGTACAAGAAATATACGCATATACTGTGATTAGGTTTTCTTCTGACACTCATTCAGAAAAAAAAACCAAAAATTATTCAGTGGTATTTTCTACCTCTTTTGATCAGTTTTAGTTGCATGTTCTTCATTGTAATTTAGAAACAGAAAAAAAATTCATGTTGGCCCCTGAACTCTTACATTAATGTTTCTCCTCCTCTTCTTCTACACTAAAATCACATCCAGTTTTTTTCATAAAATGCATTCCCTATGTCTATGGGGAAAGCCTATATCCCCCAAGTATTTGTTATATAATCTGTGAACAAAGATTTAATTATCTGGAGGTTTTCAAGAAAATCCATTACATTACATTACAAAGTTAGATTTGAAAATTTTCAGCGTCTGCCTCTTCTTTTGCATTTCTATTTTAATTTCTGGCTAGATATCTGTTGCAAACCTGTTAAAACTATTTCCCTACTACCATTTAAAAACCTGGCTTTCTGCTTAATAAAGAGCTGGTTCTCCAGTCTTACCCATTACAACCAATGTTTGCCTCACTTATATACGTATAATTTCCTATGTCTATAACTCAAACGGGTTTGATCCAGAAGACTAATGCAGTTTGAACCTCAGCATCATCTAGCAAAGACAGCTGCTGTTTCCAATTGTGTCTAAATAAAATGGAGTTCATTTAGATAAAAAAAAACCCTCACCTAATTGTTTAATTAGAAAATTTGTCTAGATGAAAGATGCATGTTCTAGAAGCACTGGAAGATGGGGGTTGTTATGTGCATTCCCAGCACCTCTCTCTCTTATCCTGGTAGGCATGGCTCTGCAGTTAGTCACCACAGAGGTGCAGGTTTAGCTCGGTCAGGAGGAGTCAGAGCTGCAGTACTGGATGCTGTCTCCCTTAGATGGCCCAGACAAGGATCATTTCCCTTCCTGAGCACTGCTATACCTCATTCAATAAGGGCAAAGGCTTATGGAGACCTTGTTTCTAAAGATGACAACATCTAACTTAGTAATGGAGAGAAAATCTAGAGGTGCAGAAAGTCACTGTGCCCCATTTCCCACAGTGGGAAAAAAGAGCAACCTCTTAACCTACCACATCTACAGGTACCCAAAGTACTTCTCATTTCAATTAGCCGAGTCCATGCACAACTGAGAAAGTTGGAGTGTTATTGCTATAATTATTTTGTTCCTTTTCTTTCCCTTTTCCTGCCTTCCTCACCCCTGGGCTCTTTAAAGAAAGACTCCCAGGAGCTTCCATTCAAGTGGACTGAAAACAGTGTCAGTGGGGGCTAACTTCTGCGGCACAGGTTGCTGTCACTGATGACCTATTCATCAGCACCAGCACCAGCCTGGCTTTGTCTTCTGCTCCACTAAACAAACTGATGGCAGGCTCAGTTCTGCTGCAGAAATATTGAGAATTAAAGGAAGCACAAAGGGAGGCAGCAGGGTTGAAACATTTAGTGGAAATAGGGGAGCTGGTCAATAAAAGGGGACAGAGACTGGATCAAAAGGGGCTGACTTACAATGGCACATGGTCTAAAAAGGGGTGTGCACTACCCCACAGGTCAAAAATGACAAAACCTTGAGCTCCTGAAGCTGTCACCTTCTGCACAGTAGGGAGAGATCCAGGAGCAAGAAGAAATGCAAAGCTAGCAACTCAATATATAGGCAATGTACAAAGGGAAAAAAACATAAAGGGTGAAATTCTGGGGTGCTTGCAACAAGCTGAGACCACTGACCTCAACGAACCAAACAAAAGAAATGTTTAGAGAAGGTACTGGAAAGAAAGAGAAACAAAGTATGATAAGGAAGAGTGAGATTTAGGCTTAGGCATTCATCTTGGATTTGGGAGAACTGGTTCCATTTCAAGACTGCCATATATTTCCTGTGGGACTAAAAGTGAGGCATTTAATCTCTGCAATTCAGTCCTCATCAGTGAATAAATACTTAGGGAAAGGATATGACATGTATTTTGTGTGTAGGGTCCCCTGAGTTCAGTCACATTCATGTAAAAGAAAAGAAGTGTCGAAACGAGAAGACGCAAAAAATTTCCGTATTTTGAATTTTTCTATTTTGAGGCATTTAAATGGATCACATTTACTCTTAAATAAGTTTTCAAAGCATTAAACTTCCATTCACACCTTTCTATCATTTTCTACCTTTGAGGCTCTGAATACAAATATCTGACTGGTGTCCAGTGAATACAGATATCTGAATTCTAGTCAGAGATTTTCTTCTCTTCCTGTGTTTCCTATTTTACCTTTTGCTCTTGTGTCATGTTCCAAAATGCCTTCTCTTCTGAAGAAGTTTAGAGGAGATGAGAAAGAGTAAAATTGTAATGCCCATGGCTTTCCAAAACTGGGGGGAAATTAGGCTAAAACATTAATGATAGTTGAGAAAAGTAATTTTCCCACTTTAAAGAGGTTTGGCACATTTTTAGTAGAAAGGGAGATATTTTTTTCATCCTTTCTTCTCTCATGTAATTTCATTTAATTTAAATATTTTTCCCTCCTTAACTTTTCACAGAAAGAAAGAAGCCCAGAAGAGTAAAATAGCAAGAGAAAACAGAATTTCTTTGGACATTAAAAGACCCAAACACATTTCAGTAATGATTTTTTTTTCCTCGGAAATTTGAAATAGAAGCCTGGTTCCACACACACGTCGTGAGAAAATGTATCTGATTAAACTCTGTTCTATGTAACCAACCTTGATTGTCATAACAGAGACCTCTGGATCTCGCAAGTGGATTCCTCTACCTGTCACTGGGGGGACTGCAGCAAAAGGAGAACGCACCTTGTCTACCTAAGGTAATAAACAAGGAAGGAAAACAAGGAAGAAAAACAAGGAAGGAAAACAAGGAAGGAAAACAAGGAAGGAAAACAAGGAAGGAAAACAAGGAAGGAAAACAAGGAAGGAAACAAGGAAGGAAACAAGGAAGGAAACAAGGAAGGAAACAGGGAAGGAAAACAAGGAAGGAAACAAGGAAGGAAACAAGGAAGGAAACAAGGAAGAAAACAAGGAAGAAAACAAGGAAGAAAACAAGGAAGAAAACAAGGAAGAAAACAAGGAAGAAAACAAGGAAGAAAACAAGGAAGAAAACAAGGAAGGTCGGTTCTTAAGCCAAGGCAAGTAGCACCAACACACATCCTGGACCATATGGAAGATCTGGCTGTGTCCTTCAAACCTGTGCATGGATGGCATGAAGATCACTGCCCCATGGATGAGCTGCCATTTGTCAGACAGAGCTGCCTCAGTGTGCCTAGAAAATGCCCCAACTGCCTAATCGTAGGCTGCTCTTAACTATGGTAGTTCCACAGAATTCAGTCCCCAGATCTGTCCTCAGAGTTTAAATGCTGGCTGACAGTCTCGCAAGTAATAAAATAATTCAAACAGGTCAAGTTACCAACTCAGAAACAGTGAGGGGTTTTTTTGCTTCATGCCACGGAGAGGAAAATTTCCAGTCTCTGTTCAGAATTGGCCATCATTATTAAATGCACACATGGATGGGCTTTTTGGTCATGATATAAATGACTTAAAGCTGTGATTCAAATAGGTCTATAAAGTGCTCCTATGATGTTCCTCTCCCTTCTTTTTTCCTTTTTTTTTTTTTTTAAACTGTCTCTGCTCCACTGTTCTTTGTAGAGACAAGCCCTTGAAAATCACCCTTCTTAAGGTGTAAACTTGGTGACTGTACATTATAGTAAAACATTTGATTTGTTATAGGCTAGAAAAATAGAGAAGTTGAAATCTCTTCATAGCGTATTAAAGGTCACACAATTATAATAAAATCTTGCTCCAGCAGCTCCAGTCACAGACAAAATCAGTCTCAAATTTCCAGCGAACAATGAAGTCCCTACAGAGTTTCAGCTTCCCCGGGAAATCAGGGTATCTCAGGCTGTGTTGATTTTAAGAATGTCCTGAATGCCCATCATAAAAAAAAAACAACAAACGTGTTACTCAACATAGTCACAGCTCTTTCGGGGTCCTCCGATTGAAAATATGTTTTTTATTTCATAGCCATTTGGGGCATAGCACTTTTTTGGTTCCAGAAACTTAAAAAGCAGACAGCTCTACTTGTTCGGGTGAGATGCCACAAGCTTGAATGTCATTCCGTAGTATGCCACACATCAAAATAAAATAATAGTAATACAGAACAAAACCCTACATCCTCACAATACAAACTAATCTTCCAGTTTCCCATCAAGCGAAACATATTGACAACTGACAATAGGCAATTAATAGATTAATGAGCATAGCTCTTATCTGTCTACATTATGAGTTTATCTGGTTGTAACAGGATGAACACAACACGGGCCTGTGCTCGGAGGAGTGCTGTCCCAATAGAAATGAGATCATTGCAGCAAGATATGAATGCAGTATTTTGATTACCAGGTATCGCTCAATGGAACAGAACCCCCCACACACACACACATTTATTCTATACATTTTAAAATTATTCAAGGGCAAAGAACAGAATATAATTTACCAGAGAGAGAATTAGAGGGAAAGGTTTTACGAAAGCAGGAGAGATTAGGTTTTGATCCAGGGTTAAGACCACTGCCTCTGGCACACATATAATCTGTCAAGATAGGTGGTGGAATGTAAAAAACCCTTTTCCACCTAAAACTGAGCCTAAACTCAATGCTGTCTGCAGTGGTTAAGAATAAAATAAACTTTAAAAGTCCTTTAATAACCCAAATCAAAACATAAGGCATACAAGCTAGTTCTATCTCCAAAAAATGGGACTGTTGTTTCTGACAGTGGTAAGCTCATTCACACCAAATTTGATCTGTGGAAGTACAAAGGTGCACTGGAGGATGCTGTGCCTCACATGAAACCTACAGAAAACCTACAGAAAAGCAGTCTTTCCAAATGACCGAGGTAGGAAGGTGAGCAAGGTATGAATTTGGGGAGCCAGAGAACCATTATCTCAATTGTATCCTGACATTTTCTCCCTGAGTCCCTGGTGGTACACTTGCCAGTAATATAACTCTCCTGCTCTGTGGTTACTCATTCCCTATTTCCACCACAGAAGGAAGCCAGATTTGCTTCTCTCATGCCTGGAGACAAGTTCTGCCCGCTCTTCCTTGCACATGTTATCTAAGTTTTCTCAACGGGGCTATTTGTACGGATAAAGTGAATTTGCCCTTGATAGCACTGTAAAGTTTCAAAACAAATATTGTGATGTTTTGTGGGTTGGCAAACACGATATGCAATTTGCTGTGTGGAAACTGTTGTCCTGCTCCAGAATTATGCAGGCTTTCATAATGACTAACAACAGGAGACAAATGCAGCATGACAGTTGCATGTTGATAATTCTACACAATTTTGCTCATAAGCTATTTATTGGGTTTATTTCAGAGCCCCGTGCAGCCAGAAGAAAAACTCCGGAGGAGTGAACTTTGGATCAAGCTTGATGTTATTCCACTGCAGTACACCAGACAGTCAGAAATGAGGGATTTATTCTGATTTGAACAGAACCTCCTTATGAAAAAAGGGCTGCAATCCTGATGATGACAGTCTCCTGGGAATGTGGCTGCAGAGGTCTCAGGCACCGTTGTCCCAACTACTCACTACCAGCCCATGCAGACCAATGTGCCTTTACCTCCCCACGTCAGGGCACAGCATCAGAGGTGCTGGGGAAGTGCTGCACAGGTCTCTGTCTGGCTGCTCGTGGTTAATTCCAGCAGCACAGCAGGGGAATAGCTGCAGGTAGGAGCATTTAAACCACAGAAGCAAAAATCACCAGAGGACATTTCAAAGTTTCATACCCCCTTTACACCTGGACCTCTGCTGCTTTAAACAACTGTCATGTTGAAACAGTAGGAAGAGGCTCAAAGGCTACTTCTGCATGTGTCTCTTTGGATGACAAAAAGAGCTATAAAAGCCCAGAGAAATAAAGTATTATTATATACTGCACTGAAAAGGGAATTCAGTTTGTGTCTCATTTTTAAGAGCTAATATTCTTTTATCTGATCAAATGATAAACAGCATTGCTAAATCAAGTTTTGATGGCATATGTATTTGCAAACAAAACTTTATATCCAACCTTTTCTAAGATGATCCCACAAGTCTGTGTTGATATCCTCTGTGGTCACATTTTTAAGAGCCTGGAAAATAGAACAGCCTCCCATGCACAGCTTTAAACCATGTACATGCACTTCTACATTTTCTAATTGAATGGGACCTTCTAGGCATGCAGTGAAAAGCGGCTTTGGAAAATCAGTGTAGAGAGGGACAGAATGTTTTCCAAATGCTGATTTTATTCTGTTCTTGGGTATTCTATTCCACAGGAAATCAAACTAATACTCTTCCACTGAGGACTGCAATGTGTCATTCAAACGCACCCCTCAGCAAGGCACTCCACTTGGGGGATGATGTGTTCCTGGATGGCTCCCAGAGCACCCTGCTACACTGAGCTGAAGCTCCCAGGTCCTCTGAAGGGAGATGTACAGACAGCATGGCACAAAGACTGTGAGATACTACAGTTCTCTTAAACACATTCCTTCCTTGGCCACTGCCTCCCATTGTTTTAGCTGGATGCCTCAGGACTAGCCTGGTATAACAACCTTGTCACTTTGCTTTGTCATTCCTCTTTCCAGGGTTTGAGACACCAATACACTGTAAGACACAAAATCTCCTGGTACTATCTCCCAGCAAAACCAAGCTATGAGTCTTTAGTGCAGCTTGGTACATTTGCTCTTTATCTCCATGGTAAAAGCACGAGAGAAGTCCCAGGTATTTGCCCCAAGAATTTCTGGGAAAATTCTTCAGTTTTATTGATCAATTTGGGATATATCTTTTGCAGTTTCAGGAGAAAACTGCTGACAGACCTATCAAGAAGCATCCCCTCACTGCTTTACTGGGAGGTGCATCAAGATTAGAGGATTGGAAATCAATTTGAGTAGAGCAGTTGTGACTCACTGATTTCTTTGATGCCATAAATGTAGCATGCCAGAGAGGTCACCGATCAACTTTGGTGCTCATGGAGAAAAAAAGAACCTGTGGCACTGAGGAGAGAAGCCCTTTGGTCACAGAAAATCACTTCAGTTCTTTAGGCAGGTGATGCCCAGTCGTTAAATTTTCCCTATGGAGAACTAAGAAAACAACACTCCTGAGCCTGTGTTTGAATGTGTGGACTAAAAATGCTTCAATAGGGAGCAAGGGGAAGAAAAACTATGATCAGCAGCAAACATCTCTGACTGCTGGTAGACAACAGCTTCTGTTGACATAAAATGGTGCTGCTCCACTGAGGTCAGGGGAAGCAGCAGTGTTTTATATTAGCTCAGAATTCCTGGACACAACTGTTTCTCACTTTTATATTGTAATTAATACTTTAATGTAGTTAAACATTTTCCCGTGAAGGAGTTAATGAAGCCTTGCTTAGATCTGTAGACACATTTACAGCCCTATATTTAGGATACAGGAAAAAATAAGAAATTCTTTTAAGAAATCAGCTGCATGAAGCAACAGGGGCCATTAACCAAAACAAAGAGGTCACAAAACATTTTAAGCAGCAGTTGAACCGAATGGTTACCTTCCAAACTGGTATTGCTGCTATGAACCAGGCAGGACAAAGGATTTCAGACACACTTAAGCTGGGAAGAAAAAACAAACCCAAAAATAACAGGCAGGAGCAGACAAGAGTGTTGGCTCAGGGATGCTTTAGATCTGATAGCAAATCCATTAACCACTGTAGAATCTTTCCTGTGTTCAGGAAAGGCTATGGAACCTCCTATGTTATTTGCAAATAAACAGGACTGCACAATGGGTAGAATCAAATTTGGTATTAATTCCCTCCTTTCACTATTGATCCCTGCTGCTCTCCCCAGTCTGGAAAACCAACTGGCAATTTGGCTCAAAAGGAGAGCACAACGCAAAAGAATCAAAAGCCATTTGAAGAAAACTACACATACATTCTCCTCTCTCGCCATCAAAGCACAGCTCTGTTCTCCCAACCTCTTTGGCCCTCTGTTTCGGTCTGCAAAACAGGAATAACATTGCAGAAGAGAGTGAGAGTCAGAGATCGTGAGCCCACTTGCTGAACTCTGGAAGGAGCTCCCCTTCTGCCCTTCAGCATTTTTATGTCTACAGTACCTCCCATGTGGCAAGTGCTACCTACATGGGGAATATCTGGTTTGTTTCTATGCACAGAAGCTACATTCACGTAAAATATTTGTGGAAAATCACTGGTTTCAGATGTGCGACTGACAAACCTCGATTAGAACACAGGATTTAGTACAAATATAAAGCTCTTTACAAATCTCAGACTTTGTGACATAGTATTAGCTGTGAATGTAAAACAGCATAAAGATGTGTTTTGCTGCAACAACAACAATTTAAAGATCAAATACCTTTTCCTATCAGATTCCCCATACTGATTTCTGAGAATCTAGTGAAATACAAAGGATGTTTGCAAAGTAGAATGCTTGCATATGCTTCATTAATTAGTTTGGCAAGGCTTCCAATACCAAAGGTGCATGTATTTTTACACAGGCTTGGGTAATCTGCCTCAGATTTTTAAATATTCATGTTTCTGCACTAATTGTGCTCTGTATCATTTCATTGTATATATATATATATATATGTACACATATATACACACATATTTAACAGAGTTTGGAATTTGTCATTCTGCTGGGATTTCTAAAAATATCCTTCCAGAAAAACTTCCATTGAACTTGACTGGGAGAGGTGGTGCATACTTCTCTTTTTCTTGGAGCTCCATCTCAGTCCAACAGGAATACTGTCCATGTAATCTTAGCATCACATTTCACATTAAGCTCATGATGAGCTGAATTTTTAGTAGAACTGCCTATGAAATTTCAGATGAAACATCTTCTCATTGGAATACAACAGCTTGTTCAAACAGAATGTTTTGGGCTTTGACAACTTCCCAACTCAACACAGATAGGAATGTCTTATAAAACAGCTTGTGGGGCTCCTAAATCAACATTCTTTGGCAAAGGGGTGATGGACTTCCTGGGTTGACTGTGGCACCCAAGGAGCTGCTTTATTCCATTTTGAACAGAAATGGGAATAAGAAGCAGTCATTTTTCTGAAGCCTGTGTTTCTGAATTTCCTTTCCATCTCCAATTCACTTGTTTGCATTTCATCTCTCACCCAAACATCCCAACAAAATTCTTCCAGCAACACAGAAATGCTAAATATCACCTCCTCTGGCCTGATTACTGAGAGCAATGGAAGGGCTACAAGGAGGAAAGGGGAAGCACTGAGAGATGTGGTGCAGCAACAGACTCTGGAGCCTTCACACACTTCTAGAGCCTACTGGCTGCTGAAGCACTGGACCAGCTTGAGAACTTTCTCTATCTAGGTCCAGTCCAGCTTTCACCTTGGGTTTTATTGCAGGAAAAAGCTATTCAATGCCAGTCCCTTGCGGCAGTACTTAGCGTTACCTAACAGTTCACAAGAGTACTCTAGAACACCTAAAAGGAAGAGATGCATTAAACTCCCAAAGCAAAGGGCACATCCTCATGCAGAAACTGTCCTGCCTCTTCACAGATAATGACATGACATGCTGAAGAATCTTCCTACACTTTAGAAAAATAAAGAGTAGCAGGGAATACACTGGAAGGGAAGTGCAAAAAGTGAGAAGGTTGGGGAAGTGCCTTCCTTATTTTTTACCATCCATTTATTTTCACCTTCTCACAAACATAAGTATACATTCATGTACCTTTGTGTGGCACTTTGTCCCCTAGTAAACATCAAATACTTTGAAGTTAGGAGGAACTTCTTGTGGTTTATGTGCTCCCTCTAAGAACACCACATCATGTTAGTCAAGGCAGAGGGAGAGTCTGGACAATATGCTAAGACATAACATGGCCTACCTCATAAAATGCATTGTACCTACTGAAAACCAAGTACCCACTGGTCTCAGTGCTGCCCACTGTGCACTGTGTGCAGCCATTAAATAAAGCCCCCAGCGTTTTACCGAGTTTGGACAATCACACTGGACAACATAACAGGATCAATGCGGGAGATGAGGATAAAGACCAAACAGCTCTAGAGATGTCCTAGAGAAGACTAGTAAACAACAGGCCTCCATAGAGAAGGGTGATAGAAAACTCAAATCACACTGAAATTTATCAAAGCTTAAAGCTGCTTACAATAATGGCTCAAGGTGAACGATTAATTTCAAACCAGGCCAAATTGAGGAAAAGAACCTTGATGCACACACCAATTTTGTTTCTCAAAGTCAAGAATTGCCTAATCAATAGTAGTGCTAAAAGGAGATGGGCGCTCTCAGGGGTACCATTACAAAGAATTGCACTGGATTTTAGCCACCTGGCTCCCAATTGCTTTAATAGCTGTCACATGGCTAAAACCCAGTCTGAAGCTTTAAAACCTCACCCCTCAGTCTTCCTGAGCATCCACTGCTGTCAGGTGGCAAATGCGAAACAGCAGGAGGGACTGCGAGATTTACTCCTGTATTGACCAGTACTAGAACATGCCCAAGAATTTGCACTGCTGTTGCAAGTGTCAGTTACTGGGTGAAGAAGGCAAAGCAGGAGAGGGTAAAAGGGGTGAGTGAGAGAAAGTGAAAGAAACTCTACTTAACCCTTCTGCTGTTGATGTGTTGATAGCAGTCTGCATCAGGTACTCACATTGCTGGCCTAATCCAATCAGCCCTCCTCTTCCATTAGCTAAAAATAAACTGGCACTTTTTAGGTAATGCTCTGACTGCTCCCCCCATTCCAAATTGTACTCAAAATCTTAATGGAAAACCTTCGAGGAGTTTAAGGTTTTAAATCAAATAAAGAAGCAGACAAAAGGAGAAAAATCCAATCAGAGCAGAAAGGGTTTGCTTATACAGGAGCTGATTTTCTTTCCCTTTTCACCAGCACTGAACTCCACAGGAGAATTAGCTGGAAAGACAGAAGGAAGTAGACAAACTGGAAGAGGAAGGAAGAGTTTCTCTCATGCTCCTATTATACATAGTATTACACAAGGAGAGGTGGCATCATGTCAATGAGATCTTAGCTTGACTTGGTTTCTTGGCCTGCTAGTAATCAGCTATGGGATGGTGAGCACCCTGCTCCCCTTCTCCAACAGCTTCCACAGTTCCAGAGCCCTCCAGAGGTGGGATTGCCTTGGTGTGCCCAGAGGAGAGCAGTAGGAGTCGGCCTTTGCAGCAGCCCCCCTCCCAGGAGGTCACCTTGTAGTGGGGCTCTCATAGAACATATAAATAACCAGCAATATCAAACACTTTTTGAAAGGAAGGGGGAAAATATTCATTGAATCATAGAATGACTTGGGTTGGAAGGAACCTTAAAGATCACCAGACCAGGTTGCTCAGAGCCCCATCCTTGAACGCTCACAGGGATGGGGCATCCACAACTTCTCTGGACAACCTGTTCCACTGCCTCACCACCCTCACAGTAAAGAATTTATTCCTAATATCTAATCTAAACCTACTCTCTTTCAGTTTGAAACCATTCCCCCTTGTCCTGTCAACACCTGCCCCTAGGAAATTTCCTCTCCAGCCTTCTACTAAGCTCCCTTTAGGTACAATGTTTCTAAGTGGAAGTGGTTGGGCAAAGAGAATAGAGAAATAAAGTAAAACAAGGGACTTGAAAAAAACAAAGTAATTGAAAAAAACCCCATCATCAGGCCTGTAACATAACTTGAGCCTGTATCTTAAGATGAGTGGGGAAAAAAAATAAGTAAAAAAGATTTTGCACTATCAACCTTCCTGCCAGCCATCTAGAAAACTCTACATCTAAATTTTAGAAGGGTAATGGTTAGACAGTGGTTAGAAGAGAAGAAAGGGAATGGAAAAATACTCTTCAAATAGTAGATAATTGTTACAAGCATGCAAAAACTAGGAATTATTATATATATATATATAGGAGCCTGAACACATTTCATAGTATGGCCCTTTTTCATTGAACCCTGCATACTTTATATGTGCCTTAAAAAAATTATTTAAAAACAAACTAACAAACAAAAAAAATTACCACAGTCCCCTGAGCCGAAGCAAAACTGTACACTACAGGAAATTGAGAGCATTGAGATTTCTATTGAAGGAAAAGACAGGAAGATGGTACTTGATCTAGAACCCATTAATTTGGTAAGCTCTGAATCTAACTACGAGCATAGGGTCATGAGCCAGAGAGTACTGGTGAGTGCTACTGTTACGCTGGCTTTTGCAGTATCTCTCTTCATAGACAGCAGAGCCAAACCACATCAGTTCCCCTTAGTTGAGCTGGATTGGCACTTTGGAAATCCTAGTGCACTGGAAATGTTTAAATTCTCACATTTGAGGAGTAAGAGCAACATAGAGCTACTGGCTAAATGTTGTTCAAGAAAAATAAAGGTAGAAGAATTGGCAGGAGGAGAAGAAGAAGAAACAATGAGAAATAAAACAGAGAGGGAAATGAAACAGAAAAAAGATACAGCAGAGAAGGGAGAATAGGAGAGAGTATGGGAAACTGGGAGAGGATTAAATTAATCAAAACCAAGAAAGAATTACAGAAACGGAAACAATGAGAAACACAGGAGAGCACTTGAACTCACAAAGTAAAAACAAGCAAGAAGCAAGAGGTATATTGGAGGCAATAGAAGGAAATAGAGAGGCAATGAAAGAGAGAAAGGAAAAGGTGTGAGGAACTGAAAATGGCAAGACATAGGAGAGAAAATGGGAGAGAGGAAAGGGAAGTAAAGAGAAGGAATTGTACAGGGAAAGGACCAGAAAGAGGAGAACAATCCTAGGGAGCCTGCTGTGGTGGGTCGCAGAGGAGTTCACAAGCCCATGCACTCCAACTATTTCTTTTTGATTCTGTGTCATTGTCAGGCTTCAGACTGCAGCTGCAAATTGTTTGTCTGGCAGTTCTGGTAGGTTTGATTCAATAACTCCTGTAAGAGGGCAGGCAGGATATCAATGCTGCTTTATTGCCTTTTTCTCTGCCTACAATAGCAATCCTCCAGTTATACAGTATTATAAAGTGCCATCACTGGGGGTTGTATCTCAGCATAGTCACATCTCATCTTCCTAGACTATAATAAGCTGGCAAAGGTAGAAGTCTGAAACTACGTGAGCTTTGTGAAATGATTAACATTGAGGCCTAAAGATTGGCATCACGGGTGGGCACTGAGCAGACAACAGACCCTCACTTCCCAAGTACCACAGTGAGGGGCGGGTACATCCTACAGGATCAGCTCCACCAAAATGCACTTGGTAACCTTTGTCAAGTCTCAGACCATCCACTAGTGAATAAAGCATTAACACACCAGAAAGCTGCAACCACTGCTGGGGAGCAGAGAAAAAAACCCATACAGTCCTGTCAGTTGGGTAACTTTTCATGCCTCTCTTCGAATTCCTTGGTTGTGAACTCTTTAAAAATAATCATGCGGCAACATTTAACCTAATATTGGACTGACTGACATGGACCTACCATTATTCCTCCTGGAAGTTCATTCCTTCAGGCTGTGGGGGTGTACTTCACCAGTCTGACACAGAGGAATTTCTCCAGCCTTGAGCGTGCATGATCTGTCAATAAAAAAGAGGCTTTCAGTTACACTGTGTCATCAAATAGCACCTTTTACAAACATTAAATTCAGGTTAAAAATGTCACAGCAAAACAGGAAAATCACCACACAGAAAACTGCCTGTGAGGCATTTTATTTGTATATCTTTAAAATAACCCTCAAAAATTCCTGACATATTGTTCTGGTTAAGGCCACACAAATAGGAACACAACTTCTCATTCAGGCCTGGTCATTACAAATATTGGGAGTACCTGAATAGAAAGAGAACAATTTAATTTGCTTAACCTCTGCCTCACATATAAACACATACAGAAATCCCTCTTTCATTGTAAAAATCATAGATGACTGTCTTTAAGATTGTGTATAGAAGTCATTGTGATTTTACACTGCAGTTTATTTCATACATTTCCACCCTTTTGAGTCACAATGTTCAGCCTCCTACTTATTCTTAATAGATTAATTTGCGATTGCTCCCTCGACATTTCAGCCTTTCATGACGGAGAGCAGTTCCTCTCATTTCACTCATCAAGGCTCCACATAATAATGAAAGTTCCCATAGGTCACCTTATTTCCTTAACCCATTTAGCCTTCCACCCTGATGAGCGTTCTTAAACCTAGAGCTGTCTGGGTTAAGGCAAAAATAAAATTTTTCCTGTGTGGCAAGTGCAACCAAATCTCTATTGCAACAGTTCTATAGAAAATGTGGCTATAAACACGTGACTTCAATTCTCCAACACCTTTGTATTGTCATAATATCCTATTTGTTTTTTTTTCAAGGAGTCAGACACACAGAATTGCTGAGATTCTTCTCTAATAACCCCACGAGTCTTTTTTCCTTGGTACACTGAATAATATGAATTCTGATGTGGTTCACCAGCTCTAGACCTACTGTTAGAGCTACTAAAAGATCCCAGTCCTCCTTGGCTTGGTTAGAATTGCTTCTTACTTGTTTGCTAATCTTTACATTTGGCAGAGTAATCAACGTCTGCTATTTTACTCGTTATAATCTTTCAAAATAAAATTGATAGGCAAGATCCTGAGCTGCCATAAGCTGGCATGTCCCTAGCATCACTTCAGTGGTCCAGCTTCACACATTAAATAGATGCTTCAAAACAAACCTGGAGGGCACGCTGCCAGTTTGAATTTTCTAGTTGTTACTTATGACCAACAGCTATTTTCTAAGTTGTGGCCCTGCTCCATGATTACCACTGATGTAGGGGAAAGTCACAACCCAGCCTGCAGGCAGGCAGGCTCTGGGTGCAAGTGAGGGGCAGCTGAAAGTATAGCCCTGTTCTCCCAGGAGATCCACATTAAAAGACCAAATCATCACATTTATTTAAAGAATGATTTTTACATTGTGTCATATTCCAAGTTGCCTTTTCTTTTGTGCAATCTGTCCATTTCAGGGAAGACAAAGTGTTTCTGACCAGGAATGTAGTGCTAAATAAAACAACTTTCATTCATAACACAACCTTGAGGGTTTTGTATCATTAGAGGGATACAACAGTTAGCTCAAGGTAATTCAGTGCTGATTGGGTTGGGGATAATTTTCTGGCAACTAAGGATGGAATTGAGACCAAAAAATCATTTCAAATAACTGTGAAGGAGTCACAGGATAGCAACACCTTCCAGTCTCTAGGGATCTAGAATTGATTTGAACTGGTCTACCACTTAAATGGAGAAAAGCTATTATCCCATCACTAATCTCTTGAGCCATTCAGCCCCACTTGAAGCAATTTTTTCTTCAATAAGCTATTTTACATATTTCACTTAGTCCACAATCTATGGGAGAAGCTTATCACATGATTTGTGTAAAAAGATAAATAGCTCTCCCCTTTGCATTTCTGTTTATTCTTGGGTTTGTTGCTAACATGACAAAACTATTAAACATGTTCCTCCTCTTCCCTCCTTATGGAACCCTGCTTTTCTTCCTACCATTCCCAAAATAAGACAACTTCTTGTCAGCTTTTGGAAGAAGACCCAGCCTGGGAACATGTGTTCTAGGTTTTTTTCCACATAAATGTAAATTTATTGCCCTCAAATGTCATAGCAGTCATCAGTATAATGCTGATACCTCCTCCGTAGCTTTGCAGCACAAGAAGGGTAAAATCCAGGATTTGTAGTGTAGAGACAGAATTGCTAAAGATGAAATTTGGCAAAGCAGTCTTCGTTTTTAGGTATATTCATGGGCACCAAAAGGTGGACACACTGCTCACTTGTATACAAAATGCTGTAATTATTAAGAATGTCTTAAAAATTAGGCCTTTGGTGTCTGGTACTAGGTTTGCAAAAAATTAAGATATCCATACTGGAAAGTCACATAAGAGAAAGGGGCTGTGAATGAGGCCAGGCCTGTGGTAGAGCAAAGGCGAGCACCAGGGAGGTCAGAGCTGTGGTTTGGCAATGGGGACACACTGGCCCAGCAGGAGACTCCTTTCTGGTGAGAAAGCAAACACACGTTCATGCTCAAACCTCTCAACCTCTCTCGCTGTTTTTTTCACTCAGAAGGGCCTGTCTTGCCTACTTTATGCTTTCTCTTCATTAAGCATTTCCTCTGTAGTTTCTGCTACCGCTGAATTTACTCAGCCTCCTCCATCACTCCCAGAATTAGAATCTGTGTCTTTGAAAAAACAGAGCCTTCTTCATTTCAGGCAGCTAATCCTCCTCCTGCTCACCCCACAAGTTACACTGCTGGAGCAACACTACTTTGATACTGTTCCTCTGGCAGCAATTAGAATCAAATCAGCACCAGGCTGTTTATGAAAAGGGATGTTGCTATAATGACACTATCAATTCTTCCAAACATTGTAGCTATTTATCAAGTGATTAAAGTAAAGTAACTTACTCCAGGTTTACTAGCCTATTTTCCATTGGAACTTATAAGATTTTACTGCCTCTAGTATGGCACTTGGACTGCTAATAATTTCAATTTTATTACATTATCATATTTTTTAGATTTATTTCTAGGTTTTGCATAAGATTCAAATTGTTACCCAGTTGATAGAATAATATAAATTTATCTTGGTCAAAAATCACATTAGGATAATTATCTTGCCCTTTTGGCAGATAATTTTGTTTGTAATATATTGAAAATGCTTATTTTTTCGTTTTTCTAACCACTCATTCTTATAGAAGAAGCTATTTTTTCCTGACGGAGGCAACTCTGTCTCCCTCTCACTGTCAAGAGCTGTCATGTCTCCTCAAATTTTCCCCTCTCCATTAGGGGGAAACCTAAAAAAAGGTGCCTGTTCTTGGCTTGCCAGCAAGCTGCCATGGACACCCAGATTCCTAGCAGGCATTACAGGGCTGACTCACCCACTGATCGTGTTCCATTGCAGTGTCAGGGACTCATGGGGAGCACTTACTCAGGCAGTCCCACACTACAATTAAGGTAACATTTATCAGAACAGGGTGTTGGGAACACACAAATTAACAGCAGCTCTGTGACAGCTTCTTGCCCAACACATGTGCTGTGGTATCCATGCACCTTCATTGTACTTCTCAACAACTCCCTCCTTCTCTTTGGTCATGAAAATATTAATTGCTGATAGCTGGCAGGAAAAAAAACTCCTGCCTCAAAGAATGAATGGATGTCACTGGCTGATTTCTTCTCCCCTTTCCCTCTCCATCAAACCCAGGTGTCCCTTGAACTGTTTCACTACCTCCCCTCCTGAACTGATGCTTCTACTTCCACCTCCACAAAGCAGGAGGCTGCAGAGAACACTGCCCAGGCAAAGAACACAGAGCCAATTTAGCCAGATACTAAATACTTGCTCAAACTGCCAAATTATCAGAAAGATACTACTTATGAGGTATTGGAAAAAAGTTGGAGCAACTAATGAAGGATGAAGCAAATCACACCTGACCCTCTGGCCAGGGGCTCTGACTCTAGGATGTCTGAACAGCCAAATATGATCTCCATCATTAGCACTTTGATTAACTCAGGTTAGATTTTTCAATTTAGGGGAAATTTTAATACTTAAAAATCAAACACTCGCAATTAGATGAAATCTGTCAGATTTTTTTTTGTGTGTGAAAAACTCTCAAAATAGTGCTTTTTTAGGAGAAAAAAATCAGTTTCGGGAGAGTTAAAGTTTCAAATTTTATTTAGAATGCATGGGGTTTCTGTTGTGCCTATACAGCTTTATTAAAAATAATAATTTATACTGATATGCTTTACCTTGATGTTAATAATTAGTAAAATAAAGTAGCTCCTCCTACTTTAAAAATTATTATGGATGTGTGCTGCTTAGTACTGATGGAAACAACTCTTACACAATAAAGTAAGTGATATTCTAGTGTACAGAAAGGATAGCAATACCCTGTTTTTTTAATAAGTTAAATGCTGATTTTTCAATAATTCTAATACACTTAATTCTAATAGTCCAATTCTAAATTACAATTATTCGAATTCTCTCAAGCAGTAATGACTGAGTTACCAGATACTGGGTAATATCTGAAAGGTTTTGAGGCATGATGTTGAAATATGGACTTTTTTTGAGCAAAATATGTTATGCAGTCCAGGAGCTTTACGAAAGCAATTGTCTCTTTGTATTTTTCCTCACTTCTTGCTCAAGGGCCCAGGAAGGTACAGGGTGCAACCCCATCTTTCTATCTGCCTTAATGTAGGCAAAGCAAAATTGCAGAACACCTAAGAAAAGTCCCAAACCAGAGCTAAATTAAATTTTGTTTAAACATATGGTTGTACTTCAGTTTTGTGATTAAAGTGAAGATCAATTTACATATTTGTGTTATTTCTGATGACAATATTGTGGAATATATATAGACAGAAATTCACCCCTTTCTAGTAAGAAAATATCTACTTTTTTTCTTCACCATTGCTCAGAACTCAGGCAACACTACATGGCCTTCAATGGCCACAGAACCAACAATGTGGGGACAATGCACACATGGCAGAAGCCAAGTACACGGGAAGCATCTCAGGCTCCCAGCAGTGAGAATGGGTTCAATTCGGTGGATTTCAGTGAAGTCACAGAGAAATCACATCAACAATTTGTATAAATCACAATCCAGATGGGTTGGTAAAGAAAAAGTTTGACTGCTTTTCATACTCCATATCTCTGAACATTTTTTCTTCTTGTAATGACATGGTGAAGAAGCTGATGATCATAAATACAGAGTGTATCAGCCCGTCCTTTAACTCCCTCTTTATTGCTTTTGAAACATAATACATGCATCTCAAATAAATTAAACATGTGACATATAAATTCAGTTCATGCTTTTTGGGGGTTGTCAAAATCCTGGGAAACCAAAACGTTGAAAATCGCTTGTCAAAACGTTCTGGGATGAAGTAGTTAAGCTGTCATCAACAGCTTAAACACTGTTTATTTGAATATGTAAAGCAACTTTTTAAAAAACCAAAAGTACAGAGTCTGTTGATCAGAGTCCTTTCTCCACATGTCTTTATTCTGCTTCCCTGATCTCCTGGGGGAAAAAAAAAACTTCACATCAAGTGTGAGAGCATATACACCCACAGTGAAGTAAGTACTCTGCTCCACTGACACAACTGATTTGACAAAGTATGGCAATGGTATTACCATGGCACTACAGGATTATTACTCTGCAGTGCCCATTATATGAAATGGAGTTACTCTGTGCTTACCACAAAACAGCAAGTAGCATTTTTCAGTAACGCAATAAATAACCCCTATCATCTCTGTATCTACACCTTTTGCAGGAACAGATACAGAGCCAATCTAAAAACAAATCTAAAAGTGGTATAATAATACTGGAATGACATGCCTCTTAAGCTGTTTACAGCTGACAGACTAAGTGAAATGGTTTGACAAGGGAGAACACAGTATGTGTTGACAGCCCTGTTTAGTTCATATTTGAAAGGCAAAATTAAAGTCATACTTTTACAAGGTGCAGAATTCTGCTCACCTGAAGGACATTCTCTTAAGCAAGACATGGTATTAAGCCTCTGCCACTCTCCTCCTCCTGACTCCTATTTTTAGTGGCACACCTCAAAAACTGGTCCTGACTGCCTGTCTCAGTAATTGCTCATGAAAAGGTATCATTTAGAAAAGTATGGAGAAAGCAACAGTGAGAGCAGCCATAAACATTCACCCTCCGTAATTTGAGGGAGCACAGCAACATTTGGGCAACATTTGGCTTTTCTTACAACAGGCAGCACCTTCAGGAAAGAGCACACATCAAACAAAGGCTGAGTACGAATCCCCTCTGTCCACAGAGACACCTTTCACTTGATTACAGGATATGGGAGAAAAAAACATAAAACCACAGTGAATCCTAAAAAAGTAAATAACAGCTAAGATAGGTCAGAGGAAAGGGCTAGAGACCAGCACTAGGAGAAACAGAGCAGTTTGGCAGTACTTGTACAGCTCTGAGGCGCAGGGAGCAGGCAAGCTCAAAGGAGAAATGGTGGTAAAAAACCAGCCTCTCACTTTTACTTTGTCCTTGCTGATCCCATCAGCTGGCAACAATGAGGGGCTGCCAGCAACTTATGTGGTGGGTCAGCGTGAGAACAGTTTGGTGGACTCAGGCCAGCTACCACTGAAGAGGTTTCTTCACTGCAAAAGTTGCTGCTGTTACTTGGCCCTTCACTGTTAGAGGCCATGGGAAGCCAGGAGCATTCACCTTCCCTCCCACTCTGAGAGACTGAGGCTCTGTTAGCATAAGACAGGTGGCCCTGATGAGGGAAAAGCTAATGCCTGCTATTCCTTTTCTGCAGATAAGCCCAGAGTTCAGCTACTAATATTGCCAGTCAGTCCAGCTCTTTTAATGAGCCTTGTAATTGGTGAAAATGAGGCCCAAAGTTGCCAAATGAAATCATCTTGTTGAGGGGAACTACCAGGAAAGCATTAGAAATATTCTGCACTTGGAGGCATGGGATGCAGGTACCATTGCATTACATTGGACTTACTCTACCATTTAAGCTGATCAGAACCAAGGTGCCTGGCTGCTGACAGGGCCTTCCTTACAGGTAAGTGGAGAGTTATATCCAACTGCAACCTTAGTCCAGATTTAGTATGAAGCATTTCCACATCTGGAGCCCACTGGCAGATCAAGAACAGGGACTGTACAAAATTTCTGGTTGAAGTTGCAGTTCAGGAATCGGAACGGTGTTGAGTGGAAGTGTTTTTTCAAACTAATGGAAGTTTTGCCTACATATTTCTTCCCACACATGAAGGTCATCAAATGTTTGTGTGCCAAATGTTAGAATTGATGCCATCCTAATGAACTCTGAAAACATTTTCCTGTCAAAGCAAATAGAACAAGTTGACATCACTGATCCCAGCATCGACCAAAGAGGAAAAACAAACAAACCATCAGTTATAAAACCAGAGGGTTTTTTGTGATCTAAGTTCAAGGATGTGAGTCCAGCAGTGCAATGACAAAGAGGAGCATGGTGCAGATGACAAAAGGGTTACGCTCACTGCAAAGGAAGTTGGTCCTGAGGAAAAAAAAAATGCCTCAGCATCAAAGTCAGAAATATCTGGGCTCCCCCTGCTCATACTGTGAGGCACACAGGAGATCCCTTGTGTCTGAGCTGTGCTGGATTATTACCTGTAACATGTGCCACAGGCTAGGACCTAAGTGGAGAGTAAAACCTACTACTAAACCCTGTCAGAAGTTGCAAAATGATTACTGTTAAAAGCAAGCCAGCACCTCTCAACCTGTCTACCAAGAAACTTTTTCTCTCGTACTTGAGCTGACTACACTTGCAGCCTCCTTCTCTTCCACCTCCCAGGGCCTCTCTCAAACAATCTACCCAAGTATTACGCGTGGAATGGCAATCCCGCTACAAGTGGATGCAAGTACAAAGGAAGTGTGTCTTAGTTATGCTGCTAAATTGGGTTTTGGGAAATCCAGAGACATTTCTTCTTTCCAACACATGATTCCTATATGTCCCTTGGCAAATTCATGAAATCATTCCACATGGGAAATAACCATACCTCCTCCTTTGCCTCTCCTGTTTGTTCAGAAATCTGGGACAGGTTCAGGGTTAGAGTCTAAGGAAATGTCCAGTCTCAATCTCTCTAGGAAGCTTGGTAGTCAGGATACAACTAAATAAATCTAATTTTACCATTCACACAGTACAGAGGAAAAGACAGACTTTCTGCAGAGTACACTGGGTATGCAAGCCTGGTGAAAGCAGCTAGGTGCCAAACACCGATGAAAGTCCCAAATTAATGTTTCTCCTCAGCTTCTCTGGCCATTTTGTGAAGGAGATTTTTCACAGAAATTGCTACAGGATAGAGGTCCTGATGAAAAGTACAGCATTAAATTTGGGAGTAATGACAGAGGAACCAGACCAGAATTGAAAGGATGAAACACACTTTGCTGCTCCCTACATCAAACACATTTCCATTTTATTTACTGTTTTAATTTCCAGTTCTCCCATGCTCACCCTGTGCCGCCACCCATGTTTTTTGAACTGAAAGGTATTATCTCAGCTCCCATTTCTCCAAAAGTCAGTTTTAATCTCAGTCACTCTCCAGCCCTGCAGTTTTCCTTCTCCTTGACAAGCCTGACCACTTAAATTTCTATCAGCTCAGACAACATTTACCCACACCCCTTTCTGTTCCTATATCATTTCTTCCCCTTCCAGTTTCTGTGATGCCATCATACATCTATGCCAGCACACAGAGCATGCAGCAATAGACATATAGATCCTGACTGCATTCAGGAAAGGGGAAAGGTTGAAGTGAATAACATCCTGTGTATGAATGATTTCCTTGCTTGCTATACTACACTGAGCTGTGCTTTCATCTACTGTGATGGATGTGAGTTATGGGTCACTCCCTCACTTGTGAAAATAAATGTACAACACTTGCCAATTGTTATACTGTATATTACAAAATTCTATCACTTAAGATTTATACACTTAGCAAACCAATCACACAAACAATACAGGTACAGCAAAACAGCTCTACTACCAGTTTTTTTCCCCATTGAGACAGACAGATGCAAAATCACCCTTAGCCATAAAGTGGTGCCACATTATCCAGAGGGGCACATTTTATGGACAAAGAGTTTATCATATCCAGAATTTGCCTTGGGTGCAGTGGACTTAGCATGTGTTAAGTAATGCTTAAGTGATTTGCTGAAGTGGCCTAATAGCACAAAACACTCCTGGCTCTATTTGCTTATAAATACATTTCAAGGCACTGATTGAAGTCTGTAGTGCCCTAAATGGTCTGGGACCCAGTTATTTAAGAGATATCATCTCTCCTTATAAATCTTATGTAGTAATTCAGAACTACCAGAACTACTGTTGCTTTCTTTTCCTGGGTGGACAGTGGGGTGTCTTAAACAGGAGACGCATGAGCCTGTAACCTGTCCTCATCAGCCTTCAGATACATCAGGGGACTTCAGACACAGTAGAGGACCATTTCAAAGAGAAATATGAAGCTGGCCTCTTCAGTGTGACAAACATCAGTTAATCTCTTGACTGATCTTTTACATCAGGTGTGTTAGCAACAGAAGGCCTGTTTGAGACTGGTCATGTGTTCAGAGAAGCTATTCCAGAAACCTTTTTCTCTTTCTCCTATAACCACAGAACCAGCATAAGGGCAGAAAAATCACACTCTCGCATGTACCATCTGTGCCACAAGGTCTGAGCTACTCTTTGCATCCAGGTTATTTGACTGGAGAGATTGGAAACCCCTGCTGATTCCAGCTCCCTCAAAATATTCACAGTGCCACTGGCACATCTTAGCTAATGGTAGTGGGTCTTGGCCACTTGTATTTTATTTACAACCCCGTGTTCCATTTCAGGTTCATTTTAACTGGCATGAGCTGCTGAAGCACTGGATGCTCTTATCTGCTTTCCTCAAGGAAACAGATACATGAAATACATAAGATAGCAGGTTTTAAAGATTAAATGCCATAAACACAGATTAAATTATATGCTTTTTATTCCTTTATGGAACTCTTGTTCAAGGCATTCTGTTCCAAGTTTCCAAAATAATTTCTGCTTACATTCACATTTAGAAACATTTAAAACACAGCAAAGAGGGAACACATTTGTGAACGGAACTGGCAACAAAGAGCTCAGGCCTGCCTCCCAGCTGCCCCCAAACCTCAGAAGGCAGCAGTGGAAACACCCAGGGTAGCTGAGCCCACTTTGGGCAGGGCTCTGCAGGCCCCACCAGGGGGGGTACCAGAGAGGTGCCCAGCAGTGACAAAAGGTGATTTTGGCACAACTTCTTCTCAAAATTGTAATACTGACACTTAGGAGAAACAAGAAGGAAAGCATTGCCTTAATGCCTGTTTCCATGATGCCAGCAGAGACTGTCTGGTCACCTTCTTGAGAGGAAACTTGATTACTTGCCTTTTCAGTAAGGCTGCTCTGATGAAAAGGAACCAAGAAAGACAAATACCCACCCACAGCTAACAGCCTCAGAGGGTTGTTTTGCTGTTTGCTTTAGTTCACTGGCTTAAAAGGGTCAGCAACCCTCATCCTGAGGACCCTATTAGAGAAGTAGCTTTGAGCAAAACATATAATTAACCTTTGGAACTCACTGAATCAGGATATCATTGAGGAAGCATATGAGAAAGATTTCTTTTTTTTTAAAGGATTGTATATAAGCAATTCTAAGGACACAAATATTATCAGTGTTTTTACTATAGAGAATTTACTGGTAACACCCCCTAAGCACTGTGACTCCAGAATCAAGAACAAACAAAATCAGAGACTGATAATAAATTATTCACTCACCAAACGGTAGGTGAATACGATGGGCAAAATACAAAACAATAAGATGAATCCAGACTGATTAGAGTCTTCAGAAAGTGCCACTCTCAAAGGCAGGAATAGAAACTACAGCTGGTGAATGGATTCTTGAGCTATTCCATTATGGCAATTTTTGTGTCCAGCTCTGTCCTTCATGTTCACTTACTTCCTAGCTCCCAAGTGATGGCCTTTAACAACCTTGGAAAGATTAACCAAACATACATAAACCCCAGCCTGACCACAAAGGCTTAACAGGCAACTTGAAAGGAGTATACATACAGAGAAGATTTCAAATGGAAAGAATCAGGAACCAACTGAAAACATTTTCTTTTACTGTGGAGGAGACTCAAATGGCTTCTGCTAAGAAGGACCCAACTGACAAACCTGCCTGAGAATGATATCCTTCAAGCAACTTGTCATATTTAGAAAAATTGTAAAATCCCTGGGTTAGAGGGACATGGTTGTAGACAGGAGACATGAGATGCTTGGAATCTGCTGATACTTAGAGTACTTTGAGACAGTAAGACTCAGAACTCTCCCTCGATACAGGGAAGGTCTGAAGTGTGCAGCACACACTGAACCATCAGCATTCTGGCAGCAAGAGGGTGTGGTAGGGATCTAAGCAGAGAGGATACCACAAGTTCTCCAATTTTTTTCCCATTACTCTCAAAAATATTCAAAAAACCGCATCTTTAGCACTACTGGGTGTGTTTATGAGAGAGGTGGAAATTGTATATCATTATATTTCTACGGTCATGTGACCAACTATCTGACATTCACAGAGCTCTATCCTCATCCTGGATCCCTTCACATTCATCAATCTATTCCAGCTTTGAACAGGTAAGCCCTTAGATTTGATCCAAAGGATGTTCAAAAGCTAAAAAAAAAAATAAAATTGTAATTTTGGCTTTAACACTTCTCTACACAAAGCCAAAATGTCGTCGTGTGTAGTGATGCAGAAAAAAAAACCCTTAACAAAAGCCCCTGCAGCCTTGTGAAACACAGAAAGGGAAACTATGCTGTGAGTTCTGACATTAATAAAAACATAAATTGATTGATTCTAGAGAATTTATTGAACAAAATTTAGTTAGGGTCTTTTTGTTTTGTTTTAACGATTGCACACCACTTAATTTTTATGAGCTCGATTATGCCTTTAAGGCACATTCCAGCAGAGGGCTGAGGTGAAAAAACCTCTCCAGGGAGGATGCAGCAGAAGGAAAAGCCTCTGGGATGTACAGGAGTTCAGCTAATCCTTTCTAGGCATGTGTTCAGCATTACCGACTTGCAGCTCTTGCACTTCCCCCTGGAAAAGCAAATCTCCGGGCCAGTGGCTAGGAAGTTTATGCCTCCTTCAGCACACTGTGCCCAGGTTCGAGTAGGGGCTGATGCAAACCCTCCTTCAGGCATAACAGCTGCTGGCTTTTTCATGAACACATTATTCAACTTGGGGACCTGGCCCCATCACCAAAACGTGGAACTTCTCAGGAAGGATGAAGATCATGTACCTCCTGTATTCCAAGACAGACAATGCTGGCAAGTTTATAAAAACTCTAAATTTCTTACTCTCAGACCTAACGACTTACTGCTCCTCTCTCCTGTCCAAGAAACCTATTCATAACTAACCATAAAGGTTGGAAGCTCTTTGACCCCAAGGCTGCTGTACCTCAATCTCTTGAAAAGCAAGTGCTGTGCCTTCCACTTCACTTGCCAAATAAGAGGACTGTACACTTCCTTAGCAGAACAAGCTTTAAGTTACTGGGAAAAAAGGACTAGAAATGACATAAAGCATTGTTCACAGTGTTTGTGATCCTTGAAAAAACTTCAAATTCCACCATGTGCTACAACTGCTCCAGTTACCCAAATGCAGCTTCCTTCCCTCTCCTCAGTGCTGTTGCATATTGAAACATACACGCATGTTTCCAGCAAATAGGTGCAAGTCCTTGCTTTAATCCATGAATGCAAAAACATTTCCCTCAGACTTCTTTTGAGAAATAATTTTGGACTCCTAAAACGCAGTGTGCACCACCTGGGCTTCCCAGAGTCTACCATCAGAGTCCCTGCATCAAACAATCAATCCCGAGTCTGGGCAGCAACTACTGCCCCAGCCCTTCTGGAGAGGGGTGCTGGTCCTTTTCCCAAGAGGTACCACAAGCCATGGACTGTTTCTGAAGTGGTTCAGGTGTCAGAAGAGCTTCTCTAGAGCAGCACTCTGAAGCTGCTGAACGCTGCTTTATCTCCCTAGTTAGGGTACAGCTCCTTAACTTGGCTTCTCGGGTTGACTACACATAGCCTGTGGTGTGGGGGGAACAGAGGGACAGACCTACTGTTTTGTGTTCCTGGACTGCTCCAGCTGAGCTGACTCGCGTCCTCCCCTGCCACTTGCCCACGTACACACAAGTCGTTTTCTCTGGGCATTCAGTCCATGTTTTCCTTCTTTTTTCCCCCGCCTTCCCTCTGTTTTGGGTCCCAGTCAAACAATGTATTATAAGAAGTGTTTGGAAAAGTAAATAATGTGACCCTGGGCAGATCAGTGGGGAAATACAAAGTGACTTTAGAGACAAAAAACAGGCTCCCCCACCCCAAGACCCAGAATGAATAAGGGATGCCCACACTGAGTATTAATTTTTGCAAATCTCTTAATGTCCTGCCAACACTGAATCAGCAGCACCCTGCACCACACTATCATCATGCAGCCCTTGCTGCAAATCTGTCCCGATGGTCCCAAGCAGAGCTGCGTGCAGTCTCACAGCGCTGCCACCCAGGAGGGCTCCTCCAAGGTGAGGGATAAAGGAACAGCAGGACTGATACTGTGTCTAATGTGGCACAAGGTTCCCTCGGCACAACGAGCCCCGGTTAATGAACGCACTGCCCCAAGTGCAAACAAGCCAGGAAAGGTTCTGTTTTCAAAGAAAACGTATTGCACTTCAATGAAGATTTTTTTTTCCCCCTAAAAAGTTTTAATATACACACTAAATTAAGCTTGAGAAAAGGGGACATTTCATCTTTAATCTATTTACTTCTGAATATTTAACATACAATTCTGGCACCAATCACCAGATTTAACTGGAAAATTACTCACTAATCTGTTTGCTTATTTGGAATAATTGGGTAGGCTGCCAGGGAAGAGGATTTCCTACCCTGTTTAATATCTCAGTTAGTAGTCCAATTTCAGCTTGGCGGCATAATTACTCTGACAGAGCTGTAGCCACAGGGCCTGTGAGTGGGGCTGCTTTTTAAACCGTAAATTATGGAGGATTAGCATTTATGAATTTTAAATCAGGGCTGTGGTAGGAGACACTAAAGCTGCTTAGAGCTTGCAAACCACTGCATTCAATCACCAGTCATTAACACATTCCTTCCCAGGACTTCCTGCAATCACATTTAATAAAAAGGTATTTCTAATTTGCTTTAGAATATTGTGGCTCTGTGTCCCCCGTGTAACACCAGGGATAAGGAGATGAACTTTCCAGGAAAAAAAAGCATCACAATTTAATTTGACCCTGATTTACCTCCCACATAGGATGTTACAGGGCCATCTCCTCTGCTTGATTCCTACCATTTCTGCTACCAGATGGATAACACGTGGTTTGATCCCCACTAATAACACGTGGTTTGATCCCTAGAAAAACAATTAAAAAAATTAAAACTGCTGAAAACCAGAGCTGCAATGTGGCTGACTGGCAGAGATCTGAACTCTGCCATCCCCCTGGCTCAGGAGCTTTGGCTTGTGAGCTCTCCACTGTTGTGTTTGCCTGTCAGGCTCACGATGAATCATTATGGGGTAAATCCTTCCTTTGATGTAGGCATGTAACTTCTTTTAAGGCCAATGAGAGTTATGTACATGCACTGAGGGCAGAATATTTCATGCCCTGAAGAAGAAGTCTTAAGAAAAAAAACTGCCAAAAATCACACTGCTTTGAACTTCGAAGTTGCTCCACTTGGGAGTCTAAAGAGCTGTGAAGCCGTAAGACATGCATCCAAATGCAAATGCTGAGCCCTTCTTCCTTCTAAACATGTGTATCTCTCCCTCTGCGAGCCTACAGTTCAGCAAGGTATTTAAGTTAGTTCTTCACGTGATTGTTTCAAAGACCAAAGGCACACATAGGAAACTTACAATTTTTACAGAGAGTTTTCATGTGCTAAATTATATCTATATGTGTTAATAAAAATATAGAGATATGTAGAGCCTCCTACGCAAAACAGAACTAAGACATGAGTGATAGTTACATGCATCAGAATAAGAAAAGGAAGAAAAGGTGGCAAACTGGTCAGAGTAAAACTTGATCCAGCACCTGTCACTAAAACCTGAAGAAAACACAGGCAATTTAAAAGGGAGGCTGACTGAACTCCTCCCACAGTATCCCTGTACAATTAGCCCAGAAACTCAGAAGAGCTCTGTGCTCTCGGAGCTACTTCCAGAACAGGACAGAGGGAATTCCCCTGCCATTGCACAGCGACGGGGATTTGCACACCCTCCTCAGAGTCACTCAGCATTGACCTCTGACATAAGCAGGATAACAACTGATGATGCCTTGCACTGCAATCAACAGTGCTATTCACTGGAGCAACCAGATGATTTAAGATTCCCGAACCTCATTGAAAGTCGCTGGAAATTAGGCATTTTGAAAAGTCAACACTTTTGAAAATGCCTTTTAATCTCCTAAATTACTCATGCTTTTGAAAACTTTACTCATGCTAAGTACTTTGGGGGCCTCGGTCAGTGAAAGCTAAACTGAAAGATGTTAAGGAAGGACCATTTACACAGAACCCTGTTCAGCTCTTATCTCTCCCCTATCCTCCTAGCAACAGTAGACAGAAAGAAAGCAGATTTCTTGGCAACACCAGCCCTGTGCCAAGAATTCATCTGACAGAGTGACAGATCCCTGGACCCTATGAAGGCTACTTAGACAGATGGATTTTCTCCCCTCCTGCACCCTGAGTAGGCTTTTTCTAGCTGACCTCCTTCCTCTGAAGGCTGAGTGGTGCCACCACTTCTCCACAAACTGCAAGAAAGAGGCAGCCTTTGCTGCCATAGGAAGAATAATTTGATCACTCTTCAAATGCAAACTGTCCATGTCTCAGGCACCAGCTCCACACACTGATCCTCCTTCTAACCTACGCATTGCTGAAAAACATTTCCTAATTCTGCTTTTTGATTGCCCCACAGTATTCTCACTGATGCTGATTCCATGTGTATGTGTACGACACAGGGGCAAATGTTCTTTGAGCAGGGGAGAAGCAGCAGTATCTGCTTGGCATGGAGAGGCTGAGGTGTTCCTCTGAGTAGTTTTTGTTCCTTTGAGGAGCAGTTAAGGGTAAGGGATGGACACACACAGGTGACCAGGATGAAATGTTCCCCAGAGTGTATATATGAGACTTATTAAGTACTGGTTGTCTGGATCCTGAATTGAGATTTGGGTAGGTGGCAAGGCCTTGATGTGGAGCTGACAAACTAGAGCAGTGCCCAACATCTAACTATAAGGGCTATTCTTTGCCAGTAAGAACAGAGTGCAGTGAGCCGCCTGCACTTTATCTAAAACACCTCTTCAAACACATTCATCCATATCATCTATCATACTGTGGGATGGGAAAGAAGTACGGTACAAGGAACTGAAAAAAAAAAAACACAAACATTTCAGTTGCTGTGCATTTTTTGGAAAGGCACCAAACAGCAGGACATTCTCCAAAGAGCTGTTCAAGTTGGCTTTGGGAGCATTGCTGTGATCTCTGCAGAGACAACGTAAAGGCTGCAACAGAGACCAGATTCAAAACCCTGACAATCAAAGTCTGAAAGGAAAAAAAACTAAACAATTTAGACTCAGCTCCTACACAGCATCTCTAAGCAGCTTCAATTCCTCAGCATTTGGGCAAAGAGCTAGGGCACTTTCTTACTCTTCTCTGTACTATGCAATTGCCTCAAAATGTTGGCTGCAGTCAGAAGTTATATTTTAATCCTCATAAATCAAAGGAAGTGGAATATCCTCTACATTTAATGTCTACGTTGTAATGTTTCTAAATACATCAAATCCTTTCTCATCCCACAGGGTTTCTCTCTATGGCTCTGAAAGCATCTCAAAACTTGCAAAAGGAGAAAAAACTTCTTCCCCTAAGGCAAGGGGGGGGGGAGAAGTTGCACCATATATATATATATTATATATATATATATATATATATATATGTGACTGATAGAACTTTGACTTGGAAATCTCTCTTCAGTAGGCTTAATACACTTCCTCTGCCTGAGAAATGCATAATGTATAAAGCAATCCTGCCTGCCTCCTTCTCAAAGCCACCTGAACAATCTCCTTTCATTGGCCATGGGGCTTTACAAGCAACTCCTCTGTACAACCAGGTGGCTCAGCATATGGCCTTGCTTTGCCATTGCAGCCAGAAGTATTTTAGACTTATATAACTTTACCTCTAAAAGGTTGGTTGCTGGCAACCAGAATCATCACCATTTCCTCTGACAAAGGAGAGGATCCATTATTGTTCTAAGTCTCTTCCAATGCTGTACCAAGACTGAACTCTCCTCACCTTGTGCCTTGTTTGGGAAAATGGTCAATGACATGCTGTGGCCAAGAATGTCCCTAAAATAATTAAGAACCGCATTCACTCTCAGGTGGTTACACTTAGTGTGGTATTGGTACCAAAACTGCAAAAATACTCCAGCATACATTGTTTAGTGTGAGGGGGAAAATGGACAGTAAATAATTTGGTGATGGCCACTAGCAACTAAGTATTCTTTTTCCTGAAGAAAAACAATGATTCTTACACATGCCCATCCAGAGCAAGAGGCCTTTATGGCTGTGGAAGTCAGGTTCCTTCTGCAGAAAACAGTTCCAAACACAGAATCATTCAGAGCATTTTACTGCCAACAACACTACAGACCACAGTGCACTGGCCTCTCAAGTCCTGCTTCATCATAGTGTGAAATCAAGTGTTTCTTATTGGTTTTCATCAAGCTTTTGGTCCTATGGCACATGGTGAAATTGTTGCCTTAAAATGATGCAGCATGCTGAATACTTTGCTATAACCTTTCAGTTCCCGTATGAATTTCCCTTACTTCTGTGGAGCCACGAACTTGATGAATGACAGCTGAGACTATTTTCACTACTGTTAAGGGGATAGCTAAAGGGTCAAAGCATGTGAGTAATCTCTCATGTATAGCTTGATATACCTATATACTGTAGAGAGCATAATCCCACAAAGCCCAGGTTAAAAAATAATTCTCTCATCAGAAAACACAAGGGACTCATCACTGAAAAATTTACTGGTCAGGACCGTAGATCTGAAGAAATTCTGCAGAAATCCTGCAGAAATCAAAAAGGAGATCAATGAGCATGCCACCTAATCACAACCCTGGGCAGCAAAAGCCTCAGCACTGTCCTAGAAACACTGGAGTCACAGGAGAAGTTTTGCAATGTTTTGGCTATGCCTGTTGCATGAGAGAAAAGAAAGGCTAAAGACAATGTGAATCCCGAGAGGCCAACCAAGCAAGGTTAGAACTAGACCATCCAGATACTACTGCACAGAGTCAAATCTCAGATGTGCCTTGTTTAAATGTTAAAACTCTTCAGGACACCTTTGTGTTGTTATAAGTGGTTGAATGCCTCCCTCTGCTTCCTGGTTTAACCTGGGGAAAAACTACTGAGGCAGGGAGAAGGGGCATCAGCTCAGAGGATCTTTGAGTCTTTGGGCTTCATTTTCTATAAAGAGTTTAGTGCATATACTTGGTATGTTGGATTCTGTGAGAAATTCTCAAGTTTTTACCATGCTCAGATGGAAAAGCACTTCAGCTGAAAAATCAGTATCTCCCTGATGCACCTCCTTGTATAGAACAAAGACAATTTCTCCCACAGGCAAGCTAAGAGAACTGTAAGGTCTATTTTCCCTTGACAATATCTGCCAGATGGTTAGGAAGCCAGATACTCCTAGACACTGGAAATACACTACTGAAGGAAATGGTCCTATGGAAAAGGGAGTGTTGAGTATGTAAATAGGGTTCTCTGGAGCGATCCCACTCCAGCATCACTACCTGAACATCAAGAGAAGGCAGGACACTCTCTCTGCTCTTCCTACAGCTTCTGCTCTTAGTAAGAACAACACTTGTTTCTATATTGCAAAGCTTAAAAAACCTTTCCTTAGTCTTCCAGCCTTCAAAACACAGGAAGTTTTAAGAGTGAAACTTCTAGATTGCAGATTAAAACTGATTTATCACACCAAACAGATCCCAAGTCAGATCCACAGCTGGTGCGACTGACTTCAATGCAGTAGACTGATTTCCACTGCCTGAGGACCCGCTCTTCCACAGTTAGTGACATCTCAATTTCCCTTTTAATAAGCAACAGGCCCTTTTATAATGGGATATATAGAAGGAGAGATGTAAAAGCTTATAATGTGAAAATTGATTATCATGTACTTCAGACTATTTCCTGCTGTGCCCTTTGTTTTGGTATGCGTGTTTCATTTCATTACTCCGAGCTGTTTCACCAGCTCTGAACGACACTATGAAATACATTAATTATCTCATTATCTGTGGGGCAAAACCTTCAGTCCTTCTTAAAAAACATATTCACTCAAAGCCTTCTTTGGGTTCATTAGGGATTCTGAGTGTGATGAGAGAGGACAGGACTGCACATACATTGCAACAGATACCAGTTAAGATTCTCGTTCTGTTTGTGCTTCTGCCACTAAAAATACAAACAAAAAAACCCCACATTCAGTGTAGGTTTGCCTTTAAAAAAAATAAAAAGGTTCAAAATAAAATTGCTCTCAGGTTCCCAACCCATATGTCAGTGTGAACCCACAAGAACTTCAAAGCTTAGTCATAAACTTCCAAAATAGAGGAGAAGAGAATGGCAATGACAGGCAACTTTACTAATAGCCCACTAGAAGGTGCTACAGAAATATGGCAATGTCAGCTAATTCTGAATTAGCCTCTACATCAAATAAAAATAATATAATATTTTTATTTTCATAAATAAATCTTAATTAAGAAAATGTCTCCTCAAAGCATAAAGTAGAGGAATGTAGAAAAAACACCTCTACAAAAATCTGTGTCACACACTCTCACACTTTGAATTTAGGATTGGGCTGGGGTCATTTTGTAAAGAAAATAATGATCCAGGCCCATCACAATTTGTGAAAGTCAGGTTAGAGTAAAAGCAAAATTCCCCACCGTCCTCACAAGATTTCTCGCCCTGTTCTTTTGTGAATACGCTAGAATGGGTGATGGATGGGAGGCTGCCCCTTTCTAGAGTTCTTGCTGTGTTTTGTGATAACTCATTATATTTCTTTCTTTACAAATAGCCCCATTAACGCTCCAGAATTGAACAGAATCATAAAGCTTGAAACATCCCACTCCCATTCCGGTAGAGCTGGAGGTATTGTTTCATGAATTACAGAGCTGCCAAAACCTGATTTATCCAAGCAAAGCCTTCAAAGCCGAGTCACAGATATTTATTTATTTATTTATTTGGGATTGTAAAAGAAAATACTTTTTACTGAGATAAGGATGATATAACCTAGCTACAGCTTTATTTAAATTGAATTATATGTCTTTTATATTTCTTCAACAATATGGTTGATGGAAATGTTTTAGTCCTTGTTTTTTTTGGGGCTGAACTAAAAACCTTATTAAACCATTTATAGAAAATTTACAAAACAGAAGAGAGTCAAGCTCTTTCAAAGTCTCTGTGGCCTCAAAACCTTATATATTCTGAGATTAGATGTCACTTTTAGTCAGATGTTTCTAAACAAGACTACTATAATCCTCTCTGTTATGGAGATATTTATTTTTGTCTGAAAAACTTCAAAGCAAGCCGTGACAGATAATCAAAATCAAAATTTGCATTCCAATGAGGATTTCTTTTTAATAAAGAAGAATAATTCTCACAGTTCTTCTGTGAAGGAGAACTGAGCTCATTTACTTCAAGTTTGGGGGGTTTGGAGTCTGGGGTTTTATTTTTTTTACATCTTCCATTCATCATTATTCAGCAAAGTTGCTACTTTTGGGCAGAAATGCTACACCAAGTCAAGAAATACGTCAATGAAACCCAAGCATTGCATTTGACTTCGGAATTTTTCCCCAGGATGAACGAAACAGCCAGGGCTCATTGTCAAGACATAGTTCTACAACTCACTTCCTGGGTGAATACTCCACTGAGACACTGTTTTTCTCAGGGAACTGAAGCCAACTTTCAATGGCAACTGAGAATACCTGGGCAGGGAATGAGCCTGTGTTTCCTCGTGTGCATGCTTTTATGAACATTTTTGCTTTTTGTGTTTGCAGTGGCAGTGGGGGGAGCTCTGTCTGTGGACCAGGACCAACCACAGCATGGCAAACCCGGCATCACACCAAAATATCTGATGCTTTAGAGACATTTGGAACATCACCTTAGGGGTAGCTGAAGCACCCCTCACTCGCAGGCATGGACACACAAACACGCTCCCCCTTACAGACTGTGTGTGGTCAGCCAGGGCTCGCAGCTCACCTGGAGGTGCTAGAACAGTCCGACCTACCCCATTCCCTCTGATAAATTGTTTTTGGGAAAGACAGACATTTGGTAGTAGATGCAATGCACCCCTGAGTGCCAAGACCACTGCTGGCTGGCTCTTAACAGTGGCTGGGCACAGCTGAGGGAAGGTGCTTTTTCTTTTCCAAGTTAAGCACCAGCCTGGTCTGCAGCCTTGCCATAGCACAGATGTCTTTGTCCTTTCTGTTTCCTTCCTTTCAATAGTATTAAAAAGTGAAACACTCAGAAAAAACAGCACACAGTCTGTTCATAGAACTAACTGGAGCTTCCAGACTCACAGCTTCTACCAGTGAATAAATCCTGGAATTGTGGTACCATTTCCACATCTGATGCAAACCTCCCCTAATGCCAATTTCAGGAGTCCTTCTCTCCTCCTAGGGACACATTCAGATAAAACTGTCCACTGATCTCACAGGTAGGACTGTTAAGATTTTGTCTACCTGTTAATAACTTACAGAAATATACACAGCTTGTAGACCCTGAATCATTGGTTTCTTCTTATTTAAACCACAAGTTAGATCTTCTTTACGAGTTTCCTACGTGGACATCAAGGACAGTTGCAGCAGGAAGGGTGAAAAGCAGCGCAGCAGCAAGAGTGGTCTAGCAACTCTACGACACTTTTGCCAAGAGGTCTGGAAAGGGTTGCACAGAAACACCCCTCACTACAAATAACCTCAGGCTCCCACTTACTTCACTGGGGCTTTGTGTGAGAGGAATCCACTTCATCCCCTGGGAAATGAAAGGAAACGTAGGACAGGGTGTCAAGAAACTAGGTTCTCCCTTGTGGGACTTTCTGAAGAAGCAGAACAGCTATTTACATTTGTTTGGTATAAGCCAAAGAGGCAACAGCCATCGGAGAAGAGCAGCTCCCCGCCCTAAGTGGCCATGAAACACCTCTCTCAGCTGGGTGTTTGCTGGCTGCTGTCATCGGGGCCTGGAGAGCAATCACTGCTCTCAACACCTCTCCCTGTCGCAAACTTGTGTAGTCCCCCGTAAGCAGAGCTGTTTTGTACCTCCTTTCTTACATAAATGAGGTACTAAACACTTCTCAGATCCTCTAAGGCTGCCTGTAAACTGCAAAATCTCACTTCTGTGTGGCAGGCCGGCCAGTTGGTCCAACCAATCCCTTTCCAATTTGCTGGGATTTATTTTTACATATCCCTTCCAGGCAATACATCCTGGCCCACATTGATTTTCATTCACTGTTGCACAATTGCTTTGTTAGCACCTCTATTTATTTATTAATTGTTTTATTAGTGGTCATCCCAGAACAGCACTGTGTTGAAACACACACAAAGGAAACCTTAAAAAAATATTTATGACTGCACGTTATATGGGCTGCTTTGATATTCTGTTCTCACCTCCTTTAAGTACAGTTCTTGAAAGCTAAGGACAGTGGTGTGAGTCAATCTCAGTTAAATGCTGGCTTTGCTCATTTAATGATGCAATGGGCACTCTTGACTGTGTTCACTAAAATCTTGTTTGATACCAATTAAGCCTTAAAAAAAACCATTAACAGTCTGAATGCTTCTCAAACTCACTTTTCAATTTATTTTGAAAAGACTCGAAGTTGGATGAAACTGAAAAAAATCTGCCAAAGATTCAGTGAAAAGGGGCTGATTTAGAACAAATGGTAGTTTTAATAATGATAAACCTCTGCATACCTTTAAAGTATGGCTCTAAATCTGACTCTATCCTCTTTACATCTTTAACTTTATCCTGCGTAATGCACTAAGCACAATTTTCTTCTTGGAACTATCTCTTATAATTGAAACTTGCCTAACTGAGGAAGAACAGTCAAGACTTCATGAATTCCTTTTCCTCAGATACACCATCTCCATTTAGATGTTTCAGCTGGGGCCTGTTCAGTGTGAGACTTCATTTTGATGGGAATGTAAAGCCAAGACATTTGGAAGAGAAGAAAAAGAAAGAATATTTCCTCTTCCACCAAACAATCACACTACCTCATTAATCATCAAGCTTTTATTTCATGCCTTGCTGAAACATAATTTTTGAGGCCATTTACTCCTCTGGTAAGAAGGGTTGCTTTCAGTTTTGTCTTTTTACGACAAAACAAAAAGAATGCAATAATAAGACCCAACGCCTGCAGCCTGTCCTGGTTTATTTTATTTTAAATTTTTTGGGTTTTGTTTCTGAAACTGCCACAGGTCCTAATTCCTGCTGAGTAAGAGCATGCTTACATCTCACTTGCAGAAGTACACCACAAGACTGGCTTGAAAAAACAACGTATGCTAGAGCAGAGAGAGTATTTTTGCTGAGGGCTGACAGAGCACACCCTTGGGACAGCACAACCCTGGTGGCTGACATGGCAGACCTCGAACAGAACAACAACCACTTTTGGGGAGCTGCCCTGACAAAGCTTCAAGTGGCACCAGGGTACCTATTATGGCTGCTCCTCTATTTCTAAGCAAAATGATATCAAACACACAGAAAAGACAGCCAATAATGAGAAACTTGCAGCTGTTCTCGAAGAAAGACTTTTTTTTATTGTACCCCAATCCAAAATACTTTAAACCAGTTTTATCAATAGCGATAAATCAGTACGATGATATGATGTCTCTTTAATCTTTTCTAAAACAAAATTTTTTGAACTTTTGAGCATGGCCTTCCCAAATGGGTTAGGTCTTCTAAGACAGCATCAAACCTTCTTTTCCTTGCTTCCCGTGTCAGCCCGAATCCCAATAGTTATGAAGCATAAAAAAAAGTTCAAAGTAAAATATAAATTACCATCCCCTTCAAACACAAGTAGAAGTCTTATTAAGTCTCTAGTGCTTGAATCACGTCCCATGTCTGTTCTTTAGACCTTTCTTCCTTTGTGAGGCATAAATGGACACATCTTATTGATTTTCTTTCAACCTGGATCACCTCGATTGCTGTGAATATGGCAGACAAATCCAACTCATTCTCCCGCAGGGAACGAGGAAGAATGCAGACGAGAAGCTGGGGAAAGTCTTCTCACAGTGGGATACCAGGAGTCATTACGCAAAAAAACCAAGTCTAACTGCTTGTAATTCCAAGACCTTTTTCTTTTCAGCTCCTTCAAAAAAATTTCTTTTTTTTTTTTTTTTTTTTTAATGCTGAGAGCTCTTTCTTAAATTTTTTATGAATATCATTTTGGCTACCGTATCAATTTCTGAGGGTGTTTTTGTTTAAAAAGAGAAGTATCAAATAGGCCAGCGATGGCTGCAAACCCTGATAAATACGTATAGTTAATGATGAGTGACTGTAAACAGACACTGGTCGGAAAGAGAAAGTCAGAATAAGAGAAAGCATTGTTTGAAGCTTGACAAAAAAGCTAGTTAAAACTTTTCCTTCTAACTTGGCTCCACTTTGTATTTTTTTTTTATCATTTATAGACTTACTTTTCTAAGGACAATTGTATGAAATGAAAGGAAGTGTAAAAGTAGAAAGATTTCTGTGCCTTACACCAAACCACTTACTGTACATGAAAAAGGGATTTACTGAATCAATTTAGTTGTGTAGGGTTTTTTAAATCAAGTGAATGATTTCAGTGAAGTGGAAAAAGGTGGCAAGAATGTGCAGCAACCCAAGCTTTGCTCCTAAAAGCAACAAAAAAGACACAATTGAAATGCAGTGGGACCTCTGTGGATGAATTAGACAGACTGTGTACAGACACTTTGCAGTGACAATCTGCTTCTGAAAGGGATATATTAAGTGCTAACTGCACTGAGGACGTAAATTGAAGACACTGATATCCAAGGACTAATTTCAAAGCACTTCTCCTCATTAAATGAATTGCTGAAAGAGCGGGTTTAAAAGACTTTGTTTTGTGTTAAAGGATTTGAACTACACCTATCAGCAGACTGCACCAGAAAACTAATGCTAACATAATAAACCCACCACTGTCTTATTACCATCCCGTGGTAATACCATCACAGCTGTAACGAGTCGGATTTCTCCAGTGGATCTCAACACCCCATGCAAAGTGCTCTGCCCCAGCGTTCAGTCTCCATCACATAAAATTTTACAGTGGTGAAAACCACATCAGTTTTACAGTGTGAGGAGAAAGGTCTAGGTCATTAGTTTAACTACATAAAATTCTAGAAAACAAGATGATCAGCAGCGGGCTCTTAACACTTTTTAATGATATGTTTAGACATCAGTAACTGTGTTTTCGGTCATTTAAAATGACTTTCGAACAACATAAAATGTGATCTTGAAAGATGTGGAGGAAGTCCCAACTTTCTTGACGTACAGGATTTATATCAGTCTCTGGTTACACCATTGCACAAACTCTGCTATCCATAAGGCTAGAGCTTGGGGGATATCTTGGAATAATTCTTCCCACAAATATCCATCCAAGTAAGTGATGCTGTTAGTCAGAACTCTCCCAGCAGGCTAGCACTAAGCCCTGCAGCACCTATGTGCTCTCTGTTTCTGTGAATGCTGAACCTACTCACTGATCAGAAGGTCCGCAGGAACACTGAGGGCAGACAAAACACCACAAACAGCACATGTAAATATTGCAGTGAGAAATACCATGCTATCCATAGCATAGTACTTAAAAAGAGAACCAGGAGATAGGTATGAAGAACAGGAAAAGTACAGTCAGGAAGCAAGCCACGTTTCCTGGATTTACAAAAAATATCAAAAGGAATCTCAAGAACCAAAATTATGGTACCCTAAGAAGAGCAAAATGACCAGTGTCTGAGGGCAAAATAGCATCCTTACCAGGAAGATGGCACCCTTTCTAATAGACCAGTAGACAGTGCACTAGTCAGACATGCATAGAGGCACAGTCAGGCTTTCTTTCTCCTCAGACTTCTTGTATAACCTTGAACACATCCTTTATCTCTTCAGTACATCATTTCCTCTAAGTACACATGAATATTGTAGGGCGTTATTCAAATATCGCAGTAGTGGGAATTATACAATAATCTAATAGAGTAATTTCAAGATTGGCTGTTCAGAAGAATTTAGGCATATTTTTCCCTGTTTTAATTTTTAATAGAGACAGTAAAAGCAATGCATACAACTTGTAAGATCCAGCTATAGCACCTGGTAAAAGAATCCAGATGTTCCCCCTTCCAACAGCATCATTAAACATGAGGCTGATGTGAAATATTTATAATGAAGGTGAATCATAGCCCACAGAGGAGGAATCTAGGGCTGTATCTTCTACTAGCATCAAGCACAAAAATGCAAATACACTGAACAAATACTGCATTAACTTTCAAATCACACGTTCTATGTCTCACAAAGTAAGACACAATTTTGTCCTGATGCAGGTGACAGATGGTAGCAAGAGACCACCAGTTTGGAACAAAGTGTAAAGAACAGATTTTGAAGTAAATGCACCCAACAACCCAGGATGTAGGAACTCAAGGCTGTGAGTGGTCTCCTTTTCCCTCTCATAGTAAAAGACATCATAAAATCCCCTTCTCAAATTTACCAGTTTCATCTTAAAATTACTTCGGTTATTTGTGCCAGTCACTCTCACTAAGGTTGTTCCAAGGGTTAAAAATCATCTTATTTACAGGCCATTTTTTTCATGCTTAATTCATACCCACTCCTGTGCCAGCACTGACCTCTAACTTAAACTGCTCTTACCAGCTCCCAGCTTTTGTTATGCAGAGCTAAACAAAACAAGGCATATGGTCTCCTCTTTAAGATTAAGCTCTCTCTGCATTACTTCCAAACCCAATTAATCCTTAAACATAAGAAGCCACAACTGTATTGTTGCTTCATATTTTACAAGATCACTCAATACTTTCCTAATATCTACTGGCAAGACTTCACCTTATGCATCCAAGAGCCATTTCAACCACTTACACTGCCATATCATGTTGACAGTTCTTAACCATTGACATTTCTGTCTCTTATTTTCAGCCCATGAGCTCACAGCAGAAATATTATTAGGGTAATAATAAGAAATCTTATTATTAGTGCAGGTAGCACAGCAAGGCAGAAAATGTACAGGTGCTGACTGCCTCCTCAGCAGTGCATTTGGCTGACTCATTTCACTTCCTAAGCCATTCAACAAGCTGAAATACCATCATGTCCACATACTATCCAAGTCTTTCAACTTTTCTTCAAGAACAGTAATCCACAGTTTCTGCTGCCCCAGTGAAGCATAACACTCTCAGAAGCATCTTCATGAGAAAGTAGCTAATACTGTTATGGTACATGATTCATAAACCTTCCATAAATTAAAAATAAGAGACCAATGTCTTCACCCTTCATAAGAAGATCTAAGAAGTTCATCTGTCCAAGAGTAGAAATCCACATAAAACACTGACTTGCTTACCATGGTCTCGTCATCCATTCTTAATAAACAACACTGATTTAGAAGATGGACCCCTGACTCGCATATTTCTTCTATAAACAGATAACATAAATCATGTTACTTTGGAAGGAAGAAAATCCATAAAGCAACCCACATACCCACCAGCACATTCATGACAAGGAAACAAATGTTGGTCACCTAGAAGCTCTGAGAGTTGTTTAAGATGGTCTTTGCCCTAAAAAAATTCTTTAGAATTGTAATTAGACTTTAGCACCAGGTCAAAGTTTGCTATCCTCAATTTAAAAAATTGTCTACAATACAGTATGAGCTTAATCATGGAATCATGGTATCATTAAGGTTGGAAAAGACCTCTAAGATCATTAAGTCCAACCATGAGTCTAATACTACCAGGTCCACCATTAAACCACCATTAAACCTAAGCACCACATCCACTTGTTCTTTGAACACTTCCAGGGATGGTGACTCTATCACTTCCCTTAATAACTCCTTCAATCCTTTACAGCCCTTTCAGTGAAGAAATTTTTTCTAATATCCAATCTAAACTTCCTCTGGCATAACCTGAGGCTGCTTCCTCTTGTCCTATTGCTTCCTACCTGGAAGAAAAGACCAACAGCCACCTGTCTACAATCACCTTTCAGGTAGTTGTAGAGAGTTATAAGGTCACCCCCTGAGCCTCCTTTTCTCCAGACTAAATAGCCCCAGTTCCCTCAGCTGCTCCTCCTAATACTTGTGCTCCAGTCCCTCTGCCCTTCAATCACTAGTAATGGTAAATACATATTCAAGTATGTAATGTAAGTTTATATAAAATAAAAACTTCAGCTTCCTTTTTTATGTTAGCTGTCATTTAAAAACTTAAAATGGACACTAGACTGAAAATCAAGCAACTGTTAAAGGTATACTATCAGACATACTTGTTGCCCATCAAATTTCTTTGAGCAATCCACTTTTTAAAAATTCATGCACTTGATCAGCTGCAAAGTAGAAGTCTTATTTAGCACAGAGACTGGTATTGAAGAAACCTAGGAGGTCAAGAAAATTGAATAGGTAGAGATCTAGAATCCAGCTTTTGTGTCACGACAGAGATGCACTGTGAGCAGAAATATTAGCACTGCTCCCCTTTGGCATCACTGCTGATGTCTGGGTTTGGGCCTTTTTGCATCTATCATTTTAGCAGCTGTTCATTTACTTTTATTGGTACATCTGACTCTTCCACTCCCAAATCCAAATCTAGATCTCATCTCACTTTTTATCTCTACTAATGCTGTTTATTTTTCCTCTCATGCTTGAGCTGAGCCATGATCACTGAAACTGATACAAAGACACCAGTCAGCTTCAGTTAGTACTGAATTACACACCAGAAACTTGACCTTTGATATGAAGGAGAACAGAACAGGTTGGAAGCTGCCCCTAGGGATTGTCTTGTCTGCTTCTGCTCTGCTCAAAGCAGAGTCAACTAGAAGACACTACTTAGGGCTGTGTATCCAAGAATGGAGATGCAGCAACCTGTTGGGGCAACGTGTGCCAGTGTTTGACCATCCTCACAGTAAGAAGTTTTCTTTTTCTGTGAAAATGGATTTTCCTGTGTTTCTATTCATGCACTTTCTATCATTCTAGGCACTTCTCCTATCATTTGGCACCACTGAGAAGAGTATGTTCCTGTTGTCTTTACACCCTCTCATCAGGTATTTATACACACTGGCAAGATTCTCTAGAGCCTTTTCTTCTCTAGGCTAGGCAATCCTAGCTCTTCTTCACATGAGATGCTCTGATCCTTTAATCATCCAGGTGGCCTTTTGCTGTGAGAACTACTGCATCTGTTGGCTCCTAATTACTGCCTGTACTTGGACTTAAAATTATTATAAAATCATTTGAATTATAATCAAACCTAACACTGCATCAGTACCTTGTATAAATGGATCTAAGGGCAACTTGAAGGAGCAACAACAGGGCTTTTTTTCTCCATTCTCTTCTCTATTAAGCTATCCTAGACTGGCTCAGGCTGTGCTAATTTGGAAACTGAAGAATTTTACAAGTTGTCAGCTGGCCCAGTTATTAAAAACTAGCAATTATCACCACACACAGGATTTCAAGCACCCGTCTTGTCTACAGTAACAAACTGTTTATCTGTTTGGCACAACAGTGGTCCTGAAGAGCTGATATGCACTGAAACAAAATGTACTTTAAGAGAAGTAAGTGGTGCATTAAACTGCACTCCAATTCCTTTCTTCCTGGCACAGATAAAAGTTGTACTAGGCATTATTAGTTCCCACACACTTCTAAAATACCCACACACACACTGAAGGACGGTGAAGATCTACAGTCCATAATAGCAATTTACTGTCACCCAGCCCTCAGTCCTATGAAAAATCATTCTAGGACTCTACTCTCACTTCTCAGGCAGTACTTAGTGTATCTCATTGACATGAGACACCAGTAAGTACTTTCTACTTCCAATAAGAAACTTGCTGCTCGGTTCAGACAAGTACTGTCAGAATCCACCTAAACTTACTTGGAGAATCTGGGTAAACTTATTAATGTAAGAACAGCTCATGCAGGACTTTTTCAGCATAAGCAGAGATATGGTGTCTTGCTTGTACTCTTGCAAACCTCAGGCTATCATCACTTAGCTAAATGCCTGTGAAGTAGATGCTTATGTAGAAAATAGAGAAGAAAGGCAGGTTTTAGTGATTAACTGAGTAACCATGGCATGAACTAAGCACTGCATTCTGTAAAGTTGCTCATGAGATAGAGCAAATAAGAGCTGGCTGGAAAATATTGATAAAAAATTGTCTGAATTTTCTGATTTATCACTGCAGTACTATTTCACAAAAGGGCATAATTCGACAAACTTCTGGCTTCCACTTTTTCCCCAGTAGGAAACCAGGTCTTTGGGATGCAGACCACGGCAGGGATGTATGAAAACCTTGCAGGTACTGTTTGATATGGATGCATTTAAGGGGTGCCATTGCTGCTTGTGTCTGTCAGGAAAGTAATTCGTCCCAAAAGTGTCACCTTTCAAAAAATCATCAGGGCATGGTTTAAGCCAGTCCTTCTGCCTAGTTTTGGGGGAGCTATGTTCAGCTTGCTTTCTATGGAATCAGCATAAAAATTATTTCTGGAAAATGAAAGAGCTCTTGCAGAAGTAAGAGTATCCTTAAGATTCAGTTGCATGGCAAATGCAGTTAAAGTAATCAATACACCGTTCCAAAGCAGAATATGGATGATTGGGATTCTCTACAGGTAAGCACACAGCAAAGGAGGTGAAATGGGTATAGCTGGCCCTTTTCTCTCTGTACCTTTTTTTTTTTTTTAATGATTTGTGAGAGCTCTAGCTTGCTTACTCTTGACTCTGAGATTCTTTTACTTACTGTTTTACTTCTCTACAGTGTCTCCTCATCTTTAAATCCTTCCCAAACAAAAATCTACTCTTTCAAAATCTATCCTACTACCCATTCTCAAAAATGCAACAGCACATGACTCTGTACTGCTTGGATAAGAACAACCACTAATTACTGGCCCCGGGTCCAAAGCAGGATATTTTATCATTTTGTTCAGTCAAGACGAGGCTTTTCACCTATAGAATGCCACAACCAGTTTGGGCCTGCATGTCATGAGTTGTTAAAGGGAGAAAAAGGTATATAATGTGACTTTTCAGGCAAGGAATTCACTTCCTTTGAAGTGTCCTGTTGCTTTCCTCTGGCCTCCTACTATCCCAAATCCTCCTGATTTCATGATGCAACCAAGCTCTTTTATCTGTAAGGACTCTTTCTGAAGAATTGCATTATCAAATTACTGGATAAAAAAAAGTCCACTACTCCTCTATTCCAGACAATTTCAGTGAAATTATGCAGCTCCACATCTCAGCTGGAACTGAATGATGTACTTCAGATTTCTACAGGTATTTATATGCACCCTCTACCCCATGGATGGTGTCGTAGTGAAGAGGGTCAATTAACTTCTGTTTTATTTTGGATGCCACAGGCTGAAAATACGTGGCTGGAGTTTATTCTAGTGTATGGGTGGTTGCTGGATCTTAACTCTTTGGGAACAGCAGATTGTACTACTGACCTCAACATTAATTAGGTGTTCTGTGCACTGACAAACTACGAAAGGCAAAGAAGCTTTCCAGCTATAATCTTATGTTTCACTAGAGGTTGAAGGCAACCAGAATATAAAGGCCAGAGTTGACAGTTAATTTCAATCCTAACACCAATTTAGTGTCATGCTTTTCCTACCTGTATTGAAACAAAAACATACTTTTAATGGAGTAAGAGCAATCATAACTACAACTAAAACTGTAACTACGGCAGCATAAAATATTTTTTGGAATTCATTGTATGGCAGGTTTTGCTACTCATTTTTAATGAGTAGCAAAAACTTACCCCATTATGCATTGCTATTTTCCCCAGTTGTAAAATAATCTTTATTAATTAGATTGATTAGCTAATCAATACTAATTATATTCCTATTAGGAATAAAAGCCTTATATCAACAGGAGAAAATGAGTTGGAGTGACTTAGATGTTAGTAGATAAAGAAACATCAATGTCCTTTGTGCTTGAGTCAAAGTGAGAGGTCCTGCTGCCAGCCTTATGCTCAGACTGCTAGGCCATGCATGACTATATCTCAGTGGAACAGGTTATATCAGGCAACATAATTTTTCTTTATCCTTCTACATATCTCTTATTGACCAATTCCATCTTGGATTTCTAGAACTTCATCTAATTACTACATTTAATTACTTTTATCCACTTAACTTCATATTATTTCCCCCTTGCAAATTAGGAATAGAAATCCCTAGACACACACACACACAAAATAGAATGTGTAAAGTTTTAAACTGTAATACATGTTCCAAATCTGAACAATAGGATAAAAATAATTTAAAAAATAAGCTAACTTACAATAAATGATAAAAATGTTTTCTACAGAGTTGGAAAGAATGGACTGTATAAATTATTTGTGTGAAAACAGCGGCATTTCCAAATGTAAGGCTTAGAGCCCTGTGAAAGAATTCTAAAAATTAAACAAAGGAAGCCATTTTTTAAAAGAGATAGGGCTCAGTGGGATTTATTAATGCACATCTTTCAGAGATATTCTTACTTGTACAATGCAAGCAGTAGGTTAGCATGGACTTCCAAATTATATTTAATTGGACAATTATTCAAAGTGAAAAACCCAACACAGTAAACTAAGGAGGTCTTTAATAAACACCTTGTCTCTTCAAGAAAAAACAGGGAAGTCATTTACTGACCCAAGAGGCACAATTTTGTCTTGGGTAAATTTATTTTAAAGTAATTGCCAACTCCAGGAGTAACAATTTTTTAAAGAGGAACATGGTGCTCTCAGGCAGAATAATAAATTGATCTGTGCCCTGTATGATGGCCTAATCACATTAGAAAGATGTACATGTAGTTGTCTGAGGCAAATAGAGGATGTACATCACCTGGTCTATGAACCCACTAAGACTCGTTTAATGACATATAGCTTTCTCCTCTCTCCATATCAGGACTGAATTATAGGGAAAAGACAAATGATAACTTACACACAGACTTTATAGCTCTGCCTTTCTGTCCCTACATTCCTGTCCAACAGAAGTGTTCCCCTACAGAAGTCCTCTGCAGTCACAGGAAGGTTTTCAATAATCTGCCTTCTACCAGCCAGTACTCCAACACCAGGAACGAGGTCCGTGTTAACAGCACCACCTTTGAAAAGCCATGGCCTCCTCATGAAACCCAAATGCTCTGAAACACACTGTGATTAACAATCAATTAAAAGTACAAATCAGTATTTAAAATGCTAATGTTTCTTCACCTCAGCTGGAGAACAGCTCTACTGGAACTACTGCTCTGTATTCCCTTTGGCAGGATATGCTTTTCAGATACAATGATCTTTGATAGCAAGACTTTAAGGCTGGGTCATAAACAGGTTAAGGACAGACCACACCTTTGAGAGCTGTTTGCAGGCCTTCAGTACTGGCACAGAAATAGCCTCGATAAAAGAGCTCCAAGAATAATCCCTGAACTCCAGGAACGAGAGTAATTCTTTCTCTTTTATGTGCATTATTCTGCCAGGAAATTTCCAACTCCAAAGTCTTTTCTCCTTGTCAAGGTCATTCCGGGCATTGGGAAGCAATGCTAAATAGTGCGCCTTGGTGAATCCCCCCCAGTTTCTGACTAAAAAGCTGGGATTCCTGTAGTGCAGATCATGATAAAAGATTTATTTGTGGGGAGTGGAAGATGGTGTCTTTAGTGAAGTTAATAAGTTGTTTTCACTTTAGATGCTTTCATTACAAACACTGATAAATCTTAAGGCTAAGAGAGTATGTAAGAGTAATGAGTTGAAGGGTGCCTCAGCTCTTTGGTGATTATCTCTTTCTTTTAGAGCGTTACCGTGGGACATCTGGCTTCCAAATTTGTGCCTCTCCTTCACAGATCTGAGGACCAGCCTACCAATTATACATTCGCATAGGTTGCAATAAATCAACAGCAGCCAAACTCTGACAAGGTGATGGCTGTTGACAGATAAAAACGATACACGTTGTCGTGCTGTTCTCCAAAAACAAACACATGCTTTTATCAGATTTTTTTTCTTTTAATCAAAAAATTGCCTCTTTCAACATAGAGTCACCTAATTTCACAGAGGACTTGCACTACACAAGGTTCCCCTGTCTAAACCTGAGCTGCATGTAAAGCCAGGTTTTCAAATAGGCCCTGAATTCACCTCCCAGTGCAGCCAAGGAAAAAACTGCTGCTCTGATCCTGGGTCAGCGCAGGCCCAAAGATCATTAACCTTTTACTCTGAGAAGCAGAGTTCTGTGCAGAAAAAAGGACTGAGACAAAAAAAATCTATGGATATATAAGACTTGGATTTATTCATAAGTCAAGTAGAGTCTGGACAGTGTATTTTCTTCAGTAAAGGACAGATATATTACGGATATATCCAGCAAGTGTGGCGCGTGCTCCCCAGTCCTCACCCCTCGCTGGGTCTCTGTGGACTTGGCTGGTAGTCACAGACTCTTCTAGCCTGTCTCCAAACCTCTAAAAGTTCGGTGCCTAATCTAACCTAATTTTCTGAAGAGCACCAAAGGTAATCCTTCTTAAAAGCAGTACTTTTATAGACAATGAGTTCTACTTTCAAAATATCTTGGGCTCTGCAGTGATGACAGGGGACCTCAGGCAGTTTGCTTCCACAAACAACCCAAATTCAGAGGAAAGAACTCCATTGCCATTTGTAAAACTAATCACCCTCTTAGAAAACCCAGAACAAAGTACTGGTTGGACCTGAAAATGCTATCAGGTGATATCACAAAATGTGATTTAAGTGACAAACATTTTACAGTAGGCCTTTTTGAATGCTGATAAACTACATGAACTAATGCAAAGATTTCATCACCCCAAAAAATGTGGGAAGCGAAGGCCTCTAACAATCCTTCTGGAATTTCTGTTAGCAATTCTTATTTGGGGAATAAGGTTTTATCACAAAGTTTCTTAGCATATGGTGGCAATTTATCCACTGTCTTATCCTCCCTTAAGGAGACCAGGACTATTTTCACACCAAATGATGTGAAATACTTTAATATCCAGATAAGTCAAAGACTGAGAGACCATCAAATTCTGCCAGTCCCCTTGTTAATGAGAAGAATGCAGCATAATCTAGCTAACCAAAAGCATTTTAATTCCTTCAGAATTTCTTGCACATCATGGAAAACAGCATCTCAGACATCTCTACAGAGATTTGAATCAAATATAGTTTTTCTAGTGAACTTACTGAACAGAAAGGTAGCATGTTACCCTCCAGTTCAGTTTTATTCTTTGACAATGTTATCTACTAGAAAGAACTCATCACACATATGTTTTGAACCATTTCTTATTGATTTAATCTCTTTCTTTCACCTTTCTACCTTCCTTTTCCATTCCATTCCCGCTAGTTAGGATGATGCTTTGACCCTAGAACTGGCAAGTTCTAGCATAAATAACAATAAAATAGGGATGTGCAAACTTACAAGTTAGGCATCTCTTCCCTTTCTGTTAAGAGAATACGATTCTCTTGGCATACACACCTCTTATTCTCATCCATAACATTCAAGAACCATTAACTGGGTAAAAACCTGAGAGAAATTTAATCTGTTTTATCATAAATGCCATCCACCTTTATTTGACCAATTTACAGAATCAGGCACTGAAACTTCATAACATGTCTTTTGTCACAACATTTTTGTCTCTTCTCATTTAAAGTTCAGTACTAAGGAAATTACAGCTGATCTATGATCTGTAGCTGTTACATAAGCCAGTGTGTTCAACTTCTTAATATTCAGTCTTACTTTAAAAAAAAAATTATACAACCTAATTCAGGTATGAGTTTTGTTTATAAATGACCCTGTAAGTAAATATTCTTATAAATTAAGATGGTTCCAGGAGTTATTTATTGCAGATTTTTAGCTATGAAAACACATACAATAGTATGAATAATATTAGAATAACAACCCGAGATTTTCAAACAAGTCTGAGGAGATTATCCATCCAACTCACATTGTAATTCTGTAAGAATTAGGAAACTAATTCCCTCAGGTATCGTCAAATTTTAAAAAATGTAAACTGAAAACCAAATAGCAACTGAATTCAGCTAGATGGGCTACAAGAGGTCCCTGTGGGGAACTGTACTAACACTGAGCACTCAGGTTGCCTTCATTGACTCTAGGACAGAATTTAGTACTCCTGATGTGAAAACTAGAGCAGAATATGAGTCAACACCGAAAAGCTAATTCAGCTACTGCTGGTAAATTGGGGAACCTTGGAAGCGAGAAGTTAGCTTGAAAACTCTTAAATTGGCATTAAAATCCAAGATGATTATTCAGTCCACAAAAAAAAAGACACAAGAAAATAAAAATGCTGAAATATGGATTCCTTAAATTAGGCTAAAATTGTTTATGGCACCAGAATGCAGAAAAGAATGGCTTCTCCTGGGATGCTGAGTTTAGGTTCCAATAGCAGCAGCAAACACATTAACTATTTGCAACTTTCCTGTTTGCTACTACCATCTTCCCAGGGAAAATCTTTGGGTAAGATATTCAAGAAATGTGCCCCTCTAATGGCTAAGTGTTCTTCTCATTTGGGTCCACATTTACTCACAGCCTCTGCTATTACCGGTTATTTTTCTGCTTCCCTGATTTTAGTCACTTAGATCTGTATGGGTTTTATTTTGCTAAGCTAAGCAAATCAGATTCCACTATTTCCTCCACGAAGAAAGCTTTTCCATTCTCCTGAAGTAAATCAGGTTCCTCTTTGCATCTCTACTTTCGTTTTCAACACAAATGCCCAGAATTATACACCCAGGACTTGTACCATTACACTCACACTTTCTTATCATCAGTAAAAATATTTCATCTGAAACATCTGAAGATCAATTTGCTTTTTACATTACTATTTTACAAGGGTGTGTCCTGTGAAATATTTATGCATTTCTTTTTTTCTTTAGCAGTGCCATTTAATGAGCCTATAGAAAAAAAAAATTACATTTGACATTGTGTGCTTCATACAAATTGACTCCTGTTTCCAATTCTCCATTTCTAAAGATGGTCCATCCCTTCCTGTAGGATATCCCAGTACTTCTGTGCGTGAATGATTCTTCTCAAACATGTGGCCTTGGCACATTTAATTTTGGTTTCACACACAAACCCTTTGTGCCTGTCAAACACATCCCAGTGCCCAGGCAAGCCTCCTTAGCTCTCAGTCTAGAACAATTACTCCTGGAAGAATCTGCACTGAAGGAAAGGAAGATTCAGCACCACTCTCCAGGACAAGGTCTGATCACAAATTATAGCATCCTCCTCCTCTTTAGTAGCTCACATAAGAGCATTCCATTTCCTGCAACTGGAGATGTATGGGAACATCCACAGGATACATCTCACCCTTGTGAACCTGGCAATGAGCAGCCATGGAGTGTTCACTTGGCTCTGCTCAATGGCATGAGACACTAAAAGCTCATGAATACACTTGGACATTACTAAGACTCAGGTATTATTTTTAACCGTGGGGTGTGAACCCCACCATCCTGACTGTCTTCCTGCTGGGAGAAATACAGTTCCCACTGGCCACTACTTTCCTTTTGCTCCTAGTGAGTTATTAGTGCCCCTCATTCTAGGGCTAGACCACTCTTTGTAAAATTCTTTTAGAGCATTCAGGATGCAAGACCCCGTGTAAGGATGTAACAGTCACTGATGTATTAGCAATTAATTGACATCAACAGAAAGGATGGCACTAGACTAAGCAACCGATGTCCCAGTCTGGAATTCAGTGAATGCTCTGGTAATGTTATCTGCTCATTGCAAAGGAAAAAAGTAAAGATATCCATGGCTGTCACTGTGAGCTCTTTGCCATTGTCTTTGAACACTCTATCATTTCTCTAAAAAAAAAAAAAATAAACCTACAAACCCCCACTTGTACTAAAAAATCTTTAAAAAACCCCTAGGAAATATATAACACGTTCAGCAATATTTTTAGCCCATGGATTAAAAGAAAGATCAAGGATCACGACAGCTGTAAAAGGTAAATGTCAAGAATCCAAGTGTATAGTAAAGCTTTTGCAACTACCTAAGGAATCTGCAGCCTTACCTACAGAGTAATTTAAGCACTGTAGCCATGTGTATGTGGTGCTAGGCAGAGCTACAGCACCAAGAGAGGACACTTGTTTGGAGCTATGTTGGACATCCATACACAGGAGATGTATCAGCCCAGAAATCACACAGGAGGACAGCTACTGTAAACACTGACTGTTCAGTCAGTATTGCCAGGGTTGGTAAGGGAAGGAAGAAGGAAAAAATAAGAATCTCAAGGATTAGGGATTGAAGAATTGGAAGACATAAGGTGAGAAAGCTAAAAACCGGAAATGGGAGGAGCTGAAAAAAACCTCAGAGATCAAAGACTATAGATCTAGATTTTCAACATATGCTCAGGCATTCAGAGAGATTCCCAAGACTGAGGAGATTGTACTATGGTTTTAGGACAGTGACGAATTGCTTAAGCTGGAATATAACAGTTCAGAAGGATTCTAAAGAAAAGAAAAGAAAAATATGGATGATTGTGCTATTAGGCCATTGTATTTGGCTCTTCTAAAAACTTGATCAACTCCTTGCTCTGTCACAGATCCTTTGCCTGACCTTCTTTGGTAATTTACTTATCCTTACCTCGTTTTCACATCCATTTTCCATTTGGAAAATGAAAGCAACATTTGCCTCTCTTTCTCTTCTTTTAAGGGCAAAAGCTTGTCAGAGGAAGACTCTGTCCCTAATTATGTGTGTGTGCAGCTCCCAAAACAATGGGGTGCTCATCTCAGAAACAGGCAATGAAGTTAACTTGCCAGACCAAAGAAATATCGTGGTAAAAAATGTTTCCTTAGGGACAGTAGCTATTTAGATGGCATATTATATATGACTGAGTCAGTGGCATAATGATGGTGGTCAAAGTAAGTAGCAACACATTCTCCGTCAAGCATAACCTGTTAAAAAGTCATGCACAAGAGGGGGAAGTCAATGAGATGAGTCATCCCTCACCTTGCCTACTACCTTATCAAAGGTTATGTTACACACAGTATGAAGGACCCAGGAATTCCTTCCATCTACAGTCAAATGGAACAACTCTGGCTCCTGCTGTGAGCTCCGAGGTCTCCTCTGTAGGTGTCACTCTAGCTGCTGATGGCCATAGATAATAACAAGTTAGGGTACAGAGTAACCAGGAAATTATACCACCTGCTACCCAACATAAATTACCAACCCCTCTGAGTATAATTACTCCTGTCAACATGTCACATGGCTATTATATTCACTCTTATGCAGCAATGCAGAGCAGCAGCAGATTCTGCAGAACGAATGGGGTCTGTGGCATTTCTGTGTATTCACTGGGGACAAAAAAACCAAACCAACAAACAAAAAACCACACCAGAAAATCCAACCAAAAATAAAATAAAAAAACCAACAACAACAAAAAACCAAACCAATTAATTTGTTCCTGGGATGGAAAAGAAATAGAAAAAAATCCTGTAACACAGACAGCAGAATTAGTCCCTCTGCTAGCAATCTTAGCTACTGCACAGAGAGGGAAAACACAGTGAAACAAAGGGCAGCCTCCAGCAGGTTTCTTTCCCGGCTCCCCCAAATCATGGGTCTCTTCTCATTTTCACAGACAACAGGCCCTCAAGTTGCAATTCCCAAGAGACAAAACGTGCACATTATTATTTGACACTGCACCATTATATGAAAAGTCAGTAGACTTTTGCTCAGTCTGCAGGTGACTTTCACAGCAGTTTTAGACACCTGTTTGTGAAACAAGCAGCTGTATCAGAAAGAGCTGAAGCATGAAAGTTCAGTGTTATTGCTGAAACAGCTCAGGTGTCTCTGAACTACCTCATGTTGTCTCTAGACTAACGCTACACTTCTTGAGCAAGATTGCATGCTATGCTGTCAGCAATTCAGTCCCTGCCATTCTATTGTAAGTGCTTTAAGACAGCGTCTGACCCTTAAGACGCTCAGAAAGACTCAAAACAGTGAAGAAACTGAGCAAGCCTTTTCACATGCTTCTGCTTAACTGGCTGTGGCCGAGCAACTGGCCACCGGTTCCAATGCCCTTCTGGGCACACCGACTGAGAAACAGTCGGATTTTCTCCAAGTCCTAAGACTCTGTGTAAGGCTGACACAGCTGTTTGCTCCAGTGAGAAAAGTTTGATTTCTTCAGTTGCTCTTGACCAGAGGCTGCACCAGAACCATAAGGCCATTTACCCAACAGGTCTCTATCTGTAACTAGCATAGCCCATGATTTTTTTGCAAACTCCTATATACACAACTGAGATAATTTGCCTTAAGTTTTAATTCACATTATTTCTGTGCAGAACAACACACAAGGCGTAGAAACCACACTCGAACCAGTAAAAGACTATTTACTGAATGATATGAACAGTACAATATGCCAGCAACTGCCAAGGGTCTTTCTCGATGACTGCTCATGATTACAAAGGTAAATTATTTGCTTGTGTAAAATAATAATTAGAAAAAGTAAAGGTCATTCATCCAGCTATAAACCTGGCTACAAAAAAATCATCAGCATACAGAGTTAGCAGGCATATTCATTGCTTTATAAACAGCAGGCCAGGATAACATTATATAGTTTGCAATCTGTATTTGTTCTATGTGAATCATAGCTTTGCATAATTTTATCACATTCCTGCCAGGCAAAAGCAAACATTAAAAGAAATATTAGAAGTGAGCCAGTTAAATATTCTGGAAGAAGAAAAAACCCTGCAACTACCTCCACATTGTAATGACCAGTGAGTGTTATTTTATCAGTTTGATTTGGCAGCTTGTTTGTATTTTTTTTGCCATATCACTTTAAAATAATTTCCAATATGTGATTGGTTTATTTTGATTGGTCTAATATTGTTGCATTGTGCTAAAGACTGATACAACTGCTTGGACTTTTTATATATGACATGATTGATTAGGTGCAGATAAGAAAGAAAATATTACTTCAAGAGACCTGACCTTCAGTGAATCATCTGAGATGAAGAGAACTTAAATACTGCATGAACTACACTCAACACCAGAAAATGTTACAGGAAAAAAAGAAGAAAAAAAAAAGAAAAGAAAAAAACACTTACGGAAAATTCCTGCTATGATTAAGAACATTTCCAGTAAGATTCTTCCTCTCCATTTCCCCCACTGGAAACATTCCTCCTGAATCCCTAAACTCTTCCGAAAGAGCAACGTGTTACAAAAGCCATACAACACTCCACCAGACCTGCAGAGATCTTCTAGACCTTTACATCTCTCCTACCACACATGATGGCTCTTTCCTCTAGGAAACTCTAGGACTTGCATCTACTGAAAGGGATCTTTCCTCCTCCCCCAGCCTGTCAGTCAGTGTTCAGTACGAGCAGAGCAAACACCCCTTCAGCCTTTGGCACCTGCCTCAGGTCAGTGCTGGCTCCACTCTGGTCTCCCCCCTCTCTCTGGTGCAATGACCACACAGAGCAGTGGTGGAGTAGGAGTGACCTTCTTACCACCTGACACAGCAGTGTGAGAGAAACTTCTGTGACTTGGGACCATGTCTTTGAATCTGGGATGATGAAAAGTTGGCTTAACCCGATCATTCTCCTCTAGGACCCCACACCATGCCTTACCTATTGTGGCTCCCCAGTGAAATTCCTCCCCACACATGATGAGACCCACACTGCCAATGCCTCTCTCACATCCCTGCTCAGCCTGTACTGTAACCTGACTGATCCCTGCTGCTTCCTGGTGCTCTGTCCCAGCTGAAGCCCAGGGAGCTCAGCCCCTGAGGTGCTTCAGGCACTGGGGAGCTCCATGGCCAAAGCAAACCCCTACAAAGCCCCACCACAGCTGACTGCTGCCATTTATTCCCTGTTGTACAGTCCGTAAGACTCATCTCCCCCATCTCACCACCCAAAGGACAGCACAAGAGAAGAAATTAAGAGATGTAATCATGTGGCTTACTCAGCTCCACAGGTTTTTTTGCCACTAGCTGTCTCCCACATACTGAAAACTCCCAAACTCCCACTCAAGCCTCTATAATATCCATGAGAGAGAAACTGGGCATGGAGATGGGAGCAAGAAGCTTAGACATATTTCCTCACACCCACTTCTTTGCTCTAAATATACAGGAATTTAAGCCTGTCCCCAGTAAAAAAAAAATATTCATCCTAGGAAATGGCTCCTCAACTCTCCCTCAATGTAATCCCTGTTATATTTTTCTTTTAAAAGAAAAAAGTAAGGGGGGAAAAAGGGCCTATATAGAGCTAACCATTTGGCAAAAGTAGTTTGCTACTGTAAAGACTCTTCCTCTGAACTATTTATCTTAAAACACGTCAGAGCAGGCATCAAAGGCAGCCGTGGCATTGGCAGAGTGCACACTGTGTGCACTGTCGCTTACTGGGATTGAAAGGACAGTATGTTTTCAAACAACTGCACTCATGTGAAGTGTCATCAGATCTGACTGCTTAATCCCGATTAAAAAAAAAAAAAGAGTAAAAAGGGCTGTTCCGTTCAAAGGTGAGACTGCACTGATGACATTGTCCAGGAGTAGAGACAGTGGATAATCACAGCAGCCACGAGAGACTAGATTAGTGACAGGGTGCATCTCGGAGTCATCACCATATTGAACGTGCAGTATGAGACGCAGGGTAAAGCGAGGATGAAGACCAAGGAGAGATGGTTTCCATCTAGCAACAAGCAAGATTCACCAGGAGAATTTGTACTTTGCAGATTGCTTTCCCTCTCCCATGGGATCCTACAAAAATTCAAGATTCGGCATTGTCCCAAAATCAAAAAGGAAATGAAGTTCTACAAAGAGGCTTCAAAAATTGCCTTTGTCCTTCAGAAGAATCATACTAAATTCCAGTTAAAAAAGCATGAAGTCATGCAAGCTGTTGCTTAGGAAATTTAAAGTGATACAGAAAAAACAATATATACAGCAAGGAATAATTCCAGGGTTGGCACACGGGTGAACTAAAATATTAGATGACCTATTTTTCTGTTTACGATTTAAATCTAAGGCACTAACTACTTCTACTAATTAGGACCGAAGTACCGATCACTGCACAAAGTCACTTAAAAGTAACATCAGACTCTCAGTAACACCACGAAAACAGCGTTCTGCCCATGTGTGATAAGAAAGCATTTAAATTTGCTCACTTACAAAAGTTCATCTGTTTGGGACCTAACTGGGAAACGTACAGCATCTTGATAATTCATCACGTTAAGGAGAGTGTGACTCCAGCAGACGTTGTTCTATTCCGCCGCGTGTTATCTCCCCGCACATTCCCAGGGCTACGTTATAAAAGATTGCAAGGTGACAGAATATGTTCATACAGCCTCTAAGTGCTACTTTGCAGGATGCATTGTACTCTGTTACCCTGAGGCACTAAAGTGTTTAATGATGTTGCTGTATGTCATTAGTTAGTATTCTCTGAGTGGATCTTATAGGAAAGCATTCTAAATTATAAATTGAGAAGTTAACTTAATATTAGTGAAGAGAAAACATTAAGAGACACATGGTTATCCACGCAGGTGGGTACAGTTTCAAAGTCTGCCAGAATGCCTCACGCCTTCACTCATGCCTATAATCCCTAAAATGATCTAGTCCTGCCCCTGCCCAGTCCAAATCAGCAAGACTGGAAGAGTATCTTGTTTACTGGTGTTTGCCTTCTGCTCTTACCTGTAAAAATAAAGAAATGGACAAAAGAAAGCTCAGCAATTTTTTTTACTCATTTGCTTTCCAGAGCTTCATATAAATGAGATATCACACATCATAACTACTCAGTTAACCAGCATTTTTATTAAGTAACTATTAATTTCTATCAATGCCATGTTCTGTAATGGTCACAGTAATTTCCCTGCTTCCAGCTATTATTTATCATGCTCTTCTCTGCATGCACGTGTGTGTGTGTTGCAGAATCAGAGAAAGAGAGATGGGGGAAACAGAGAGGAGGAAGAAGGTTGGAAAGTGGGGGTCACTGAATAAAAGTGGAAATGGATCTGCAGAATTATAGGCACAGCTCACAGTGACACCTAGAGTCAATCCTAATACTTCCCCAATGTAAATCCTTGTGCTCAGGCTCTCTCTCCCTTCTCATTCTCTAAAAACTTTGTTTATAGCTGCAAATGATGTTTCCGTGCTCCAGCTCTACCTCTTGCTTATTTAAAAAAAAAAGACAAAAGCAACAACAACAACAAAAAACCTGAACACACAAAACCAAAGATATCCCACTTCAGCAAAAATGTCACAGCTGTTTTCAATAAAGCTAGAAAAATCTGGAGAGATTGCCAGCACAAACCACTTTTTAAAAACAAAATGGAGCACTTTGAAGGTTTGGAGAAGAAACAAGGGAATTGAGTACAGAGATAACCCTGAAGCAGACATTTATTAATTTCCTCATTAGAGAAATCCTCTTAATTTAGCCATATGTGAAGTTTCTTTAAAGTGCCATCTGCGTGTGCTAAATAAGAGTCCTGAAGAGTCTGATTGCTCCATCCTGATGGCCTCCATGTGCTCTGCATGAGCTCTGAGCAACATGCAGCAGGTGCAGTGCACGTCTCTGAGCCCAGAGGACACCCCGTGCCCTCAACTCCTGACCTTCTCACTGGGAGTTCCTATCAGAGATATCTATCAAAGCTGGCTGTGTGGATCATCTTGATTCTTGCTATGACCCATCTTTGAAATTTAGATTGCAAACTAACCATTCCTTAAATATTCCTGTGTAGACGTCCATGATGCCAAATCCTTGTTTGGCAGCAAGAAGCCTAAAAATACAGCTGTTGGGAATCACAGAATCAAAGAATGGTTTGAGTTGGAAGGGACCTTAAAGATCATCTAATTCTAACTCCCTGCCCTGGACTGGGATACCTTGCACCAGACTATGTTGCCCAAAGTCGCATTCAACCTGGCCTTGAACACTTCTAGTGATAGGGCATCCACAGCTTCTCTGGGAAACTGTTCTGGTGCCTCAGTACCCTCACAGTAAAGAATTTTTTCCATATGTCTAACCTAAATTTCCCTTCTTTTGATTTGAACTCATTACTCCTCATCCTTTCACTACAATTCCTGATTAAGGATATTTGTGATTGTGACTGATAAATTGAAACAGTGATTTTCAATTTATTCTCCAGAAAAAGAATACAATCAAATACAAACATAAGTGACAGCAAGTAATTTGATCAACCCTTCTGACCACTGAGCTGTTATTCAGGCCTTAGTCATTAAAAAAGGCAGTGTCTTTTGTCCCTTTGACTTTGAACGTTTGATTAAGTGAAAGAAATTCATCTAATTAAGATATCCAGAGGATCATATTCAGCTTTTTGTGATTTATTGCAGAATTTTAAAAGTTAACTTTGTTTTAGTGTGACTTTTATATATTAAAATTCAGGACCATCTGCACAGACTTTATCCATGCATATTTCAAACTCTGGAAGAGCTCAAGTTTGAATTAGTGCTGATGTGTGGACATTGCTCATCATTAACACACTGTACGTGTGCCCAGAAGAAAGGTCAAGGGATCCTGAAGTATAAAAAACTCCCAACTGACACCTGCTACAGAATATTGATATTGGGCCATGCCAGCTTTATATACCTGTTTGTGAAATGGGCAGCTAGCAGAAAGAGGGTGGGGGATGGTGCATGACAGGACAACTTTATACAAGGCACTTTCTACCTCATAGTTGGTTAGATTTTGAAAGCTATACCGAATAGCACAGTTATAACTTGAAAATAACCAAGTGAAATGACCAAGTGTGTTGGGTACAAACCTAAAAAATAAACAAATAAAAGAATACCCAGCATCTGTTACCACATAACACCTCGGATTCTGTATGAATAGTCTGAATGAGGAGTAAAGGAGAAGGGACTGAAAATCTGAGTAGAAAGTTAGAGTTTTCCAAATTGACATGGTTTTCCTAAAAATGAGTTTTATTTAAAAGAACACAATTTTTACTTGAATGGAATCTTTGAAAGCTTACATGCTAAGCTTATTTTCCTAAGAAACTCTTAAAATGTGCATTGTGTCAGCCTCATAAACCATAAGTTGGACTTTCTAGACCTGTTTGTCTTCAATTATATGCTCTTCCTCTTAATTCAGTCAAATGGTATTTAAGGCCTTAATAGTTAGTTTCTGTTATGAAGAGAAATTCATGCTAACAGACATTGTTCAGCACAAACTTGTTTTTAAAAATAAAATTTATCAAAGCTCTGGCTCCCCGAATGTCACAGAGACAAGAAAAGGTCATATCCTGCTCAGCACTTCAAGATCTCCACAAGAGCTCTGTACTTCTGCTCCTCTGGGCCATACATACAACTGTCCTCCACTTCTCTCTAGGCAGAGAGGTGTTCTCCTTCCTTTCCATGTCTCAGGCACAGCTGCAAACAGCACATGCTTCAGCTCTGCATCTCAGATCTGCTTCAGCAAACAAAGCCAATGCACCAGAGGCTGGCTCCCCCTATCCAGTCTGTCTTGGGTGGCCAAATCCTGTGGCACATACTCCAAAAAAATGTATATTACTTCTAGTATGAGCAATGATTAACAGTATTAAGTATTTCTATTTTCTACCATAACACTAACTTTCTGATTATCAAGATGTATTTTTTTTTCCAAAAAGGAAAGCAAATGGCTCCTATGAAAACACAAGAGATTTTAAAAGCAGGCATTTATGTATGAACAGTGTTACCAAAACCAGCCCAAATCAGTCCCCTGACGGAAACACACAGTTTACAAGTTCCTGCACCTTATCTGCCCAGTCAAGTTGAAAGGTATTGAACTATCACTCTCTGATCAGATAAACAGTGGCAATGCCCTTATTACTTGCACATGACACTGAGGTCCCCAAAGAACTCAACTATCCGTTGTGACACAGCCTCAAACACTGAGTTTGGTTCAAGAAAAAAAATAAAAATGTAAAAATGAATAGAGTTTTTGGGTCCTTCTACCAATTCAATTTATATAGCCATTATACATGCTTCCCATAGCAATGCAGCATCTCCCTTTCTATGAGCCACACACTCTCTGTGTGTTGACAGAAACATTACATGAGCTGAAATGAAGACAGGTCAATGCAATCACACACACCTAACTCTGACACCTTGGCCCCAGACAGCACAGCCTCTATTACAATCTCACCACTGGCAAAAGTCTCCTGCTGCATTCCCTCTCAGTAGACAGGACCAGTAAAGGCAGCAGGACATTGGGACAAAGCTCAGTGTTCCTCCAAGCCTCAGCATGGTTCAAGGATTGCCTTCTGCTCAGTTTAGACCAGGTTGTGGCCTCCCCTGCCCAAGGCAGTAGGCATGGAAAAAGAGGAGAGCAACTAGGAAAGAGTTTGGAACCCCTGTCCTCAGTCATACCAACTTCACTTTGCCCAGGGATTGATGAAGAGGATATACCCAGAAGATGCTTCTGTTTTAAAAGATGTGACTTAGAGTAAACTGTCCAAAGTAACAAGGTACGAAACAAACATTAATTTTCCATTTAAATTCAAAACAACTCTGGTTTTGGTCTTCTTTCAAGCACTTCCTAGCTTCTACCTCTGAGCATTTCCCTCACAATCTCCACATAATCAAAACGATAAGAGGAAGTACTCAGAGACCATTGCCCATAGCTGTGTGTGTAACAAGGAATATCACCAGTCTTCCTGGACTGATCACTAAAAAGACAATATAGGGTCACGTAGATCCTGCCACTGGAGTTTGAAATATTTTTATGTTTACCCTATTTTATTCCATGATGAAGTCTTACCACACACGCTGAAACCATTCATAATGGCTGAATGAGGATCTGAGTGCTTGGGTTGATATTACAGACTGTGAAAAGGTACAAATTAGCATATTATTTTCACTTCTTATAATACAGCCTCTAGTACGCACACAAATAGAGCTCTAAAACTGTCTCTGTTCCATACAAACTTCACGTTCATAAGCTTCGAACATTCGGGGTTAACATTTCTAGCCTGGGAAGTTCATTGAAACATCTTTCCCATTTTGTGCAACAGTGAAATGTCAAGAAAGGTGGAGCATCAAACGTTGCCCCCAATCTCTGACCCTGTTGTAAGGTCCAGTTCAACTGGACACCCTTTGATTTTTGACCAATTAAATTGTAAACCTGCAGGAATTCAAAATGTGTGCAACTGCCAGACGTGGGATCTAGGGAGAGCATGCTGCTCAGGTGAACACTCTGACCACAGGTTTACTTCTTTCCCTTTGAAGTAGGCTGTCATCCATTTGGAGAGAAAATGAAGTGTGAAATATAGAGGCTTTACAACATGTAATGACTGCGACAATTTAGTTAAAGCTGATTTTCAGAAGCCAAGAGCTGAGTTTCAAATTAAATTCCTTATCAGTGGTCACCATGACAGAGTGTATATTTAGGAAATTATTTATTCCAACATGATATAATTAATTGTAATATTAAATGTTCTTTAAGTTTGGTGTGGCATTCAATGCACTGACCAAATAGCATAGAAACTCAAACCCTATGGAAGCGTATTATTCATGTATGTTGTCCTGGGTGTTCACTTAGCAGGTTCCTGAAGAGAGAGGACCAAATAGACTTGACTGAATATTTTGAATTTTCTAAATTTGGGTTAAAAATAATTTATTGCTCTTTGATTAGTTTAGAGAATGACAGAATTATCTTTCTCTACATCTGTTTCCTCCCAGAATAAAACTATATTATTGTAATGCTTGACCAATTCTGCTCCTTAGTTCTGATGCGTTATGTTGGCTTTTTGACATCCTTGCTAAAGCTCCATGGTCTTGCTAAAAAAACAATGAATTGTGTGCATTGGTATCTACACAGACACATTAATATTGCCTTCTGCTACTTGTCCAGAGAGAGCGAGAAATTACAAGAATTTACGTGAAAAGGAAAATGTCTTTAGCTCAACTTGACAAGTATTGCACCTTTGAAGCTGAAAGACAGGGCTGGGAAGACCCAATTCCTCATGAAATAACCAGCAGGTGATGAGTTTCAAAGAGAAACCAGAATTTCTGTAACAATTGTGTCGTGACCGGTGGCATCAGTATGACATATACCTGCTCTCCTGCCCCAGTACAGCTGTGAGAAGACGAGGAAGGACCAGAATCCTTCAGCACAAGCACCAAGTCCTCTCATTTTGTTAGACAGAATGAAGGTTGACTCACAAGTCTGCTGCAGATCATGATGGGAGGGTAACTGCCAGCTGAGAGTTTCTCCAGCTCAGCTGCAGCATCCATGTTCATCCAGAATTACAGTTAATCTGGACAATTATTAGATATAACCTGAAGCTTTTTGGCAATGAACCCTCAATTTGAGCTGAGGGCGAGAACCTTCTTGCAGCAAGGGGACAGCTTCTGCACAGTAACAGCATGCCTGTCTTCCACAATGTTTTACATTCCCCAAAGAATCCCACAGGACCTTGTTCATGAGAGAGAACAGTAAAAAATGTTTCTATTCTAGCCAGGCTGAAAACTTGTCCATTTTGGCTCAGAGTACTCGATCCAGCTGAAATTACCAAGTACAAGTCACCTGTGTCAGGATATTACAGAGACACCCTAGCTCAGTGTCTAAAAAGCAGTTTTATAAATATAAAGATTTAGCATGGTGGAAAAGCTTCTTTCTCTCTAACCACCCATCTAAAAGATTAATCAGATCAATCATGGCACATTTCTTTACAGAATTCAATGACTTAAGTGCTACAGACATTAGCAACATTTCAATCTCCTGTCTCTGATCCTGAAAACATCATCTGTTAGGCTTTTGGCAACGCTATAAGAAAGTTGAGCTGCTTAAAAAAACCCAGGGAACATTTCAGGAGATACCAGTGTCAATCTTTCACTTGCTCTCCCTACCTCTCTGCAAAAATTTGCATAGAGTGAAAAATATGGAAAACTGGCATGGTCGGTGGCATTTTATAAAACCTCATTCAATACTAAAAAGCAAGCAGGAAAAGAAGGCTACTGAGTACTATACTGATAAACTTATCTCCTGTTTTCAGTAAAGATACATAAAGAAGCTACATGTTAAACCACTACTGTACTACCATGGAATATGCATATAGAAATAAAGGGGAGAAGAAAAGCCACAATTTTATTAAAAAGTGCAAAGACAGCAGCCTCACCCAACTTTGAGTACTAGTGGTTCTGAAAAAATCCTCTTTAAATTCAGATTATTTTTCATTTGCATTTGCCATTACTGGGATTTTTTCCCTACAAGGTCCAATTAAGAAAAATATTTCTTTTCTACAAGGCAAATTTATCAAAAATTCAAATAAACTCTTTGATGCATTTTCCGCATAAACTAATCATGAATAAACATAATTCTGTTGCTCTAAGAACAGATGCCATCCTGTAACTCCCTGCCCCCAACAGCTCTGCTCTCCAATCATAAAGGAGAAGGAAATTGTTTGGCCAAGTTTACAGAATGAACCATAAATCATAGGCATCTTTGCCAAAGCAAACTCATGTTTCTTTTATGAAACAATTTCTCCTAAAAGAATTTATATTCATTTTTTATATATGCATTTTTTATAAAATACATAAGGAAAGTAGAACATACTGTTCTGTTTCTCCTTTAGAAATGCTTGGTATTTTTCAGTTCTGGTTGAGAAAGCAAACATTTGCATTTTCATGTGGCTTCCTGAAGCTAGTTGCATGGACTTAGCTGCAGTACTTTGATGGATATGGAGAATATTAAAATTGCTTTGGAATATTTGAGTCACCATTATTCACAAAAGTACAATTTGTAACTAGAAAGCTTTAGAGACTTTTGTTGAAGTCAGATACTGGAAATATGAAGGAAGACTTGTGCATCTTCATAATCGGGGGAAATCTCAAAGCTAGATCCTTTCTCAAGAGTTAAAAAAAGAAAAAATCCAGACTCTATGAAGAACATTAAGAGAGCCTGGCCATTCCAGGTGCAGCAATTCCATTCTGACAGGCTGGGGCATCTCCCTCTCTTCCCAGACAGCATTCCAGCTTTCAGAGAAAAACCTGACCTGAAAGGATCATCACGAGCCAGAGTTGCTGACAGAAAGGTGCAGGGAGCACAGCAGAGCACGGGAAGCTCCGCTGAGCGTGGAGGGGACACTGCGGCACAGAGAAGGCTCCACGCCTGTCTGCATGGCTCCATCTCATCTCCCACTTCTTACCCAGCAGGGCACTCTGCTGCTCAGGCTGCTTTAAGCAGCGACTCTGGAGAAAACTCTGCACTGTCCTCAGGCTTTGAATAGAGGGAAAAGAACATATATCTGAGGAGGCAGCATATCATCACTGCTATGTCTGACAGTCAGTCACCAGTGAAGCTTTCCAGCCTTCTAGATGAGCACAAGTGCTCAGCAATGCTCTGGCTACATTACTCACATCTAGAACACATCATTCTGACTGTCTCAGTTTATATAGGGCTGAGTGCCTATTTATATCCATGGCTCTTCAGTGTGATTAGCCCTCAAGAGTCCACTAGAGGTACTTTTCTAGGGTACACTGAAAGGTCCAGGCCTGTGATGATGCTTAATTTCCTTTGGGGATGTCTTCTTTGACACAACGCCTCTGCTTTGACCCTGAAAGGACTTCTTGTCATCCTGTCTGATCTGATCTGTGGCTCTAGTTGCTGGGATGGACACTGAGATGTAGTAAGTGGGACAAAACCCTGCTCCATCATGTCCACCGCTCTTATGTCAAAAGACAGTGCCTTTTGTAGAAGAATCATGGAATCTTAGAAATCCTGAGTTGGATGGAACCCAAGTTCAACTCCTGGCCCTGCAGGGGACAGCCCCAAGAATCACATGATGTGCCTGAGAGGGTTGTCCAAATGCTCCTTTAACTCTGTCAGGCTTGATGCTGTGACCACTTCCCTGGGGAGCCTGTTCCAGTGCCCTGGGTGAAAAACCTTTTTTCAGTGTCCAACACAAACCTCCCCTGACACAGCCTCATGCCACTCCCTTGGGTCCTGTCACTGGTCACCAGAGAGAAGAGATCAGTGCCTGCCTCTCCACTTGCCCTGGTGAGGAAGCTGTAGACTGCAATAAGGTCTCCCCTCCATCTCCTCTCTCGAGCAGAGTCAGAGATGATCTTAGCTTTCCATTCCCCACTTTCTGTCCCCACACAGCTTTGAAGCTTTTCCACAACCACAAGAAGTTCAAAATTCTTCCTCACATCACATCTCTTTTCTGAGTTTTGCTGTTTCCCTCATCTGCACCTCTGCTCTGTTCCCCTCTAATCGGTTCCTTTATTTTCCTACCTCATCATGCTTGTCACTTGCTTTCTTCCTTTTCTATTCCTCTCATTTTTACGTAACCAACACACTCCAATCCAAAGTAGGAGCTCCAGTGTGCTGAATGCTGTGCCAACACCCTGAAAAGGACATGTCTGTTGTGAACAGTATAATGCTTTTTCCTTGGTTATCCTTACCTTTTATATCCTATGCTGCAACACATCGTTACAGCTATCTGCCACCTCCCATTCAGTAGGATTAAAACCTCTACAGCAAGAACACATTTCAGTTTCAGCAGGTATTAAAACCTAGTGCCTTGTTGTAGGCTGTGTCCTTTCTACAAAGCAACAAAATTCAAGACAATGACAGCCCAAGAGCCTAATGCCAGAGACTTGAGATATCTCTATTTTACCATGCACATGTTTAAACACACCGCAAATAAGTCACTATTTTTTACATATTTTTGCTTAATTGATGTCTTCAGATTGGACAACGGCCACTGGAAATGACAACTTTTAACTGGAAAAAGTCATATTATTTTCTGATAACACAGCATATAATGTGTGTCATTCAAAGGATGAACAATTTCTTCCTGAGTTTTCCTCTGCTTGCTTGTTGTACAAAGCATATGCCTTACCCGATTAAATAACTCATGGCCCCATAAATCGTTAACCATGTGTACAGTACATAATTCAGTGATCTGCAAACTGTGTTACAATACACTATTTCAAAGCTTTTCTCAAGTTTAAAAAAAACAAAAATACCAACCAACCCCCAAAAAACCTGCAAAGCTTTGTTCACCAAACACTGTGCCGGTGACCTTTCTCTCTAGTTTCCATTGCATGTTTGTTCAGTTAACTGCTGAAAACATTTTAATGCTATATTCAACCCCTGCAAAGTCAAAGCGACGCATGACAATCCATCAAAATCAGCCAGATAACAGAAAGCACATTCCGATTCCAGAATTATTGTTGTCTGATTCTAAATGACAGGGTATGAAACAAAAAGAGCACAGAGCTTGATTTTCCACAGCAAAATTAAGCCCAGAGAACGATAAGAAAAAATCCTTTGGACTGAGATCCTAAAGAAATGATATGAAATTGAAGAGGATGAGAACGCATGCAACAAGACAATTGCACTGTCACACCTACAAACTTTGGTCAAATAAAAAGGTTTCTAAATGTGTGTATAACTGAAAACTCACTAAACCAGAAATTATGAAGCTATTTTCTGACAATTAAAGCAAGGATGTGTTTATGCCATTAGGTCTAGATGTAAACTCTTTCCCCAGGGTCCATCTCAAATCTAAGGATTAAGTATGTAGTGATGAAATATTTCAATTATCTTCATTTATAACACTTAATAATTATTAAAATATGCCATTCAGAAGAAAAAAAAATTACATTGTAATATAGCTTGCTTTAGGTAAAAAGCTTTGTTACCCTTCTTAATCAGCAAAGGAATTACTAAAAAATGAAACCTAAAACAGGTACTAACGAATTAAACAGAAGAAACCCTCCAAGTTCTTTGAAATAAGTGAAATAGAACTGTTACCATTTAGAAACATCACTGTCATAGCATTTTGCTAACTCCAGTAAGTAAAAACATTGACAACACACTCTATATGTCTCTCTCTGTGTTCCTTTCGCCAAAAAGGACCAGACTGGCACTTTGCTGAGCCCTCTCTTGGATGGGACAATGTCCTGCACATGTTCTGCAGTTCTCACCAGGCTTTTATGATGCTTTTGCCTCCTCGAGTCACGAGGTTCCCAATCTGACTCCTATCCCCTTGCGACAGTGGAGAACGAAAGATCTCACTCAAACAGGAAGCCATGGTCCCAAAGTAGCAAACACATGTCCACTGAAAGGTTTAAAAGTCTTGACAGAGACTTTGAACCGTATTTTGTCTCTAAGAAGGTGTGAGAACAGTGAGTAATGTACTAAGAAGTGTCCCAGCTGCTACACACCTGAGACCCTTTAAATAAACCTGGTATCCTGGTCATGAGGCTTCCTTCCTCAGAGAAACCCACAACAGCACAGCCTGTGGGCAAATGTGACCAAGTTTTTGACTCAGCAGGACTGGGCACAATCTTTTTGACAAGCACAGATTAAAACAAGTAGCTTCTCACACTGTGATCCTTTGAGTACCTGGACTCAGAAGGCATGGAATCAACTTTGAGAAGGAACGTTTTTTGGGGAGTCAGGCAAAACACTTCTCTTGTAATGCAAGGACAAGGGAGTATTCACAAAAATCTGTTGAAAAAGCAATAGGACATGGGAGAAAATGCTCTTAAAAAAAAAAAAATGTAAGCACAGTGAGCATTTGTGATTTCCACAGTTGTGTCTTGATGGGTGAACGTTTCAAAATTAAAGACATTGAAACATACTTGATTCTGAACAATTGTGCCACAGTCCTCATGAGGACTTGACACGTATGCAAATGTTCTACAGTTTAAGTTAGGTTGGAAATAGTACAGCACAAGGACCTATTCTCTGACTTCTTTTGTGATTAAGGGTGGAAAAGGAGTTTTCCAAACCATTTCCCTGTAACTTTTTTGGGGAAAAAAAAAAAAAAGGTTCCATCCACTCTCAGTGATCAAAACACTGACTCAGCTGCTCACTTGTCACTTCAGACATGTCAACTCCCTGTGTGGTGGTTTGGGCTAGGCCTTCCTTGGTGACCAGTTTGTAACCAAGGAAGGGTCCAGATTTACCCAGTATTCCCTACGATTTTTACGTAAGCCAGATTATAAGAAGAAAGGAGGAGAGGCCTTCGTTCTCTTTCCTTCCGGCGGCTTGGAGGTGCAGGTTCCCTGCTGTTGAGTCTGCCGTGTAGGGGAGCGAGGCCTGGTTGGGCCTTGTCGACCTTGGGAGACAGAGGTTGCCGGCGATCGTTCCGGAGCGACCCTCGGTTGTCCCAGGAGAGTAGTGAGCTATTTCTTTGTTAACTTTTTTAGTGGATAGATATTGGGCTGCTAATTGGGAATATTATATATATTTAATATTTTGGTTTTGTTCCTTTTCCCTTCCCCCTTCCCTTTCCCTTTGTTTTTAATTATATATAAGTGTAAATATATTTATATATCTCACTTTGGTTGTCTCTCTCTCGTTTTGGGTTTTCTTTCGTTTTTTTCTCCCTCTTCTCCCTGAGGTTTGAGGGGGGGGGGGGGAACTCTGGTGGTAAGGTTTGGAGACTTGGCAGGGAGCCAGCTTCAAACCATATCACCCTGCCACCCAGATGCATTCCTTCCTATTTGGCTTTTCCATTACCTGTATAGCAAAGTTCAAGCAGCTCATCTTCAGCATCATGGAAATTTTAAACACTTCTGTTTGTCTAACCTCTGTCTTACAGCACTACCTCTGGTATTTTCTCTCTGCCAATACTAACAATGTTAAAGTCCTTCTACTTTTCTCATTCCCTCCCTCTCCTTCTCCACACTTTCTCCAGGATTCTGTTCTGCACAAGAGCTGTAAGGAGTTATCCAGTTGTTGCCAGATAGATATGCTGGGGGAAGCGGAATGGCGAGACTCATATCTAGGAAACGATGTGAACTAAGGTGTTATTCTCAATAGTCATTGGGTCAGAGGGTCTTATCCTGACAAACAATGTGCAGAGCAATAGAACAAATGCTGTTCATGCATAAACACCTTCTAATGCACCAAAGTGACAACAGCACAAGCAAGCAACTAAAGTATGCAAAAGGAACTCACATTAACTTCAGCAGCAGCAGCTTTTTAGGTGCAGCACTGTCTAAGGGCTCAGGTAACGGCACCCAGCAGTTATGAAATACAAGCAAATAATATAATTGACAAAGTCAACCAGAATTTGGAAACAGCACTCCTCCATAAGGGCCTGTTCTAATGTCTAGATCCCAATGTACTCCTGCACTGCAGTAAATTTCCTAGGGGCAATGTTCTCTTGCCTGCTGAGAGAGACATCAGCTCACTCCTGAAAAGGGCTAAAGCAGCAGTCCTTCTGGCAGTGGAACTACCTAATGCCCAAGGCAGGCACTGGCACCCTCAGAGCTTTTATTCAGTATGGAAATGCTGCTGTGTTTTTACCCAAAGGAAAACCTGTCCTGTGCAAAAACTTTAACTTATTTTGACTACAGAAGTCAGCATCTAAATCCAGAGCATATTCTATAAAGGTTAATTGATATGAAATGCCCAATTCTCACATTTTCCTAAAGCTAAACAATAAATTTTGTTTTCAAAAATCTCTACTGTCTCCTTACGTTACAGTTATGAGTTATTCAAATTAATAAAGGAAAAAACACCATGATAAAAAGTCTGCAAACTGCTACTACATACAGATCTTATTCCACTGCATATTTTTCAAGCTTTATACTTTTCTAAAATTATATACACTAAAGGCTCTATTCTTAAATTAAATAAGAAACCAGTCAACCAATATCATATATATACACACACATATTTAAATCATCAAGGAAAATTATCCCAGTACCTGGACACATTTTACTTAATGTACCTCTGATCTAAATCACCAGAGAAACTGCTCCGTGCCCCTCCTAGCTATTGAAACAGCTATAGAAGGACCCTGAAAAGGGTAGCCAGGATACCGATTGCCAAGTGAAATTCCTGTGCCTGCCGTTAGTGGAAGCCTTGAACAAAGAGGTGCATTTAACGCTGCTTCCTAAACTTTGCCAGATTCAGGCTCAGACAGATTTCTGGCAGCAGCGAGATCCCGAGCCAGGAGCCTGTCGCTGAGAATGACCTGCCCCCTCGTTCCCACGAGCTCCTCCCTTGGGACAGATGCAAGGGACGTGAAAACCCAGTCATTAATGGGGAAACAGAGCGTGGGGCGAGAGCAACCCTCACACTCAGGGTGAACAACAACTGGACTCTTTGCACTGAACAACAAACTTCATGGAAAATCCTACAGGACTGAAAGAGCGACACCACAAATTGGCCACACAATACAATCAGTTTCTACAAAATTATTTCCAAGATCTATGTAATTTAGTAAAGAAGGATGACCTTTCTCTGGGAATTTTTTTCTCTGTCTTGTGGAGCTATAACAGACATGTAGTTCTGGTTTGCATTTTTAGGAAGATTTCAAAACCTTATACAAAACTATTATTGTTTTTCTCAACTGTATGTGACTTTGCTAGGGAAATTGAGTTTAATTTTATGCAGTCAATACAAAAAAAGAAAAAAAAGCCATTGGCAAACAAATACTGCCTGTTCCCAGAAAGGATAAGGTAGAGCACCATAAAGCAGGTTGCATTGATGCAGTACCTGCTGGAACTCTGTTGGGTCACATGTGATATTTTACAATTGCAACTTCAGCTTACTAGTGTCAAACTTTCAACACAAATTAAAAAAAAAAAAAAAGACAGGAAATGCATGCTTTCCATCTCTTCTTATTAACTTCTTAGCACCCTATTCCAATGCTATTTCTAGCTCTGAATCTGCACGTCCTGCTCCACCCGTATAACTTTCTGGCACTAGTTACATTGAAAAATGGGAAAATCGAGTTTTATCCTGATTTCTGAACAACACTTGAATTCCTGAAATTGCAGCCACAGATTCAAATAAAATCACCACAAAGCAAAACCAAAACCTTAAACAGACTGAAAAAAACACCATTGCTGCTTGATCCTGTAACAGATGACACTATGAGGCAGAATACATTGTACACAACTTGTGTGGAGTTATTTCACCTTTGCATGGACTTAAACAGAAATACATGATGCAATCCTAAATTATATTGAATGTGCATGGTTCAAATATTAGTCATACTGATATTCCAGAACTTGCAGCTGATGAAACTTCCACCACCATTAAAACACCAAACATTCTGGAGGACACTTTAGAATGATAAGTGTTTTAAAAGATCTTTAAGAAAAAACCCAATCCTTTAAAATTAAAATTTTAATTTTTAATAAATATGCAAAATCTTTAGAAATAACCTTTTTAGTTCTAATTTCTGAATAAAATTGTAAAATATCAGTGTTATACCTTGGGACTCCAACACCAATGATTATAATACATGCAATTTCTGATAACATATTTTGCAGTGAGTTTTTTTTCTCTTAAACAAAAAAAAAATCTGAGTAGATATGGGGGACAGGGGGGAAATCACTGTAGTATTCAGTAAACTTCTTGAAATAGAAATGTCTCTTCTGTAAACTAAACCAGAACTGACATGTAATACAACAGATTTATATAGGAGGATATTCCTACCTGGCATTTTGACTCTATTTACAGAGGAGCAAAACCAAGGAAATTTGAGTAAAATCCTCTAATCCATGGGATGACATGAGTACTATGTGATGCAACTAAAATTTTACTAGAGGGTAAGTAATGATACTCTGGCATGTCTATGATCATCCTAATAGGTGTCTGCGATCCATCATGAGTGTGAAGTGTCTGTGGTGTGCTGTGACTGCAGATGGACTGTTATCTGTTGTGATTCTGATGTGACTGCAGCGGCACCACAAAGCTCCCAGTCTTTGATGTGACTTTATTGGCGTAGCTGTGGCACTGCTACGATGTCACACGCAGTCTCCTGCATTATTTTGACATTTATATATACAGGCACAGTGGGAAGGCAGAGTTTCGTGATGAATTCTAGAGGATTGCTAACCCTATAAAACTATTACACCCCTTTTAATTCTGTAAATATTTTGTGAAGCATTTTCGAAGACAGTGTAAGAAATTAAATATGGCTAAAAGGGCTGGGGTTTGTCACCCAGACTTTCATGGATATTTACATGTACAAAAATTCTAACACATGGGGTTATCTTTTAAAATATAAAGAAGTCTTTAATTTAGCAGCAGTACAAACTATAGTTAGTAAAATACATTTACTCTACAATTTAGAAGGTGTTCTCTTAGAATGCAGATTATCACAGTCTCTTTTTCGTGGACTAGTATTTCAAAAGGAGCTATGATGTATGTTAAAACAATATTTTTAAAATTATAACATTTAGCGTTTGGAGGGGAGGGATGAAGTCGAGCAAAACTTAAAGCATCTAATAATGTTACTAAAAAAACTAGAGGCCCCCTAATTCTGCATAACTGTCATCTTTTGATATTAAAATTTATTCATGTGGTTTCTTCTGCAGGATTTTCAAGTTCTGTAAGGCTTTCCATTTTTTACTGGCAAAATCCCATGAAACTAGAGGTCAGAAGTGACTTTACTGAATATAAACATTTCTGGGGTTAATCTTCAGGAAACAATTATTCACTTTCACAAAAATGGAAGACAGACTTTTTAGAAAAGAAAAAAGCTTTTGCCAATGAAAAATTTCCAACTGGCATACCAGAAAACGTGACAAGAGATAAGCTAAACTAGCTGTTTTGCAACATCTAGATAAACGAAATTCTACACAAATTTATCTTGTAGGATCTGTGATTCTCAATTGTAGCGCAGCAAAGGAAACATCCTGGTAATTGTCAACTTGAGAAGCTTCAGTACATTACACATAAACACTCTGAGGTCACATTTACAGCTAATGTAAACTTACACAAATGTAAAACCACAGTATACTGAACTCAATGAGTACATAAAACATGAAATAAAATAAATCATGCCAATGTACAATGTCTGAAATCTGTTCCTTGGACTTCATGTATAGTCCATAAAATACTGATTACATCCATTTTTTTTTAATTACATTAGACCTTAAAAAGCAATTCAGAGAAAACATTGGCAGCTTGGATCTCTTACAGCCTTCTGGACTCCACTCAAAGTAGGTCTGAAGGACGCAGTCATCACCTGATGCCAAAATGCCAAACCAGAAATGCCAAACCTGAGCTGGCTGCCACAAGACCAGCTCTCAGCTCTTTACATGTGCTTCATTCCAGACAGCCCCTAACCAAAATATGTCATGCTCTCTTTCAATACTGAACTAATATGCTATTTTTAAAAAATTCTTGCATGCCTGTTACAAATGCCATTCTACCAAAAAAAAACCCCCAACCAAACAAAAAACCCCACCACAACAGATCTCATTTCACAAGAATTAACCATGAAAACTACTCTGCCTAATTTTGCAGTGAAATCCCTGTTCAAACCATAGTAAACACCTCCATTCAGATGTATGGAGCTGTGAAAACACTGCCTCACTATACACAAAACCTCTGCTTATAGCTCTATATTACAATCAGGTGTTTGGAAACCTGTGTCCTAAGTAGCAAGAGCCAGTCTGGTAGCAGAATAGGGAAGTTAAGGAATATGCAGAACTTGTCAAACATAGCACATGCACTAGAAACACGTAGAAAATTTCTTATTTGCTGCAATGAGAGATAATATTTGTAGGATGTTAACAGGAAAACTCGGAGAGCTGTCTTAAAGGAAACCCACTGCCAATTCTGCATTGCATTTTTCTGAAAATATCTATTTGTTAAAACCTAAGATGAAATATTTAACTTCAAACTCTTTGCCTGAAACAAAAGGAATAGTCTTGATGCCCTCTCAGTTCCTCCTGTTGGCACTATCCTACTGCACAGACACAATTTAACACTCCTTGCAGAAGTGCCCAGGGTACCTCAGGTTCCCACACATGCACTGCACTCCCCAGCAGGTTGCAGTCACCCATCCCATGCACTCACTTTTCTGTTGCCATCTAAAACAAGAATTTGGCAGTGAATGGCCTTGTGCAGAACAGCCAGCAAAGCAAGCTGGTGATGACAGCATTTGCCCTGCAGGTGGGTCTCCCAGAGGTGAGGACCTTGCTCCAGACTGCCTCAGGGAGTGACCTGGGAGGCCTCCTCTAAGGGAGAGTCTTCCTCCCCTAAGGCAATCTCCCAAGCCAGCAGGTTTTGGCTGCACTAGCACAGGTATCTCTGGTGTACAGACTGGAAGCACACATTGGGAGAGTTTGGTTTTGTCACAAGGGAAACGACCCCAGTACCTGGAAATGGCAGGCTTGGAAATGGTTTCCCCCAGAAGCCACACAACTAAATTAAAAACTGCAGCTCACTATACAGAAGGGAAAGACAAGATTGCATCACCCTTTCTTTTGGTATTATTATCCCACATCGAAGAAAATACTTTGGCATATCCATTTTACATATTTACATTCCTGAAATAAAACATCTGCTCAGCTCACTATTCAAACTCTACTGGGGACAAATTCTGCTTTCACAGATACCCACACAACTGTGGAGAACTTAGTGATTAGAAATGTTAGAAAAATTGCACACACTTCCCAGGCTTATTTTTCTGAGCTGGTTCTCTTCTCGCTCTCTCAGTTGTTTTCCTCTCTACCCCTCCCATTCTATAACTCTGTGTCTCAATTTAAAATTCCATTTGCTGCTTTTATCAAGACAGTTGTTACTTTTGATAAAAGGTATCATCTGGTTTTGCTTAGAGATTTAGTGGTATTTACGAAAGCCTGGTCACTAGCCTTTCTTTCCAAGATTGTCTGGATTTTGGATGCAGTATGTAGAAGTTTGGTTGGATTCACAGTAAGTGAATCTGCTCTACTCACAGTTCTGTTCCCATGACTTTGTATAATGGTACTTTACCTTACCTGGGATAACAACTCTACTAAATGTGTTTCATTTTTTATCAAACTTGGGCTTTTTTAATATGACATATAAAACATTGATATTCCTATTACATTCCACAAGGGAAAAGAAACACCATTTGCTATAATCAGGGGAAATGTTTTATTGCCTAAGACACGCATTTATCTCCCTCACAAACAGAAGTCATAAAAAGAACATACAACTGGTTAAATGTTACTTGATGTACCTTAGGTCCCAACTGGTTTGCTTTAGGTCCTGCAGTGTCTTGTGGAATTAAATCCAGGCATGAACACAGGTTAATGTTTTTTCTTTCCTTTTAGCAGAACTCTGTCAGTCTGGCCCATACCCCAAGAGCTTTCACTTCAGACTAACCTGCAAGCAGCACTGTGGGTCTCTCCTTTACTTCTCCTTCCCAATGCTCCACCGGTTCACCGCTGACTAATTAATTATAAACCTCTGTTCTTAAAGCTCTTATATAAATCTCTGTCCTTGTTGCCATCCTGCAGATCTATTCAGTGATCACACTCTTACTTAAATCATGTAAGAAAGACTGGTCTGTCCCTTTTATCTGAAAGGCTGTTAAGGAGGCCCAAATTCTAAAGCTTTTTGTAATGAACTGTTCTTCCTTGAAGACAGTTTACCATCAAGCATCCTTCCAGGTCTCATCAAGGGCTACACTGCACAAACTGAGATGACAGTTGTCAGAAGGGAAGGCCAGTCCCTTCCTGAATAGAAAGAAGAATAGGTCTGTCTTTTCGCTTCTGTCCTTTCTCAATTGTACTTTCAAGGCACAACTGGAGTTCCTACAGCAACAGGTATTTTTCTTTGCTAAGATTCATTGTTGGATGCTCACTGGCATTCCGAGTTCCTAATTCTAAACTCACTTCTCCCTTTTATAAACCTGCACATTATTTGTATCCAAGGGAATTCTTTGTAAAGGTTGCAGTTTTCAGAAACTTGATTCCACTTTCTTCCAGGGCCTTCTGTCTTCCTCTCCTCCTCCTCCTCCTCTTTGCCACAATTTTTTTTTCCTCCTCTTTGCTCTCTTAAAGAAATCTCTCATGTGCTGCTATTCGAAAATAAAATCAAGCATTTGATCTTTTCTGTCCTGACTTCCTTCTCATTCTCCTGTATTGTACCATGTGTTGCACTGTTAGCTGAACAGCCACTGTTTAACAGCATATATTGAAAATATCAGAACAAACAAACGTATTCAACACTTTGTTTCATCATGATATTTAACAGAGAATCATAAGCAACTGGCGAAAGAGAGTATTTTTAAGCTTTTCAAGTCCAATTTGGAATTCCATGCTGAAAAAGATGGACTGCAATCTGAATGAAAAATTTTCTAAAAAGCTCTGAATCTAAAATAAATAAAAAGATTCTTTTACAGTAGCCATTTTGTATCTGTCAGAAATTGTAGGGTTCCCTACAATAGGGGTCCTAATAATTTTGTCCTCTGTGACACAGACTGCTTTTTGGAGATTTAGTCATAGGTATTGATGCTTGTCCCTTTGAAGCTAAGGGTTCCTGTCCCCCTTACATACTGGCAGAGTTTTTCATGATCAAGTGTATGAGTCAAACTCTACTACAACTCATCTAATATCCAGGATTGAACAATATAAGCTGTAGCTCATCGGGACTTGTTCCAGTAAGTGTGATTGATGGATAACATAAGAAAATTTTCATCTTGATCTTAAAATCCAAGAAAGCAAATCTTCATGCAAATATTGTTTGGAATATATGAAGTAATTAATTGATTTTGTCTTTGCTGACCAAAAAAAAAAATTGATTTGTATAACAATAGTTTTTAAAAGATCTTCTAAAGATAGGGTGCTTTTAGTTTTTGTTTGGGGAGAAATTTTTTACATGAGAATTTTACCTGAAATTTTTGAGTGTACCAGCTTCCGCCCAGATGCAGGTAAGTGTTCTGGATTTCCAAGTGCAAACCCATTCAACAGATTTACGAGTTCCCTAATGCACTTTTATCATTACTATATCCTTAGGCCTGTGACATTTTGGATGAATGGGAATGCCCATTCTACAAAAATTCACAGGAAAAATAACAGTTGACATTTTCAGTGGTGTGTGCTCAGATTTAGCTATGACTTCAGGTTGAAATTCAGCAAATCATCACACTACATTACTTTCTCTCTTTCTTGCTGTGAGGCTATTTATGGTGTGGTATTTGTGTTTTGTTGTTGAGGTTTTTTTAATTATAAATCTGTATTTAAATTTTAACTGAAGAATATCAAGATACATCTTTGGGTATCTGGACCTAAGGTTATTCCACATTAGCTTTATAAGAGCTACAAAAATCTTGTGCACAGTTTTTGGATCACATTTCTACTTCTCCAGTTCTGGAGAGAATTCTTGAAAGAAATCTTAATGTGGTAAAGAGACAAGTTATCCAGCATAAAGAAACAGTTTAGAAAAATAAGTATTTTTTTTCTTTTAAGTATCACTCATTCCTCTTTGACTGTGTAAGATGTTGGCCTGCAGAGATCTGCTGAATTATGTCCTCTACGAAGCACCTCTTGCCAGTCACTCTCTTAGAACTTCTTAAAATCTATTCATCTGCTACTATTTCACCAAGGTTTCTGTTATGGGAGAGTCCTGACAACATTTAAATCTCCTACTAGAATTCTCACAGTTCATCAGCATTTAACATGTCATTTGAACAACACTAAAATGTATTCGTACAAACATATCAAGAGTTTAAGGCGGTGGAAGAGTTGAAAAGATACCAAGTTATTTCCTACCTCTGCCTTTGAAAATTCTATTTCTGGGAAGGACACTTAGAAAAAAATAGCTACAGCTTCTATCCCCTGCCCTCCCAATTAGGAGTATGAGCAAGATTTCACGGCTCTATAGCATGCTGTCTGAGCTTTCTATGCACCAGATCCATTAGCTGTTTGCTGGGGGAAGTAAAATTAGAAATGTTTTATTATGATTTCCAAATTACTGTGTAACAAATGCTTCAGTAATCCTTACAGCACAAAAAAAAGTCTGTTTTGCCCAACAAGCAACTGACAGCTTTCTAATGCAGTTACATTAAAGCCCTTTCCTGAGTGTGTGAGGCACTTTTTAACTAGCTCCTCAGGGCATTGTTAGATATCATTGCTTACAGCCACTGAGAGCCACTGTGCCATAATAGTGCTTCCCACTTCTTCCTGATCAGTCAAATACAAGAGGTGACTTTCAACACAAGAAAAAGTCTCAACCAGCCAAGACACCATAAGTAAGAATGTCTCTTCACGTACAGCAGCAGCCCAGAATGAAAGCACAGCCTTCTGGAGAAAGATGCCTCTCAGGGTACTGGAAGGAAATAAAGAACAGCTTCTATGGGTGTCTTTTCTTAGGTTAGTAAACTGCAGGTGCTTGGAGTAATTTTAAAATGGGAAAATAATAGTACCTTATTTTATGCTTTAAGCATACAGTAGTCTACTAAATGAGTAAACTTGAAGTAAATTTCGAAGTCATCTTCTCTAAAGGAGTGGATCCATTTAATCTAAACATGAAAAATTAGGAATTAGAGAGGCAACAGAAAGTATATTTCTAGAGTAGAGATTACTAAAAATACTTGATTAGGTATGTAGTTGAGAAGATAACTGTCATGGATTTTGTGGTTCTTCCAAGTCAGAATTTGTGGAGATCAGATTCAGAAGGTATTAATTTACCTTCTACAGTCAAAGGCACACAAACAGTTCTTGTTGAATTAATCCTTGATAGCTATCAAAAACTGCATCCAAACTTCAGATGCTTATTTGCAACAAATCATCTCAGGGCTGTCAGCTCTTATTGCCCAAGTATACTGGGAGATTGCTAATAAAGCAAATGTGAAATCTCAGCCCGTGTCAGACTGTCTTCAGGACAGATAAGAGACAGAGCTTTTCAGACCCAGATAAAGCATAAAATCAAATAACCAAAACCATTCCAAAGCTATGTGACTACCAGTGCATCGTTTCAGAAGTGGAGTGAGGGGGTAAGTCACCCTATTCCTCTTGAACAGTGCCTGAAGTTTCCCATCCTGTATGTTCCCTCCTACTGGGGAGGGAACAAGCCAAGAACCCTGGGCAGCCTCTCAGAAAGTGCTGTTCCATACCTAAATCTGAAGGCCACTTTCTACCACAATGACACAAGGGTTTAATGCTGTTGATCCTAGTTTTGTCCACTGCATTTTGGTTTTTGTTTTTTAATTCCTCAAAGTCACAAGAATTAATTTACATTAAGGCAAAATTACAAATCTGAATATGAACTCTTCCCCAACACTCAATCCTTATAAGAATACAGGACAAGAGAAGATATTGCAGATACCAACCAGAGCTAGAGGAATATGTGGTAGCAGCAAAGCAAAATATCAGGCAGCTTTGGAGAATGAGACTGATATGGTTACAGTGTGATTGAGTTCTCCACAATGGAGATAGATGACCATTTACTTTCTTCATTTATCTACTCACATCTGCACTTTACATTTCAAGAAGCTGAAACACTTGCATCATCCTATTTATCTAAGGGACTAAAGGCAGCACACAATCCACATGGAAAAAAAAATAAAGTGGCCCTGGGATATATGTTGAGCAGTTTTTCAGTAAATCTTATTTATTTCCTCAGAGTCCTCAATATCTAAAGCTTTTATGTATTCATTATCAGCAACATGTCGAGTAATGTGATAACTTGACAAGGTTCTATTGAAGCAGCTTAGTGGGACATACAGTACTTATGCTGCCTGATAAGAAAACATTCAGAAAGGTCATATCCTCTGTTGTATTCCCTATCTCTCTGGGCAGCAGCAGTTTGGGTTTTTCTGAAAACTAAAGTTTGAAAATATTCCTGGTAAAAGTGAGCGAAAAGCTATCTGGCTGCATGAGCACAATGACGATCGGTTGCTATTAATATTCATGTTACTTTTCAAAACTTGATATTAAAATGAAAATCCTTGCCCAAAAGTTAACCATGTTGACTAGGCATGTATGACATGAGTAGCTGGTCCGCTCAGCATAACTCTTAGACCTGGGATATGATGGCAATATCCCAGTGACTGACTCCTGGAACAGCATACAGATCTGACCCTTCCTGCTCACCTTGCTCCTCCACATCAACTGCTAAGTGGTGTAGAAAGTCAAATCAGATTTAGAATGCAACAGACCAAAACATGCACCGTGACTGTGCCTGACTTGCTCTTTTTTAAGTAGCAAGAAGTAACTCTGTTTTGAGTCTTGTGATGTTGGAGACCTACAGAGCTTTTCCTGTGCAACTTATTAGCAGAACAAGGACAGAAATCAGGAGAAGGATGTGGTCCGATTTTCCCAAGATCCAGAACACATCCACTGCCTGAAGAGATAGTGCTTGGGGCCCTCTCAGGACAAAACAGATGAGCAGCAAAGCTCAAGCCTTTGATATGCCTCACAACTGGAGGTTTACAAAAAGGTACTCTGGAGCTGGATTTGTCACACATTCTCCTGAGTTTCTGTGACTCCAAGGCAAGCTTGGTCAGAACAAAGACATTCTTGCTATTCAAGTAAACTAACACAAAATTACAGCCTAGCAACCTCTGTTATAATAACACCACTAGTTACAACAAGCTGTTTCAGACCTATTACTCTTTTTTGGGCACATACTGTCTATATGATATAATGTCTGTTTGGTACATGGGGACACATTCAGTTTGATGTGTAACAACATATATATGCTTTGTCACAGAATCTTTATATATAGGCCCACTACAAATATTTAAAAGAACTTTGAAAGGCAATTTCTCTAAGCAGTAGCTTATAGTACTTAAAAGTCTTCTTTGTTTTCCAACATGTTATATCGCTTATTTCACTGAAAAAATTCAGGTCATCTTTATTGTTACTTTCCTCGGTCACTTATTTTACCTTGTGCATGCAGTGTGATTTCAGGCAAGTTTTACAGAAAAATACAAATGTCATTATTGGACTTTGTTAGATACAAAGTGAACTTTAGTAAAAAAAATGCCTGATTGTAAATGTGGATTGCAGCTGGGTGTCACAAGCAAAATAGTGAAATGAGTAATAGAAGGGAGGGAAAAAGGCCCAGCACAATTAGACAAATTAAAGAATCATCATTTATATAAATACGTGCTTATCCTAAAATCCTTTGAAAGACAATAATTTTAAATCCTAGTAAATATTGCAGCTCAGTTTGTCAAGAGTCAAATACACTTGTTTTTTTACCTTCACTCAGAATGCTGTTGGGATCAGAATCAGCAGATTAAAGAGTTGCTGTCAGCTGTTCTGCCCGAGGGAGAGTTTTCCTTATGATGAGATGACGGGTTGCACTTGAAAACAGGAGAGGAGTGGAGGGATGAACACCCATAACAATCATTTCTCTAATTCTGATTGAAAAATCAGCCTTGGTGTAATTTCATTAGGTCTCACTTGATGACAGAAGCCTAATTATTCTTCCTATTGACAACTCCTGGATGCAGTCAACAAATTGCAGCAGATTCGAGATGGAAAGTGAAACACTGCCCTTAATTTGTGATGTCAAGCCCTTTATGGCCACAACTATGAGACAGTTAATCAGAGGTATCATCTCAGGTAATGCTGCAGCTTCTGCTGGCAATCAAAGCTGCTTTCACACCAAGGTACAACTCCACATGAGCTGTAACTGAAGACAGAGTGCCTCTGTGCACAGCAGGGGTGGGGGAGTAGGTAGGAGAATTGTCCCATATTTTGTTGGCAAATAATGATTTTATCAGATCAGAGGACAAATTTTAGCTCAAGGTGAAGTTGATACCATGCTACTTTTGAAGATGAAAGGAAATTAATCTGATTTTGACTTTGTGCCTGGCCCTCTTTGCAGCATCTCACCAGGATTCCTGGGACTATAAGAATATGTAGTTCATCATTGATCTTCAGACTTAAACTATCTGGCTTTTTAGTAACTTCATCTGTAGTCCTGTTGTGATAGTTATCTACTGCCTTTTTTTTTTTTTAAGAGATTAATAATAGACAAATTCTTGTAACAAAGGTCATATAAATATAGACACAATTCTTATTCAATTAATAGTCTCTGTATGTTCCAGTGTCCACACTAGGGAGAAAAAAAAAAACAACTAGAGTACTCTTCTGTTGATAACACATAATTTTACCATTTGCTGAGTCTTTGCATGCAGTAAGAGACAAATCTTAACCCTTGGGGTCTGAGCAGATATTCTGCAAGACACAGTTGTTCATCCTTTATTTCCTCTTGCTTAGCAAGATGTAGACTCCCTTGAAACCTTTTCTAAAAGGAAAGGAGGGCTCAGAGACCAATGTCCAAATATATAATGGTTAGATGTTAATTTCAAATTGAAACTGTTAATAAACCATACCAAAGGTAGTTTTAATCACATGAGGAAATCTAATTAAATTAGAAGGTTTTCACTGGGAGTGTCTTTGACCTGTTTGTTCAAATTTAAAACTTGTGATTGAAGTAGGGATTCCAGGATTTGGAAGCTTTGGGATTCCACTCTGGCCAGCTTTAATTCTTTCTAGATTCCGTACCTCATGCAAAAACCTCACAGAAGGAGTTCTCCAAACTCCAGAACTGAGCACAGCTTTACTGTGAAGCTGCTCTGCTGTGGTGCCCACTTAGAAAAAGCAACCTGTTACAGAGGATCAGGGCACAGTGGCAGGCCTGTTCCTGCCACGAACAAACCTCTAGGGACCAACTCCCAGGCACCAGCTCTTCCCTGCCAAGGCTCCTTTCTGACTCCTGCTTGCATTGGGTCACACTTGCCGTGGAGCAGCAAGTTCCCAGTCTTTTGCCTCCAAGCACAGTAACTTATAGCAGCTTTTGCTTCATACACTGCACTCCCCCAGAGCATCTCCCATTCAGAGCAACAGTCCTTAACATCACTCCCAGAGCACAGAGAGAGAGAACGGCAAGGAGAGGAGGTAGAGGTACCTGTCCTGAGCACTACTCAGTTTGGATACGCTTTTGAGATGCAACAGTAGGGCACTGAAAGCTAGTCTGGAATGGAGATTCTGTGAAGGGAAAGGGGAATGACTGCAACATCAAATCTGCTGTACATAGTAATTTCTTGAAGCAGAAATATGTACTTGGCTCCATTTCCCAAAAGGTTGTCAGAAAACCCAGTATTTGCTTATTCTACACATTCGTCTTCCCCCTTACCCTCACCCCATGCCTCATAAGGTTTCAAACATATGGCTGGCTTCAGCTATGTAGAAGGATCTTTTTGAATTTGTACAGCTCAAGAAAAAGATAGGTTGATGGAAATACATTTAGTTTCCCTTCAAGAAATTTACAGTGTAAATCACCTAAAAGATCCTGAAAATTTTTGTTGCTTTAAACAACTAAATCTAAATTTGAGAGTCTCAAATCCTCAGCAGGTGTAAATCAGCCTTGCTTCACCAATCTCAGCAAATGCACTGAAACCTGACATGAAGGGACAGAAACCCTAAAGCACAGCCTGTCATCCTCTTAGGAGTTACAGCTCCTTCTCTGGAGAGCAACTGTCATAACATGTTTGTACGGCAGCTCGCATGGCCAGGCTGCGACCCTGACTAGGATCCTTACACCACTAGAAATAAAAATTATGTTAGGAGGCCTTGGAAATAACACCGTTCTACTTAAGGTTAGGCATAATTTAACCTCCAAGAAATGAGGTCAGATATGCCATTTTTAAACCTCAGAGCGGGAAGAAGTGAGGTACAACACTCACACATGCACTGTAAAACATGCTGTAGGTAAAACCTTTCTCCTGAGTTCCAGCAGGAGAAATAGAAGAGTCTCGAGACAGAGCTAGGCTGGGAGCACAGTGCCTACACAAAAAAGTTGGAGTTGTAAAGCAAACCTCAATCAATCACGTTCGCGGTGATAAGCTCATACAGATGGGGTGCAAGCAGGGGGCCTTTAATGTGCATTTCTGTGTCTATCTGAGGTTTTGTAGGGTGTATCTCAAGGAATACAAAACATGAAGTTTTCTGAACATGTGAATTAAGAACCTCAGGGAGCAGAAGAAATATCGATTTGACACAGTATGCTGTTCAGTACAGAAAAGTACAGGAGATAATCATCAATGGCAGCTGCTTTCAAACCTTCATGAAACCCCAGGATAGGACTTTCAGTACCTATTGGCAAAGCTTGTTGTGCTCAGACAATTGTCTGATTCATTTTAAGATAGCTTTACAATATTTAATTATGACAAATGTAGAAAGGGTCAAACACCTTCACCTGGACCAAGTGCAAGTCCTGCAAGATGCTGTTTGATAGAATCAGGTTGATCCTCAGTTTATAGAAACAGTAGAAGACCTATAAGATTTCTCATTTGTTTTGAAAGGAGTGAGGGATGTTTGGTTTGTGGTAAGGAGGAAAGCTTTTCCTTGTTGTTTGTTTCTAAAGCAATAACTAAATTAGAAAGAAAAATCTTTATCAGAATTTTAAAATGTGAGTCCAGCTCCACCTTATCTGATCTATGTTATGAATCAGTTTGTTCTTTATCTCTAGAAACTCTGAGGAGATGATTTCTGATGACTAGGCTCAAGTTTGACAGATTTTTAATAGCATGTGACTGTCAGGCCATCTCACATTTTTGTATTCACACGTATGTTTCTTGGAGAGGAAAAGAGAAATAAGAGTGTGATGGAAACCTGAAGAAAAGGAGAGTTTGAGGATGAGCTGAATAGAGAAAATAAGGCAAACTACTCAATTTTTATCTTTAAACTATTTTTCAACAGAATTACAACAATATTTTTTAGTTTTTTCATTTTTAGGAAATACGTAGACATGAAAACTGATCGAGAATCATATATAGAAAGCTTCATTTTAAAATGGTTCATGAGAAGTTACAAGGATGTGAAAACAGAATCTTGGCAGACTAAGCACAAGAAAGCCTCAACTACTGTGATCATTTACCAGAAAAGCTAAAATAACAAACTTAATTCCACACGGTCCATATAAACCACACAAAAATCTGGATCTCTTTGAAAAATAATCATCATAAACATGAAAGTTTTTTTAAAAAAAGGTCCACCCTCCTCTCAGTGACTACTCTAAAAGTCGGTGCAAAATTAGGATTTCTAAATTCATTTTAAGAGCTTCAGAGAAAGAAAACATGAGGGTAAAACAGCAACATAGTCACAGGACTCTCCAAGACCTACACGAACAGGAAATCATTGTCAATTTTCAAGAAGAATCATATAAGGGTTTCTAACAATGACTAAACAAGTCCTGAGTGCCCAATCTACTTTTAAAGTTTGAATTAGATATGCCAAAAACTGTGAGAAAAATTTCAGGCCTCCATATCTTCTCACTTATGGATCAATAGAGCATTCATGAATCCAACCCTGTGCAATGGCAAGGATCTGAGCATTCAACATTATTACTGTACTGCAGTTCATTTAATGCTGCAACTATAGTTCATTTAATGCTGTGCTGGCTTCTCTTGCATTTTCCTCATATAAAAGTTAAGTATCCACTACAAAAATGAATCATCTAAACTCCAGGTAAAAGCTATCACAGTATGAAAGTAGAGATCATGCTGAGAAAATGATATCAAATGTTATATAAAAAGAGCTATCCTATTGAAAGTGTTTGTGGTTTGTAGTTTACCTCCTGTTAGCAGCTCTCTCTGTATTGATTTCAAAAACCTGTTCAGAAAGCTAAATTTGGAATTTTTATAGAAGTATTTGAAGAGTCTAGCCTGTTAACATCGTTTCATAAATGAAGAAACAATATATATTAAACACATGTACATACAAACTACATTAGAAGAACATTAGGTCTGCAAAGTAAAGCACTCAGAAGTTTTCAGATGCCATAATTAAGATCTTCTGTGCAATCTTAGTTCAGCCCCCACCCCGCACGTGCCCACGTTGACACAGTGTCTGACTGCACAACAACCTCTTCCCGAGATGAACTCAACATCATCCAATCCAAACCAACACTGAATTTGCCCTCATCAGTAAAGGACATTGCCTGCATACACCACCTTCAGTTGCCCACGGCAGAGACCAGGAGACTAGAGAGAAATAAGGTGAGGGACTAAGCCAGGGAATGAATGGTCACATGGTTAACCCTCTGCACTTCTGCCCTTGCAGATTACAGCTGGTCTTCACCACTGAGGACACGCTCACCTTCTCACAGCACTCATTATTTGTAGTATCTTCATTTTCTGTGTCCTGACAAAGGGGTCCATATCACAGAAGACTCTGCACCCACCAGCTGCAACTTGGAGTTAGTGGGCAGCCTGGTTAGAACACAGAGCATGACCTACACTGTGGAGAGCCAGGAAAACATCAGGCCCCTGCTATGTCACACTCAACCACCCTGCATCCCCTTTTTCCACATGTAGGAATAGAGAGTCTTACCACCCGTCTCAGAGCAAGTGTTATTTCAAAAATAAATGTTATTGTTTGCAAAACAGATAGCAACGAAAAACACACAAGAAAATTAGTAATTCTGTGTTGGTCTTGAGCAGTATGCAGTAAGGTAAGCCTGGGACTACCCGTGCAACAGAGAGAATAAAACAACTTAAAGCTGCACTCATTCAGCAATCACCTTCTACTTAGAGCACAGAACGATGCAGGGGTCCATGGGAAAAGCAGTGTGTGACCATGTAATTAGAGACAGTATCAAAATGTATACACACAAGGGGGCCCAATTAAGGCTTCATGGACATCATTATTCTTTTTTCTTTTTCCTTTTTTTTTTAGCGCTTGGTTTTATTGCAACGTTCATGGTTTTGTACCCTTTTATCTATAATTTCATAGGTTGTTAAAAAAAATACAGAAAGGGAGAGAAAAGAAAGCCTGAAAAAAACCTATTGTATGGAATGTCAGTGATACTGAAATACAGGGCTGGCACTTCTTGGTCCATAGCAGAGGCTTGGCCACGTGAGTGGTAATAGTCTGCACATGGAGCAGGCTGAAGGGAGGGCTGGGAGGCACACAGGTTTCCCAGGGACACACTGCAGCACAGGGACACAGAGCACCATGTATCTTGACTTTCCCTCTCAGGTCTACCTTTGGTGGCCCATCTACTACTTTCCATGGCAAATACTTTCCTCTCATGTTCTTCCCCATTCCCAGTCCCCACCTTGTGTATTTTTGCTAATGCAACCCCTAAACTCCTCCAGTCCTAGTTTGCCATTCTAATCTTCTATTTAGTACTGTACTCTATGGCTTCTTCAGACTCACCATAGCAGTATTTTTTCCTCTTCTTACTCCTATTCATTAGTCCTGCTCTCTCTCCTACATGTTACCCTCAGGTCCCAGTCTTACATTTTTTCTTTCTACCTCCTACCACAACACATATCCACACTCCTCCAGTTTTTCTGTCATCTCTTATGTCAGTGGCAGCATTTCCCACCCCTACTTCCACATAAGTTCTTTCTTGCTCCTCTTCAGGCCCCAGTCCTAGCCAAACCCTTTTACACAGCTCAGCAACTAAGGAGATTTCCCTCCTCCTTGGTCTGAGCAACTATAAAAACAGAACCTGAAAAGCCCAAGGGCACATTCTCACTTTCTGTCTTGTTGGCCTGCACTCTGCTTGGGGCAGAGAGCTGACTTCCTTGCCTCAGCATCCCCAGCAGCACAAGCAGCACTGCTCTGGGTAGGCACATGCTTGAACTTCCAGCACTCGATGCCACAGTAGCCTAAAAAATTGTGAAATCTAATCCTAAACAACACCTACAATATCGTGTTTGGTGGGGGCTCTCCAGACAGTGATTTCAGGGAATTCAGCTGCTACCAAATCTCTACTGATCAAGTGAAAACACAGATTTTTCAGTGTTTTCCCTAATGGATTTTCACTGGAGCGGCAAAAGATAATGATTCCATAAAACTTTTAGATTGAAGCTGAAGAACACTGTCATGGAGCTTATCAAACACATACAAGAACACACACAATTTACTTTGCCTTCTATTTTTCTGAAAAGAATATGATTTTTTCCCCATTTCAATCAGACAGAAGTGGGCTGATGTAGGCATCTAAAATAGAAAATTTCAGCACAGATAGTGCTGAAATAAGTAACTCTAAGTAATGTTTTAAAATAGGTCACTTATGACAACATTAACTGTTATGCCATTAGCTTCTTTTATTGTACATAAAAAGGGGGAGAGAAGAGCTTGTATATGCCTTTATAGACTTACATAAGAAAAAAAAAAAAAAAGAGTACCTAAGCAAGAAGTTATATTTGGCATGACTTAGACCTGGCCTGAGATCCATGTGGTTCATCAAACCAGTCCAATATGAGGTTTGCTCAGTATACCAATTTAAAGCAAGGTGAAGCATCACCTTTGGCTTGCAGTGTCAAAAACGTTATTGGACTTCTAAGTAGTAAAGATCACTGGATATGGATACTTGGGAACTCATGACAGATATGAATGAATTGCAGTTACTAAAAATGGAGGGAACCAAGAAAGCAGGTTACTTCTGTAGATACAAAGACCCAGAAATGTTTATTCTACAGTCAGATGATTAGTGGTATTTAGGCAACATAAATGCTCAAAATACCCACTAGAGAGACCTCACATTGCCCCACTTCTGAGTACAAAAGTTACAGCCACTGTAGTAGCAGACTAATGCATACAGTAAATATAAGCTATTCAGTCTCTGAGCAAGGTCACAGTGGCAGCATCAGAGGGGTGTCAGAGCAGTTTGCAGATTTTGGGGCAATGCTAAGTGGAGGAAGGAGGAAAACCTGCAGAAAACACAATGCTAATTCCCAAGGGTATTCAGGCCACTGTCATGGTGAAAGAGCTGTGCTAAATCAAGACGCCGTTTGCACGTCTGCTGGAGTATGCTCTAGTGATAGGACAGTAAAATTAACAATGCTCATTCAGATGAGGAGCTAAACCAAATGAAGCAGTGGAGCTTCCATAGGGAAACAGACCTTGTGCATTTAGAAAAGCAGCTAAGCCCGCTTGATGTGGTCTTCACCAAGTAAGAAAGACAAAAAAGCTGCAGCTAAATATGGGACATGCACGTCAAATGCGTGTCCCAGAAACAGGCACCTCTTTGCTCCATGGTCTATCTACAGGAATGGCATGGGCCTTTGCCCAATGTATCAGTTTTTCTACTTCTCTCCTACCCAGCAAAGTCCCATAGCTAGCCAGAGAAGCTACCACCACTGAGCCCTCTGCTCCTCTGAGACAGTATGTCCCAAACAGCATCTAGCATGGTTACAAATTGGACCTGGGAGTCACTACTCCTGCTTACCTTGCTGATTCAGCACACTACAAGAAAGACAAGTGCTTAAATACAAAGGAGAAAACTATTAGTTTTCATTACAGTAACTTAAAGAGCCTACCTTATGCCTAAATATTTTATATATTACATAGCCATATGCAATATATTCTGAATGCTCTCTGCATTAGACAGCAAGATATGTGCAGCTAACTTGGAGCACTGGCAGAATACACACACAAACGTCAAATGTACACTTGCAACAGTTATTCCATTCTCCAAAACAACCACTTTTTAAGGAAAGCTATTAGGAGTTTTTCTGGTTGGAGAAATTAGACATTACACTTTGAAAGGCCAGTATTTATTCATGTTCACATATATGCACCTGACAATCACTTCTCTGCTCCTTCCACATGATGGAAACACCAAAATTCCTCCTCTGCTTCAATTATTTCTACTTTATTTCAGGCTTTTATATGAAGATGAATAAATTGTCATCTCACCTTACTGAAGTCAGATTTCTCTGCTCCTCTGAACAATTTGTGTCCCCCCCCCCACATTCCTCAGTAAATGCAGTATACAGGGAGACAAATTTATCCCCAGAAGCCAGAAATCAAATGAAGCACGATGAGGATTCAAACAGCAGGAAGCCTGCAGAGGAAGCCAGACTGAATCCAAGCAGAAAGAGTGTTGTCCATGAAGGTGGAAAGGCTCCATGCTGAGCTACTGTGATTCAGTGCTCCATATGACCAACGAATTTCCAAAGAAGACTAGAACTACACAAGAACTTGATAGAGAAACATTCACAGACACAGGGTTTGCTACGAGGATAGCTCAGCTGAGAATCAGCAGGGATTTTTTCCCACTCTGCAATTAGTGCACTTGTCAGTCTTTGACACCACTGCAGTATTCCACAGCCCGTGTACCTGCAGGAGACAGCAGAGTGGAGGGAAGGAGAATGTGACAAGGTAACACAGATGCTGAGGGAAACGTGTTATCCCGTTAGCCACTAAGTGGAGCTACTAAGTAAGAAAGGTAAAAGAAACTTTTGTTTTGATTCTTAAAGCACCTTTGATGCTCTCAGAAATGCTGAAATTTGAAGTGTCAAAGTCATAGCCCTGGTTGTCCTGGTCACATATTTCTATACTGGATTACTCACAGTGTCTTGATGTACTTTTTAAATTGCTGAATTATTTTTCTCTTACAAGGAATAATTTTATTCCAGTTTCCCAATTCTGTGTCCAGTAATCGAGTTGTGTCGCGTCCCACTGCATGTCCCTACAAGTGCTGTCACTGTTGTGAGACCTTTACTACAGCTGAAGCTCTTGAGAAAAAGTCTCTGGAAAGCAGTTGGGGCTGCTGACTGGAAAGTCATGAGACGAAGTGTTAACTCAAACTGTGAGTCACTGCTCAGCTATTGAGATGTTGAAAATGCCACAATGCTTTCTGACCAGAACTGGTAACTTAGCTACATCTAGGGGATGGGCTGAGTTTTCCCCTGGCTATCATTATGAAAAAATTTAAAGGAGCTTCCAAGGAATTAATTTTGTTCCTCTGTCTTTCAAGCTAATAAGAGGAGAGCCAATATCAATGTATTATATATGGTGATACCACACAGCCTTCTCTCTCATTCCAATGCCAATGGCACTGTTATCCAAGCCCAGTGTCAAGGACAGAGCTCTACCATGGCTAAACCTAGATCCACCTGCTGTGAGAGTAGGCTCTCACAGTTTCTCTAGCAGCAGCATGGAGATTCCTTCACCTTGCTGTCTACACAGCTAGAGGACTGCAATCATTTGCATTACACACAGTGTTCATGATACATTCAACAGAGATTTTTTTGCAATGTTGTCTACGTGGGGCTGCATTTTAGGGCTATCTTGAAAACTTCACTTTTGCAGAAAATATCAAGTGCCATTTCTCAACTCATCATGCTTCAGTAATCTATGATCTATTGTAGTGGTTCCACACTACTGCAAGATGCTTGCTGCTTGTGCCTAAACATCAAAGAATTGGGAAACTTGGAGCTGTTGCCTCCATCCCCCACAGCCATCACTGATGTCATGATAGTCAAAACTCTCTTACCACAACCATGAATTGTGTGGGCAGTGCATTCTTAATAAGTAACCCTCAGTGCCACAGCAGACCCTATCTCTTGTCTAGAATATGCAAAGACCACTGATCCTTATGGAAAGCTCCATCTCTTGAACAGAGGAAAAAGTGGATCTTAAGGGAAATTGTATTTACCTAGTGTGGGTTATGCAGTACTTGGGGAGAGGCTGAAATTCATGTATTATGAGGACACAGAAACATCTCATTCAGATACATTGAAAGCAAGGAGTAATAAGCAGAGTCACACATGGGTCTGGTTCAAAGCACAATGATATCAGTTAGTGCTCCAAACTCATTGCACAGTTAAGACAATCTCCAGGGATTGTGGTCACTACCTCTTCTCAGGAATTAGCTGAAAGAGCGTCTCCTCCTACTACAGGAACAAGGCGAGTCTGACTCAGCATGAAGGATCAAATTAAGGCAGACTATTGCATCAGAAACACAGTTCTTTACGTACAATTCAATTCTAAACAGAATATTTAGGGATGTGAATCTAGCTGCTTATTGTGGAATCTTTGTTTAGTCACGCAATAATATTTATGATTTCCATACGCACTAGCCCATGACAAGGCACTCAAGTCACTTGGCCAAAGAACGTCTGCAGTACATGTCAATGGACAGAGATGCAAAATACATACCCTCTCCTTATTCCCAGTTAAGGTGGGAAAATGAGGAGAGTTCATGAAAAACTTCGCTGAACGTATTTCCAAATTTTGGGATTGGACTTGGCTGTAACGTGCAAATGAGTATGTTTTCCTGTTATGATGCAGTGCTCCAATAGTACCACAATATTTATAAAAGCCCTAACTGAAATTACTAGATAGTTCATTGAAACTATTGTCTCTTCAAAGTTATTGTAGCACAGTCTTCCACTGATTAATTGCACAGAGCAAGACTTTTGACTTCTAAGATCTTTCCTAAACACTCCCCCTGCAGTACCGCCATCAGTTCCACGAGATGCTAGCAATTTGGTTCATGAAAGATGGTGAAGTTAAAAGCTTCTTTCATCAAGATAGTTCTGTTAAAATTAAGTCATGTGGTTCCCAAGCATTTAAAAAAAAAAAAAAAAAAGAAATATTTCTCAATAGAGCTTTGCAATCTTTTCAAATACTAGAAGGTCACTTATGTTTTCAAGGCCGTTTAGCAAGGTCAGGTTGTAATGAGCTGCAACTACTTTATTTGTGATTTGTGGCTCTGAGGGATTAATTGTCCCCACTCTGTCTCATCCACAATCTAAGGCCGAATTGTCAAAATGATCCATGGCTTTCGTCCCCAGGCCCATGGTTTCATTATTAAGGTGCGTTCTAATCGATAGTAGCATTTTTAACATTTTGCCCCTTACGTTTTATCAATCCTTATTATCTAATGACCAATACTGAACTGGCACAAGGTTTTTCAGAAACACACTGACAGATTACAACAGGCAGTCACATGCATTTGTAATTAGACTTCATTACCATTATAACTGCTGAATGGGAGCAGAATAGAAAGGCAGAAGGAATGCACCCAGTTCACAGAGTTCCTCTCATTTCTTAAAGCCCCTGCACAAGTCTGCCTTAATTTAATAATAAATTAAAAATAACCTCAGCAACAAATAACAAAAAGTTGGAATCTTTTTCAGGTTAATATGTTCAATTTATTCCACTCCACTGGCTCAAGCGGTATCAGAAGCTTTGAGAACTAGCCAGCCATTCAGAAATTATAAAGTTTTGTTTTGACAGAGAAAACACCCACTGCAAAACAAAGCAAGTCTGTTACATTTCACATTCTTAAATTTGATTATTTTAATTACTTAAATTCTTTGTCACAGTTTAATCTGTTCTCACATTGAAGCAAATATGAACATTAATTTTCTTCTTCCCCTCTGCAGGAAACAGGAACTAAGACAGATAATACTGTATCTCCTTATCTAACATCACTACTGGTTTAGGAAGAAAGCTGAGGGGACAGATCCTCAGATGGCGTAAGCTGGCCTAGTTCCACTGAAGTCAATGGAAATACACTCATTTACATGTGCTGAACATCTGGCCCAATAGTGGTCATTAACAGAATATTGCCCAAGAGTAACGTTTTCCAGGCTACAGAAAAGCTGAAATAGTTATTTTAAATTCCATAGCATTCATTCTCCCTCCTTTTCTGTAAGAGAGTCCTGGGCTGTCTAATGAAATGGCATGCTCTGGCCTCCTGGCTTTCTTATTCAGGGAATGTGGCCTCCTTCCCAACCTGACCTTGTCAAAGCAAGCAGCTTCCATCTCTGGACAGAATGTAAAACTGCAGGCTACACACAAACACATACAAGAGTTTCATGAACTAAATGTGACACTTAGCATTTCTCTGACAAGCACAGAGCATGCAGTGATTCAGAACTGCAGTTAAATATGGTAACATTTAAGAAAAAAAAATTAGATCCAAAATGAGTTTTCAAACCCAAGTCTGAATGGCATATTAGTTTGTCAATTCTGAAAATACAAAACTATTGCTGACTTCAGTAAGCCTAGAATATTATTTCTGAAGTCTTCAAATTTGGTATTTTTGTGAGAGCCTGGTTTGTTTGCTTTTTAATCCTTATGCTTTCCAATCCTTATGATAATTTTAGAGCCTCTTATTGTATTTCCCTTTTCCAAAGAACTTTTAGACCTGATTGGAAAGAAAATCTCCTAAACAAACTTAGCCCACACATACCCAAAATAGAGGAGTGGCTGTCATGACTCCCTGATCTCAGCAGAGACTTAGTCACAATTTCTAGTACTGCTGTCTTAACAGCCAGTGTAGTCAGTTCATTGCTGATCAGTGTAGGCAAGAAAGAATTGCTGCAAAGACTTGAATGACGTAGTTTGGTTGGCATCTCATTTCCTATCACAGATCAGCTCTACCTAAAAGAATATCACCATCACTATTTTTCAGCTATCCTAACACATTAGTGGGTAAATAACTGCTTCAGACAGATTATTTCCAAGGCCCAGCAGTGTTTTCTTTGAGATGATGGACCACAAAGGCGTCAGCTAAAGCAAAGTGACACATTTCTGCCGATGGCAGTTCCAGCTTTAAAACGATACTGCAATTTTATGAAGTTTTCCTCTTAAAATCTGTCCCCTTTGTATTATATATGACTATGGGCTCATTTTCTAGATCCAAGGTGAAACGTTAAATATACACAGAATAATATACGTGACCACGCGAATACATATTTAAACCTTTTGAAACACACAGTGAGTTCCTACAAAAAGTTCCTGTGTTAAAGGTCTAATAGCTTGAGCTTATGCTGAACCAGGCTTGATGAAGACCACTCCAGTAGGAAGCATCTAATTTCACAGAGTCACAGAACAGCTTTGATTGCAAGAGTACTTAAAGATCATTGAGTTCCACCCCCTCTGATACAGGCAGGATGATACCTAGTAGATCAGGTTGTCCTGGACACCATCCAACCTGGCCTTGAACACTTCCTTGGATTTCTCACCCTTTGACTTTGTTGGACAGGAAAAAGAGACTGACCGTGTTCCTTGAGAACACAGTGATTCTGCTCACTTCTCAACATTATTATCAGAAAAGTCCAACAAACTGGAAATATTCTTATTTATGTAATGTAAGCAAACTTCTCTTCTTTGCAGAAAAGGTCATAGTGCTAAGATTCTCTACATACCACCACCTCTGTTGGGTGCTGACGTGCCAGGTCTTCTCCAATGTCACTGACATGTTTCACAACTCATACTGTACCTATGGATGAAGGAATTGATCCTCCCTTATTACAAACAGCAAAGGTGATCAAGAGCTCTACCCAACACTAGATTATATTTGTCAGTTAAACAGCAGGTAGAAGTTATTAAATGTCTAAAACTTCTATTTTGAAAGAATTTACTACTCTTCCCAATCAAAAACTTGTTTCTATTCTGTATCACCAGTGTTTGCCCATTTCCATTTCTCTAATTATAGGTAGTCCTATTACATTTCAGCTATTTGAGTTCTTCATTTAAGATCATGCCAATGTACAGCAAAATTTTGCAGTACCTGCAGCAGCAACCTTATACAGAAATTACACAACGGAGTTCAAAATGAAATGTTGCAACAAATGAAAAATGTTGCAACAACTCAACTTTGCATCCAAAGTTTTCCCCATAATATGCTGTTGGTGGGTTGCTTTTTTTTCCAAAGTTCACTTGGAAATAAACTTTAGAGACCTGCTAATGAAAGACTAATCAAATAAGATGGGGAGAAGGATATAAAGAAAGTAAAACCTAGGTAAGTCACGTTTGAAATAAAACAAAACATGTTTGGTAAGTTAGTAATACTAGAAACTGATTTCATGCTGCATTCCCTTCATAAGGCAGAAACAGGAGCGCTGTACAATGAACATCAATCCATCACAGCTGGAAATGTGAGTTTTGAAGACCATTTTGGGTAAAGATAACCAAATGAACTGAAACATCTGTTTTTCAAAGAGATTATTTGCTAAGCACAGAGAGAGTGTAGTATATCAAGGATTGGACTTGATGATCTCAGAGCTCCCTTCCAACCCGGCTGATTCTATGATTCTATGATATATGACAGTTTGTACCCATGCAGTGAGGTGATCCTTATAAATCTACCTTATAAATCCTTATAAATTCACCTCAGCCTCCCAGGCTTTTTACCCATGTGAGTATGCTAGGCCTTACACTTCCAGAGCTTCCTTACTTCTCTCAAGGCAGGGCAAGTGAGAGCAAGTACACTTTTCACCTGAAGTAAAACACTAATGTAAATGTACTCCCACAGAAAATCATGAAAATAAGACTGCCATCATTAAAATACTGCCATCATTTAATCTGCCTTCACTAGAACAACTAGCATAAGCAGCTGTATGTCCTTCCATTTCACTTCTTGTCTTGTTTCTTCAAGAAATTTTCATTGTGTTTACTCAAGTCACTGTTTGTTACTAACAACAGAATTTGAGCTCAACAAGAACAAGCTAATTAGGCCAACAGCCATGTCATATCCAATTTTTCCAGGGTAACCCTGTCAAGTCTGAGTATTTAATTTCTACATCCAGAATACTCTTACTTCTAAATATTAGGTATTATGCTTTGCTACAACTGATAGAGATAAATGCACTTAAACAAGAAAAGAGTTTCAAAATGAATTTATGGGAAAATAATCACATGCAGTGACTGAACCAACACAGAAGAAACAGAAAAAGATTCTATCACCAGAACATTTGGATAACACCAAAAAAAGACGGAACTTTCTGGTGAATCCAACAGTGATTTTTCTCAATCCAACAGTATTTTCTCAATATGATGAATATTCTAACTCCTGGAGGGTCCATAGCAAAGAAATACCTGCGTAGTCCTGTCACAGCCTTCTTAACAGGCTAATCATGTCATCAATCCTGTGAGGGCAAAAATTACCATGCCCTTGCATTAACTGAGCTTCTAAGAGTTACTCAAACCAACCTTTCAGCAACCTGAGATATTTCACTGGATGTCAGGCCCTGAAACACCTCTTAAAACCCACGCAAATAGATATTATTTTTAAAGCATAACAACGCTGTGATTGTTCTGGAGTTGAACTCAGGAAGATGCTCTGTAAAACTCAAAATATAGATTATTTTTTGATCGTAGCAGTCTTGGAAGAAGCCCATCAAGACTGCTACTGTGTTGAAAATTAGAGTAATTAGGAAGGCTCCACTATATGTGTCCATATAAACATTTTTCAAGTAAATAAGTTACACTCCAAGTGAACCGAGTCAAAAATAGGTATATAAAACTACTTGCTAGCCATCCCAATCTAGGAAAGACAATCCTTGATTTTTTTCTTAAGGTAAAATTCTTTTCTCTACTCCTGAAAGAATTATCCCACTCCCCAGTTTTACTTGCCTTAGAAGCAATGTTCCTATTTCAATAGTTTTACCTGCCTCCAGGTTGCAAATGGTAATGACTACAGAAGTACAGGGAAGTTTGCCCTTTCACAACATTAATATACTCAGTTCTATTCAGTTTTGTTCATCTTTCTGATGAAGGATTTTCCCCATTAATTAAGAAGGCCTTGCATGATAAGAAATAGATTCAATAACAGAAATCAGAGAGCCCAAGTTTATTTCAGCTGGTTTGCTCTGTGGTCAAAAGGTGCCTTATAACAGCCATGTTATCACATACCTGTGTTAAAGTCAAGCTTTAATCAGTTCTTAAAGCTTTTACACAGAAGAGACTGAATTCTATTCTAGTTCTCTTTGTGGCTACTCATTTTCATTGAAGAGAGATTACAGGAGTGAAGAACAGCCTTCAAAGATTTTTGAGGATTTAACACAGGGCTAATTGAAAAGCAAATGTAGGTGAAGCAGCCCATTGTATGGAGACAAGTCTGTTGAGCACTTTTAATAAGGCAAGACCTCCTCACTGAAGCCCAAGACCTCCTTTGTCAGTATGGTTGTACACACAAGATCGATTAGCAACACGCATGCAAACTGCCAGCACGTGCTCAGAACTACCTCATTTCTGAATTGTTTGGAGAGGGATGCATAGTATTATACAACATGCTCGCTAAATTTAAATTTAAAAATGTTCATTGATGTTGTCTATTTAGAAATCCTACCACTGTTACTGAAGTCAGTGCACAGATCCAGCTCAAAGCATGAAGCTTGCCTTCCGAGCACTTTACTCTTGTTTTCTTGGGAAATTACAAGCAGCTAAACTCATATACGTATTTCTCCATAAAAGAGCATTTGGCATGGTAAGTTATACTGGGAAATGTTTAAATAAGAAGAGACTTAGTTTGTGGACAAACAAGCAAGAGAAGGTGCAAGAAGTTGTAAAAGTTTAAGCTTCCTGCCCATATATCTGCTTAGACTTTTTTTTTTAAATCCACTGGTACACTCAAGATTTGGGACAATCTACGTACTATTTTTAGTATTTGTCAAAACATGGAAAAAAAACTATTAAAAAAAGATAAAAGCAGGTTACAACTGTGTTGAACTATTGAGCCACTTTGCCCCATCTATGATTGAAAAAATTTCAGAACAGTCTGTAACTGAAAACATCAGCTCAGGTATGAATTCACTGAACCAGTATGACCTCAAGCACAAAGTTCTAATTATTTTGGCAGGTTCTCTGAACAACAGAAAGTAGAAGTCACAGATCCTACTGGGACTTCTTCCATCCTCCCACATCTGGGGTTTTCTGGAAGAAGCAAAAAGCCCTCTTGGTCCTGTAATGTTCAAATTGGTTTGAATTTACAGTAGTTCAGCATGAGAAGTATCCAGTGACCTAAAAGGCTGAACATATTCTATCACAGTAAAGCTGAATGCTATTGGCAATTCCTTTTTAAGTGGGGGTCTTCTGATCAATCTTGTTCTTCTAGTTTGTAAACTACCCACAACCACAATTTCTTCCTAGATATTTTCATAACATTATATCCTTCCTGGATTAGCTCTGTTAATAGCAAGTGTTATGTAAAACAGCACCACCACTCATTCTCATATCCTTCTTAATTTTTTACTTTTTTAATTTAAACAGGTGTTTTTTTCCGAAATACGGCAGGGATTTTGATTACAAATGTAGTTCTCACAGATGTTTTCCAAGACCAGCATACTTTGCTAGCCCTTAAGAAACTCTGTCTTGTCCCACTCAGTTCTGCTATACTTACTGGACTGGCAGGGGAGCCACTATCTATCTACATTCTGCAACACTACAAATGGTGCAGGTAAATTTGGACATCTCATAATAGACAGCCATTTGCTTTCAAAAGAAAGTCCCACAGCAACTTTTACCCCTCAACGGAATAAAATACACCTTCATTTTTAGGATTCCACAGAGGGGAAAAAACAAAAACACAAACACCCAGATTTCCCTTTTTTTAACCCCCCAGTTAAACCACCTAATACCAACAAAACTAAAAAAAACCCACAAACCTCAAAAATCATCACTGGGATCATTCTGCTTGGGGACCCCCAGAATTTCTCAGTCAGGCCTTTTCAAATCCCTCCAGAAACAGGAGCACCCCCAAGGGAGCTGTTATTTAACACCAGTACAGGCTGGCAGAGCCTGTCTTTATTAACACTCAGTGAGATCCATCTAACCTAGCTTAAGACATCAAAAGGTTAGACATTTAATTCTGAGTTTGTCACTGTAGGCTTTTCTACAGTCAATGGAGAGAAACAGGCATCTCCAGGGGGCAAGTTGTCTGACCTGCCTATTTTAGGCTGAGATGAATCACTCTCTGAAGGTGCCCATTTTTCCTCAATTGACTGTAAAGTGAATCTAGGGTGACTTCCCCAGCCTTTGATATCTATATTTCAGATATCTTGGTGAAGACATCTGAATTTTAGCCACAATTTTCAGAGCTCAAACCCAGCATCTCTGACAAATTAGCAATGTTATACATCCGTTCATTGAAACTAAAATTTTCACACCAAACTCCCGTATTACATTCCAGTTGACGATCACAATCCTGTTCCTTATAGAGACAATGTCTTTGTTTTAATCAGTCATAACTTCAAGATGGTAAGTTGACACAATAAAAACAATTAAAAGGTAAAAATCGGTTTGATTCTGCTACAGTAATAACTCTTGGGTTTCTTCTGTCCTATCCAGAGCTGACTCCCACCAAATAATTGCTCTGAATCCACCAGTGAAGCACTTTCACTCCAAATTCTTTTATTATTATAAACCAAAATCCAATAAGCATCTTTCAGCAGTAACTACATTTTTCTGCCAAAGTCTGACATGAAATTTCAATTTTCAGTGCTAAGCCTTCATAACTTCATATCAACAAACATAAAGAACAGGACAACACTGAAAGAGGAAAACTGTTCCATACATCTCCATTTCATAATGGAGATCTTCCCAGCTATGCATTTTTTCCCATGGGATACACTAATGTTACAAATTCAGAAAGGTCCTTTCAATTACTATTTTTGGACAGATGATCCATTAGAGCAATACTCACCATTAACACTGTACTCACGGATATACTCTATACCTTAAGGCTAAATGAGCCCTCAGATAGAATCTAATCCATGATCCATCAGCATTTAACTTAAATGACAGTCCTATATGTTTTTACTTTAATGACAAATTCTTACCATATATGTCTTTCTCCACTGATGTGTTCCCTTTTCTTCCTCATCATATCTGAACCACCAACGTTGTTTCTGTAATACATAAAAAAAAACAGTGTTCCTTTAAGTATTACATTACCACCTTGTTTCTGTAGGGTTTGGGTATTTTTTCTTGTTTTCAAAAAAGTTGCAGCTAATGAAATAACTGTTAGAATAGTAGTTAAAGTTACACACAAGAAAAACAAAAGGAAAAGTAAGAAGAAATATTCTAGTTACTAATAATGAAAGCTCCTTTATAATCTTGCCCATTTTTAATACATCAAAACTATTATCACTAAATAAAAGAAAATAAGTTTTGGCACGTGACCAGTTGAAACCATTAAAAAATTAATCACTTTCCTTCAACTCTATGCATTTATTTCAGTCTGCCCAGTCTACAATATTGTTCTATACTGTGTTGCTACAGTGAAATCCATTTGCTCAAAGAGGCACCTACAGCAGTCAGTCAAGTTATTAGGGATCTGATTACTGGTCTTATTGCAGTTGACCTGGGGCAGATTCTCCTTTCCTGTTCATGCAGAGGCAGAATCTGCCAGGCTGTGAGTAGTGCTGGCTCTAGACATCTAACTGGCACTGGGACTGCCATCTACCAATTCCTAGTCACTTCCTGAATTTTAGGACTTTTTAAACACTGTTGTGCTTAACTACCTGCAAGCATATGCTACACTTAACAGTACTTTTAGGGAGGAACTCTGCAATGTTTTTTGCCATGATTCATAACAACAGTCCCACAAATGAACGCAGTTAAAGCATAGGCTTAGCTAAAGCCCATGGCTTATCTCAAACAGGAGCACCACAGTGTTTTACTCAACAACAAATACTCCAAATACTCTACAGACAGATCTAAAACATAAAGCACTAATAATTTATTTCCCATGGAAATGCTTTATTCAGCTGACTGCAGAGGGGAATCACTACAACTAGAAGGCCAGCCAGAACAAAAATAAACTCTTCATTTACCTGAATATCACCAGTTACATAGAAGGCAGCACTGTCAAGCATTACTTCTCTCTAAGGAGCAGGTACAGCAATCACTAATTGTCAAGGTGCTACCTGCACTAACTCAGCAGCAGGTTCTGGCCAGTCTCAAAAGCAATTAGGCACTGTATTGCCTATTTTGTGGATCTTCTAGAATAATAATCTCTGTGCTCCTTAACAGACTTATGATCTATATTCAACATATACAAAACTTTAGATGACCAAGCCCAAAAGGGCTCCTGTTCTCAACAGACCAAGGTCTGAAGAACCCAAATCTGAAGTCTTAAGATTGTGTGACCTCTCATAGCTCTTGAAAAGGCACAAATACAAAGTTTGATTCCTCACTGTATCTTAAAAAGCCATCCTGATTTTGGGACTGCAAATCTGAAAAAGCCAACAGAAATAGAGGCAGAAGCTGCCCAGTAAGGGTCCTACATGCTAAGTCTACCAGGGATCAGCAGCCAGATAACAGTTACGAAGTTGTACCTGTACAGTCCACAACAATCCACAGTAGAAAGGAAGTGTATACTGATTAGGATTACCTAATTAAAGTTAACAACTGAATTTGACAAAAATGCTCTTTTGTCTAAAGATCTCTTGTTCCTACACATTTCCAAATCCCTCGGCTCTGTTCTGTCTCCTGAAGAATATTTTACATTCTCTGAGCACTAATGCATCACCAAATACTTTTCTTAAAAAGTACAGCAACTATTTTATTCATAGCTTTATTTTTATAAATGAGTTTAGGTTTGATTCCCCTTCATACTTTCAATACAATAGCAGCTAATGGCCTACAAATTTCAATTAAAAAAAAAAAAGAACAAGCAGAAATGTATTGTGTTTGCATTATATACAGAAAAAAAAATGTTACATTTCTAGAGGATGGGGGCAACATGGGGGCAAGGATTGCTTTTCAAATGCAGTAGAATAGTAATAATTCTGCCGTTATGCTGAGACCTTTCACAGCAGGACAAGTTTCTATTACCAAGATATAAAGTCCCAAGGAAATAGATTTATAGGGGGCATAATGACACTAATCAGAAATCCTTATGAGTGCCCATAGAGCACAACTTACAGGCATTGAACGTGTTCATAAAATTAATCATGGGCCTTTGGAAATGTTTACCTACATGGTACTGGTTTGGTTAAAGTCAGTCAAACTTTAGGATCAGATTCTTAATATATCCCTGTAAAGCTCTTTGTTTTGGGTTACCAAGGAGAGAAAAGAGGAGCCAGTATCTGCCCAGGTATACATGTCCTATAAATCACAACATTTTGGACATTGTCTCTCATAATAAAATAAAATGCCATGATATAAAATTAATAGTGATTCAGAGAAAACACATCTTCCGATGTGTATTGGGAGGTACTGGCAGAAATGAACCAATGGTCTCTGTTAAATTTTTAAAAGAAAAATGTCAAAAGCAATTTGTCCCCAGTCCCCACCTCCTCTCCCAGTCTAAACTGCTGTGGGAAATAAATAAGAGACGATTTTATTACAGGCGGGGGTTTCCATGGCTGCCTCATGCCAAGACACCTGGGGGCCATTTTGTTTGGAAAGCTGAGGAGCCATTTTGTGGTCAAGGACTAGTGGGCTGCTTGTGGTTCTGCTTAAAGTTACTTATTGCTGCTGCTTACAGTTCTGCCTACCTGCTGCTACCTACAGTTCTGCTTGGGGTTGCCTATCGCTGATTCTTGTTGCCTACTCCTACTTACAGTTCTGCTTACTTACTGCTACAGTGTGAAGGTGAGCCTGAAGGAGTGTAAGGTGGTGAGACCAGCCTGGGCTCCCTGCCAAGGGACCATGCGGCCGGGGCAGGGAAACAACCGGACAGGTGGATGAAGGCAACCAGTGGATGAAGGCAACCAGTGGATGAAGGCAACCAGTGGACTGCACCAGAGGGCAAAGATCACCTTTTAAGGACGAAAAAAGTGAGGGCTGGCATGGGAGGAGCGAGCAAGCGGCCATGCTAATCGAAGGGTCTTAAAATGGCTCATCCCTCCCATTCAAGGGCGCTCGAACCTGAACCTGGTCACGAGTTCAGTGCAGCCAGAGTGCTGTTAATGAAGTTCTTTGTTTCACTTTATTTGGCCGTCTCCGAAATTCTAATTGGAGATATTTCCCACAATGCCTTCAAATTTGGCGATACCTCAATAAAAGTAAAATTTGGCCCCACCGAGACCAATAACAAAGTTTCCACTGAACTTGCTAGAGACAGGATTTCACTTGTGGATAGCAGAATATCGTCTTAAATACGGGTTTGGTCCCACTTGCTCAAGTCTGAGATCAAGCATGTTTATAAAGTGATGACTGCAGGATTCCTGGAATTGACATGTCCATGCTAAGATTTTCCTGTGCATGCTCAGGAAAGTAAGGTGCCTGGTTTAGGCGTTTTGCAATCTAAAACCAAGATCTGCAAAAATTTGTGATCAAAGCTCCCTATTAAAGAAAAAGGCATCTCTCATGGGAGTAAATATTGCACTTCGTAGGTGGAAGCTATTCCCGAATGAAGAAGAAAAGACCAGCTATATTGCTCTGCTGTGTAGAGTTCATAAGAACCCTCCAGAATAAAACATTTGTATGTGTTTTACTGAATAATTTTCAGCCTTGAAATGTTATTAAAGTAAGAATTTCACTTAATATGAATATATGCAAAATACAACATTTTTTTCGTGCAAAACATATTCACTTATATTGCTTAGGTGAATGACGAGATATTATTCTGGACTATCAATTCTAGAATGCTGCTCCACAGAGTATACAAAACACTTAACAGCAAAGAAACAAACCTCCATACACTTCATACATCACTAGTGTTAATTATGCAATGTTGCAAAAGAAGGTTTAAAAAAAAAAATCTGTCCCTTAAGCTTTAAATTTGCTTTCTTAAGCATTAAGTATTTTGCCCTATTTTTTAGCATGCAGAACTAGAAATAATTTTGCAATATCGTCATGTATGTTCAATAAAAATGCAAATACATAAAATCCCTATATCTGAACATTAACTCAGGTTGATGTTTACTAAATAATACTTGTAATAGACTGCAAACAGGAAATATATGAAGCACATATTTTTAAAGCAATTCCAAGAAAATACTCTGTTTTGCAGCTTTGAAGGGAAGTTGACAAGAGACTGACAGTTTTTCCTGTAGATATGCAATTCAAACATCCAGATAGAAGTTGGGGGTAGCTGCTTCCCTCGTTCTTAATAAGAAGACCTGGCAACTTCAGGACTTGACCAAAGAGGCATCAATGGCTATCACCAGTTGAAAGAAATCACCACAGTCTTTTACAAAGATCTGCTGTTAACCAGCTTCAATGACTTTCCAGGCAGCCTACCTGTTTTGTTTGCAGCTCTAATACACTGGTGGCTACTTATGCAAAAAAGGCAAAAACTAATTAAATTTGTTTATGTATGTTATCGTGTGGAGCACTCATTTCCAGACATCAAGCTATGAATCATTAAATAACTGCTAAATTGGCCTCCTGGGATAGATCATGGCTCAGAGTTGGGCAGGCCCCCATCCCACCAAAGCCAGGTGTGCTCTGCAGTGAGCAGGCATTAAAACTGCTTTAAAGGCCATGATTTGGGTACGCAGCCAGGTCTCACACTGTGAGGTGAGTGGTAGGAAATCATGAAAACAGTGACAGCCCTCCTGTCAGAGTTACTCCTCTTTTTGATTAATGAGGGCATTTGAAAGACAATTAGCCAGAGCAGGTTTGGCTGCAACTAGCTTATCAATCAGGCACCCTCTATTCAAAGCACTACTGCCTTCTTTGTTTTTGGTTGCAGAAGAATTGTATCAGTGATACACAAACAACAAGGGACCTTTACATGTTATTTAAAAAGATGAGAGCAAAATGTAGCAAATCACAACTGAAATAGGAAACAAAGTTTTGCAAGTCACAAGCCACTGGAGACTGGGAAATCATCACTGCAACTTCCACATTGCCTAATTTTTAGTTTGTGCATTTAGAATTCAAGGTTGTACAACTATATCAAACACTTCCAAGTTTCACAAGGGCAGGTTTAAGCTGAGTTTTCGACAACAGCAATGAAACCCAACTACTAATGATCACATCTGTAACAAAAAACCCCACTTTATTAGAAAACCTACTGTGAAGTTACTCTCTGAGTTTCAACACGTTTCAAATACGAACTATTTTAATTTTTTAAAAATTAATTTATTGCAATAATTCATCAGTTTGATTTATCTATTAGTAATAAAATCTCTTTGCTTTCCAACTACTAGCATAGGTAGAATTTAATGTATTACTGACTTTTCACAGGCATCTCCTCTCCCAGGAACATGTTTCATGCTTTGGTTTAACTAAGAGCTTTACTTCAAGTTGGGTATTCCTTAGCTCTATGTAAGTGATCAAAAATATGAAATGGACCATTTAAACCATGCCAGAACTTTTCATGAAGATTTGCATTCCATCAGAACTGTTTTGATCAAACTAACTGATTTTTGACTGTAACAAATTACTGACTAATGTACTTATATTACTCTAGATCTGAATAGATCCAAGAGTGAAAGGGCAGGATTGAGACTGAAGTGTGATGTGCCGCTTTTCCTTTCAGTTTACAGTTAATTTTCCCTGGTAATACCAGATCAGAAGTACTTTTAATGCATGACTAGAGTACTACTAAGTGGTTATGCGTGCAGTGTTAGGAGGTTAATTTTTTCCAACCTTGCTAGAATCTATTTCAGAAGTAAGCTCACAAAATAGCTGCATTGTGTGTGTTTGAATACAGAGCTAATAAAGCAAGCGACAAATTAATCTCCGATTGGATTAGAGTACAAAGACAGAGGGAGCTTCAGCATAGCCCCAAAAATCCTCTCTCAAGCTTCCCTGTGTTGGAAGTATGTGATAGTCCAGCATACTTGGATAGAGAACTATAACTGTTTTTAAAAATTGGGAACAGTTCCCACTGAGAACACACAGCTTGTCACGGGGTTAATCTGCAAAATCACTTCTGTTAAAGTGTTCGGCCACCTCAGTTAGCTCCAGCAGTAGCACCCACAAAGGGAGCACTGTTGAAAACTTGCCACTAGCAGTTTATACCCCCTGGCCCTAATCCAGGAGCCACTAGAGAAAGCCAAAGGCTCTTTCAATGGATTTTAAATTGGTCCCTTCACTCCTCTAAGTTACAAAGGTGGTAATGAAGTATTGGGAGATTTAATAGAAAAATAAAAGAAAGAGGCATCTAAATAGGTGGTGGATAACCAGTGATTCCCCATATTCTAACTGAGAAAGAGTGTGAACAGTTTCTCATTTTTCTATGGTTGCAGTTGTAAACAAAAAGGGACAAAACCCCAAGTGGTGTGGCATTGCTCCCATCTCTGGGCCAAATTCTTTCCACCCCACCATGGGAGCAACCTTCATTCATCCTGCGCATTAGAAATGGCCTCAGGCCTAGGCAAAGCCCTGACCCACACCTGGGCATCATCGAGGAGAGGGCGAGCCTAGGTGGCATGAACAAAACCCATGCCATGACTGTGGCAGCAGTGGAGCCCTGTGAATATATATAAGCCCATGCCTGATCTTGCTTAGTCTACTAATGCACACATAGTTGCTCTGTTCTACTTTAATGGATGCAGGACACACTAACTGGCTCCTCGCAAGAGAGTGGTAAATGCTATGACTGGGCTTCAGCAAGAAAGTGGGAGTACTGGGGTGAATGTAGGCTATAACCTGCGCTGCTAGCTTGTGATCATTTCAGGGTAGGGGAGATCAAGTGGACAGAAATAGGTCCACTATTTTTATACAGATTAATACAGACTGTCAGCTTCTCTCAAATAACAAAAGGTAAAAAGTACCTGGGCAACTGACAGAGACTTCAGGTTTTGTCATCACCTCTAGGAGAACAATTGCCTCCTCCTCCTCTTATTCCTCAGCGTCAGAAAGCATCCAGACACTTCTGCTTTCTCAGCAGTTTGAGCAAACAATGGCATGAACATGAACAAATATCCTGCAACATATCCCAGGTATTTCAAATTTGAGGTTGATAGATGGTAAAAAAAAAAATAATTTAGGGCACTTCACAAAAGATGGACACTTCTGTTTCTCATCAGTGACTCAAAGTCCAGCCACTGCCACTTGGTTAGCTGGAAAGAACAGCCAGAAATGCCATTTGTAGAAAACAAGCAGAAATGTTTATTAAGCAGGGATGATTAGACTACTCTTTGGACCATTAAATGAATTTAGAGGTGTTATCTGCTTTTCTATGGTTCCCATGCAGGAATTTTGCAATGCAGGCTGTCTCAAAGGCTGAAACCTAAGGAAGACTTTAAAGAAAATATTAACTGTTACAGTAAACATGTCTTTCCCTTATCTTCCAAAGGTATCAGATTGCTTTCCAGACACAACTGTGGATATTTTCTTTCCCTTATAAGCCCCTACATGTTTCACCTTTTGGCTTTTTCTTCTGAAGCACACATAAGGGGACTTACACTTCAAATCCAGAGATACTGAAATCTTTGGTAAAGAGCATTGCATTTTAAAGTGTGCTCTGCTATCTGAGTCAAAGAACCCGGGCAATCAGAAGCAATTTTGCCCCTCCAAATATCCTGAAGAAGACGCAAGTTCCAATTGAATACATAGGCACTTCCTGAGGGAAAAAAAGTGAAGGTTTCTTGTAACCATGATTAAAGACATTTATTCTTTCACTGTCTATTTCTTTGAAACTATGGCTAAGGCCTAGTAGCTTAATTGACTTTCATAAAGTAAGTCCTGATTATGAAGTGCATAAAAACGACCTTGTATCCTTATTCCTTGTGAAAAGTTGGAGGAATGCTATCTATCTAGGACAGATGGTTCTCACCTGGGCAAAAATGACAGAATATGCATCTTTGTTGACATTCCATTAACTACAATTTAGAAATTCTTCCTCAGCCTTATGCATTTTTTAATGCAAGTAAAGTTTACCTTGCTAATTGGTTCACTAAGTAACACATCATTGTTATTAGAAGGAGAAATGAAAACTTGCTGACCTAACATCCACAGCTCTGATTATTCTTGTCAATTATTTTATATTTGGAAAGGCAAACAAATGTTGTATATAAAAACTAAATACTGTATTTGGCATAACTTCAAATTAGCTGTCTCACCGTGCTTATAGTATGCAAATTAAATGTCCTGAATAAGCATTAATCATCATAATAGGCTAATTATTGTCAGTTAGTTATTGAATAACTGAGCTACTACACCTTGCAAATAATTTGGAAAAAAATGTTAATAAGATTCTGGCTACCTAAAAGCAAGAAAAACACTAGAATTTTTACAAGTAAACAATTTTTAAAATAAATACATAACTTATTTTTACCAGTTTGAGCATTATTCTGGTCTTCCCATATATGTAGGCTTACTGTCTTCCAGTAAGTAATACTTAGTCAAAAACCATTTCTATATGAAGATGTCTTTGTATCTATGTCACTTCAAATGACTTGCTGAATTTTAAAACATTAATTAACATGTTAATAAACAGCTAATCTTTGTCTTCTCTGGCCACACACGGCTACCACAGAGAGCTGGGAACTTAAATGTTTTACAGAGAAGTAAATGTTTTAGAAGTGATAAAATATGCACGAATGTAGAAGTGCTACTTGAATACAGTGTATTAGAACCTTGGAGTATATATTTAATAAAGTAGTGATACATTCTTGAATGTAAATGGATCTTCAATGCTTAAATGGAACTGGAGCACTTTCTACAAATGCACGAATGCCAACACATTCAGAATTAAGTCTTAAGCATCTAAAAATACTTTTAAAACAAACTTGGAGTCAAATTCCAGTTAGACTGGCTGATATTTGTCCTCAGCATTTGTGAGGAAGACATTCCTCTTAGCAGGTTCATTTTTATCCCCCTACATAAGACACTTGTCTCATTTACTCAGAAGCTCTCCCCAAGGGGCTCACTGCTGCAGTGTCCTTGCACTGTCATTGATGTGTTCACCTTCAGATTGCCTCCAGGACTGGGAAGAGGCATTGGCTTTACTTTACAGATGGGAAACCACTGCTCAGAGTATGATTTCTACAATGTCCCAGAGGAAATCCATCTCAAGAGCAGAGACCAGAACCTTCTCTCTCACCACCCCTGCAGGTGGTGTCAAAACCAGCTCCAAGTCATACAGAAAAGCTGCATGAAACCAGTAACAGCTCCAGGACACAAAAGTCTTCCTTTACTACCTTGACCACAGACCATCTCATGCGAATAACTTCTGTACTTTGGGGTTTTTTTCCAAGAAATTTCTTGTGTACCTTAGTTCTTCTGCTTCATAACATTCTGCCTATAACACTGAGCTAAAGCAGCACGAACAACAATGACAAAGACAAGACACATCCCCAGATAATACAGAGGGTCTGTAAGAGAACAGTTAGCAAAGTATTGATTGGAAAACACTTAGTTACTCGGTTGTAGGAGATAAAAATCACTTTCCAGCCCACTACTGTCACATCCCACTGGCCTTTCTGAGCACACTTCCCTAGGAGCTCCAGTTCAGCACTCTTGCCACTGTGACCTCAAAAACTTTTAAGTCAGTAACTGTTGCACAGGATGCAGTTGCCATTTCTGTTGACACTTGTATCCTCTGTACAACCTTGTACCTGACTGTGTCAAAATAAATTTTATTCCAAGAAGGTAGATTCCATGTGACATGAAGTCACATAAAAACCTGAGGATGCTCTCTCTCATAATTTTCCACCAATCTTTGTCCAAAAATGTTCTTGGCCAGGTTGTTCTGACGTGGTGTCCAGCCACTGAAGATGACAACAAACACTGCCAGAATCAGTCCTAGCAGGATGCTATTGGAAGCATCCCAAACAGTAAACACTCTTCACTGAAAACTACTCTGACATCTGCCAATAAGGTAATTTTCTGTTTGTTAGATACCACAGTGACCATGTGAAGTGCTACTGTTCCTCTTAATTCCAACGTGGCATCAAGACTTTTTGAAGACTAAATACTCTATGTCTACACAGTACATTTATTAGACTTATAACCACACGAGAAAACTGAAAGCTTATTTTACCAGGTGTTTTCATCATAAAACTATGTGACAGCCCTTACGTAGGATTCCATTCTGTAATTCTTTATGGAATTAACAATCAACTTTCCCATTAATTTGCCTGCAATCAATAGCAAGCTGACAAATCTATACAAATCAAAACCATACTGTTTGCAGTTCTAAACACTAGCACAATTTTATGACTTATGTTTTAAAACACACACAAAATCACATGCTTTAATAAAAATAAACAGGTTGTCTAGAAATTATCTTGGCAAAGTCCTTTAGGACTCTTGCGCTGCGGTCACCTAAGCCTGCTTGAATTAAAACCAAAATGTTTATTTTTAAAAGGCCCTCTTTAACTAAGCTACTAAGGGATTTTAAAGTTGTTCATTGCACTGATACAGTATTTTGACAAACTACCACGTTTCTTTCCAAATTCAATATAAGTATTTATCTTTTTTTTTCCTGCAGCATGAAGAATTTGGAGGTTTTCATCTAGTAAATGATCTGTACAATTCTCCAGGTTTTTGGATAGTTCAGGGATTCTTTTTCCTCCCTAAACATGCTGCAAAACCCATCGTCCTTGATTTTGTCGGCAGGATCCCTCATGTCTTCGCTTCCCTTTTCAATTTTCAGATTTTGTAACTTCTAGTTTGTAAGAACTTTAGGATATGTCAATTGATATATAATTGTATATATAGCATATTACAAATACTCTCTTATACAGTACAGAACTTCTGGCTTTTTAAGTCTCTGATACTCTCAAAATAACTCTCAATTTTCATTTCCATTTTTTCTATCTGCATTTCTCTATGTCCATTGAATCTCGATGTAGATTCACTATTCTCCTCAGATTAAGGTATTCCAGTTCAGAGTATTCTGACAAGGAAGTCTAAGACAAATCTGTTTGGCCCCTTTATGGTAAGGCAACGTTTCAGCTTGTGGCTTTGCTGTGCACTAACAGAGATGCTGACCACCTGACTAGCTCATGCTTCAGTGTTAACCATGAGATTTAGGACACCTCGGAGACATTTCTGACCTCAGTTACATTCCCAGCTTCAGGTAGGATGAGGTGGGGAGAACAGCAACACTTGAAAATCAAGCCCCATTGAACTGTGGCTGCTGAATTACCTAAATACTCAGACTGTATTTAGGCCAAGGAGATGTTCTTCCATAAAAATTTAACCCTTTCTTGTCTCATAATTTGCTGCTAATAAGAAGAGATTGCCTAGTGCTAATGGACTAAAGAGGAAAGGGATGCTACTGAGAAGAAAAAAAAATTGTGTTTATGAAGAAAAGGAAAGCAACTCACTCACCTGAGGGCCTTAGATTATAAACTTCTACACCAGGACACTATTTTTGCTTGTTATTATAATCATATTTGAGTGTAAATTATTCTCTTTTGAACAAGTTATGTCAAAAACACTCAAGCAACACACAGCTGAGGGCTAACCTTTCTCCTTCACTGTCACGTACACACACAATTTTTTATAATAAAGTATTTTTATTTCATTTTAGATCAAAAGTCAGTCATTGCTGAATGTCTGCTAAAATACATATTGCAAAAGCCCTGCAGGAAATGAGTAGATTTACAGTATCATTGCTGCCAAAATGAATGTGTAATTGAATGCAGTCTGAAGTTTTCATGGAGTTTCTGTAGCGAAAAGAAATAGGACCAGGAGGATTGTGGAAATTTTTTTTTGTAAAGAACTTGTCCCTTTGTCCTGTGTAGTTCTGTGTACTCATAAAATCCGCTGAAAACAGGAAAAACTAGTAATTGAAAAGATCAAGTAATTTGACTTAAAACCAGGTCTTCCTATTGCAAATTATGTTGAAATACAGAGAACATATTAGATAGATAACAACAGCTGAAAAGACCCTAAGTCCATCTTGCTCACACAATTCTGCATGATCATATTTATCTTCTCACAAGAAAGGAGTTAAGTAAAGTCTTCATATAAAGTAAGTCATCTATTTTCATAATTTTTCCCACAAACTATCACTAAAAAAATCCATTCTAAATGCACAGAATTGGTTTGCTAAGGGCTAAGGCCTATTTTTCAAGAGATGTTAAAAAAATTACAACAAGGGCATAATCTTCTTGCTGTTCCAGCAGAATTTGACATCAGTAGGGGAATTATATTGCTGGAAAAGTATGAAAATCAGCACCACCAGCTCATCAATAAAGCAAAATCTCTAGAATAATTTTCCATCATCTTGAACATCAGAAATCTCAATAGTTGTTTCTCCAACTTGTTAAGCTGCTTGGCAAGAATCATATAAGACCTGACTGCTTTTCTGAAATATCAGTACAACCACATTATAGGCAGTACTTAAATAGAACTGCAACAACTAGTCATTTAGTAAGAACTTTCTTTAAAAAAAAAAAATCTACTGTCTATTATGCAGTGCAGATTAGAAGAATTGCTACATACTTGGGCAGACAAAGTACTTTGATAAGATGGACATATCCACTGATTGACAATTTGTCGAGTATTATATGTGTTCAAGTAGTGAAATAGACTCCAGCTGTGCTTAGTACCTCCTGGGTGATATAAAATAGTAAGTATTCATTATGACCTTTAGTCAGCTGCTTAATGGTAATACTAATGGAACTGCAATAAAATTTAGCTGACATACCGCTTAAGAATATTCTTAGGCTATTTTGTGGCATTAAGTTGGCATATGTAACTACATTTAAACTCTAGATTAAATAACGAATTTCCAATTATGAATAAATCTTACAGGTAAAGGAGTTTTGGTAGGTTTTGATGTGACAAAAATACCTGGTCACAAGGAACACTTTTCTAGCTGAATGCTAGCATTTAAATGCTAGCAAGCGTTTGCAGACACTGAAGCCTAATGTGAATATTACTGTTCATGTAAATGGCAGCCCATGAAAAAGCTTGGTTTACAGTCACAGTCTGGTATAAAAAACAATGTGAATACACTAACCACCCATACAGAGGCAGGGTGGTCAGGCTGCTGTGATCACTCTTACCAGATAACCCTCCAGAAGAACCAAACCTTTTGTAACAGAAACATCTCTGTGTTGCAATTGCCCATAGCTAAGCTGCAAATCAGCAGAGACTGTTATTCACAGACCTAGAAGTCTTGTCCTGATCCATTCATCTCTGCACTGGAATTCTACCAGTCGAGTGACTGTGGGTCTTCCCCACATACCTCATTTATACTTCACAAACTGACGGAAAAACTCACTAAAACTTTGCCTAAACTGCAAAAAAAAGTATTATAAGCCTGACCTCCATTAATTGCTACCCTTCAATATGTCAATATGGTCTTCAAAAATTTTAGGTTTTTTATTATTATGCCCATCTCTTGCTCTCTCTTTCAAATATGTTCTTATGTTACATGTTCTTGGGTTTGGATCACCTCCAACTTTGTCTGCCTGCTTAACCACACAGTTAAATAAAATAAAATCTCACTGAAACTATCTTTTAAAGATGTTTAATCCTCTGACCCATTCCTGGGTAGTGTACAAAAGAGCTTTCCTCCTGTTTTGTCAAACTTCACAGTCTTCCCATTCCAAGATGGATATTTCTGTAACATGACAGGAGGGGACTGATCTGGTACAAACTCACTACCCACATAAAGACCAGAGTTAGAGAGATTTTCTTACAGCTTGAGGATAGTTTTCTGCAGAGAAACTGAATAAATTATTGAAATTGTAGTCTCTACATAACCATAGATATGTAAGCAATAATAACAACTTATTTTTAGAAGGTTGAGTGGAAAAGAACATTTTCTTCCAAATTCCTATTTAACCATAGGTTTTTAAGTGTATTAATATGGTACAAAACCCTATTAATTCTTTCCAGATTTTCACACAGCTGCTTCATCCAATATTTTGTCTACATAATAGTTTTTAAAGGACACATTTCAGGATAACATTGTGTGTCTGTTATCCTAGCAGCATCATCCACTCTCCCTTTCAATATCCCGCAGTCTACATCCAGGTCTCTATTAAATCTAAACAAACACAAGACCCCAGCAAATGTTATTTTGCTTCATTTTTAAACTATATGATACAAATACATCTTGGAAAGACCTCAAGAAGCTAATTTGTTTACTACTTACAGTTTTCCACTCCTGCATTAGCCCTTCTGAGCATTCAGCAGAACACCTGCCTTCTGTGGTTCTGGTTTCCCTTCTACATCCATTTGTACAAATAAAATGTAATTTTTAAAGGGCTTATATTCACATAACTCCTAATAAAGGCACTGGTACAGGTTTTATCCTTTAAATTTCTAATCATACTGTTTGTTCATGTACAAGACAAATGTAATTGGGGGCATGAATCCATCTTATTTGCACATATTCAAATGCTAAAGCAGAACTTATCAGAGATGATTTAAAGAAAAGAGGAGACAGAGAAATATTAATTTTGGGTTTGCAGAGAACAATGATGAAAGTCAATCTTTTTGCTACAGCTTTGTCTACGAAGCCAGGACAAGTAAGTACATACAACTGATGAAAATAATCAAATATTTTACAGGAAGGTATTTGAAGTCTCAAAACCAGGCCCAACTTTGTTTCCACACAAGTCTTGCTGCAGACTTCAATAGCAATTCTATCTTGTGTATCTCCTCTTTAACCACAAACCAAAGCAGATTCTGTGGGTTTTGAGGAAATACCACAACTCCTGGGATATGAAGTTGAATATTATTTACCTTGTAGACTGACAGACACTGTAGAAGTGGTAACTTACAGAAGAACTCCAGGTGAGCCAGGAGACAGATTGAACACAACTACAATACCAAATCTCCTCCTTGCTTCCCTATGTGCAATTTTTCTTTCCCTGGGACAAAAGAGACCGAAGCAGTCCCGTAACAGCCACCCACTTAATCATAGAGAATTAGGCTCTTACTACAAATAATTTTCCTCTTTGTGAGCACAAGGCATGCTACACATGCAGCAACGGCTGAGAAATAATAACCTTATCCTGTTCACTACTATAATATAATCTATTTTTTACCATGTGACAGACACAGTGTTAATACCAACACTGACTCCATAGTTGTCACAGGGAGTCATGGCTGTAGTTCCAAAATCTCTGATTACAAAATAAAGACTATTTATTCTGTAATTCTCAAAAATTGAGAAAAATTTCAAAATACAGAAATACCCAAGCCAGCTGCAGAAGAAGTAAGTTCATCCCAGCAGCATGAAAGTCAACTAGCTTTGGTGGGACATGACTGCACCCCATGCCTATCCAAACAGCAGAAAATCTGTGTGGAGCTTATGTGTGTGTGTTTCTATTAACACAGATCCATCTTATCCAAGATACACACAATGGTAGTCACGCTAGGAAGAGACTGCCTAATGCAAAATTCATTGATTCTAAAAAGCTTCACCTCCAAGTAGTGTCCTACAGGCTGTATCTCATAGGCATCACAATATTTGAGATTACACCTACAGTGCTGTTCAGATGCAGATTGTCATTCTTTATTTCTTCTCCAAATAACATATCTCAGAATGCACATTGTTTTTGCAGGTGACCAGTTAGGCAGACCACTGGAAAAAGGCCAGAACACAAACCTTACTGTAACCTTGCTCCTCCATGCAACCCTCTCAAACTCAAGCCAGATGGGCCTCGCCTTCCTAAGTGGTATGCAAAGCTGGGAAGCAAACCATAAACATCTATGTCTCTGATAAGCACCTGGAATAATACAGATGCATTCCAGTGAAAACAAGGCTACATGCAGGGTCTCTGTCAAACACAACAGTGCCTACTGTCTCTTGCTAAGTGCAAACCACTCAGATCACACACTTCCCACCAAAGTCTCTTTTGAGAAACACCCACGTACAGTATTGCTTTGAATTGTTTTCTCCTTTTCCAGATCAGCAGCTAGAAGCTCACCCATTTTCCATGCTTTCAAAGTTTTCTTCTTCTGCAAAGAGAAGGCATTACCATCTATTCTTTAAACTAATTAACTATCCCTTTTAGCTATAATTTCTCTTCATATAAAACATTTGTAAAAGGTCTGTTTTTCCCCATGCCCTCTTTTCTCTCTTCTGGCTCTTCATTATGACCATGCCTAATTGTGATGAGCTGTCCACCATTTACTCCACAGGATTGTATAGAGCTTTGTAATGTGCCTGCCACTGATGTATTTACAATTGGAAGCAGTTAACTCTTTAGTCCTGCTTCCTTGTTCAAAACAATGAACTGCATGACGAACTAGCGCTTAGCCCCAATTAAAGATTTTTAAAAGTCTCCATTTTAAGCCTGAGTACTCCAAATTGAGCATTTGTCAAAGGCTCAGTCACAGCTTCAAATGGAGAGAGGGAAATCCTACTGAGGAGAAGAATAGGACTATCCCATCAGTTAGGGTGAAAGTTCTTCTCAATCAGCATCTTAAAGTGTAATCAGTATGGGATCTATTAGGTCTGCCTTGTCCATACAAACCTGCTGATCTCTATCAGTGTTGCTATCAAACAATGAATTTGCTGATATTCATAATTTCAACATATTTTTCCTCAAAAGAATCCATCTAACTCTTAAGTGTTGAAATGGAAGGGAAGGATTTATTGTCTTGTTGGGGGCCAAGGATAAGAATATGAAAGCAGCTCTTCTTCCTGCATTAGGAATTCCAGCATTTTTGCATCATAACAGTTTCACAGAGCTGCCTTGACATAAACCTATTAAAATACATTAAAATATGAGTAGAAATATCTCTCTCCCTTCTATTTCCTTTTCTAGCAAAGAAACCACACTCAAGAGCCATTTGCAGTTTCTGCAGTTCCAAGATTATTTTCCTCTGCATGTAGTAACTCTAAACCAGCTCCTTCAGATTGCTATTTCAGGGTAAAATCCCTCAAAATGACATGATGGTGGTTCTAAAGACTCTTGTATTCAACTACTTGAATATTTGTATTATTTTCATACCAGCTACATGCATCTTTAGAGTTAACATCTACAGAGAGATATGAATTAATGGTTATGCCTCTTGATCAGCTTTGCACTGGACAGTGATTGTAACAATGAATGATTGTTTTTCCAATAGAAAACAGAGCATAGCAGTTGACAAATGTGCATGGACAGCTACCTTTCTGTGCAAAAATATTCATATTTTGGGACCTTGATATTGACAATCTGTTTAAAATGGACGTAGTTAAAACTTCAGTGCAGCACTGATAGAACTTTGTATGTCTTTTTGTCTTACACATTTTCTTTGTGCTAAGGATCTCTGTACCTGTTGAAAGAACATAGTTTCAGAATACACTTAAAAATTGGACAACTAATATCTACAAAAAAAAGTAGAAAAAAGAAAAAGACAGTTTACCCCTGTAAAGAAAAGAGAGTGTAATGAGATCTGACACAGAGAACTATCAAAAAACTGGAAGTTTACTTCTCATCTGAGTCACAACAGCTAAGCTGACACAGCAGGGCCACACACCTTTGCCACAAATCATATTTACTCAAAAAAAAAAAAAAGTTAAACGTAAGTGTGAAATGCTTGCCCTATATAGTTTTTAAGAGTAAAATACTAAAATAACATTTATAAGAGTACTTACTGTTAAAAGTAGACTGCATATATTTTTATGCAGAAAAAACCAACCCTACTTCCTTTCAGCTGGGTTCTTGGACTCTGGGCTTTATGAAATTTTGGATTGGGTTTTTCTTTCAGTCTAAATCAATGCAGTGTGATCAAACTGGTGATACTGAGTACTCTTGTTCTGCTGCATGCCCAAGACCAGACTTGCAGGTGGGCGAGAGCAACGGCGAGAAAAACAGAGCAGCAAATTAAATGAGCCTCAAAGTACACTATTCCCACTCTCCCAAAGGACCCAGGAGAGAATAACAGCACAGTGTACCTGAAGCTTAAGTGCTTTTCAAAATTACAAAAGGATTGTTTTAAAAGAAGACACTGTATGGGGCTCTTCTCTCCCCATCTTCTGTTCACATTTTCTCCCTCTCCTATTTGTTTATTCTGTTCTTACCACTGACAGAAATACTAGGATCTAAGGTGACAGAATTACTCCTGCATGTCAGCTTAACCTGCTCTCCTGGGAAATAAAAGAAAGCCAAAAAGCAACAATTAAAAGAAAAAGCTCTTCTGTCAGTACTACATTTTGTTACTCTAGCTGCTCTCACAAATGGCTGGGAGACCACAGTGGGCAGAATGACTTCCTAATGGAACGACTCAGCTATATGTTCATTGCACTCAGACCTCTGTTTATTCACGTGGGGAAAGTCCACACAAACTGAAAGCTTGTCTACAACCACAGACTGCAGTGGTTTCTCTTTAGCAATGCCTTTCCTCTGCAGTGGATAAAGCATGCAATAGGTTTAATATCAAACACCAGCAGAATATTTGTTCAAGTTTCAAAAGTAATCGTGAAGCTTTATCTCAGACCAACTCTCTGTGCAGATACATCTTTCTTTCCTCTTTAATTTATTTCTGCAGCTCTGAACACCAGTCCACCACTTTCTTGCTGAGCATACTTAGCCCTCAGTTATCACAACTTACATTTTCACCTGTCCTTTTATCAACATTCAGTTGACATATTCAAGGCCATCTCCCCACCAGCAGTGAGCAGAGTCCCATGGCTACATAATTTGTTCTTCAATATTAAAGTTTTCATTAGCATTTAACATATAAGTGTATAATCATTCTATATGATTTGCATCAAATCTTCTGAAAAATAACCCCTTGCTTTCCTAAAAGGTATATAAACAGGTTAAAAGTTATCAGCTTTCTTGTTATCAGAGAGGCAACCACACAAGTTACCATCCCTTCCTAAAAAAAAAATGAAGAAAATTCAATACATATCTTCACAGAAGATTTCCAATATACAGCAGATGTACCACACAGTTGTTCACCCTGTCCTGACTGCATACTTGTCCAAGGCCAGCAAACCTTTTGCAGCAGACAGCAAATGTCTCCTTTCCTTCCCACCTGGTCACCCTAAATACAACCCAAAGAAAATCAGCTTTTCATCCAGTACACAGGCAGAATGTGCCCCTTGTGCTCAATTACAAACAAGCTTGATAAGGTTTCTCAGCAGCAATAACAAGAGTAGCACATCAGCTGTTTTCTATTTTCCAAGGGAAAGAGAGCAGTATACATTCTATATTCTTTTCTTGACTAATAGAAGAGCACCATTTCCTAATTTGAATCCTTCAAGCTTCTGCATCTTCCTTTTCCTTAGCAATTTCTGTCTCTTCCTTATTCCACCTAGGAGAAAGGGATCCTGGAAATTGTTTTAGCCTGAAGTATGTCCCGGGAGAAACCATACAACCCAGCCATGCTATTTATACACTTTTACAAGCAAGAAACCAAACTCATAATTTTCAGCCAGTGCAACAGATTTTCTTCTAACTTACAAGAAAGCAACACATTTCCAGTTGTTAGGTTTTGGAGACTGTCTGCTGCACTGAACAAAAGTGGGGGATTTGATTTGTTTTGAAAATACCCATTGTTCTTCATTTGTGTAAAAGTATCCACCTCTTGAGCTCTGCGAGCATTCTGAGGTCTAGGACACAGTGCAGTACTCCCTGGCAAAGCAGCACTCTCAGAAAAGAACAGAATGCACATTGATAGGAAATCTTCTGCGTCAAATCCATTGCACAATAAAGTTTATTATTAATACCTTTATAACCTCTCAGCTTCCAATATTCTCCACAGCTGTGACGGCCCAAGAAGACTGAACTTTTCCACACAATTCTCACTAATATGGCCCACTACTTGGTCTTATTGTTATTAGAATAATTTACTCCCAAGTTCTGAAATGAACTCTGTGCCCAAGTAATTAAAGCTCTTAAAGTTTCTAGTCCTTTGTTTAAAGAATTCGTCCTTGTGCTCTCTATGCCCCATCAGCTACCTAATTAGCAGAGCCTTTGCGTGATTAAAAATTCTCACAGAGATTCTGCTGGATATTTGCCTCTCTTAATGAGTGTTTGTGGACAGCTGGGAGCGGGAGCTGGTTCCCTCCTCCCAGGACCTCCAATGAATTCTGCAGACCTCTGTCAGGGCCCAGGAGTGAAAGCTGTCATTTTAGTAATGTGGATGAAAATTGGTCAAAAGCACTGTGGTCCTTGAGGAATGAAAGGCCTTGAAATATAAATGAAGATGAATATTCATATTTGGTTCAATAAGTGCCAACTATTAATATACATGTCTGTCAGTAAGAAAAGTCAGAACTTATTCAATTGTGCCTGGCATAATTTGGCTCCTAATTCACAATTATCCTCCTATTCTTTGCATTACACTCTTCAGTTAATTTTTTAAGTTAAAACCTTGCTAAAGACTGAAAGCATTGTTATTGCCACAAAAATGGCAATATCTATCCTTCCACTAATTTACTGCCTGTTAAGAATCACCTGTGGCTTTTACACACAAGATTCTAACTATCTTGGTCTGGCTTTCCCTGTCTCATTCTTTCTGTCAATGTCAGCTTTTAAAACAGCCCATTATATGCCTCTGGAAGTATACTCACTTTCTTTAAGGAAATTCTCATTTGATTCCCTACCCTCTTCAGCATGACCCTCCACTTGATTTCCAACCCAACCCTAATTTCGTATCTGGTGTGGTTTTTTAAGCATCTTTTAATTTTTAAGGCCATAGGACTAGGTTGAAATATCACATAGGGTGGTTTTGTGAAGGATTTGGGATTTTTGGGGATTTTGGGAGTTTCAGAGGGTGGGAGAGAAGGGCAAGAGTTTGTCTGGTTTTGTTTGTTTGTTAAGTACTGCACACGTTTGGATTTGAGAAGGAAGTCTGAAGACACTGAAGAGATTCTACCCTGCTCTGTTATTAGCAATGACTATTAATTTCTGAAATAGAAATCTGGGATTACAGAGGAATCCTAAAAGTATTCCAACTAGACAATCCTGCTTCATATGAGAGTGATCTCTTATTCAGTGACATTTGAAAAATTAGAGCTGAGTGAGTTTCCTAATCAATATATTCCCATTTATCACTTTGTTCCAAACACCTGTGCACTGGGACCAATATGCATACTAGACACTTAGTTCTTAGCAGAATAAAGTGCATTGGAGAAAACAGTGCAAAGTGGGATTAATACTTGATTTACAAAGATAAGATGATCAGAGGAAAATGAAACACTGTGTAGATGAGGAGCTATTAGATCATATCCAAAAGAACTAAAAGGCATTCTGGATTTCTGGACTAGAATTCAGGGAGAAGAGGGTAGAAAAGTATTTGTTTGTTTCCTTTAACCACAAAATTACAGATCATATTAGAAACAAGAGCTAGAGATATGACTCCTTCAAAACCTGCTGCATCACCAGAAGGTTACACAGAGGCCACACAGTGATTTAATTCAGCTTTACTGAGGAAATCTAACAGGACCTGGCCCTGTAGAAATATGCCTTGCTAAATGACAGAGAAGTACTTATTGTTTCAAATTCTACTTGGTCAGGTGCCTGCTCACTGATAATGTGAGCTTGTCCAAGTAAGACACAGGTAGGAATCAGAGAGGCTGTGGCTTAATGGGATAGTGTGCTTGAGAGAAGGATGTGAAGCACTAGAGTCATTGTGGAATGAAACCAGCACCCAAGGGAAAAGAGGTCCTGGGTATTTTGACACAAGTGACCAGATTCTTCCCTCATTTATACTGGTCCCGGTCCATTAGCTTCAAGGTGGTACATCTGTGAAGCCTGTAAGTTAAACAGCTTTCTGGTCAAAGCTTTTAGATTAAAACATTTTTTTTTCCAAACTATTTCTATCTACATTTCATATGGCATTTTTTTGTGTGTGTGAGTAGGATATTGTTTTTCACTCTGCCTGCTAGATGTAGATTTGTTTCAGCAGAGAACAGTGATCAGCTGCTTTCTCTGGCAGTTTGAAAAATGGAAGAAGTAAGTTAGGACAGGTGTGGGTGCACATTAGTGAGGCAATTAGGTTTGCAAATATTAATTTATCACTTTTAATAAGGTCATGGATTATAGATCTATATCCATGATGCACCTATTATCCAGTTCAAAGGATCCAAAACAAACTGGGGGGGAAGGGATATCTTTTTTTTATTTTGAAATACTCTTTCGGTTTACGTGTTTTCAGACAACTTGCCAAAATCTAACTCCTCTTAGACTGAAACTGAAAAGCCATGACTCCACTTTTACTGCAGATTAAGCCAAACAGAAGCCACAGGACAGACACTAGTCAAAAATTCAAAGAGTGGACTGAAATACTGTAAGCATTTTAGGTTTATGATTAGAAATTACCACAATCCACAGAAGTCTATATTTATGTGTGCTTGCTTGTTTATACTTGCACAGTGGTCATAAGTCACAGTCCCATGCAACAACATGCCATTTTACAGAGCTCCTTTGAGTTTATTTGGCTTCTGGTCGTTTAATATCCATCCAGTCTCTGTTAGGAGAAAGTGCCATTTGCATCGCCATTATTGGCCAATTTCCCCCTCCAAAATGTAATAAACATTTAAAAAAGAAGACAAGTCAGTTCAGAAACTACAGAACAAAAACATTGGTGAGAGTTTTTTTCCCCCACCTCATTTTCTGTGGTTTCATGTAGCACATTACCAGAAAGTACCTTGAACATAGTAACTGCCATACCAGAGCAGATCAAAGGTCAGCTAATTCTGTCTGATTTGCAGAGATTAGCAGCATACAGGTGCTTTAGAAGAATGTTCAATACAGTCATATGTGCAACTACCATACAATGCATTCCTTTTCCCCCAATTGATTGTTGCACCCATGTCCACAAAAAGGAAGCAGCCCATATTATTGTTAAAAAATAAAGTTTTAAAAAAATCCATCTGTGATAATATGGAATTCAATAGAGTGGGGAGAGAGAAAATTAACTAAGTAAAAAGTGAGAAAGGAAACCAATATTTTAATTCAATGTTTGTCAAAGGCTGCGCTGAAAAGGTAGAGCTGGCACCACTCTGCACAATAATAAACTCTGGCTTTAAAAAAAAATGAACAAAGGAAACTCCCAGGTCGGGAACCTCCCACAAGGGACAGACTTCCCCCTGCTCCTCATAATGTAGACACTGGCTGCAAAAGCACCCCAGCTCCATTCTCAGCCCACACACAGGAAAGGAAAGGTCAAGAAGGCTGCAAGAGTCAGCAAAGTGCAAAGGTTTATGGAGGCATTCACTTTCACTGGAGTTCTACATTCACTTGGATGTGGAGGCCACTACAAGATTTTAATAAAGATGCTCATATTTAAATTCCTTTTGAACTAATTAACATTTATTCTGCATATTTAGAAGTCGATCTGTTCATTTACCTTGTTTTTAAAATGAGCTTTATTGTGACAGAAACATGGTGAAAAAAGACAAGCAAAAGAAAAAAAAAAGAATGTTTGATTTTTTTCTTGAAGATTTTTTCAAAACTATTCTGAGCACAGAAGTATTAGGTTCAGAAATTGTGTCATCAACGACACATGCTACAATAGATGAAAGTCCTGCCTCAAATCAGTATGGATATCTTGGGGGAATCGTTGTAGGAAATCTGCACAGAAGTCATCTCTTAAGGAGGGATTTAAATTGAGACAGGAAGATCATTTGACATACAAAGCATTGGGGGAACTTGGGAGACTGTGAGGATGAGAGCAAGGGAAGGATAAACAGTAGGTAGGCTTCTTTCACATAATAAAACCGTCACACGTAGGAAAGAGACTATCTGTGACTAGATACTGTCACAAAAATGCAGTGAAATTGGCCATAACTGCAAAGTCAATAAAATGCCCTTAATCTTTCAATAAACAATTTATTTTTAAAAGTTATTTTGGAGCTATTGAAGCTCCTGGGGTGGGGAAGTAAATGCATTTTAAATGTGCTGTATGGTATGCAGTATCACAGGTTTAAGTTTCATTTTATCAGATATATGGTTTAGTCATTTGAACTCTAGATTAGAAGCCAAAATTCCTCCACTCTAACACTGACTGCTTTTCTGGCTTTCAGCAAATCATTTAAGGTCAGACTCAAATAGCTCTCCTCATGAAGGAGGGCAGGTACTATTGCAGTACAAGACAGGAAAGCAAAATTTGCCCTTCAAATCAGTCAGCTTCTCTGAAACTAGTGCAAAATATTCCCCTGTTTTCTTGCAAGGTCATTGCCAAAATGAATTATTGTAGTTGGTATTTGCAGAGAAGGAAGCATATTGAATAGAGTCAGAGAAAGGTTTTGGTTTAGAAAAAAAAAAATAAAAGAGGACTTTACAAGGTAAAAAAGCTTTTGGAAACCAAAATAAGTCTGCAAATACCTTACTTCTGTAATTTTTCCTGTTGTTTCCTTCATTTTCTCCATACAGAGAAAAACACACTGACCAATGAACAAACAGGGCAAGAATAATGGCAAAGCTTTGAGTATTTATAGGTGAAAAAGCCCCCTAAACAGTCATGGCGTTCAAATGCAGGTTTTCATTAGTCATTTGCTTTCAAAACTATTGCACAATATTCTGGGCTTGAAATAGTCACTCTGACTGAAAATCATCCAGAGACGACAGCAATACACTTTCCCACTTGCTAGCTTGATCCCATCTCTGTCACTTTAATGTCTCAGTAACTGCCAGGAAGGTGTGGGGAGGTCATTCGGGCAATTGACTGTTTCATCAATTATTACTTACCCATTTAAAAATTGCTAGGACACTTGCACATATTTTCATTACACAACGGGCCTAAAACAAATCTCACTGCACGACTTCAAGGTAGCGGGTAGAAATCTATGCCCCAGATTCAACATCAGTCTCTTGCTTTGGAGGTGACTTCAGCCTAATCTAATACAAGCTACACACTTCTTTAAGAAATTTTACTTCCTCATCATTTCATTCTGTAGTAACTCCTTTCACAGCCTTAGAACAGGACTTTTTTAAGGTATACGTAACCAATGCCAGTTAAAAATACATTCATCTCAGCAAGAAGTGTTAAAAACGTTGAAGATACCTTACCAAGATTGCCACTTCCATGAGACAAGTCATGGAATTACAGAATATGCTGAGTTGGAAGGAACCCACAAGGATCACCAAGTCCAGCTCCTGGCTCTGCACAGGACCATCCCCAACAGTCAACCATGTGCTTGAGAGTATCATCCAAATACTTCTTGAACTTTGTCAGGCTGTGACCACTTCCCTGGGGAGCCTGTTCCAGTGCCCAAACAGCCTCTGGGGCAAGAACCTCTTTCTAATATCCAACCTAAGCCTCCCTGACAACTTCAGGCCATTCCCTTGGTCCTGTCACCGGTCACCACAGAGCAGAGATCAGTGCCTGCCCCTCCTCTTCCCCTCACAAGGAAGTTGTAACTACAGTGAGGTCTCCCTTCAGTCTCCTCTTCTCCAGCTGAACAGACCAAGTGCCCTCAGCCTCTCCTCATAAGACTTCCCCTCAAGGCCCTTCACCATTTTTATTGCCCTCCTTTGGACACTCTCCAATAGTTTAATATCTTTCTTATATTGTGGCGCCCAAAACTGTCACCATATTCAAGGTGAGGCCACACCAGTGCAGAGCAGAGTGGGACAACAACCTCCCTCGACCGGCTGGGGATGCTGTGCCTGAACTAATCTAGATCTGTATTCACTTGCAATAGCCACTGCTACTGATACATGTTCCGCAACTATTTGACTGAAAGCTGTGAAGATATCTCAGATCTGAGGAGGTGCCAAGAAACACCAAGCTGTTAGGAAGTCTCTTCCCCAGGTGAAAAAAGGATCACCACTGTACAGAGGAAAAAAAAAAAAAAGGGAAAAAAAAGAAGAAAAACAGTTTTGCAATTTATGGGGTCAAAAAGGCAGATGCACAGTTGCTATCAAGAACCAAGAAAACAGCTACTGCTCTAACCCAAAGCCAGCTAAGAGCAGGAGCCAAAGGATGTGTGAGTCCAGAGGAGGGCCACCAAGACGATTAGAGGGTTGGAACACCTCTCCTATGAGGAAAGGCTAAGAGAAATGGGTGTGTTCAACCTGGAAAAGAGAAGCTTCGGGGTGACCCATTTGTGGCCTTCCAACACCTGAAGGGAGCCTACAAGAGATGGAGAGCTGCTGTTTTTACAGGAGCATGTAGTGATGGTTCAAGGGGGAATAGCTTCAAGCTGAAAGAGGGTAGGTTTAGGTAAGATATTTGGAACAAATTCTTTACTGTGAGGGTAGTGAGACACTGGAGCAGGTTGCCCAGAGAAGCTATGAATTCTCCATGCCTGGAAGTGTTCAAGGCCAGGTTGGATGAGGCTCTGAGCATCCTGGCCTAGTGAAAGGTATCCATGCCTATGGCAAGGTAGTTGAAACTAGATGATCCTTAAGGCCCCTTTCAACCCAGGCTATTCTATGATAGTATCTCATACACAACAAGTATCTGGAAAAAAGCCCTAATGGCACAAATGGAACATGTTAGAAAGCTTATCCTTCACTGCACATTTAAACAGGCTTTTTGGTAGCTTACAAGAGACAAGAGTAAACCTGTGATCTATATCCCAAAATTAGGAACTGATTCTATTTATGCAATGATTAAAAATAAAGGCTGGATCATAAATGTACTCAGAAAGTACCCATCCAAGCAGCACAGCTCGGTTGCCACAATTTAATGACTTGTATGTGCAAACGGTACTAATGGTGTAGCAGAGCTGAAAGTACCAGGACATCCCTAGATAACTTCATAACTTGCAGAAACAAGCTCAGATACTGAGGGAATATTGTGAAAAGTAATATTGTAAACATTAGGGAAGATTAATACTCCAACACTCATTGGCATTATCAGGGGGTTGGTTCTTCGAGTACTTCTTTCTGCCTTGAATCACAGCTTCTGACTTTAACCATGGAAAAAGGAAACAAGTAGTGGTCTAATTACTATGAATTCTTCCAGAGTGGCTCTGCTAGTGCCCCAAACCTTGGAAAGAGATTTTGTGTCTTATCTTACCCCTTCACTTTCTCCACTTGATGACCTCTGAAGTGTTCATTTCTGAAAATTGCTATAATTTATTTTGTGGTGGGTAATTGACTTTATTCTAGGGTTTAATAGATGCCATTTGAAGTTGTCATCTAACAGAGTCTAGAAAACTTCTATTGAAGACTCTCTTTTCTTCTTCATGCCCCCATAGAAACTGAGCTACCTTTGCAGCCTATGCTAATCTAGAATCCTATATGTACATACATCTATATCTGCACCAAAGAGCATCTCCCTGTACAACTCTGATTTTTCTCAGCAGATGTTCGGATACCTTATAGAAGGAGTAGGACTGCAACTTCATGCTTGATCTATGCTACCTCTGTATTTGCTTTGCATTAGCAACTTTTTGTTATATAGATAGGGGATTGGAACACACTATACCATTTTTCTCTATTTCTTGCATATCTCAGGCAACATCTCATTGCTTCATTTTTCATTTGACTTGTCTCTGAACAGTCTCAATACTTTACCTTATTTCTTTGGATACAATAGTAGAGAAACAGTTCACTGATATTTAGGCCAACATTTAAGTACAGAACTAGAGCAAACAGTGTGTTTGGTTCTTGGAAGAAGATTATACACAAATCCTTCCCCCATTCCTGCAGGTCTGGGATGGAGCTAAAACTCCACAAGTTGTTCTCTTCCACTCTTCTCCATGGAATGCCAAGATGAGACAATTCTTGGTCAGACAATGACTGTGCCTTTAAAACTCTACAATAACCTCATCCTTAGCCTAAGATCAATGCACTACTATGTATCCTGGATGTAGGAATAGGTTCTCTGTCAGACACTGATTCTGGGTTTCCCAAAAAATTCTAATCGAAAGAAGTTCATCTCAAATCCAAGATTTGTAGCATACCAAACATTTTAGTGAGAGTGGAAAGAGGAAGTTAAGAGGAGCAGTTAGGGAAAGCACGTAAAATTATCACATTTGTGCCCCTTACATGCCAAAAACTCCTATCTTTCCAACTTCCATAAACAGGCAAGCAGCTCCCCAAAACTACTTTTCCAGTGTCAGAAACTAAAATGATCTGTATTTAAATATATCAGATCTATTTCTGTGCATCTTTCTATAAATATTTTTACAATGAAAATCAGATTAAACATCCTGTCCTCCTTACAAACAGGCTGTGAAACGAGAAGTGTAAAAGGTTACAAGAAAACTGGCTCCTGGTATTTTTATTTTTTTTTTTTAAGAACAAGGTCACATCTCAGCAACTGAAAAGTAGCAGAGCTCCTTTCATCAAGTTTTTAACTAGAAAAATAGTATGCCCATTTCTTTGTAATACACCTCTGGGCTTTTTTATTATGACTTCATTTCCCCTTGTAATATTGGAACGTCTCTATAATTGTAAAAGTGTAATAGAATCTAATAGAATTTCATTTGGAACTCTGAATGGTCTATGCCATCTCTGCTCATTTTGAGTAAAATAATGATTTTTAATGTCCACACATGGCTTCCCATGACCTTATTCAATCTTTGGGTTGATCAGGAAATATATTGATTCAATTACATACTGATGACAAATGAACTAAAAGAAAGAGGAAAAAAAGGTCAGCATATATTTGAAAATGTAAATCTTAGCAATGTCTTTTGGGTTTGCCCAAAAAAAAAAAGTCATTTCAAAATGCCATTTGTGGCTAATAGTGTGGAGTTCCAGTTCCTATCTATGAGCAGCAAAGAAATCATTAAAGTGTAAGAAGCATACTCTCCCCCTTCCTTTTATCGTTCCAAAATCCTCTTTCCTTTAGAGGTTTGCATGGAATGACCTCCTTTGGTTAAAAGACCCTTTCCCCCCCTCACTTTACACGTAGAAGGCTGTGGTTCATAAATACACCCCCCATACAGTAATTTTTCTTTTCTTCCTCTCCCCCTTTTCATTTTGTTTTCTTCATAAAACAATTACCAGTACAAACATTTCATCACCACCACTTTCCTTTCCTTATTATCACACTTTTATCCCCTCATCTTCAATCTCAGCCATATAAAATGCCAGATGGGATGGTGTGCATCAGTGTTGTTTCCTGCTTAATCAGCTGTAAGTGTCCATTTGTACTGTTGCAGTACCTGATGGCACCTTGCAGTAAAAGCCTTCTTAATCTAGGCTGAAACTTCACCTCTGCTCTGAGAAGCTGGGCTCTGAGCCTTAAAAACAAAACATTTAATTGCTAAGAAGCAGTAAGACATGAACAGAGATAAAGAGCAGTCCATAGCTAAAGCAGCCACTGTGTCATTAGATTACCTGGTAGTGTGGATTTCACGAGGCACTGACACATCCCTGGGTTTGGATTAACTGTTCTGCTGGTTTCATTACCTTGCTTGATCTTTTCTTTTAAGAACGAACTATGGGTCTGTGAAAAAGCATCCAGCTGACAGCTACCCAGTCCAACTTCTGGATATGCACCCCAGCAGGCACACCTGACAGGCCTGTTTTTCCCCAGTCAGGGGGATGCAATCAAGCCCATGAGCCAAGTCTATGGGTCCCTTCCACATCTGACACTACTTTTTAGGGATTTGAGAGTTTTGCTATGAAAAAAATATGTTGATTTGGAACGGAAATTGGACCATCCCTTATCTTTGTGCATTTCACTGAAGTGGGGCGAACTTGAGGAACTTTCAAACTATTGGAAGACTAGTACAAGGCTACGCCACTCACACCTTTCTTGAGTCCCTTTGGATCAGTCTCAAGCCTTTAATGAAGGGAATGGCAGAACTGGGAACTGACCAGTCATCTCAGCCATGGAGGCATTAATCACAACTGCCTCTTTCTGCAGACAGGTCTTGGTTTTTTTAAATATTTGGGCCTATCATCAGGACACACCTGAATTCTTTCAGACACAAAAGTACATAACTAAACATCTGAAAAACAGGATACTCCACTAAAATCCCAATGTCAGATATAATTTTTTGTCCAAAGCACTATATTTTGTTTATGCAAATTTTGTAGAAAACTGTGTGTACTGGAAAAGATCCATCAGGTATTGACTTTGCAGAACAAAACACATATATGGGGAAAGTGGCTGATTTCTAGAGATACATGTAGCAAAATAAATTCAAATGTATTATAACAAGATTTCTCAGCAATTTTTTTCAGACTTAGTCCAAGATAAAAACATATACAGCTCTCAGGATCTAATCAGTTTGAGAACTGATCAGCATCACATAATATAAATTTCACTTTAGAAGTTTAAACCACAAATATTAATTTTTTTCACGACAGCTTTTGTTTGCATACTCAAAGGGAGAAAGGTTAAAACAAAAAATTATTTTTTCCTAATCTTTGTTCATTTAGGGCAAAATTACCATGGGAAACATTTAGATGTGTAGGCTGTTTTGCTGTTACTATTCAGTGGAAAATACGGTTCATTCACAGTAATCTCTTGAAAACACAGGCATGCAATAACACCTCCAATCTGCAGCATTTTTTGACTGAATGAAACATTGTTGGAGGATTAGTTTGTCTGCAGTGGAGTGCTGCTTTATGTTACTAGCTTTTGGAGTGCTGACTTCGGAGTATTAAAGTCCCTACAGGCTTTTAGGACAAAATTGTCAATCTCCTGGGAAATGAACATAAATTATGTATCTTATTTTCTGCAAGCAACAAGGATGGCTCAATAAAAAAAAAAAATTCCCTTTGTTTCAGTGTCACGTAGTGACACAATGGATAGTTCCATGAAAGCACTGAAGAAGTATAGTTAAGGATCTAATCCCAGATCTCTAAGTTGAGTGAAACTCAGACTAAGTCCATCCTTCTGAGCTAGGCATGGCAGTAAAATACAGTGAAGTTCCTTCAGCTACTCTGTGAAACTATGAGAAGCAAATGCAGCATGGTTATTTATGCTTTTCTTTTTGTCTACAGATTCTTCTGGTTTCCAAAACAATTTAAATACTATTATTAATCAAACAATAATATTCTGCAAAATATTTAAACATTCAACTCATGACAAAGAAAAGTCAGATTTAAACATTTTGTGCACAACTGTAGCATTTAAGATGAGGCAGCAAATACCCATTTACACTGAGGTCTGGCAGAATAATGCAGATCCTTAGTAGAATAACCAGACTTCTTCACAAGTCAGCCACCATAAAGAATTGTACCCTGTCCTACTTTTCAGCAAACATTTAATGGCAAAGTGTGGTAGGAAGGTCTCATATTACCACAACCTCATTAATTTCTCAATACATACTGCAGAACATTTGCTAGCATACTCTCAAGTATTATTCTACATTATTTAAGCTAAACTACACTTGTCAAACAAATGAGTAAATTACATTTTGTGATGCAGAATCCTAGATTTTTCACTCTGGTACTGTTTCTCAGCTTCCTAATTGCCCAAACTAAAAATTAGCCCAGATCTTTTTTTTGTTCCTAATGCAGTAAGAGCAGTACAATCCTGAACTTATGTATGGCAGCTTTGTATATACATACAATGCCCAGGTGAAAATTGCACTGAAGCATGGGTTGTTCAGCCTAACTAATGCCTGCCCAGTCAGACCATGGAGAAGTTCAGCTTTCCACAGCTGAGGAGGCCATATGAGCTCTGACTAACAACTCTGGGGTCAGCACTGAGAGAACAAGGAGCTCTGTGTCCTACAATACCAATGCAGTTAATAGAAACATTAATATTTACAGGAAATATCTTGGTTTCATCAGTAGACCTTCAGAGCTGCACCTCATCAGCTCCTCAAGATCTTTCTGCTGTGACACTAAAAGGAAAAGCTGTGCTGTCCCATCTTTACAAGGTGATGGAGGCCTGCAGTAAGAGCTGTTTCACCACAGCACCCCCACGTTGTGTAAAGCCCGCTCAACAACACTTTGTTACTGCAGTTCTAAAACATAACCACAACTGTCAAGCAAGGTAACTGGAGCTGACAGTATCATAGTTTCCTAAAGATCACCACAGCCAAAGTGTTCACCATTGCCACATTCTTAACCTGCTGTATTAAATCATAACAAAAACATTTACAGAAGGTTTCACTGGTCTTGAACTATCTTTAATAACTTGATCATTCAGTTGAGGCACAAAGGAACCCACACCTACACTATAAATATATCTTCATAATGAAAGGGGAATGAAAGAACTTGTTTGCTATGTCACTCGGGGTGCAGATTGAAAATGTCTTAAATTACCATCATTTAGAAGAATTAAGGCTATAGGTTATTAAATATCAGCTTTGTGCCAGCAAAATTAAATACACTAATTTATTTTATAACACTTTGAAGTATTATACAGCATTTTATTTCTTGATAACCTTTCAATGTCTAACCCCATTTAATTTACATACATAGTTAGCAGCTCATTAACAGCTCATTAGAAACACCAGGAAAAACATGCGACAATAACAAATTCAGTGCAGCAGAGGGGACCAAAATTCTATTTGGGAAATTATACTGAAACTTCTGCTACCAAATGACAAATCTATGGTATTTTGCCAGCACTAGGCCTGCAGGGCTCACAGTTATTACATGAAAATAGTAAAAATAACTCAATTTCTATAGCTGACTCGTCTTGTATTTATTTAGACAATACTAGAGGGCAATGTGCTGAGAGAGGATCACATGGCACAAGGTAGGGAAGATGCAACATAATGTAAATATTGCCACAGGTAAGTGCTGCAGTAAACACTGCGACCCAGCAGTGTGTTTAGGATGATATACAGTTCTCTGAAATTATGCTTTTCTCAATTTGTATTCTAATTTTTAAATCAAAGCAAATGTGCATAATCTGAAGCCACAGACGTCACAAAAACATATGTGCCAGGCCAGATCACAGCCTCATTTTTAAGAGAGTGTAGGTAGTAGTATGGACATCTTTCCTTGGGTGTACCTTCTGGCAAACACGAAGGCAGAAGTTTCCCTGGCAGGTTCACTGTACATGCAGGCAGTCATGCTCAGTAGTGACTAAATGGACTTGTCTTTCATGTCTCCCTTTAGTCCTTGGCAAGGAGCCTCTGTTTATACACTGAGAATAAGGATGCTGACGGCTATCATAAAGCACCACTGGATCCGTGGAGGGAAACTTATGAAATATTGTCATCACCTTCTCATAGGACTTTGGAGGGATCATAGAAACGAGTTCTGCCAGGGAACACAGTGCACATTGGAACTGGAATATGGCAGCACAGCAGAAATCTCACCAATAAATCTCAGATACAATATCAAACTGTGACACCCAAAGAGTAGATTTAAGGGAAACTGAAGGTAAATGGGTCACAGAGCCCAAAGTTACCACATTAGAAAATAAAACGCACATATTTCCAACAAAGAACTTGATTTCCAAATGCCAAACTCTGTCAGGTTCACTGAACTCTCAGCAATTCACCTGCTAACGTACTGATAAGGATGTAAAATACTATAAATTTGACAGTGGCCCTCTCCAATTCTTTCTACCCCTCTTCCAGTTCTCCTGAAAGAGATCTAAGTTGTTTCTTGGCCCTTTCTCATTCTCAGCATAATCCTTCAACTCTCTTTTCCATATAAGCTTGCTTTCTATTATACCAAACTTTTTACCACTCCATAAAATGTTGTTCCTTCCTCCCAGCCCTCCTCATCCCACTGTGCTCCAGAGTTTTAGAATGAAAAATAGTTTTTTCTCATCTATTTTGTCATTCCTGAATCTTTTCTTCTGCATTATTTTACATTTGAACAGTCGTTTCCTCAAATCTAGATTGTCTAAAATGCTGCTGATAAAGTACTTGAATGTAGTCACATTCAAGTGACTGTATGACTCACATACCTTCCCCAGTATCATTCCTCCATTTGCCACTTGAATATAATCAAAGTTTAAAAAGACTTGTTGCTATCACTACCTTCTCTGGTGGGTAGCTAACCACAGTGACCACTTCACGCTTTGCCAAATAAATGCATCTCTTCTTTCTTTCCCCTCCTTCCCGATATCTCTGTATCCTTTCTACCCAACCAGTTTGGCACATTCCTCTATTCTCGAGGACATTTGCCAGTTAAATCAAACTTTTTCTAAAAACCAAATCCAACAGACCCACCTATAGAAAAATGAATGTATATCTACTTTACAGAAAAGTCGTGGCACAGGGATATTTCAATAACAAAGGTGAGGTACCACAATCATAGGCAAGTGTACACATGTATTGTAAACATGTTTATCCGTCACTTATGGGCAACTTCCATCCTCCCATGCTCCGGTCAGCCTGCCATCTCCTACAGAGACACCTCTTACGCAATTTTCCTCTTTCAATCACCTACTAACGCAGCAGCATCTTTACCTGTAAGGAGCACCTTAATAATACTGACTTGCGCATTTCTAAGCTGCTCAGGCATCGATACGTTTTCTTCGCCTCCCCTTCCCGCACCACGCACTTCCCACACGACCAAGAACCACTCCAACCACCCTCAGCAACGGCATTTCCTCGAAAAGAAACTTTTCAGCCGAGCTGACACTCGACATCGGGGCCCGTGCCCGGTTTGACGCTCCCAGCGGTGCCGGCTCCGTACCCGCGGGGCAGCGCCGGGGCCGTGCGGGGCATCCCGGTGCGGCTCCGCATCCCCGGTGCGGTGCTGCCACCTGGTGCCGCTCCGCCGCCCGTCCCGCACGGCCACAGCCCCCAGCAGGGGCAGCTCCGCAGCGGTTTCGGGTGCGGGGTTCGGCGCCCCGGGGGCCGTGGGACGTGCCCCGCCTGCTCGCAGCTCGCAGGGACACCGCGCCGAGCTCCGCGCTTGCTTGCAGTGATTCGAGCTCCGAACTGCAGCAGCCACCGTAGGATAACGGTGGGAATAAGAGAGTTCCTAAATCTTCGGTGAGCTCGCTTGCCAACGGGAAAGTGTTGGCTTAAAAGCGCTGCAAGTAAGTTTCAAAGCAAAATACAGTTAAAACCTACTGGAGGTAGGGTTCGTAACTCTGTAACCTATGGATTAATTCTTCTTTCAGAGTGTCCATTAGGCATCCCTGGACAGTAAAATCACGTATATTAAGTGCAGCTGTTCATCTGCTGACGACTCCTAATTTCAAATTAATCTAAAAGCTACACATGCATTTAAAGCTAGTGTAGTTCCAAACTTAAATCTGCAATGAAACTTTGCCAGAAAGCAGGAGGGGTTCTTAATGTTAAGTCACTCCCTTTTAAGCAATAGACAACCGATTAAAGTAGAGGATAACCACCTCTCTGTAGAGACTCTGTAGATTCTCCTGCTACATTAGCAATTAAGGTGATGTTTCTTACAAATTTCTGTAATTAAGCAGCATCTTAACCAAGCTGTAACTGTTGAAAACTAAAGTTGCAGTGGAAACTGTGCTTTGTTATTTAACCTACTGCTATACTACTGCTCAGTGTTTACCAGTCTAAATCCTCATTTTCTACGTATTAAGATGCTTCTCATCCTAAAAACCTAATAGTATCTAAGTATAACTGCTTTTTAATGAGCTCCCAGTGGATCATACACAGGGCCTTTATGACATCTCTTCTCCTCTTTTGCTCTAGTCTGTCAAAATGATGAAGCAATTTTTTTAATCTCATAAACAATTGTAAGTTTTCTGCTTCAATCTTATGTTGATGGCATTTCTGTTTTACAGTAGAAAAAAAAAGTGGACAATATATGACAGAGGAATTTCAGGTTCTAAAAAGCAGAATAAAACTATGCTGTAGCAGAGGAAGACAACTGGTTGTGATAAAAGGAAAAACTGAATTAACTGAACTTCAAGCACATGCTATAATATAATACAGCAGATCAATTACTACAGTCACCTTGCCATTTCTGCACAGTAGAAATCGTGTGTGTGGAAGGTTCTAAGATACCTGTGTGTCACACTTCACTTTGGTATGTTCACACACAGCACTTTATGCGTGTCCATGAACAAACAAACAATACTGTGGGCAAAATGTAACTCTTGGAATGAAGTTTCCTCCATGGTTTTGCTTAGCTAACCTCATCTATGCACTTAAATACACTTGTATTCATGAAAGCCCCTAGGTGTCACAGTTTAAGCCAAGAATACAGAGGTTTTATCTATTTATTCCACCAACTTAGGTTTTCCTTCAATTTCAGCACCTTTGATTTGAGTGTTTAAATCAGGTATTTCAGTGAAGCATCCTCTCAGCCAGCAAGAAAGACGCTTCTGACTCCTTGAAATATGACATCAGGGAGAAGTCTAAGCTAGCCACAGCTCTTTCCCTGGATCAGAATGGCCCCAAACTATTACTGTGGAGCTTTTCTAGGCTTGCACTGACTTAAATCACACCTGAACTCAAAACAGACTGGAAGAAAAGCTACTGACAGTGAGTTACATCTCCAAAATTATAACATACCCACCAGAGTCAGAATGTGACTGTTTTCCAAGTAAATTTAGGATTATTTCTACAGCATGTCACCTTAAAATACAATGAAGGGGTAGGGGAGAAGCACGACCATGATTTCAGACATAATACAGAGGGGAATCATTTAAAGTGGGCTGGGCATAGGTTCACACTCATTGTGTGCCCATCAGAAGTGACACTGGGTGACTGCATTCCCATTACAAAATATACACAGCGACAATTATTCACTGGTATGCAGCAAAATGTGGCTAAAAATGTGCCATACCACTGGAGAAAAATACAGCACAGAAGTGGCTAGGATAAGACGTCAAGAATCCTGAAGAATAGAGAGATTTAGCACAGCAGAGATAAGAAAGGACTAAACTAATCATCTAGGCATATGAGGTCATCATAATTTTAATCTTCTACACAAAAGCACTTGAAAAAATGAAGTATGCAGATGTCAGTGCTCGGAAAATAAGAGCCTCCCTTTTAAAACTATCGATCTGAAGTGCGCACAGAAACAAGATATATAATGGGGATCAGATATGTACTGAATTTGGTCCTTGTTCCCTGTTGCATATTTGTTAAGAGATTTCTTTTTATTACTTTTTAATTCATTATTGTAAGTGTAATCTCAGTCAAGTCAAATCACTTCATTAATTAAAAGGGATTGAAAAGGTCCTTAGCTACCGGATTCCACAAAGGCCCAAAAGCTCAGGCCCGTTTACAGGAGGTCGTATTTCATTTGCTGCCTGTGTCAAACCAGTACCCGTCGGGCCTCTGCTGGGCCCCAGAGACGAGCCAATCAATGTCTGCTCGCTAAAGCCCCTCGTACGAATCCATTTAAGTGATGTGGATGCTTCCTGTCGAAAAAAGAAATGGTCTCTTGGTATCTCTGATAGAAATTAGCCATGAATTAAGAGAAGCACAGTTGTTTTGGAAGAAAGCCAGAACCAGAATTAATAGGCCATCTGAGCCTCTTGAGTGTTGAATCCCATTTGTTAGCAATTCTTTATGAAAGGTTTCCCCTCCCTACACCAGTTCTGACCAAACCCTGCACGCCGTCTCCTGAAACTAGTTAAATTTTAACCAGCTGGGAAAATATGAAAGGATACTGGCCTTTGTCAAACATAATTTTAGAAACTTGCTTCATGTTTGTACTACAATAACCCATTTGCCCTCTGTTTCCTTGAAAATACACTTTTCCTCATGACTCATCATCTCTCCGTGCTCAGTTGTAGCAGGATCACTGACACAGATGGAGTTGCACTAGTCATGAGTTTGGCTCAATATAATTTCAGTAATTTTGGCAGAATCTTATAAAGGCTTTCACTGTACATTTAATTACTATTGTACTGTGTGAATGGAATAATCCATCTTGCTGCCAATCCTCCTAGCCTCAAAAGCTTTGCATATAAGTTTAGTGGCAATGAAATTAAAGAGCTTTTAGAGATCTCATTTTAAAATGCTCTAGACTCCCATTTTTACTATAGACAATTCAGTTCATGTCTGGTTTTCCAAAGTTAGTTGAATTTTCTCCAATTTTTGGCGTCCAGGCATAAGAATTGCAGGTGGGGGAGAGTGCGGAGGAAAAGGGGGGGAGGGCTCATTTGTTTGTTTTCTTTCCAAAACATAACAAATTCTGGTCTAATTACTAAAACCTCCAGGTTTTACAGAAAACTGAGTGTCTATTCTTCTCAGAAAAGCTTGTGAGGACTTCTTGAGTGGGACATCCCAAAAATTCACTACTAACAGCTAGGCTGCTCAGTCCCTAAGCAAAGCTGTATGACCTGGAAGCAGGCAGTGATGTACCAGGTGAACCTCAGACTCACTATCCAATCACAGAGAAAAAGAAAACAAGCCAGCAAAAAACCCCCAGACCAAACGTAACAACACATCTATGTTCTCTTCAGCCTCCTTGTTTCTTTCAGAGTTTTGCTATACTTCCCTGAGGTATCATATTTCTCTTTTTAGACTGTAATATTTACTGTGGCCTGCCTTTTTCATTCTACTCTACCACCCCTGGAACAATAAGACATTAATCCAGGTTGATGCTTTGAATGCTCAGGCTATGCAAATCAATAATTTGATAATAATATTTATAAGCATATAATTGAAATGTGATTAGTTTTAGAATCATCGGCTAGCTCAAAGGATCTCACTCGGTGTAGTGAATACTTAGAGCAGTAAATGGGATTTTTAATCATTTGTTCAGAACCTGTTGATTTTGGTTATAGGGAAGGTTAAACCTGACCTTTATTGGCTTCTCTCCTGCAGACAAATAGGCAGTTTTACAGTTATTTGGCTCTTTCAGAAGCATACGCCCTGTGAACTTGCAGGACAGAGGACATAATTTGTGTAATTTAATTTTTAATTTTGACCGGGAAAAATTTTCAGGCTTCCGTAAACTGAAGCAGCCAAGTGATTATTTGGTACTTCCTGACTTCTCATTTGTTCTTATTATTTTCAAAGGCCTTTTTTTAACTGAATATATTTTGAAGAAGAAATAGCAGAATTTTAACAAATGACTCTGCCAGTCTTCATTCTAATTGCAGTATCATTTAATCATTTAGTAAGTCTTGGCAAAAATACCCCACACATTAGAGCATACAGAAGAATCTTGTAAACAACTACCCTGCCAGGCATCAGCTTTAATTCATTTTCACTTGATTTGCATTGTCTGATTTCATTATCAATCAGAAGATACCCATTTTTAAAACAGTCCACCATATTAATGCTCTTTTTCTCTGAAGGAGACCTTAGCATTTAATCATCCATGATTTGTTCATACATTTGGCACAAAAAGAAAAGCATACGACAATTTACTAACCACTTAGGGAGAAAGAAAAAAATTATATATTGTCTGTCATTATTGGGTTTTTTTAAGCTATTTCAAGACTGTGACTGTAGAATAAGGCAATGGACACAATTACATGGAAAGCTTTGAGTATAAATCATCATGAAGTGTCATGAAGACGACTGTCCCACACACCTTCAGCCAATGAAACAACGAAACGTGTCTTCATGACATGACCAAAGTGACAAACATTTAGAAACTCCTAAATATAACTGATATAACTGGTATAAATAGTCTCATGTTATACTACATGAGGTGTAAGCAAACCACAAGCTTCTTAAAAATCTCTTCTTCAGGTCACTGAAATCTCTTCAAAGATGCACTGTCTGCTCTTGCTTTGGGGACTGGGTCTGAGATTTTTTTACACATCAGATTGACAGAGATAAGGCAACAACAGCGTAGAAGCAGGAGGAGAATCATGTGCAGCAGCAGGACTCCACCAAGTGTTTCACCAGCTCAGTCAAATGCCTGTTCTCATCCTCACTCGGCAAAAAAAGAGAAGAGGAGAGGAAAGATACAATCTGTCCATCTGCACCAGTATTGACAGACAGGTACAAGCAGGAGTTCTTAGAGATAAATTGGGACAGAGGCTTACAGTAGGATAAAAGAGTTTTAATCACAATTATTTCCCAGAGCCCACCTAAAGACAAATAAAAGAACCTACAGCAGAACAAAGTGAACCATGAAGGTTTCACAGCTATTATTGCAATCTAAGGTCAAGGAACTAAAAAAGCAGAAATGGCTTTTAGGATTCCCAAATGCTGTTTCTCCTGCGTGTTTGACTCCGTTGCAATGCCAGGTGGTTCTTCTCAGCTTTGCAGTTCAGTGAAACAATGGTTCACAGAGCGTATACATGCACAATCTCCACAAAACACCTTGTTCTGGCAACTGCTTTGATTTGCTTCCATGAACCCTGTGCCAGGTCACAAGAAACCATCTATTCTGCCTGCTAAATGCACACTCGCAATCCCAGTTGCTACCCCAAAAGCACCATGCTCCAGCCCAACAGCTCTCTAGAGGTTGCAAAATACTGTATATTTGCACTTGCCCAGCACAGTTTGTCAGATCTCTTTTTTGTCTTATGGTCTCAAGCCAATTCTTTTCAAAGGGCTATTTCTGAGTTTGCTGTTCTTCCCCTCTTTCTTACCTCCCCCCAAGAGTATTTTAAGGGATTAATTGATTTGAAAAGATGTTGATGCCATTAATGTGACTATTATTTCTAGCATGGCTCTGACCACAGCACAGATAATTGTTGCAGAAATATATATGAGCCCAGCAACATAGTTTCAAAGACATCAAAATTGCCAAAACAGCTTAGAAGCCCCACTCCCAGTCCTGCCTTCAGAATTGTTTACAGAATACTTACTACAGGCTTCTACATTAAAGGTAAAGCAGGAGGCATGTCAGAAAGAAATGTCACTTGTCAGTAGTCAAAAGTGTTACACAAATTAAAGATATTTCATGACACAACGCAGCAGAAACACCAGCCTGCCTTCATATGGCTATAATCCTTTGGAAGGTAAGTAACACACACCATGCACACAGCAAGTTACTGAGGCACAGTATTTAAAGTATTTTGATTTTAAGCCACTTTTTTTTTTCCCAGCCAAATACAAAGCAGGTCTGAAAGCGAATAAGAGGCTAAGCTGGTAAATGGACTGAAGAATACTCCTGAAGCCTACAGCGACTCCCTAGATTTCAGTTTTGTGTCTTTTACAGGTACAAAGGGTAGAAATATTTTATCTCATCTTTTTCAGAAGTAGAATTCAGGTAGATACAGAGCAGTCTCCACTTCCTTAGCCATATCAAAGGCATCCCCAGAAAAGGTTTTTTAGCTTTTTGTAGTTTTCCTTTCAACAAAGCTGAATCATTAGAGCCTTCAGTTGGATCCCATATTTCCTGATAATTTATGCTGTGTTGAGGACAAAGCAGAAGAGCCCCTTGAGCAACTGAATTTTTGCATACATGCTTTAAAGACTGTAAATCATGCTATTAGTCAGATCCTTCTTATACCATAAAGGCAGACAGAAGTTTTGAACTTGTATTACCATCACTGAAGGCCACAGTGTGATAGCAAACATCATAACTATAGCTCGGAAGGGCCTTTATAACATAGGGAAGACAGAAAATTAGTTTATTCTACCTGCAATAAGCAGCACAACGCTTTCACTGTCTGCAGACAAGTAGTTCTGGAAACAGGAGGCCAAATAAAGCTCCCAAACATTTGTATCCTTTACACCTAATAGATCATGTGTCAAACAAATTTCTCCTATGGCTCATAAGGACTCTTCACTATGGGACAAGGATTGCACAGCAAACTACTCTGGGTGTATGGTAGGGCACTAGCAATGCTTGTTTTCATGAAATATCTAACAACTTAATATTTTGAGACCACTGTGCTTCTAATAATTTAATTCTAAGTTTTTTGGTGGAAGATGGGGTGCCAGAGAATAAATGCACAGAAAAAAACCATATCTACACACAGAGGAAAAGAAATCACAGATTGCTTCTCTAAGAAAAAGAGAATGGTAGTGTGGCTGCCACCCATGTCCTGCTAAGTGACTTTCTGAACTTTCAGCTTTACATCTTCAAAAGGTGTGACAGACACACACCTTGGCATCTTTCTGATGTTTAGAGTTCAACACATTGACTTCAACAGAATCTTTCTGCCAGCCTGACCAAAACACTGAGAGTATTTTGAGCTGCAAATGAGAGGGGAGATCTTCAGAGGAAGAGTTGCTGTCTGCTATTCTATGTGACATTGTGAAAGCAATTATCAGATGAAGGGAGACCCAAGCAGGAATCTTCTCAAATTTCCTTTGAATGTCTCTCTCAAGTAACTGCACTGTATGTTGTCCTATGCTAAAAAAAAAAAAACCTAAAACCGTCAAACCATACAAACAGAGTGACATATTGTTTGATTGTCATATAAGAAAGTCTTGTACCCTGTGGCATTTACAGCAACTTCAAGGTCCCTCTGTGCTTCCAGGGTAATTAAATAGACATTTATATACATATAAAATATGAGTCCTTCACTAATAAGGGACTGTGGCCTGTGGCATTTCAAGTCAAAGGTCCCAATTCAGCAAGACACTGGCAAAGTACAGAAACTCCATCCTATCACTGTTCAGCAAAACACTTGGACTAGCTTTTTCCAGAGTGCCCAAACTGCAAATGTGTCCTACTCAGGTGCCAAAAATTCTAGCTTCCCCCATTATCACCTAAGATGCTGTTCGGGTTCACTGGGAAATCAAAATAGTTCCAATGAACAGCTAAAAAGCAATTTTTCTTCTCATTAGCTTCCTTTCTCCCCCTTCTCCTTATGTTTCTTTGTTTCTTTCTCCTTCATGCTATAGCAAACTTTGGCAGCACTGCAGAATGCTGATGAGACACATACTTACTGTGTGAAATCCCAACAGCTATTTTTGGCCAATACCTGGCATGAACTGCCTCCTCTTTGAGGACCAAGGGAGTTTGCTTATCAGGCTCTCTTGAAGAGTTTAATGCTTCATTATGACTCGTCAAAAGGCTTGCAAGTTTTACAAAACTAACATCAAAGTAGTAACAAACTCCAGCAAACTCTTAAGCATTCCTAGCAGTAAGGTGACTTCTCCTATGAGAATATAAAAACCATAACAAAAGCATTTTTACTCCATTTCTAAAACAAAGATCAACACCGTATATGTAAAATGCTTGTTCGTCTACTTTGTCACTGTTTTCTTCTTTGGAAAGTGTTGGTCAAGAGTATGGCTATCACAAAAGCCAACTATATAGTCTTCCCAAGGTATTTCCAAGATCTGTCAGTCCTGACTTGTCACAGTCCTGAGACTGCCCCAAGAAAGGCCTGTCACTGACGGCCTCCAGTACTCTGTGAAAACATATCCATCACCACCCAAACTGAAGACCTGAAATATATTTCATAGAATCATTTAGGTGGGAAAAGACCCTTAAGATGATCAAGTCGTTGCAACCATAAAAGCATGCTGATCTTATTGCAGAGAACTAATTCCGTGACATTTGAGGTGTCCTTATGTCTGAAGATTTACAAACCAGTATTTCAAACATACTCCTGCTACTTCTGAACACCAAGGATCAAAAAAAACGATTTTTTTTTTTCATTCCATAATATACCTAGATAGATGATGCAGGAAATATTTGACTTAAGCTGAGCAATGATCGCATTTTTACATTTCCAAATCTCCAATTCATATTCAAAAGAGCAAAAATTTGGAACTACTGGCAAATAAGGTATGTTAAAGGTACCACTCAAGAGAAAGTTGCAGGTTGGAGTGTGGGAGCACTGGCAGCTCCCGTCTAACCTTTTCTGGTCACTAACCTACCCATTCTAAATACAACTTCAGAAAGAAAAAGAACTGAGGAGCAATTTGAAGGTGATTTCTAGAGATAGAGGAAGAAGCCAGACTCCTTTCACTCATCTAGAAAGAGCCTTCTAACCCTTTCCTCCAGGCCTTGAAAGCTTCTTGATAACCCATTTACTTCTTTGACATCTGAATCAAGTCTCCCAGGCTACTCCTACCATGGGAAGGGGTTTCACTGCTGCGAGCTCGGATCACGATGGTTTCTCTGTTTTGCTTTGTTAATATGATGAAACATAGTGGGTTTAACAGAGGGAACTGTCAGCAGGAGAATGTGCTTCATCCTACAGTCACCTCATTTCATGAAGTTTAGTCAGCAGCTGTATCAGAGCCATTTTAATTAAATAGGTCACTAAAAGATCCTCTTTTTACCTTGAAAAAGATGTGGTCAGGACTTTACCTGAGCTGACAGGTTTGAATTTCATTAGGACTTTAAAGTGGGTTGTGTTTTTTTCCCCATCCAAATACAACGAGCACCCATTTTTCAAAACATCGATACAACTATTTGCATAAAGTATTGATTAGAAGTCATTATGATCACAAAATGTTAATTACACCACTTAATTCCCAATCTGTTTGTACCTTAAGCTTGTTTGTGTTCAGCACAGAAGGTTAAAGCAAAAGTGAATCAGTCTTGGCTTTCTCTCTGGGGAGAATTTTTATACATGGAGGACTCCTACCCCATAAATTCCAAATTTTCTCTATGAACAGGCTTTTCCCCCAGTGTTGTTTAATAATTTTCCATACTATTTCAAACCCTTGGTCTACCCAGCACCAAACAGGTTCCTTACAGTCATAATTAATCTGTGGGTTTGTAAAAAGTAGAGAACAGGAAAGCATTCTAATGTGCCCCCACTACCAGGTGGAGGACATGGTTTCTGTGGGACTGGTGCAAACTCAGAGTGCTGAGCAGCTCCAAAAAGTCAGATCCTGCAGTGTTACTGATCTGATTCCATTCCCCACTTTCCATTTTACAGAACGTTTTATGTAATCAATTTGTGGAGACACTTTGATTCCTGCAGCATCATAGCTTCTGCTCCCAAGGATGGCTGTATCATGTTCACGCTAAATACTTAAACCAAATCCCATCATGTCATTTTTTGAGGGTGTTAGCAGCCCTCTTCCTCCTGTTTTCCAAGAAAAACAAAATTACTGTCATGTCTATATTTTCACCTGTGACTTCTCATCTTCCTCTGGCTGTCCAAGCAATTTGGTTTCTCAACCATTTAAAAACCTCTAAAAACAAACAAAACAAAGAGAAAAAAAAAACATTTTTCCCTACTCACTGGTATAAATGCTTCATTAAAACCACCTTTGGCTTGAGAACTCTTAAGGGAAAGAGTCTAGGTTGTCTGTATATAACCTAGCCATGGCTTGCAGTTGACTATACTGACAAGGATAACTGGGAAGAGGGAATTTTGCATTTTCTTTGCCCTGTTGGGTACAAAGAATTTAGCATTAATTTCATAATGTCATATCCACAAAGGAAGGAACTAAAAATTATATAATTAAAATTATCCATGAAGGAAATTATAAGTAACAACCTATTAAACCCCTAGGAAAAAAAAAATTACTTTGCACTATACAGACATATCCAGCAGCAGCATGCAAAGGATGTGCATTCACTGAAGGCAGATATTAAGTTACAATAGCACTCCTTATGATATGAAAGTTGGTGCCATATAGACACAGACAATGAGCCCACTTTCCCATCCCTTTTCTTAAACCACCAGCAAAGAATTATTATATTTTTAAAAAATATTTCTTGGATTGCAATACATGGTGTGTAGTATTTAAAGAAGTATGATAAAGGTCTGTTATTGCCTCGAACTAGAACAATAGACTGACTGTTGAACCATTCAGTCCTGACTGCTGCAGTGCATGGTTTGAAACAGTGATACATCCAGGTGTTTAAAGACTTTGCCACTACCTGAATCATCACTTCAATGTAACGTGACAGCCACTGTAATGGCTGTTATGAAATGCACCCAGAGGTCAGCTTAAGGAGGGTAGCTTTCCTGTATCAAGATTGCAGAATTCAGAATGCAAAACTTTATATTTTCACTGAACACGCTATTTCTCCACCAAAAACTAAGATAGTATTTGTCAGCTCCATGCAACATATCCACCATTTTAGCAAGACTCAAGTTACTGACCCTCAAGCCTTTTTCACATTTAGCCCAGACATTAGGTGTCTCTACAGATAAGTCTCCTCTTTTGGTCAGCATAAGAAACTGCAAAGTTCAGAGAAAACCACTGAAATGAAAGGCAGCTACTGAAGATTTCCAAGCTACACAGAAAACTTACCTAAACTCCGACTGAGTGCCTCTGATTTCCCATATATTGGTCAAATCAAGAAAATGTCAATGTGGGAAACAGTTCTGGAGCTTAATATACCCTTCTGAGACTATCAGAGCACTGTAATACTAACTCTTCTGAGAAATAGTTTGGACGCTGCGCTTGCATGACCCAAAGAAATCATAGATAAAATACCTGAAAAAGTTGTGTAATAACAGAACACATGTAAAAGTTCATGCAACAAAGAAAGATTTAGAATGAAATAGTTAAGACAGCGGCAGAACATTCTCCTGTCAATACGGCTGAAACTAAAGGAAAAGGCACTTTCTATGGGTTTCAAGTCCAAAGAGCTTCTTGAGTTTGTTTTTAAAACCAGAAACAGATTAGCAGTGTCTTCTGTATGAAATCACAGGGTCCTGTCCTAAACTTGGGAAAGCTGGCTCCACTAAGCTAACCAGAATTTCCAAGTAAAATTATCTACTGTAAGCTTTGCATGATAAAGGCCAGTAAAAAACAGGGCAAGGAAACTGCATAATTCTGAACTCAGAACTTCCTGACAGTTTTAGCTTTTGTAGTAGACTACTGAATTATAACAGCTAGAAAAGTAGAAGTATAATTTTAGGGGTTTGCCTTTTTAATTTGAAAGGTAAAAATAAATCTCTTTGGAGACCACTGTATTATAATAGATATAAAACAGATATAAACCAATAATCTTTGATATTAAAAGACATTTAAAAAACCCACCACGCCCATCTTTGAAAGGAATTTTGTGGCTCATAGGAACCATCTGGCTAAAAGTAATTGAGTGCATAATCCTTTACACTTGTATCCATGCCCTTCCAGCACCATCTCTTTAAAGATGGAAGTCTGGAGATCTGGCTCTAGGCCCAGTCAAAAAGGAAAAGCAAGTGAATAGAGCTGACAACCACACAGCCTAAGCCCAAGGCTGCATTAACTACTTTATATCTTCTTTTATACGGTCTTGAAGGCCAATGGCAACAGCTGATGAGAACCTCAGAGCCACAACTTCGATGGCATGGAGAAGAACAGAAAGAACTTGGGCTTGAAAGACACATCTCTGGCCTCCCACACATCCCCAGGGGCTGAAAGACTTGGGCAGGAATCAAACTATTCACTGAAAAGTTTTGTCTTGTTGCACTCCCTTGTTTCTGTGGGAAGAGATTATCTGCATGAGAAGTACCCAAAACACCAGACTATAAATATCTCCTCATCACTGGAAATCATGATCATCCATCAGAGGATTATCAAAGACTGGCTTATGAATGAGTCAGACTACAGACCTAATATCATTTATGAGTTAGGGCAGACATGGATATTTCATGCAGGTCAGACAAAAAGAGCATACGATTTTCTGTCATGATCATTTATGAGGTCCTGACCTAAATGTAACCTCTCTTCACAGTGCCTAAGACTTGTTTTCTTTGGTAATTCCTGTGAATTAGCTTTTTTGCTTAGCTGTCTAAACTAATTTTTATCACATGTAAAAGCCTTTTCGTGAAGCAACAGAACAGCTTTGCTTCTTACCTTTAAAAATCTCTCCTTTTTTTCCCTGTATATTGATACAATTTCATAGTGAGGACAATTTTACATAAACTATTTTCCACTCCACTGAATGTTATGTCGCTCTACATGAATATATTTCTTGGTGGATGCCAAGGCAAAATATTGCTATAAAATGCTGTATTTTCATAAATGCTATTCTTTGACTTTTTAATAGATTCATTCCATGCATACTATCAATACCAAGTCTTACTGATGGATCTGTATTAAGCTGCCAGCATAATTTCCTCTGCTGTCCCCAGAGCCTTCACCTATGAATCAAAGGGAAAAAAGATCACTGGCTCTTCTGTATTTCAAGGCAATGAAGTGATCAAGATGGAGGAGAAGCTCCAGTGATTTGAAAAACTCCAGTCAGTAACACAGAAACAGAGAAAGGGAATTTAAGAATTAAAAGTGGTAAGTGGGAAACAGGGATTTTTTTTATTTTCTTTTGGTCTATTTTTTTTAAAAAACAGCCATTGAAATAACAAGACAGAATGGCCAAATTCAGAGCCATTTGTTGACATGGATAAGTTAAAAAGGAATAAGTCAATGCCAGGTGCAGCTGTAAGTTTCCAACAGCATATGAGAAAGCCCTATAATAATAATGCTAATAATGCAGGAGATGAAAGATAGCATGACTTTACCAAATATGACTACTTTTAAGTATCATTTGGCTCAAATTGGACACACATTTTGTTCTCTTCTACATTATTTTAAATTTAAATTTTGAGTAATTGAGTCCAGGGTTATATTCCTCTAAAGGAGACTAAAGATCAGTGCTGCCTAGACTTGTTTCTGGAAAAGGCCCAAGAGTACTAGCAATAGCTACATATTTTATTCTATCTTTACAGTATGTTGAGAGCAATTAAACAAAGTGCATTAAATCCAAATGCAGTGACTTTGATTCTACACTAACATATATCTAAACCAAATTTTTCCTTGGCTTTTTAGAATATGTGACTATCAATATGCTCTCATTTGACTTTGTCCATTTTGTAACTGTCTAGTTATATTCCTTTTAAATGTACCCTTTATGCCTTATCAGTCTCCCTGGCCTTTTATGTTTTCTGAAACGTCATAAAAACTTCTCCCTATTTTTAAAAAGGTATCCATTATTACAGAGATTACATTGAACTTCTGAGATGCAAGTTTTGTCACTTTCTGGAAATAACAAACCCATAAAACTGTATTTTCAAGCTATACTGTGTCTGTTCTGAGCCACTGCCAAATATGAAACAGCAAATAACGCATACTGCCTTTAATCATCACACCTTGTGTGATGATTACACAATAGCACAAACTGAGGATAGATTCAGAAACAGTTCTGTCCAACTTTCTACTTACTCATGAAAATTGTCACATTTTTAAAAGCGGTACCAAAATGGTTCTGCTAATACAGCCTCATATTAGGAACAAAGACTTGGGAAAAAGATTTTGGCCAATTCCTGTTCTATCTTATACCTCCTAACATAATTAAGGACAAGAAGGGTGTAAGATCTTCCTGCTTGCAGGAGAGTTCTGCAACAAGACTTCATATCTAGAAACTACAAAGGCAATAAATTTGCATTTTTATTTGAGTTACTATAAAGTCAAATCTCACACAAGGCATGAGCTAAATATCAAGGAGTTCGGGTCTCCAGCTGCTTTTAGTCCATGCTGCTCAATGGTTTATACAGACCAGTGAACACCTAGCCCTTTGTGGGGCTGTAAGCCTATCCCGGACAGACAGGGAGGACATGACACAAAGCAGTCCAAATGCATTTGATCACACCTATTCCCTAATGTGCAGTCCTCTATAGTTTATTTGTGAAGTTCATTGCCACAGAAAACACATGATCTTTTTGAGAAAATCTTTAGCCTCCATCTTTAAAGACTTTTAAGGCATGGGGTAGGGGAGAAAAGTTACAGCAGTAAGAAAGGGAGACATCTCCTAAGGACCAATAAGTATCATATTAAAGCCTCCCATGCACATGAAGTTTAAAACACAGTTATTTATCACCCGGATTTTGTTTTTCAAGCTGAGGCCCCACCTCACAAAAAAAACAAGGAAGGGAAATACATTCACAAGAAGCAATTGCTTCAGCCTTGGAAGATCAACCAGAAAATCATTAGGAGTGCACGCAGCTTATGTCAATTTGCATAACATTACCTATAATATTGTGTTATTTTATTTCTTAAAGAGCCTTTGATTCCTTCATTTGTGAAAGAAATGACAGCTCAGAGGTGTTTGCTGATGGGATGTTTGAAAGTTCTCTCATGGTGTTGTGAGGTGCCAGCTGAAATGGAGAAGAAGGGGGGTCATTAGCAGTAGCTGCACGTACTAATTAGGTAGTCACTGGCCATGTATCATAAGCTTTGACTTAGTGCACAGGAAATTTCAGCTTGTACAGTTTAAGGTCTCCATCATCTCACTTCATATTATCCAGTGATGAAATCTTTATTCCTAATTAATACTGGAGCTGCAGGGAAATCTGAACAACCTGCTGTCCGGTGAGCGTACTTTTATGTCCCTATTAAAGCTATTAATCTGGGAACAACGTGTACACGTGTGGGCTGTGGGGCACAAGCTGTGACTAGAGCTTCAGAGTCATTGTCATATTCAGCCAAGAGTGGATCCTAAACAATTCTGCTGCCAAAGGGCTAATCTAGTCCTAAAATGCTTGAAAAGAACAAACAGCAAGATGGAATCAGGAAGTTTTATTTCCCTTAGTTTGGCATTGAGGTAATTAGTATTGGAATACAGACTTTAGAGTCTTAGTATCCATAGTCCAGAAATGCTATTAATAAATTAGAGATTAAATTAATCTTATTTGAGAACTAATTTTAATGTTAATAATGTTGCTAATAACCAGACACTGGACCTGGCAGGCATCTTTGTAGGTTTCTTTTTCACTAGCCATTTTTAAACATCTCTTCTAATAGTTTTCCTGTACAGTAAGATTCTATATTAGTTCCAAGCTGTACCTTACATACAAGCCTATTTGAATCTTTCTCTTGTCCTATTCTTGTAATGCCTGCTGGAATCCATTTGCCTCAGTTTTACTGCAGCCATGTAGCAGTCTGATGTTTTCAAGGGTTTTGTTGTTTGTTTTTTTTTTCTTAAAAGTGATCTTACATCCTTCTCTAGGCAGGACTGCTAAAAAACTGCTCTAGCACATGTTCTCAGCTTTTGGATTATCACTCCTAAACACTTTGCTCTGGGTTGTTTTTAACACATTTAACATGTCTACGCAGGTAAACATGTTTACTTTGAATTCTATTTTGCATTGAGTAGTCTCTTACTGAGAGGTGACCAAGCCCAACATTTTCCTCTTTCTCCCTCACATCACTATTTTATAGTTCTTCAACACCAGTACTTTCAGCAAAACTGAGATGCTTTGTCCAAATAATTGTCCATGCATTTTAACTTGCTACTATACTATTATATATCACAAACAGAAAGTTACTTCAGAGTAAGATAGAGCTAGGTTTTCAAATATTGGTTTTCATTTTTTTGCACATGCAATTATTTTCTGACACAATCTATCTAAATAGCTGACTGCACCTCACTATTATTTACAGAGGCCCTATAGAGGCTAGGCTGAAACTGTAGTCCTAAAGGTCTAACCTGAGCCTCAAAAAACCCAGGATATTTAGAATTAGTACTTATTTTGGCGTATTACAACTAAGGAGTATGACAAACAATATGCAATATTATCAGAATTCATAATTCTCAAGCCCACAAAAGGATGAATTACTGACACATCAGTCTCTGCTGTAGAGCCTTCTTTGTCAAGATTTCCTCATTTTTCCTATTTGATGCTTTTGACAATTAAAAAGCCTTATAAGCTAAGAGTACTCAATCAGAGAAGATCAGGATATATATATATGTTCACAAGTTTGCTCCTTCACACAAACCCCACCCCCAACTTCAGTGATGCAGAGAAACACCATTTTTTGTCTTTTCCTCCAGTTTGCTTCCTGGTAATTTTATTTGATTCCTCTTAATTTTTCCACTGGGAGAGACAGATGGGGAAAACTTATAAAGAAGATATTTATAATCCAATCATCATTGTTAGATTCTCTCAGCCTCTCCCCTTTTCATTATTAACAAAAAGAACAGGGTTAAACTATAGCATCTTTTAATTAAGTAAGGACAATATACCTCCAACATTCCCTAGGTATAAGAAAGACTGTCTTTAGGAGCAAAAGTGTGTTCCTATGGCCCACGTTTGTTTCTTGACATTACTACACTCAAAAAATACAACTTAAATATTATGGACACATGCAAATATCTATCCTTGTCACAGCTGCCCTAAGCAGTATTATCTACAGTATTTATCTGCTTTGTAAAGATGTCTGCAATGTAAGTAATCATAAAGCAAGTTGGAAACATGACCTCCATCAATCTACAGTACATGCAAATGCTTAATTTAATTTTTCCATCAACTTCCAAATGAATGAGGCTCATTGTATTGAAAAATAAAAACAGCTTGGCCTTTGACTTCATTTGAGATTACTTTTCCACATTAATGTCCTCAACGGTAGAGTTGCAGGCTTTGGAAGAACTGGATGAAAGATGTTCAGACAATACCTGTTTTATCTTTACACTTTTCCATCCACACTTAAGGTCAACAATGCAGAGATGAGTTTAGAGTAAGTACATATTCCAACATCAGCACAACATGCCTCAGGGAGAACTGAAGGCATCAGTGGTAAAAACTTACTGACATGTATTGTCGAAGAAGAAGAATATATGCAAAGATCAGAACCTCACTTCCAGTGTGCACAGCCTAAGTAACACATTGGTGGCCTCATCTCTTCTGCTAACAAGTTTTTCATATTTAGTGTTCCTGAAGAGAAGCATTTAATTAAGCACAGAGATTGAGAGAGGCTGTTCACTGTGATTTGAATTTCATTTTGTTTTGCGCCCATTGTCAATGAACATAAATTGTAGAGCTATTAAAGATAGAACTCAGTCAAAGTTTCACACTGCTTAAGTAAAGCAAAAGGGAATTTAACTACACACATATTGACATTGCAATTAGCCAGGATATATGACTGCAGTGTACAGTCATATGTGCTAGGCTTAATCAAGCTAATTTAATCAACAGAAGGGAAGACACAGTAGAACAGGCTTAATGCAAGCTTAGGGCAAGCAGGAAGCCTATGGAGCCTATGCTGCTCTCATCCATGCCTCCCATGTGTACTGGTTTTCAGAAAGATGGTTGCAACTCCTCAGTCCTTAGGGAGGTTCTGTGCCCTACACAGACAGTGGTGAGGGGGCCAGGTAGGCAGGAAGGGGGCTAATTGATGTCAGCTGGTGAGATGCACTTGCTGGTCAGGTTGGGAAGACGATGTCCCCCGCTCACCTGCCAACTTATGCTTTCCATCAGAGCAAAACAGGAGGTGATGCAAGAGTCAAGTGTTGGGCTCAGTGCTATCACACTGGGAATATCCACCTAGCCAGGTGACAGATCTAATTCCTGTGTTCATCAGATTGTGCAAAGAATGTCATTACATTCAGTTTTTGTCCCAAACAGACAAAGTCCGCCACATTTACTCAAGAGGCACAGAAGAAAAAAGCCCTCATGTTAAAGGAGTGATAAATAAAATAGATGCATCTCTGACAGTGCCAGCATCTGGAGACATTACTATTTTAATATTTACTTTGTCCGAAGTGTTTTATTTAAAAAATGTTTTTCTTTCTCACTTCTGTGAAAAAGGAAACATGATGTAGCAAAGCATTTTTACAGCTTCACGGTTAATCATGTATTTCAGAATAGTAAATGATGTTCAGAAATGAGCCTGGCCCCAGTGGTGGTCAACAGCAGATGGGAGGGTAACAGATTCTACCCACAATGTCACATCAGAAAATGAGAAAGGGAATACATGTGAAAAACTTGATGGCAGTGATGGAAGGCTCTGGATGGTATACTGTGAAAGAAATATTACGGGCTACAAACCTCTTAAATTCCAAGAGTTTAGAGAGCCTGATTTAAAATCTTTCCTCTCATGGGAAGTGAACCAGCACAAGAAAACGAAATAAAGTCAGCTTTTCTTGTCCTTCTAGCACAAGGAAACAAAATAAAGTCAGCTTTACCAAATGAACACATCTTGCTTGGCCTAAGGAATTTGGCAGGCAAAGCTTCAGGTATAGTCGATTTATGCCACTCTGGCTTTTGACTCATTAGCAGACTATTATTCTCCTTCATTGCCCATGATATCTTTGTTTTAATGTCAGAATAACTTACAAAAAGCACCAAACTGAGGACAATGTCTATAGGAAATGTCTTTCTAGCCTTTCCAGGGCATATTAGGCAGCTGTGTGGCAAGTTGTGACCACGAAGAATAAATATAGAAGGTAATCCACAAAGCCTTTCCACCAAAATGGTTTCTTTAAAGGCATCAGAGCTAGGAACTGCCTCAGATTTCATAAAGAAACACGTTATATTTTCAAGGAACAACAACAACAAAAAGTGAACACTTTGATTTCTTTTTTTTTGAACAAATCATTAGTTTATTTGCCTGCCTAGCTCCAAGCAAAACCATCCCACTCTATATATTTTTGAGTTTGTATAAGGCTGCATACCTTCACCCATTTTTGCTGCTCAGACTCTTTCCTTCACGAATTTCCCACTGTTCTCAGTAACATTTCATTTTCTGATGGGTGGTACAACCCTACCCAGCATCAAGGCAGGATTCGTTTTCACCAGTGATACATTTATACTGGGAAATATCTGATTTGAAACAAACAGCACCCAGACAGAAGCAAAACTCCTTTCAACAACTCATTTGAATCAATTTAGGCCCTTCAAATAAAAAGCTTAAAAAGTCTTTTTAGCAATCCCTCTGCCTTTCTGGTCTCTAGCTGTTCTGTATTCACACTAGTTTAGAAACATGCCCAAGTGAGCCTTCTTTAACTTGCTGGCTATGAACTGGCTGCTTAGCTCTAATCATGGTTAGCCTGTTTGTCTCTCAGTGCTGCTCTCACTGCTTCCACCAAAAAGTTTTCAAATCTGGAAAGTTCACCAAACCTTCCCAGTCTCCCACTCTCATTGTTCCCTTCTCCCTCCACAAAGGAAGAGCACATTTCAGAAAACGGACACCCCATGACTGAGAACTTGGAAAACATCCTGCAGAAAGTTCAGTATCAGACAATACACAGAGAAAAGAGAAACAGCTGCCACTTCCACCAGCACAAGTTATTAATGACCTTCAGAGTAACCCAACACCAGAACAGAGAGCAGCTTTTGTTAGAAAAGGGGATATCATATACTGGATAATCATATACTGTCAAAGGACCTCAGATCCGTGCAATTCATTGCAGGAGAATGCTAGTAAGAGTTTAACACGCTTTGAAGACTAATATACAAAAATCAAAACCAGGTTGATGTGGTCATTTTAAATGCTTGAGGTAGGCACTATCCAATATCAATTCAGATACTTAGGTTAAAGATTGAGGGCATATTTGTAATATACTTATTTACACATTAGCACATTGTAGGTAGCAGAGATTGAGTAAGTGTTTCCAAAAGAGGTGGTTTGTTTCTTTTTTTTCTTCTACAGATAAGAGAAAGGAAATATGATAACATTCTCTTTGCATTAGCAACAGGTATTACTATGTATGGCAAGGAGAGAAATAAAGACTACAGCACACTCTTCGGTGCAGAAGTCTTCCCAATGACCTCATACCCCAGTGTTTTAGAATTCAGCACTGGAGAGAAGTGATAGCAGCAAATACAAATGCACAGAAGGATACTGAGATATAATATCTGTTATCAAAATCATAGGATACTAACTAATGTCAGGATGACCAGGAAAAAGCCTGACAGGCCTTGCAGCATGAAGGGAATTGATCTCTAATTTTCAGTATGTGGCAGTGACACAACACTAAATACATGATTATAACAGGGGAAGTGAAGTTTAGTTACAACCTCTTTACTAAAAATACTATTCCATCTCTACTTAATGTAGCCTCTTATTACATTAAGATATCACCCACCCTTAATAACAATAACTGCATATTGTTTCAAGAACTTGTTTTTCAAGTTACACCTGAATTTATGTGTGTAGAGTGATAAAACTACTTCATCATCCAGACTCTTTTCTCCAGGAATTAAAAATCCCTAAAACATATTTCTGTTCCCAAGACACAGTGAATATCCTGCAACTTCCTCTCTCTCTCTTTTTTCAAAACTTCTCTCAAACAACTTCTAAGTACATTCTCTTTTCTGCACTGGCAGTAATCTGTCTTCTCACATCAGACAGTTTTGGAACAATCTGGTTCATTTAAAAAAATTCAGCAGAAAGGGCTGCAAAGGTGTTTTCCACCGTTTTGCTAAAAATAGAAACCATTTTATTATTCACTGCAAAGTTCTTCACCTAGAAATGTAAAGCAGAATCGTTAGAATCAAGGTTGGAAGAGACCTTTAATATCATCAAGTCCAACCATCAACCCAGCACTACCACTGTAACCCCTGAACCACATAACTCAGCACTGGGTCCAGACACCTCTTGAACACCTCCAGTGACAGTGACTCCACCACCTCACTGGGCAACCTATTCCAATGCCTGACTACCCCAACAGTGAAAAAATTTTCTCTGTTGTCCAGTCTGAATCTTGTTTGTCTCAGCTTAAGGCCGTTTCCAGAAAGTAGAGAGCCCTGAATCAAATCAAACAAGTTTCGAATATTCTTCTTCCTAATATTTAATAAGACTGAATTCATAACACCAGTTTACAAAACGCAATTCAGTTCTTAATTAGGCAAACTGAAAACTCCTAGTTTGGAAGCATGCAGTAGTGTAGCCTGTTAATCTCAGCATTCTTTGCTTTTATTTACTGTCCTTTCTCCATCCCTTTGTTTCGGCTAGGTAAACTCCAGAGGCTTTATACTGGGTTTTTTCCCCCTCACTTTTTCACTCCCACTAAAGTAAAAGATGACAGGTAATAATATAATGTGTGGTAGAAGGAGAAATGCTGACAGACATTGTGTTACTTTGCTTCAATTAGGCTCTAATTACTTCTTCTCTTCAATTAGAAAATCACATGAACCAATTATGCCAGATAATATGTGCTTATCCTATTCAAACTGCACAATGGGTAAGGTCTATTCACATTGATTATCTTCAATTTATGCTTTTAGCCTTTTTTTCCCTTCTGTCTGCATGGCCCATTACAGTTTTAAAGTGGAAGCTCTTAAGCAGTTCACAGTATTATGATATCATTCATAACAATTGTTATGTTTTGATGGAAGAAAAATTTTGATGCCTTGAATGCAGAGTGGAAAATCTCTTTGGATTGAATGTATTCCAATTTTGCTATTTTGGTTAACAATATTCCCATGGTTTTTTAAATAAATATGATACAATGCAGTCTACTGTTAATGGGCAGAGCTCAGTGAAACAGTTGGTTCTATGGGAACAAAGGCAGATTTCAAAACCAAACACAGGGTATTGAACACAAGAACTGCTCATTCATTGTCAGCACAGAGGTATCAGTCCTAAAAGCCCTATCAGGCCCCATTTGTGAATGATCTACAGAGTGTAAGGCAATCAGCAAAAGCAAAGTGACAAGCTTAAAACCTAGAAGTGAAGCCATGTTTCCCTGTAAAATAAAGAGAGGAGAAACATGATGTACACCCTCAGCAGTCAAACAGTTCAATAGGTCTAGGTGAGCAGAAAATGGTAAGAAACAACACTGAATACTAGAAGCAACTTACATATTTCACCTCTTCTTTTATAAGAATGTAAAGGATTATGCTGATACATGGTTTTATCTATCCTTGCACTTAACTTGTTTTAATAATACTCCTTTTTAATAAAACTCCTTTTAATTCTCCAAGCACTAAATAGAGAACACACCCCTTGCTGTCCAGCACTCTCCAGAGATGGCCAAACACCAGGTAAGCTTCAGCTGATTCCTATCTCAGTGACATGACACCTATCTCAATCACTGGGAATCTTTCATGCTTAGAACACACAAACTCCACTCACACTGGTTTGCTTGAATAGATTTTATATGCAAAGAGGAGAACTCTATTTCCTGTAGAACAAAATAGATACAAAAAGACAACAACAAAAAAAAAACCGAAAACAACCAACCAACCAACTACAAAAACAAAAAAACCCACACCAAAGAAAAAACACAGAAGTTCTCAAAACTGATTTTCTTCTTTCTCTCACTGGGATGGGGTAATGAGCCTTGGAAGCTCAGTCATCCCAGAAAAGACTTCCAGACACCACTAAAAGCATGGTGCTTCCTCTGCTACACAAGGCAAACAAATCCTTCTCTCGAAGGAAGGAAATAATTTCAGAGACTACTGTTTTAAGCATGAATTGTTAATTTTCCCCTATGTGCCTCATCTACTGCACATCATGTGCCATTTCATTGTCCAGTCACTCAGTCTTATAAGGTCTTACTGCAATTCCTGATAGTTAGCTCTTGTCCATACTACTCTGAACAGCTTGGTTCGTTCTTGGTCCATACATTCCTCTTCCTAATGTTTGGAGAACATATCAGTTTAAGGCCTCTTTTAGTTTACCTCATTGTATTTTGAAATTCATCCTCATTTATAACATCTTCTATTTTCTTAATTTAGATTCAATCTCAATTTTTAAAAAACTGTTTTTCCTACTACCAACATTTCTTGCCCTAACATTTAGCTACATCAATCACTTTTTACTCCTTTCTCAAGTCTTTCCACACAGATGCTGTGTATCAGCCCTCTACTTCCAATAATACATTGTTATTAAGTGTCATCGGAGCTACATGCAGGGATTTAATTCTTTTAGATGTCCCTTTTAGCTTCTTTTAGAAGAGACTAGTTCAGGTGGAAGGGTCCTACAACTAATATCTAATCCTACTGCCTGACCAATTCAGGGCTGACTAAAAGTTAAAGCCTGTTATTAGGGGCATTGTTTAAATGCCTCTTAATCACTGGCAGGCCTGGGGCACAGACCACCTCTCTAGGAAGCCTGTTCCAGTGTTTGACTGTGCTCTCAGCAAAGAAATGCTGTCTAATGTACAGCCTAAGCCTCCCGTGGTACAGCTTTGAACCACTGCCACATGTCCCACCACTGGATACAGGGAGGAGATGAGCACCTCTCTCTCTACTTCAAGTTCTCAGGAAGCTGTAGAGAGCAATGATGTTGCCCCTCAGACTCCTTTTTTCCTGACTAGACAAACCTAAAGTCCTCAGCCACTCCTCACAGGACAATCCTCCCAGCCCTTCCACCAGCTTTGTTGCCCTCCTCTGGACATCCAAGGACCTTCATATCTGTCTAAAATTGTAAAGCCCAGAATCACCTATTCCGTTCTGCTCCATTAGTCATCATCATTCAGTGAGCACTGGAGAACAATCAGTAGGGTAAGGTTTCTAAGGTAAGTGGGACAAATCCTGAAGCTTATTTTGACATTCACAGTGAGAGCCAGGAGAGTAGCTCAACCTAGGCACTTAAATTCTTGATGGGTATATTAAATGAGATTAATTTCCAGTGTATTTTGAATACATTATAATAATTTTAAATGGAATTAAAGACTAAAGACTTAAATAAACTTGGGATGATCCAGCCATTTATATTTTATTCTAACTTCCAGTCAAGTATACTAGCAATGAAGACTGTGATCATAGAATCATTTAGGTTGGAAACAACCTTTAAGTTTATCAAGTCTAATCATTAATCCCGCCATTATAGTCCTATACAATCTTATAATTGTACCTAAACTAAAATTATTATATGGTACAATTGTACCTATTCGTGCTTTTCCTGAATATTTTAACAGAAGTAGAAAGACTGATCTGTGTATAACACAAATATAAACACCTAAGGTATGAAACTGAACTATTTTTACATGTGGCATACACACATTCATTCTCAAAAAAGAAAGCTGCCCAGGAATAATAAAATCATACAGCTGTGAAATAAAACCAAGGTAAAAATTAAAGAGTTAAACAAAGGCAAGCTATTTTGTATAACGTTATGAACATGAAATGTGTATTTGTCAAAATGTAATTACAAAGAACTCTTCATATTACATGATATAATGAATGTCATAATACAAGTTCAAACATCACAGGGAAACTAGTTACCTATGACAGGCAGAATCATTTTTCACTGAATTATAACTAAAAGATGTAAAAACTGAAATTTTGTTTGTGAGACTCTACTATTCTAAAAACTTGCTACAGAATTATATATATTTTAGGTAAGGCAAGCCTGTATTAAAAAAAAAAAAAGTTTGGCTAACAATATTCTCAGCAGTCAAAGTGTTCTAGAAAGCTCAAGCTTTGAAACAGCCCCCCTCTCCATCCTACATCTTTGAAGTCCAAATCTAGGTCCCACTAAAGTAAAGGTCTCACAATAACCTGCTTTCTCTGACAGCAGAAGGGAAAGCAGCCAAGTGAGATAGAGTTTTCTCACAAAATTTTTACAGTGGCAGAAATTAAAAAAAAATAATATCAGATGCCAAGAGACTTCCAGTCCATCTGCCAGATCAGAGACTGGAGCAAGTTTAAATGACGACCAAAACTTTTGGAAGCTGATGTGAGCAGAAGTATTCCTCTTCAGAACCTTCCTTCCACCCCTTAAAATTCAATAAAATTCACAGAGTTCTGCTGAAGTTCAAGAACACTTGTCTAGCATTTTGGAATTATAAAAGTGACAAAGAAACAGAAGTTAAATTTTTTAAGATGCTTTTTGCACTCAAGAATTTAAACAGATTTGTTTTGAAGATGAGGCTTTCATTTCTCAACAGCTCACACCTCTTCTTCTTTTGATGGACATCAAATATGTCAACTTGATTGGAGTGACTACAAAGCCTTTAGAACTGTTTGCACAGAATCAGACTGAATCAATTGTCCCATCTCCTTTTAATGACAAGAGTCAATTGCTGTGAATTATCTTAAAAAGAGTCAGCTGGACAAGCCAATTGCTTTTGTCTGAGCTTGGACACTTTGGCCAGGAGAAATGTAAGAAAGGTCGTTATTTGTTTTAAATATGAAGGCTGTTATACCACATAGAACTGATAAAGTTATTTCTCTCACCTGCTAAAAGTAAACCACCAAAAAGTAATAACTTACACTTTCTGTCATTATACTGGCTTCTATCCAGAAGCAGAAAGAGCAGTACCAACAGTTCTGTGAGTAGGTTATTTTATTGCTAAGGAAAATGAAATCCTTCTCTCTAATCCAAAGGGCTGCATTAGTGGAGAGGTCATACAAAAAGGGCTTCTATCGAGTTCAGGCACGCTCGTACCTTAATAGAACTGAAAGTTCTCTGTATGTCTCTTCAGCAGTATTATGTGCTCTCCAATTGGTAAGAATAAGGAGGAATAAAATTAGTCCTTGCCCATAGTTGCAATTGTTTTGGGGCAGGTACACTACAGCAATAAATACAAGACCAGAGACATGAGGCAGCAATTCAGAAGGAAAAAGTTACCATGCACACACACAAAAAAAAAATAAAAGAAAAAACCACAGGTTTTAAAATGCATGTATGCAAATTCATGGTATCTTGGGTATTCATAACAGTGTAAAGTGAAATGCAGTTTATGAACATGAAGTATTCTCATGGTTGGTTTAAACTATTGTAAATTGCACTGCATTTACCCATTATAAATACTACTTAAAAACAATTATGACCCATAAGTAAATGCTTTTGCTTGAAATGTTGCTTACTATGGAAGGCACTATACCTTTATCATTCACCTTTAAGTTTCAGAAATAGATTACAAGAAAGGCAGAACTGAAATGTTTTGCCCATGAAAAGAATTCAAGTATGTTAAGTCTTTTCCTGGATACTACATTTATGGCATCAGAAGAATTTTTGCATGGAAAGGGAAACAAACACTCACACAGAAGTCAGAAGGGATCAAGCAAGATGGCAGGGAAGCAGACCCAGAAGGAGCATAAGACAAAATCCAAGAACTTTATAACATGCGTATTTCCTAGTTTTAGGTATGAAAAAAATTTGAAAGATTTGGGCTTTAAATTTTCAGCTTAAATGAAAACTTAGTTATGCTAAAAAGTCAGCTTTGAAACAGATGACTTGAAACTAGTTTTAGCACTGAAAGGAAAACAGGTTGTTGCAATTCAATGGAGAAAAATAGGATTTTTCTATGTAGACAAACTCTGCAGTGATCAATCAATCTAATAAAGTAGCAGAACTGGTTTGGAGGACTTATGCTTAACAATTATAATTATGGAACAGTATCAGTGATGAATACTCAGTGTTGTGAATACAATAGTATTGTATTTTTAGACCACTGTATAATTTCTGGGCACACTTTGATGATTTTGCTGGCTACTCACCTATTTTATAAATCAGCAGGAGATTTGACAAGATGAGAAAAAAGTTTCCTCCTCCCTAGATTTATATATGTTCAGTTATATTCATTGTTATGCTGTTCTGAACAACTTACTCATTGATTTATGGTATGTGCTCTGTAAAACCTTTTTAATGTTTTTATGTGCCCTGCATGTATCTCTTACTTTAAAAAAAACGCAGTAAAATTTCAAGAACAGTTTCAGAAATTAGATTCAGCACAAAAAAAGTTATATAAATTGCCTCTTTTTCACAAAATTAATACACATCTATTTATTCCTTATTCTTCATCCTCAGGGAAATGAAGGAAACACCAATGGCTTACATCATGTGTCAACACAAAAACAAGCAAAAAGAGTTTAAATGGAGCAAGAAGTGACTCCAGACTTCAGCAGGACAAAATTTTTCAGAGTGTCCCATAGTTCTACAGGTTTCCCCCCAATCTCTCTTGCTGAAGACATCTCAGGTTGTCTTCATAATATCTGCTCTCACAGGGAGAAATTATGAAAAAGGAGGCAGGCTTAGAGTACTAAGCCAAATTAAATTTATATTCATATGTTCTAAAACTGTTTGGATCTCTGTCCTTCGCTGCCGGAAAGGTTAAGGGCTTCTCTCTCTTTTAGTACCTTTCTCAGAAAAGGGTACACTGGAAATGAGCCAGTATAATCCTCCCTCTCTCCCAGGGTTAGGTCAGAATTTTCCCTCTTTCCCATCAGCGAGGCAGAGGGAACAGATTCTAAGGACCCTATGGATGGTACCTTCCTTTTTTTCCATGCCCCTCTGAGCAACAGATGGGCTGCTCAGCTGGTTTACTGCCCTTTGTCTCTCAGCTATTTTCCTTTCTTACCCCTGAAAAGCAGCTGAAAGTTAAGTATAGGGAAGAAGAAATGCGCTGTTGGTAAATTTGAAAGAAAATAACACTCACAAATTCTTTCATAATTGTACCCCCTCTAATGACTTAAAGCAGGTGCCACTGCAATACCCCACTCATTACCCTGTAAGGTTTTAATCTAAAATATTGTCAGTGCTTTTTTTTTTAAAAAAAAAACATTTAATTCCTTAAATAACTTTTTCTATTTCTGGGCATTTAGCCCAACCAGTCCTTAATGCTATTGTAATGCAAGTAATAAATAATCATTCCCTCTCCACTGACTAAGAAAATAATTGTTCCTATTTCACAGTTGAAAAAAAAAAATTACTTCCCAGATTCCCCAGAAAGTCTCCTTGAGCCTGTCAAATGCCACAGCCACAAGACTCCTTTGCTTCTTTTTAAGATATCAGGTGACTTCCCCAGTTCCATCAGAAGTATGAGGCATTCTACAGAATGAAGCCACAGGAAAAAGCAGGCAAGTTTCTGGAAGAGTCTGTTACTAGGTGCTCTCTGGGGAGCACTTGCAACTTTGCATATCTGATACTTGGAGCAGAGACACCTCACAGCAGAAGGTCTGAATCTACTCCATGACTGGGAATTTGAAAGATGTTGGAGAAGTAGCACAGAAGAACACTCCATAACACACAAGTAACACTACATACCCAAGATTCCCACCCTAATACAAAAGCAGGTTTAGGGCAACCCAAACCTTCTTCCCTGTAAAACTTCAGTCTAAGTCAGCAGCTAACTCAAATTCAGAGCACTTTGGGCATGGTAGCAGCTGGGAGCCAGCATGAGGGAGAAGATAAACCACAGCCAGAAGATAATGCTGACAAGCAGCTGTTAGTATGGAAGAGGGTTAAAACAGCCTTGAATAACACCTTTCAAAGGCACTTAGTACATAGAAACTCAAAGTGAGGTTGAAAAAAATTTAAATGGATCAGATTTAGCACATAATGAAGTGCATTTTTGGTTCACCTCATCAGTGGAAAATAAGAGACCAGCAATACTGCCAAAGTGACATATTCCATAGAGACAGAACAGAACATGCTGGGAACAGCTTGTCTCAGCATATCATGTACATTAGACAAGGTAATGTCGTACATCCCCCAACCACAGCTTTGGCCACGTCCCCAGGAGCCAGCACATTCCACAGGCTCTGTACTTCTCTGTTCAGCATTCACCGTCCCTCACGTATTTCAACCTGATGCCTGCAATGCAAGCAGCAACACACTGTCTCATTGAAATTCCTATGCCAGGCTTGCGATGGCAGAAAGCAGCAGCACCCTCCCAACCTGCTCCCCCCCACCTGTGCCCACTGCATTGAGTCCCAATGCTTTACTATTCCCAGCACAATCAGCAAACGTGGCAGCCAGAGTGCGCTCCTACCGCAACCCTTGCCCACATGCCCACCTCCCTCACAAGCCAGAGCTGAGGAATGCAAAATTGTAGACACGGAGTATTTTGAGAAACAGCTTAATGGAAGTTACCAAGGGATGTGAATCTGACTTTATAACAAAGAGGCATGCACCAATTTGAGTTGGAGTCCAATTCCCAAAATGATATTATCTGTGCAGTGTTAATTCTTTATTATTCAAAAGATTGCTAACTGTTCATATCTGCACAAATGTGTTCATGCTTCATTCATTCCAAGTCAATAATAATGGATTCTTACTATTGATTATACATGAGCCTTTTTGTCCCATCATAATGAAATTTTAATGTTGATGGTCCCAAAACTATTATTTCAACCTAATAACAGCAAGGCTTGACAATTACCTCGCTCTGTGAATTGCAGATAGAACTAATAAGGTCATTCTTAATAACTTTTTGTTTACCTGACATTTGGTAATTTCATAGTTATTATGTATTATTTTAAAGTCAGAGGAGTGTTTTGCAAAGAAATGTTGTCTCCCCATGGAATAAAATACAATTCTGCCTGGGGAAAGCCTTTCCCCTGCCTGCTCCCTGACCTGAAGTGGGGCACTTGCTGCCATTTACCTGAGCCCCTCAGCCCAGGGGAGAGGAGCACAGCTCCACAGCTGCACTTCAAAAACACAATTAAAAAAAAGGGGGGGGGGGCAGGGAAGGAGAAGGCAAGAATCTTAAAAACTTGGAAAAATCTGTAAGGGAAAACTTAATTTGAGAATCGGCAGGAAAAGGTCAACTAGTGACACAGTATTAGCCAGATTTAGAGAACTGGAGGGCATTTCCATCTCACTGTGGATGCAGCATTGGTGTGGGACTGTCATCAGGAGGTTTCTCCCCTTTCCCAGGATAAGCAACTGCCCCCTATCACCACCAGACCATATCCAGGGAGCAGGGAATTTTATTCCCAAACAGATCTCTTCCCCTTACCTGGCACTGCTCACTGCCTGGCCTGTCACCTTGCTCTGTTCCTGCCATGTGAGCAGGCCACCCTGCTGCTGCTGCCTGCTGCCAGCAGATCCCACTCCTAGAGCACCACAAGCACCCCAGGACTAAAACCACACTTCACCAAAGAGCACACTTTTCCCTCTAATATTGGGCTGTTTCCAACACTTTTAATCCTTTGAAGGGCTGCAGAAGTGCTGTTAGCCCTGTGCTGTACCCAAGTTGCCCTCCCCAAGCCACTGACAGGCTGTGCCTCTCCACAGAACCTTCCAGGGCAGGGCAAACTCTCCACAGGCAGCCAAGGAAACAGCTACCCAGCCCCAAAACCAGGGCTTCTGGCCCCAAAAGCAAACATTCACCATATGTGGCGGAGAAAACTGGGAGAAACTAGCAAAAAGGAGACCACTGGAAGGTTTCAGCAGCAACTCCACATTGGCCAAATGGCTGCCAGCCTCTGGGGGAAAGAATAGGAAGAGAAACAGCAGCTGTGGAAGGACTCCAAGTCCAGCCAGGCACGGAAGTACAGAGCAAGCAAACAAATGGGATTTGAATGGATGTTATTGGAGTAAATGTGTGTGTAAGTGCTCTCAATGTTACCAGGTTAACAACATGTAGAAGCACATAACAACCTGAGCTGATGTCCTATCCCAGGACCGGGGTTCCACACACCACCCTCTGCTCAGACACATCCACAACCTGTGATTTTGCTATCGAAAGCCCACACTCAAGGGTACAGACCTGCCTGTGAGACAAAGTCCTTAAGGATCTTTCAATTTGGGAAAGATTATATTACATAAAACAAACTTTCCTGCTTGTTCAGGTCTGTGTGCTGATGGCAGGTTGGATAAATTGAGGAATGTGGCTATAAATTCATTTTGGGAATGATGAAGGATTCTGGTGAGAAAGCTGGCAAGCCTTGCAAGATACTTGCATGGGATTCCCTAATTCCATGCATTTTCCAAGGAAATAGCCACACTTTCTTGAAGGAAACAGTTGTACCTATTATCTTCACTACAGCACTGGCACTTGCCTGGCCCTACCCTAGTGTTCAAGGTCAACAGGGTAGAGGGAACATTAACAAACACTTTTAATAAATACCATTTCTGAAGCAGGAGACAGACGAAAAGAATAAGCCATGGTAATCATCAAAAAGAAATCCCAAGGCTAATCCCCTTTTTGTCACCGTTTCTTGCTTAACCAGCTTTTTTAGCACTATGGAGATGCCCAATACGACACGGATACAAGTGTTGGAAATAGCTATTTGCAATTGTTACAATCTGCTTCCAATTACTTCATTCCCCAGACATACTGAAATAGTCAGGGTTTGATTTAACATAACATTCAGTCCAAGGCAGGTAATTTTACATGGGTAAAGAATGAATTTCAGAAGGCAAAAAAAAAAAAAACATAGCCTGTACTCAGGCTTACTGAGCAGTAGCATCACGTTCACTGTTTCAATGTATAGCAGGGGTTATGAAAATGACAAAGAAGAGTTTACTTTTCCCTAAATTCTGTTTCTTTCATTACTTTATTTTCCAACACCTCTTGCACACTTCTTTTGTTACACTGTTTGAAACCTAGACAGTAACTGTTGTGATGAAACTATATCATTATATTCTGAAATTCCTAGCTAAGTGGTTTTAGGTTCCTCAGCTAAAAGTTTGCAGGAATTACTTAAAACAGAGAAAGAACATCCACTTATATTAATATGTCTTGTGGAAATCTACTTCTGCTAATTGAAATGTACCTGTCCTTGGAAAAAGAAAATAAAAATCTTTCCCACTCTCCTAAGAACAAAAAAAGGCATTCAGCTTTCCACAAAAGAACTGAATAAACAAAGAGAACCTCCACACCACACAGCAGAAATGTTAAATTTGCTATGAAGCATCAAGTCAATGTTTGTCACACAGGAAATACCTCAGTTTTCATGAAAAAATTTCTTTCACATGTATTACATGGTGAATGTTGGATTAAAAGACTGGAATCAGGAGATCCAAGTAGTGAACCTTCCAGTGAGAAGCTTGCAGATGATTTTGCAGACTGTTTCAACTTCCTCAACAAAAGTAAGTTTTGTTGAGCTCAAAAGAGGAAAAGTATCTGGATGGAGGTTTTCCAAAGTGTTCCTAAAATTAAAACCGAAGCTAATTTACAACATAGAGACTCAAACTGAAACAAAATCGGTTAAAAAGTCAATAAGCGATTTTTTTTTTGCATATTTTCCCTTATCTCAAAAATATAAACAAAATTAACAAAACAAAATGGGTTTGCTATTCTCTACCATCACTACTCTCACTGCAATCTGTGAAAGTTTTAAGTACACAAATCATAGCCCTCTACACATTTGCAACATCACACATAAAATCTCTATAGTCTTGTATTGGCATCCAGATTTCTGAGCCCTTTTTTTCTAAATACTTTTAGAACATCTGTGCTGAACAATCCTACTTTTTTTTTTGAAGCTACTTGGAATAAATTTTAGAGCTACCAGGAGCATCATTTAATGCAAAACTACATATACGGAGATTCCATTTATGATACTTGTGAGATCAATATACAAATAGAAATTAAATCAGAGCTGGTTAATTATTACCATTGACATAGCAAATGCAAAGGAAGAGGAAACACTACCATTCAAACAATACCATTGCCATGTAAGACAGAAAATCACTTCCAACAGCAACCATTAAACCTCCAGTGGACAAAACAGACATGCCTAATACACCACTTAAAGAAACAGCATCCACCACACCAAATCTGCTCCAACAGTAAAGTGCCTCAGAAGCCATCTAATTAATAGCTCTGCTTTCCTACAAGCACACACTCTGCTAAAGCAGACTTCTTAGTAATAAATAGAGGCTTAATGCATGGCATTAAGGGTAAATACAACCATCTTAATAAACACACTTATTCCCTCTTTAAAGATAAAATGCAATAATAAAAAAAGCACACACACCAAACTCAGGAGAACAAGTTTCCTCCACAGCAGTTGTGCAAGGGAAAGTCTGCTGCTGCTCTTATTAGAGAGTCCCTAATTAAAGGCTCACACATTCCTGTGACAAGTTAGCAAGGTACATTTGGCTTCTGCTAAAAGCTGCCCAAAGTTTTACCTATGTGAAAAATTTTTGCTTTACTGATTACATAGGCCTTGCAAAAGTTAGAAAATTATCTTAGACTTGGATAGGAGTCCAATCTACCAGAGATGTACATCACCCACTCCCTGCCCTGTGTCTTCTCACGCTGCACTGAGAGAACATCATTTGCATTTAAACACAGACATCCCCAGCTCCTGTAAAGAAACAAAATTAATGCCAGTTCCTGCTTTTTTAGGGAAATGCACATGCTCCTGTTCCTCTTATGAAGCAAATTAGTTGTACCTAGTTTTAAAATTCCCCTACAACATCTGGAGGTCCCAGTACCACTTGAGAAAAGGATTTGGGTCCCTCTCAGAGTTTCTGGGCTTTTCTTTGCACTGCTCACCTCTCAGGACACCTCTCTCTCCATTTGTCCATCAGTGTGAAGTCAGGTCTAACAATTCTCTTGCACCCTTCCCAGTCTCTCTGTGCTATGCTATCACAGCCTCCTCTCACATCTCATCAACAGCTCTAGCATTGTTGGGACCCTTCAGGAAGAATAACCTCACAGCCACTATAAAATATATCAATATTGTGATATATAACAAATGGTGAGTTCCACAGAAGCACTATTCGTGTATAACAATTCCCTTTCCAACTGCACATGAAAACACATCTCCTTGACCTTGAAATCAGAAGCACAACCAGTTCCACCTCACACTGTTCCTGCATGGATGTTTCTTGGACCAGCACTTGCCTCCCACAGCAGAACAAGCTTTTTGATCTCCCCTGGAATGCTCCCATGGTATGTTAGCAGCTATAGCAAAATAATTATTTTTTCCTGTAATTTGTTCTATTCTCTGCATTTTCAATTTTAACCAGATGGAAAAAAAAAATACTGCATTTGTCCAATAGATGGTGTTGGTTTTTTTAAACATAAAAAACAAAACCAAAGGAAAACTACTGTATTGGTTAATTTGTTTGTATTAACAAAGAGCTAAGCTCTCTCTCCCCAGTCCTTAATCATTTGAGCTCAAAGTTGTGCTACAATTTCATGTTACATTTCTTGATGCACCAAAGATCTTTTAGAACCCACCTCATATCATTTCACCAGGTTCCATCATTCTGGTTACATTTGCTCTGAAAAAAGTAGGTCCACTGCCTTCTGAAGCAAAAAACTGTCATTAATTAAACTCCTTACTTCACCTGCTGGCCTACAGGAACATACCAGCACCTGTAGGACTCCTATCCAAAGCTGCCTCCATGGTGGGCTTAGAGATTGGCAAGAGTTAAGCCAAGTAATTCCCAGAAATTGCCTGTCAACAGTAAGACACATGTTCATGACAATTGATGCAAGAGCTTGAAATGGGACTTCATGTGCAGTTCAAAAATAGTTTCCTCAAACAACTATTCCCTTAAATACCTGAAGTGATGGCTTCTTGCTCAAAACCCTCTTGAATTTGGTCCTCAGCATTCCTAGGACTCAGTTTTCTTTTCAAGATCATGTGAAGGTTATTGTGTTGCAATTTGAGTAACTACTGCACCTGCTTTCTATCAGGTCTTCTAATTATTCTCTGTGTTATGAAACAAACCAAAAATTATTACTATTAGGGATTAACAACACTGAGAAATTCTGATAGTACTGGTGCTAAGAGAAAACAGTGCTTAAATTCCAGGTGGCTTTCTGCAGCACAGTTCTTGAGTAACCCAGGTTTTGGCCTTACAGCAAGATTGTCCATTAATTTACTTTACAGCTAGCCCATTACACTATATTTTAGTTATTTTTATAGCACTTTGAGCAAAGTATTGGGAAAGGATAACAGAAGGACAGAGCAATAAAACAAAGTATAACAATTAGCAATGACAAAAACAGTGAGCCAAAAACTGGGGGCCCTGAGGGAGGACAAAATATTAAGCTGACATGAAAAGCCATCAAATCTATGGATGAAATGCTTTAAGAAGTTGGGATAAAAGAGTTGTTAAAGCAAAACATTAAGGTGCAAAGAGCAACAGATTAATGAAAGAGAAAGATCCAAACTATTCGTTGAAAAGAAAAAGTATGGTAAGCAATTTATAAGTAGCAGTTAGAAGAACTTGAAAATATGAAAGAAGAATAAAAGACAAGACCCCAGGGTGAAGAATAAGAAAGTTTCATTATGGAAAGTTGGTTAGGTAACAAGTCAGAATTTGTCATTAAGATATAAAGATTAAAATGAAAGAAAGTCTCAGGGCTCACACAATGCACTGGGATGTTCAAGGCCTGCCACAGACCTGCATGACCATGGTCAAATCACACTCTAACAATTCAGCTCCTGTCCTACAAAACAGTGTTGCTAATCCTTCCCTTGTAATTTGTGTTTAAATCGTAAGACAGCTCTTGATGTACATCCACATACTATCACAGTAGCAGCTCTTGCACCGACCTCGTTTTAGGTGGGACATTTTTGGAGCAAACACTGAGCAACTATCTAAAGAGTGAGATTTGAAACGTGTCCAGGTAGAAGGAGCAGTAGACAAATAGATTAGTTAGAAGACGGCTGGAGAAACAGGTGTGTGAATTACAGTGTAAATAACATTAATTTAACAGAAAAAAAAAATCAAACAATGACCTTCCAAAGGAAAGCAACAGACTCATGTAGGTTAATAAAGAGAATTGTTATCTGACATTCCCTCCAAGTGAACTTCCACCAGAGTTTTATTTCCTTGGAAGCTGCTTTTAGATGAGGTAAAGTTTGAAACTTATCTGTGGTGTTTTATTTATAGAGACATAACCTTTACATGAAGAGACAGGTTAGAGATGCACATCCTCATCCCTTGACTCCTATCTGAGCATCAGCTCCACTAGCCTCCTACTAAGTTTTAGAATCCTCCTTCCCCTCAATTCAGCAACAAGCAGGTTTGCCATTTTAATACATTTTATGAACTTTAGCAAGCACATTCTTATAATCTGGACAAATCCACCTCCACTCAGCACACCATTACCGCAGCCCTGCTTGCTGTAAAGCCTTGCTAGCTATTAAAGAAGATACTAAGAAAAAGAAATCACTAAGGTGGCTCAGGAAAAACAGGTATCAAGCTGCCTGTATTACTCCCAAACTGGCTGACAGTGTTATTAGCCAGCACAAATTATCTCTGAGTAGTTCTGCACATCTGCAACTTTTAGTACCCACTTCTCTCCCCACCCCTTCATCCTTATTCCCATTAGGAATAGCCCAGATTCTTTAATTGACAAGAGACTGCCCACAGTTTGACATTTTTATGTTAAACTAACAGTCACATTACTTTTTCATTTTTAAAAGGTACTATTCTTGATCAGCGCCAACACACATATTATTGAGTGCCTTTCAAAGATGGCATTTAAATATTGCTAATGGAATTTCTTTGTAATCAGTCCCAGAGAGTTTAACTCTATCACAAAGCAAAGCCTTCCTAGCATCTGCCATCAACTCAAATAACAGAAGATTCATAGCTAACTCTCACTTCAGTTTTTTGTAAACATGATAAAACAAGAAAGTGACTTCTCAGAAGAAAGCTTGTGAGTGGTGCACTGGTAAATCTCATCTGGATATGAGCAGTGTTTGAGGAACCTCTGAAGCCTTTTCTGAACATGGTAATTAAAATAACAATTATGCAAGGAACTCAAACCCATTTGGATTTCCCTGTTGTCAGACTCTTTCCTTTGTTGACAGCGATAACTCTATTATTAACCTTGCAACAAATTCATACTGCAGCACTAACAAAAGTGGTTTTCAGGCTTATATTCTTTACCTCTTTTCAGAAGTAATCTTCTTATTACCCACTTTTGAAGTGAGCAGGTTATTCAACTAAATTCTAGACAAGGATAGGTTGGTGGGTTTTATTGTAGAAAACGGCCAACCCGCTTCTCTTAATCTGCTTTTACTCAAAAAGTGATGAATATTTTTTTAACACTTCAAGAATCTGTTTGCCTAGTTTACATCAAGTAGGAAACCATTGACTTCATTTGGGGTAACATTACCCTAGGGGTCACAAGGCAATGTGGCAAAGTTGCCCTCTGCAGGGCAGGGAATTCAGCATTTCCCTGGTTAATTCTTTCACACATTTCTTAGCCTAGCACACTACCTTGAATGAATACTGATTAATTGGACTCTCTCTCTCTCTCCACCTGTGCAGCAGAGAGTAGATCTGGTGCCAGTGCAAAATTCAAGCTTTAATACAGGGAAAATTTATACGCTGATTTTAATTTTTTTTTAATAATTTTCTACAGCAGTCAAACTGCCTTACAAAGAAGTTTCCATACTGAAATTACAAGAACTATCCCCTCGTAGTTGAAACCTGAAGTCACCCTGCACAGAGCATGTTCTGACAAACCAGGTGAGCTGTCCCTGTCCACAGCCCACACCAACTACACCAGGCAAAGGAGAGGAAACTCTTATTTACCTATTAGGAAATTTTCTTACAATGCCTTACAAGCTGTGCTGACCTGACAACATCCAGTTGTTGGGAAAATGTATCTCACGCAACCCAGCTGTGGAATTTTTTTTTGTCTATACTGATGTCTAATTCTCTTTTTCTTTTTAAACATCATGGAGTCAGTAGTATGATATGCCATGAGATTCTACAGGCCAAAACATCCTTTAAAAGTTTATTGTCTCTTGATTTCATCAAAAATGATAATTAAAGAATGATTTAGGGCAAAAGGGACCTTAGAAAACCATCTAGTCCAAAACCCCCCACTTCCCAAATTCGATGTTCATTCAATAATCACTACAAATGTAAATAAGTGCTCCTAATTTTCTATACCCTTCTCATGACCCCTTAAGAAAATTAAGTAATTGTTTTCACTTTCATGTGATTAAAGTATTTATCATCTATGCTTTTTTCATGCCCCTAAGTACTTTCACTTTTTGATTTATCTGACACTTAAAGTGGGAACTGGTCGCTAGGAATAATCCCTTCCTAGACACACACATGGCAGCCTGCAGTGCCTGATGAGCCAGAATGCCTGTGTGATGCTCTTACAGCTATCGTTTTTCTCCTTATCACTACAGACACATCTCACTGCTTTCAATATTGTCCTGTTTTGTTCTACAGGATCCTGCAGGTTATGCTTTACAAAGATAACATGAGCCACTGGCAACACTGCCTATAATCTCCTTGTAGGTGACAGCAGCACTTATCAAGTGACAATCCCAGATAGCCAAACAGGTCAGACTTCTCAGGCAGAGGAGGCAGGCAACCAAAAGATACATAACACTTGATTTCACAAAGGCTGTTTTACCTCTGCGTCACGTGCACTTCGAAGTCACTGCAGTCCTGTTCTCACATATCAGTGACTCAAGCCCACTGACCGTGCCTTCTAAAGATTTCAGAAGCACCAGCTGAAGTCAGTCTCTCCCTTTAACTGATGGCTTTTGGTGTTCCACATTCCAAATAGGAAAATTTGCAGGAGTAGATATAAAATAAACCATTAGTCATCCCAAACCCATTCTCCAGGTCAACATAGTCCTCTCTGGGATCATCTCATGCTGGACATCCCAAGCATCCATTCTTCATAAGAATTAAATGACCTCTTGCCCTTAACCAAGTTTCTTCCACAGTAACTTTTCCTATTGTATTTTATTGTACTTACAATAAAATAAGAGTTATGCAAAACTAAAAATTGCACTTAAGTAACTGAATAGCAACCAGTATCTGTTTATCTAAAAACTCAGTAGCAGAGAAGCAGAGGCAACACACAATCAATCCCTGAGAAAGTTACAAAGGAATTCTGATTCGCATCAAGTTACTGATGAGTGAAAATTACACAGTAAATTTGGGAAAAAAACCAAACAAACAGGAAAAAGGTGAAAAAAAGAAACCAGATAATTCATTTTCCACTGTAAATGACCCTTTTCAAATTATTAACATTTTCCTAATGACACTAGCTATATGACTTTGAATAATCAGAAATTCTGACTTTGATAAGTCTGCCTACTCAATGGTTTATCTATCAGGTTATTCCACAGATACAAATAAATTTGTTTTATGGATTTTCAAACATCGGAATATTTTGGGTAGGCTGAAAACGCCACCATATTTGGCTCTACGTGTCACACAAGGGAGAACAAGGAATTAAAATGAAAAAAAAAAAAAAAACACATCTCAGATGCACACAAATGCACCCCTTCCTAAATAGGGGCAGGGTATTTCTGTTGCCACACGAAATGTGGCAAAAAAACATGACCTGAATCTCAGAAGGACAAAAAAGTCTTCCCAATAGCCAGAAGATGGTCAGAGCCTGACTGAAAGCCCACAGAACCCTTGTGACCACAGAAGTGTTAAGGACCTATAGCTAAACTGCTCCCTGGCTAACACTGTCATATTAGCTCCAGAAATACTGCCAATATTGGATAATTCCCACAGGAAAACTAATGGAAAGCTATTCAAAATGAGAATCCTTCCTGCAGGTGGGAAGGTATTTCTTCAATCTCAGGGTTAATTGCATCTCGGTGTGACCTGGAGCACCCTTGTTATTTAAGTCTACAGCCTCCCAGGAGCATAGAAATCATGCTAAGTTATGGTGCATTTACACTGTGGAAAATGACTGCTAGATGCTAACAGCGAAACTATTGCACTCTTATCTGTGACATAAAAAGCACTTGGAAACAAGTTTCTCTCTTTTCCAAATACAAAAAGCTTGCCCAGTGAGTCACTTCAGCCCTTTTCCTTTGCTCATAATTTTCCCTGAGTTACATGGCATTTCAACCACTTCAAATAAGAAGTTTTACTGCTTTTAACAGTATTTTAAAATAATAGCTCCTAGAGCCAGGGACAACATCCTACTCTCAGTCACATCCAGAGACTGCAACTGTGCCAAGTTTCCTCGGGTGCTCTTGCAAAACTGAGTGAAGAACCTGTACTTGAAAGGACTAAGCCCGCTCAGTATAACGGGCCCTCCCCATTGCCTTAATTATTATTAATAATTCTTTATTGATTCTTTTACTGTATTAACTGTTGGTGAAGATACAGCATGAACAGAAAAGGGGAAAAGTAATGGAAACTGAATGTTAGCCTGTAACCATGCAAAGAGGGACCTGTGATGACATACTTTGGAGACCATGAAAGCTTGTGACCAAAGACATGCAGTGTGTCTTTCAACATACACAGTACATAACTTCATGGGGAAAAAAACCCAAGGTGATACTTTCGCCTCCTCTGTTTCCATTGCAGCAATTATCCTCCAATTTTCATGGTTTACAGCTCTGAATCAACAGCTTAAGCTCAGATAATTCTTCACTTCTGTTCAGAGAGCTCACAGTATTCTTCAGCATTTTAATATTTAGTTTCAGAAATGTTTCTAGCCTATCTGATTACAAAGCTAACCCCTCACATCTTTAAATCAATACCCTTACTGTCTCACTGAGTGTGCTGACAGAGCCCAGAAAAACAATCTCCCAGTCTCCCTGACGCAGGGTAGGATATCGGTGTCAAAACCTAATTGCAGCCACTTACAGCAGCCACCACTGAAAAGCACAGTCTCCTGCAGGTAATGCCGAGTCAGCGGATTCCTGCTGTGCCAAACGTGCTCAAATGGACCTTCCCTGCTGTTCCCGGAGTACACAGGGCCTGCAGGAACGAGCCTTGTGCTCCACAATGATGTCTCCTTTATGTGCTCATACTGCCAAAACAGCAGATCGGGACGGAAACTGTGGTTTGGGGTCTAACTCCAGCTGCCCTCTAGAAAGGCATTTTAAGCAAGAATGAAAAGACATTATACTGTAAACCCTGCTGCTTGCCAGTTGAGTGAACCAAAGCAAATCTGTGTCATAGTAATTATATTTACACTGTAAATCCAGGCAATAGCTCTTCAGGTGGTATAAATCGGCCTTAGCTCATTACAATCAAGGAAGGCCTTATTGAGTTATGTGAGGTGAGGCTTTTATATGAATTTTCTATCAGTTACCAACCTAAACCTATTTCCAGACCTGAACTGACCCATAAACAGTGCAATTCTGGAATGTCTATAATTTCCCTTCATAATCTTTATTCCTAAGACCTGAAAGTTTGGCCCATAGCATTCAATTTCTGCTGACTAAAATCTGTGCTAGGAACAGGTGCCCAGAACTTCAGGTCTCTTCAAAACACCAGCCTGAATTGTAACAGCAAATTACGTGATTTCAGGCAAGGCTGCATGAATGTTTTTATTTTAAATGTTGAATTTTCAGGAGTCTGAAATATACCCGTAAGTTTTCCTTGACACTGGAGCTTTGTTTACAAGCCCAAAGCTGGCATTTTGCTTATTTGTGACAAAACAATGGTTTTCACATGCTTCCAACCAAGCAGGCAGTAATCCATCAAAAACTCTCTCCTTGCTCCTCTAAAAATTAAGAACAGCTATTCCATATTCCAAATCTGAACTATTAAGCTACTGGAACTGAAAACATGCCAACAGTATCTGAACACTAAGTCCTCTCAGCCAAAATTTCACCAGGCTAACCTCTTGAGCCAGAGATAGTTTTCCAATACTTCAAGTAGCATATTAGATATGAAACTTTCCCGGGTAGCTCATTTACTCCATACGCAGAACTTTTGCATATACCAACAGATTATTTTCTCTCCTAAAAATACATCTTGAAATATTCACTTTAAATACGTACACTTCCAGACTGTGTACATGTACCCAGGGCAGAAGACATCTTTCCACTTTAGTGTACCCTGCTAATCACACACCATCTGGTAATATATTATGTATTCAAAGATACACATAATATATCAAAACACATACTGTAGGCATATTATGGTGTGAGGAAAGAAGGAATATATCAGATGTATTCACACAAGTGTAAATAACTTCTCATCCAAGAGAGCAGAACAGCTTTAAAGTACAATGACATTTTGAAAGATTTGCATTACATCTAGAAATGAGAATTTTTTAAATGAGTCTGAGCACTCAGTGATGCATTAATTAAAGACTTCATCTGATACCCATAAAAGTAATTGGAAAGACCTGCTGACTTTACCCATCTCTGAATTGGGCCCAGCAGCACATTAATTGAGGGCAAGTTTACATCTGCAGCAAGCTGAAATTAGTTCTCAGAACAGTAAATCACGGTTTCATGTATTAAATAGTGATGTGCAGTTAATTTTACTTCTGGAAAGACCCCAGTTAAAAAAAGCATATCAAAGCTACTCAATACTTAATGTTTTAACCCTTGAAAACAGAAAAGCTTTATTATATTGGTAGATTTCAACTATACAAGCAAGAAACCAGTGGTCTCTTGACAGAAAAATGTATGTGTTAAACTACTTCTGTCTATATTTAAAAAAAAGAAAAGTAGTATCTGTTGCTTTATTTCTTTTAAAAATAAATCCAAAGAACAACATCTATGATTTTTTAAATTTGTTCTACAGTAACTGCATTCAACTTTGATTCTCACACAGGGGTTGGAAAGACACACTCAAACATTTCTCTTCCACTGCTGTACTTTCTGCTGATCCCATCAGATCCTCATTAATATGCAAAAGACAGTATTTATTCAGCTGTGTAGGATTGTTTTCAATTGCATTTTCATTGCCACTTGTTTCATCTCTTATTCAAAGAGAAGAATGTTTCATGCTTACATATAAATACAGTATAACAACTTATCAAAGTCACATAGGGCTCCACTGGCACAAAGCAGAAAACAAGCAATTTGAAGGTCTTTTTAAGAGAAATAGAGCAACTGATGCTGGAATGAGCAACTTTATGGGCACTTGTGGAAGAAGAGAGAATAGGCAATTTCTCACCAAAATCTCAGCCTTTAGGTTTGTTTTTCTTCCGACACTGCAGTTTGCTCTGGAGTTCATAGGCACAGATAACAACAAAACAAAATCCCTGAAGAAACCACATTTACTTCTTTGAGGGAGACAAATATTGGCAAGGACAGAAACAAACTAAGTTCCAGCCTCAGAAATCACTGTTGAAGAAGACATGTACAGTACGGTGGAAAACTTTATTTCCCAGGCACTCACATCTAACTGTCTTGCTGGGAGACAGTTTTTTAGAACAAACCAGCCCACATTTGCAGATTACTGATAGCTAGTCTAGTTTCTAAGTGACCTCCTTGGGATAGCATAAAGAGGGCTGATCTTTAGCAGTGTCTGAGCAGTCCTAAGATCTCAGTTTCACTTCAGATTTCTCACCACGAGCTTCAAGCATCTTAAATCACTATCACTTCAAACGGTGCATGTCTATTCCTTTTGCATTGCAGCTTATTGCTTATAGCAGAGTTAACCCATTTCATCTTCACACCAACAATTCATGCAAATGTTTTTGCAGTTCCAACATCAAGGGTTAGAAATCATCTGCTAAGCCAGCACAATAATTTTGTAAAGGAGGTGGTGGAACGACAGAGGAGATAAACAGCAAAACCATGCTGATTTATTAGTGACATAGTGGAATAATCCAACTACATCCATTTATACCTGAACTGTTCCTTTTCATGGGTTCAATTTTAAATAAAATTTGGGTTAAAAAGATGCAGTTTCATTAGCTGATGAACCTCTAAAGACTACAAATAATATGTATTAGATCTTCAAGAAAGTCACTATGTCCCAATATTCATTTCCTTCTCCCCTTCACCACCCCATCTGCCTTCTTTTCTTATCTGTCCATCATCTGAAGATTCAGTAATTCAGAGATCAAATTTTGATTCCTATATATTACAGATTTCAGCATCTCTAACTACAAGCAAGACACTCCTACACTCTGTAAGTTGCTGGCTGTCTCAGTAATTACTGTTCCATCGTTGTCCCTAAGGGGAAAAAAAAATATCTGCTGTTGCCCCATTACCAGCTGTCTTCTGATATTATTGCAACTCCCATCTCCCTCAAGGTATTCTTGCTACTGTTGACCCTGTATTTTCTGATGTAATTTGTGATCTTTTTCATATCAAAAAGATCACAGACGTGCATTTGTACATACAGCTCACTCATCTCTAATCCACGTTTCTAAGTTGTGTTCAAGCTGTCAGAGTTTGAAGTCTGCTTCTACTTTCCAGACTCCTTTATATCCTGCATTTCTTCCATAAATCTTTGCCAAAATAAATTTTTCTGCAACTTTAACCTTATTGTCACAGCTTAAAATCTTGTACACAATGAGCTCAGAGCACGCAACATCCTCACTGGAGCACAGGGGAACTCAGATTCTCTTAATTCTGTTTCTTCCCTCAGCTCCATTCCAGATTCTCCATCCTCGGGGAAAAATAAAATAAAATAAAAATTCCTACCTTTGATTAGAGGTAAGAAATGCAATCCATTTCTTTTTTATTTAAAGTGCTTTTTTCCTTACTTCCAGTTTTGTATCATCTCCACAGCTCATTCTTAGAAGACTGCCACAGTGTTAAGGATGGTGAAGTCTTAAACCTGAAAATGGGTCTGTCTTGGTAGCATGGCAAGAGAGCAGTCATGAGTGCAGGAATGCCAGTCACACAGGGTATTTGCATAGGGGCTTCTTAGGGGCCTAGGATTTTGTGTTTTCTTCTTGTTGAACAGATCAGACACAGATATATTCAGTAATTTAAATGAAATCTACCTTTAGCTAAGGTCAGTCTTTCAATCTCATTTCTATTCTGAGAATCCACACAGGCATCAAGTCCAACTTAAACCTTCTGCATCCGTGAACTTCAGTAGTGTGCAGTTCCTCAGCACAAAGACAAGTTTTCATCATTAACTAAGTCATAGTGCTGCATTAATTACTTCAAGAGATCATTTTTCTTTGGGTTATTCTGGTACCTAAACTTTAATGATCTGGGTTTGTGCTAATTATCTGTAGTCCTCTTCTCCAGTCTTCTCTCACATGCCCCTTCTGGTTACTACCCACCTATTTTCACAATTACAAACGTTCTTTCAAACTGTGTCTGCTGAGATACAGAGGTGAAGAAAAGGGGAAGGGGATGAAACAAGGCTGACCTTCATGAAGAATGTTTCACCAGATGCTTTATCTCACCTTGTCACCTCTTCATGTCATGGGCACATTGTAACATATTGCAATATATGCAAATATTGCAGTATATATATATATTCCTTCTCATACATACTATGAGAAAAGTTCTTCTCATCATGATCCAGCAGGAGGTCTATTGACTGGCCAAAAGGCATTGTTTATTTTTACTGTTACTTCTACTGATGTACACAAAATGCAAAGACTCAATTGATTTTGCATTTAGGTCAATAGCCATTATAAAGCATTAATTTTGTTATGAAGTATTTTATTTACTACTACAAGAGGTTGGAAGTATAGCTAAAGAAAGTAAGAGGGGAATCCAGCAGTTTCTCTTCTAGCTAGTTTATCCTTTTCTTGAAGAAATTTATTCTTCGTGATTATTTAAATTTCCAGATTCTGAAAATTAAGAATCTCAATCACATGGTGTTTGTTCACAAGCATATGATTTGGTCACCTATGTTGTACTGGATTGTTCTTGTACCTTTTTTGACAGAGTTGAACATTTTAAGCAGACTATTACAAAATCATTTAAGACTAGGCTTTTGGTTTTGAAGGGAATAAAGAGTCAGATATCAACTGATTCCCAAACAAAAAGCAGCACCATTTTTCTTTTCTCTTTGGAAAAGAAAATAAACTGAGCCATACTAAGATGATAGACTAATATTCATGGAACCCTTCTGTTTCCAAGCATTTCTTGATCAGATTTCTCTACTATTTACAGCTAACACAAGGCTCCCAAATCTTACTGGGAAATACAGTATTTTTATTCATGAGTATATTCCAAAATACATTATTTTAAACTCACTCAGATCCTACAGTGATGAAAAATTGCAGCCCAACAGGCCAGTATTCAAAACTGCTCAAATCAAAGATTGACACTAGGAGATTGTTTCAAGACGGAAGGTAAACACACTGCAGGGATAAAGCTAAGCAAGTGTTCCTAAAAACTGGAAAGAACAAGGCTGGTAAAAGGTCCTGGGCGTGGAAAAGTCTGCAAATACCTCCACATAGGAGAAAAGGATATTCACTCAAAGATAGCAGCACCCATGCCAGCTGGCCAACACTGTAACATCAAGAAACTGGCTGTGTCACCTTGCATGGTGAAACCCTGGTCTTGACCAACAGCCTCTAGATGTTGTTAAGGTACTGGCAAATATCACCAATAGGTTAATATGCCTTATATAAATATACAATGCTTTACATAAAGCATTTGTAGGAAATACAGCAGCATAGTTTGGAATAAGGTGCTGTGGAGTTTTGTACTGAAGAAATCCTGAGCCTGCTGCTAATCCTTTCTTTACTGTGAGGGTGGTGAGGCACTGGAACAGGTTGCCCAGGGAATTTGTAGAAGCCCATCCCTGGCAGTGTTCAAGGTCAGGTTGGATCAGGTTCTGAGCAACCTGGTCCAGTGGGAGGTGTTCCTGCCCATGGCAGGAGGGCTGGAATGAGATCATCTTTAAGGTCCCTTCCAACCCAGGTCATCCAACAATTCTACAAAACTGCTCCAGGACTGCAGAGTGTCCAGTGCCAGAAAGCAGGGAAGTGATAACCATGCTGGTATAAAGATCATGCCAAATGCTAATGTAGTAAGATTCATACATAAGTCTACCCAATTTTCCAGCTGCAATACATAATCACTGCATATAAATTCTTCACTCAGTGCAGGCAGTATGTATTTAGTCCACTTCTTTGAGAACTCAGACCCTTATCTGTATGCAGACTGCTTTTGTTCCAAGCCTTTCTTCATATTCTCCCTCACTTCTTAATTAACAGAAAACAGTTATGAATATTAAAGAAGAAATTAACAACAGTGTAAATAATTTCTGGGTGTTTGTAGATTCAAAATTTAGTTTTTAATTAACCCCCACTGGTCTCAAAAAGCTGTTTAAGAAAAAGATATAATTTCAAAATTTCCCTTGTGTTTAGAAAAAGAAATAAGGTAAGACCACAAAGCATCAGTTTGGCATTGCAGACACCAGCGTCACATGAGGATGTTATTCTGACATTATTTCTACTCAGATTAGGGTAGTTTAGGATCTGGTTTCAACAGAACAATCCATATACTGCCTCCTTCACTTAACAAGAAAAATGCAGGGATTTGGCCAAACACTTTCTAACTATGATAACACAAGTCTGTCTTCTCCATTCAGCTTTTGATTCCTACGGGAGAAGATCAGAACATAGGAACTGGTCAGCTGCAGAGGTCAGCTGAATCCCACACTGTAATCACTGACCACAACTAATACCAGATGCTAAAAACCTGGACGTAGCCATTACAGAATCCACTTTTTTTTTGTCACCATGTCCTGTGGCTGTGGAGATTTTGTTTTGGTTTGTATAATTCTTCTCACAAGAAATCTATACATCCTTGCTAGCCATTTAAACATCCAGTCTTTATAGCTGATCTGACCAATCTATCCTCCTTCAACTCCTGTCAGCAGTCAAGGTCAGAGTAGGCTCTTCTGGATTGAAAGAAAGAAAGAAAGAAAATTCCTCCCAAAAATTTTAATAGGCTTATTTTTCTGGTGTTTCAGCATTTGTATAACTCAAAATGCATGCCTTGTGGCGAAACACTACCACAAACACAGGCAAGCATCTGTATGTCATGCCAATAAGAGCAATTTACCTCTGTCTCTTTTACACTTCTTGACAGGACACAACAAAGGAGACATCTCCTACCATCGATCTGTGTGCAGCCCTGTTGAGTCAGTGGGAGTTCTGAATGTGAAACAACTCAAAGACACACACTCCAAGAAATCTAATTTAAAGATGCCTCAGGAAAGCTTTAAATTGCACTTCCTAGAGCATGCAATAGGGTAGATCATCCTCTCCCTTGTGCATAACACCCATTAGCGTTAATTCAAGTTACCCATGTTCACTGGGAGGAGAACATGGCCTGGTGTTGCTAAAGGAATTCCTTGGTTCCTCACCAACATCACTTATCCCCCTGCTTCCTCACACAGCTGTTGTGCACTTATGTACTAAAGAAATGTTCCATGTTCAGCACTCAGTCTGAAAGCTGCACAACAGGCAGAAATTTCTAATAGAGCAGCCAAAGAGGTACCTTCAGACTGACTGATGGTGGATCTTGTTGCCTCTGCAACAGCTGAGTGACAACATGCTTCCGTAAAGAGAACACATAGAAAAGATACTGTATTTGAAATATCATTTTTGGGTACAAATGTTGAGGTCTTATTTGGAAAAAAAAATTCAAGGAAAAAAAATCCAAGGAAAAAAAATCCAATACAACACTGCTGAGTCTACACAAGCACTTCGTCCATTAGGGGGAGTCAAACAACTGCATTCTTTGACCCACAATTAACACATTTTATAAAAAGGAGGATAAAACCTTTGCATTAGCCTATCTCTGGTTTTATTTTTTTTTAAGCTTCCCTTTTACCCTAAGAGTGTATTTATATAGCAACATCAAAACAGCATGCACTTTAATAAGAAAGTGGATTAGCTGCACGACTGCCAGTACAGAGTCACAAGTCAACAGAACCCACCAGAAAACAACCAGAAACTGGGGAAATAGTGCCCTATGCACAGCTGAGCACACTGGAACGGTTTTCCAGAGAAGAAACTGGAGCAGAACAAAATTTCAGAAGAACATTCAGCAAAGAAATACTAAAAAGACTAAATCCCTGTAAAGACAGCATCCAGTGAGAAACACAAAGCTCCATGGCAGGTATCCTCAGAGAATTCCCACCTACACTGTCTACCCATTTCCTCACACTCAAACTCGACAGAAGCACAGGGGAACAGGTTCCCATGGGAATCTACCTCCATCCAACATTTGAGGCACACCAGAGGAACCCCAGCCACCTCACCACAACAGAGGGGAGATGCAAGAGCTGGGGCCAGACCTGGAAGAGGGCACCCTCTTATCTCCATCCACTATGACATTTAACACCTGGACAGATGCCCACTATCAATGCAAGAACACACTTTCTCTCATACTGAAAAGCCTCAGCACAGCAAAGTGGATCACCTAAAGAGAAGTACCACATTCCTAGTGGGTGCAAATCTTTGCCATTTCCATTGGGATTCCCTGACTGACAACAGTTATAGGTTTAGTCCAGGGAAGTAGCACAAGCTCTTTTGTGCCAGCACCAGCAGCTTGAGAAGACAGATGAGGAAAGCAGTCAGTCATACACGTTGGTTTGGCCTCAAACACAAATCACATCACCAACAGCACCGCTCTACTCAGCCTTGGATCTGGCTGATCCAGTGAGAGATCTCACACACCCTCAGGAGTTGGGTGGACAGTGGGAATTTGGTGGCAGGTGCTCAGCATAACAAACCTAGCAGTAGCCAGATAAGAGATGCAACTTCCCAGGCAAGCTGGTTTTCATGCTAGTTAGGCCATTAGCAATCTTCAATCCCTCCACATTAGAAGTTAATCCTGCCTCAGGCAGCATTAACTTACACATTAGCTCTTTAATGGAACAGCCATAGTGCTGGAAAAGAGTCATCTGGTATAAATATTTTCCCACATGACTCCCCTCACTTCCCCAATTACTGCATTTCCTATTATCTTCTGAAGGGATCTTTATATGTAGCTTTACCTCAAGAGTCTGGAATTATCATGGCAATATCCCACAAAGGTGTTTTTATCCTGTGCACAATAACTTTGAGCCTGGTTTTGTGCTGTCTCCAACACTCACTCAGGATGCACAGGGAGAGGGTTATGTGGCATATAGCCAAGGCTTCTACCCACCAAACAGCAAAAACTTGGAGTATTCCTACAAAAAGCCCTGCATGCATTTTTCTGTTAGCAGTGGGGTCATCACAAAGGTTCTATGTGTTTGCGAAAACATGCACAGATCAAAGCACCCTAAATTTCAGGACAAGTAATGATTTATTAAAAAATGCATACTAAATGACTAATTTATAAACTATTTATAGCCCAGCAAGGAAGCAGAAGCTTTACTGTTTTACTTGCAGGCTCTTCATGCAAAAACTGCAAAATAAGTACTTTAAGAACAAGATGGATTGATTTCAACTTGTGTAAATTAAGCCAACTTCAATGGCTCTAGTTTTATATGCACAAATTCTTGTTTATGAATAATAAACACTTTTCCCCCCAGATAATCAGAAAGAGATGACATCTCTTTTGCTGTCCTAAAAAAAAAATAAATCTATTTCATAAAGATACTATCTTAAAACAGTTAAACCAACAGTCCTTTAAATTACACATTCAGAGAACAGTTACAGAAATATCACAGGAAAGAAAGGCATTTATACAAACTAATGCAAGAGAATTACTAGACTAAGAAAATCAAAACTGTTGTAAATAGGTTCCTGAAACTCTTTCACAGGAGAGTCACTAATGAAATCCTTGGAGAGGGCAGGCAATCTTTGGTTTAACAATTCAACTTCAGGTTCTTTTATTTCTGTTCACATTTTCAGATGTTCCCCAAAGTACCTGCATTCTGAAAATACCTTTATGGTAAGACAAGTTCAAGCTCAACTTAAAAAAAAAAAGTATTTTGTGTCATTTTGTAGGGTGAGGTTGTCACCTTATTGTTCAGCAACATCCCTGGCAGATCGACTCTAAAGACCCAAGTGGGTGTTAAGCTGAAAAAAAGCTAAGTCAAGGTGATAAAACCTCTTTTTGGTTAAAGCACTGATTCCTTCTTTCTCAGTAAATGTCTCCCGACTTGATCTTCAAGTTGTTGGAGGCTTGCAAAATCTTTTTTCCATGCAGCCTGATCCCCACCTAAACAACGTACCCCTATCCAAGGCTGATTCCTGTAAAAAAACTCAGGTTCTCTCCCTCAAGGCCATTTCATGCACTGCTCCCCTTACTTCAGAGCATACAAAACCCAAACTGCAGATGCCAGAGGAGAATATGGACACTGAAGCACAGCACCAGGCCGATATCTACCCCACCAGTGTGTCTGATTGATCCATCAACATGGGTCTAAGTTACTTCATCAGCAAAACTCCACCACTCCCCCCAGCAGACCATTACACATCCTGACTGACCTAAAGGACTTGATTTACCCATGGCCTCTGTAATTATTTCTTTTTTAAACTGTCTCATTATGAGAGGATAGGTTGATATTTCAACAGAGAATAACAGAATGAAGCACCTAGCATAACTCTTAACTGTGATATATGCACTGCTGAAAGGTAACAGTACACCACAGCGTGACAAGAACAGTCCATCCATCCCACAAAGTGCTCGTGGCCCCCATTATCACTGGGACAATCTATGGCTCTTTTAGTTTAAGAGTAATGTCATGTGTTGATGCCTTGCAATTTGATGGGATTCCCGTTCATTAGTAGTAATAAAAGAAGTGCTTTTTATTCGTTAAATTATTCTAAGTGACAGAAAAAAACCCTTTTCTTAAGACAAGCATATGCACAGCTGCATTTTTTCTCATGCAGTTGGGATCACCCCTCTCAGCACATTAATATTGTATTAGAGAATATAGATCACTTTTTCATTCTTAATTGGTACTTAAAAAATTCTCTCTAGCGAAAATACTGATTGATTTGGTGTTTAAATGAACTTGCTCATTGCAACTGCAAATATCCTGAATACTAAGTAGTTTAAAATAACTTGTCATAATAGAAAGATAGATTGACCGTACCGAGAAAAAAGAGTGCTTTTAAAATTAAAATTCTAACTTCATAGCTATTGGTAGGATCACTAAATAAATAACTTTATTAAGGAAATCTGGAATAAGCCTGCCATAGTTGCACTCCATTTTTGTGCACTGCCAGCTTAAAGAAGTAAAAAAAGTTATGAAACTGATAGAGAAGGTGATCAGGCTACTAATGATAATAAAACCATCCTCATTACGTTTGCTTTTTCATTTCTGAGTCTCCTCAGTTTCCATATTTGCAGTATTTTCTCTACATCCACAAGACCTACTATTTTGGTTTTGTTTGGTTTTGGGGTTTTTTGGTAAAACAAGTGTAAAAAATAAAGTGAATATAATTCTGTCCTGATCTCACACACACAAAAAAAATGTTTGGTATGGGTGGTAAGTGGAGAGCTGGTTGCATAAACCTGCAGAGAAACTGGAAAACCCCCACATTCAGCATCAGGTTTGAATGAAGTGTACTGAGAAACAGAGACACCCTCAAAGGTGAACATTGGTAGGAACATTCAAAAATTACCTGGGTGAGGTCCTCTGGCCAGCAGGACACCAAGCACTCCACAGATGCTGGGGACAGTAGGTGGGCAGAGACAGAGTTAAAGGTGCCCAGGTAAGTGCAGGCACTTCCAGGGCTGCAGCCTGCACTCCTGCCATGTCCTAACCCCTCTGCTGGGCTCTTCCTCTCTCCTTGCTACAGCCCTGCTTAGTCCTCAGCCAGGAAGTCCTGAGGACAAAGGCTTGGCTGCCCAAAGAGGATTGGAGCTTGCTAACACCTCTTTATGGGCTGGGCAAGGAGCCCAGGCCAGTCAGGGCAGCTCCCAGCACCTGCCAACGAGAACCACCTGGCTGTGGTGAAAACTGGCTTCTGCTGGCTCCTGCACTCAGGTGTTGTCCTTAGCTTTTCACATTGCTGTGCTATGGAGATGCAGCTGGGGTAATACATCCTCATCTAAATATTATGCATTAGCATAGAAGACAAAGCTTGTAAATTAATAGAGGTTCTCCGAAGACCAGAGTGAAAAAGTAAAAAGTTAACTCAGTAATGTACTACAAGCTTAGGGTCCTTATTACTTTTGTTCAGCATAATCTAATCCAGTTTATCTTTGAAACACAGATTTATTAAATAACTTATTTGCCCAATAGAAGAATATATAGTCTTTATTTAACAGTCCTTGAGGCTGTTTTATTTTGAAGTTTTTTTAATTTGATGTGCTTTATTCAAAAGCTACTAAACCAGAAACAAGCATATGTAACACACAATGGTTTATACTTGTTATACTCAATTTTATATTCTCAGTGTAAAGTGCCCTAAAAAGTCTCTGACTTTCAGGCCAATACTGAGCCTGAAAACCCAGCTTCTTAAGTGAACTTAAAACTGAAGATTCTACCTTTGAATGCATAGGTTGTACACCAGTACTCCATTTTTATCTTTCTTTTGCAGAAATGAATTTATTCTTAAGGTGGCTGGATGTTTTACTGTATTTTTTCATTCCCTATTCTGCTCAGCAGCATTGTTGATTGTTTCACCAGGAGTGGTCACAACTCAGGAGAAGAGGGTTTAGGCAAGTCAATTAACACTGCTGTAGAGCAGAGCCCAGGAGAGGAACGGACATATGGCATGCAATGATGTGCAATTTGCTATTTTTTAATTTCTTAGTAAATAGAGTGAGCTAGAGGACATTCTTGGTCACATTAAGATGAAAGACCAACTACGGAGCTTTACTAATCTGGCCTCACTTAAAATTCATAGATGTTTTACATGTCAAGTAACTTAACCTCTTGAAAATATACAGGAATGAGATTTAAAAAATGGGATTCTTTTGCTATACCAAATATTTGCTTTCATTATACATTCATTAGACTGGGAGAAGTGCTGGAGGGCAGAATTTGGGCTAAGTGTTTAATGTTTATTAAAAAAATCCTTTGTTAGACACAAAAATGTCCTAATAGGTCATCAAATTCATATCATTGCACCACTACAGCCTGACCCACGTTTATTTCCTCATATGCATCTAATCAATTTTTATAGCTGCTCTAAAGTAGTCAATTAAGAGTTCTATTAATAGTAATGAATCCACAGCTCCAGCAGGCAGGAAATATCTGCCAGGATTTCCTTGCTGAATTTTGTTTTCACCCTGAGGAAGACAATTGAACTCACAAACACAGGCTTTACAGGGCACTGGCACAGGTCAGCATCCCACTCTGCAAACCAGCATTCTGCCCTTCTAGCCATGCATTGTAACAGGTCTCCCACTGCTCCATCTTGTCTTGAGGAGACAAAGCAAAGCACAGACATTTGCCAACTTCCCCCTAAGTCCTGAGTAGAGAAAACAGGATAAACTGTAGGAGCGGTCAACCTCCACTTGAGCACACTTTTGTTTTATTTTGGTTACCAATAAAACAAGCATCCAAGAAAGGAGTGAGTACAAACAAAACCAAACCCATGCAGGTTCAGCTCAGAGCAGTCTGAGGACCTTCCACCTTTTAACAATAAGAAGGTGTCCACAGCTTCCTTACCAGGTGTACCAATGGATGAAGTACAGCACACAGCAAACAAGGTCCATCCACAGTAGGTGTACTACAGGTATCTGTAGCTATAAAGTAATGCTGTTGGTACTATGGAATATTTCTTTACCATTTTTCCCCTAACTTGGATTGCAATAATTCCATGCAGTGCCTTTTTAAATCCATATAGGCCTTATTGTGCTTTTTCTTCACAGTGCCACATGAGAGTGGTGAGGCACTCGAACAGATTGCCCAGAGAAACTAAGTGTTCAAGAGTAGGTTGGGTGGGGCTTTGAAGAACCTGGTGCAGTGGAAAGTGTCCCTGCCCATTGTAAGGGGGTAGAACTAGATGATCTTTAAGGTCCTTTCCAACCCAAACCATTCTATGATTATTTCAGTGAAGCTTTTTTAACCAGCCAGCCAATCTCATGGTTTACATATGCACCCTCTTCCTCACAATTCTAAAAAAGAAAAAAAATATCCAGGTTTTGACCTTTTTGGCTTTGTTATGCTCCCTTTCTTCTTATGAAATTTCTCTTTCTCAGGAGTTAGCAAGGAAGACCACCCATTGATCAAGAAGCCACAACAGCAAGATAGGACATGACAGTAGTTCTGGCAGCTGGAATGAAAAATGAATCTGTCTCTAGCTGGCCAATTCAAAACCAGGTTAACAGTACCTGAAATTCATCACTATCTAATGTCTTTGTGAGATGAGACTGATGTCAGTTTAATTTAATAGGCCAGGCTGAAAAATGCGACAGTTCAATAATTGATTCATGAGTGGATTAGGCATCACTGCCTCAGGGGTGGCAACATCCACCAAAGGGTGGAGACGATGGCTGGGGCACTAACAGCATTAGCTGCCTCTTCTCAGTCCAACCTCCAAGTCTGCCAGACACCCCAGCCCGTACCCACACTGCTGCAGAGGTGGGCAGAGAGGCCCATGACAGAACACACCTTGGAAATAAAAGCATACCCTACATTACCCGTTAGGAGAGCAAACGGGGAACTGGCGCTGTAGATGTCTGTACTGCACACCCTGCCGGGAATAAACCGAGGACTATGAGGTACAGAGCTGTCAGCCAGGTGCTTTCTGCAAGGACTGAAGTTCACTGAATAAATAAAGGGAGAAAGGGGAGATGAGAGTCCTTTTATCTCTTTCAAAGATGTCCTTGCTGACTTTCCTCATTCCAGACAGGTGCAGTCTTCTTTTCTTGTCGGATACCTGTAAGAGCAGTCACCCTTGTGCTGCTGTTTTCACTTCCTGCTCTTTCACCCCACAGTCTCTTTTCCTTTAATAGTACATAGTAACGCGCCATCTTTTCCAAAATGTTGCCTAGTTAATGCAAAGAAGCCTCCAACAACTCCATAAGGCATTCTTCAACAGTCACACCTAGGCTATGGCTGCCCTATCCTTGTATCTTTATAAATAATTATCAAATCACTTATGGAAACGGAGAAATTTTTTTTCTTTAAGTACCATCTTTTATTTGCAGGCTCTGAATTGAAATATAGTAATATTTGCACAGCAATTTCTATTTTTCATGGAAATTGTAAGCATAGACAGGAAAAGCTACACTGCACTACTTCACAGTGTCAACATGAAAGATAAATTCACTTTTATCACGTTTTTTAGTTAAACCTTAATTCAAATTTTGCCAGAAAACAGTAGTTACTTGAATAAACACCGTGTCATTTATAGTGCTCCTTAATATGTTTAATTGGGAAAAGTAAAGTAACTCCAAAAGCTAAAAATCCTCACTGGACCTAGGAGAGTGGCACAAGCTAAGTGTTGTAGAGCTCTTTGTAATCCAGGAGTTACCACAACAAACTTCTTCCTTTGGAAAACAGATATTTCAGATGGAAAAATGGGCAGAAGCTTCAGGAATCTTGCAGTATTGTTTCTATAAGGTACCTTCCAAGGCCTCTGCTACAGACTCACCAATTCTTTTAGTTTGGAAAAAACTTCTCAGATCAAGTCCAACCACTCACGACCTTGACAAGTAGACCATGGCACTAAATGTCACATCCTGTCATTTATTGAACACCTCCAGAGATGGTGACACCAGCACTTCCCTGGGCAGCCCATTCCAATGCTTAACAACCCTTTTTGTGAAGAAACTGCCCCTCATATCCAACCTGAACCTCCCCTGGCACAGCTTGAGGCTATGTCCTCTCATCCTGTCGTTGGTTGCCTGGGAGAAGAGGCCAATCCCCACATGGCTACAGCCTCCTTTCAGATATTTGTAGAGAGTGATGAGGTCTCCCCTGAGCCTTCTTTTCTCCAGGCTGAACACCCTCAGCTGCTCCTAATAAGTGCTCCAGCCCCTTCACCAGCTCAGTTGCCCTTCTCCAGATTCTCTCCAACACCTAAAATACACCAAATAGAGCACAAAGGAAGAGGGTGCTACCTTGAAGTTACTTCCAGCAAAGCCATACTCTCATGCAAACTCTGGTCATCCTTACAAGAAATTCCTTCCTGTCATACTGGCTACTCCAGCACTCCTTATCTAACAACAGCTGCTACCACAGGTTTGGTCGCAAGCAGTTGCCCTGTCCAGACAACCACAGAGCATCCTGTTTGGATGTCAAGGATCCCATCTTAAGATATTATTGCTATTTCCATCAAAAGAAGCAAAATGGCAATTTTTTTTAGTTTAATACAGAGGATATAAATGTTTCTTATATGAATACGAACCTAATATAAGTGGATGAGAGACAGAGAGTAGAAGCGGAAGAAATTAATGGAGCTTATTCTGCTTTTTATTAAAGTAAGAAAAAAAAAAGTAATCAGACTTGGACAATCCTGAAGCATATAGTTCCAATGTATTCAAGATAACCTAAGTATAAAAATGATCCATAACCATTATAAAACCCCTATTCTCTTTTAAAATATGCTTGGGCATTATCTCAGTTGCTTTCTTCCTGGAAACAAAGCTGGCATTAGACTCAAATATGGATTAAGCTTTAACATCAGACAATGTATAAACAATAGTCATTCATTAAGCCCTGCAGCTGTAATGAACCAGGTATTGATTACTAAACAGAAACTTCTAAACATACAAACCCAGAACCCATGTTGGAAACAGCACAGAAACCATACAACAGATATAGATGCAAAAAATTATCTGGTTTGTGGCACAAAGCAGGAGTTAAGAGTGTTGCCCTTTTTATTTCCATCATACTTTATTACAGGCAATTATGATGTATCTGCATGCTCATAAATGAAGAGTCACTATACCTAGACTTGTATTAACTGTCCTAATTGAGCCATAGTGTTTTAAAGCCCTTACTGGCCACCACAACTGTTACTATGATTTTAATGACCTCAGTGTTTATATTACGTCAGTGCCTTAGGCTCAAACCAGTTCAGGTTGCAACAAGTGCTCCGTAAACCCTTAGAAAATGACAATTCCTTCTCCCCAGAGCTCCCAGTGCTAAGCCTAGCTAGGCAATACCATAAGGTTTTAAGGCTTTTAGGTTCCATTGATCTACTGTTCCTTTTAAACTTGCTGACTAGTGCCTTGATCCCTCACTCCTCACATCTTTTGAGCACTTTTTTACAAGAACATGTAACGTTTTTCCTGCTGAACAGATTGCCCAAAGGAAATTAGTCTGTTGCCTAAAAAGTGCAAAAGCAAACCCAGGAGCTCTGGGGTTAGTTTGAGAAGTGAACCTTGAAATGCATCTCATGTGGTAATCCACCCTCTCTTTAAACTGTAGGGGACAGATCCTCACCCCATGTAAGCTGTCAGCATTTCCCTGGAGCCCTTGGTGTAACTGTGAGCACATCAGGGTCAGGATTTGCCTCAGGTCATCTTGTATCTCAGATTAAAATACAGACTGAACACAGCTCAGTTAGGGGCATTTTATACCTGTAATAGTAAATAAAAATATTCATGCTTGACAATACGCTGTCAAGAGCAGTAAAAGATTAGTCTGCCCTCTTACAGGTACACACTGCTTATCCTCTGAGCAAAGTAACAATCCAGCCATTGTTTGTGGTTATGGAAAATCTCCAGTTTAAATTGTGCCAGGTGGAAAGTGCAGACAAAGAGACTTTTCAGGGTACTTCTCTCTCTCCTTCACGAGTACACATGTACCACTTGGTACTGCTCAGGACTAAGGAAATCAAACACTTGTAGAGACTTTTAAATTTCAACTTACCTGTGAGGCCAATTCTTTCTCATAACAACTAAGTACTTTATACATTGTACTACACACCCGGAGATCTACTCATGCAACAAGGACTTTTTTTGGTATATATGTCACACATTTCACTTTCTCTCATACAAATTTATACACTAAAATTAAGTTCAATTATACTTCTATTGAAACTGAGAATACAGGAAATACACTTCAGACAAGAAGAGAACTAAAAAAGATAAGAGAAGGAAAAGCACTACAGAAAAGTTAAAAAAATTGGAATTATTTACAAAGCCAGAGGAATAAAATATGATCAGAATAATCATACAGCCATTCTGTAAAGGAATTATTTCCTGGTACCTTGGCCCCATGTCAATGGCCCCATCTTGTGTCCCAGTTATTTTTACAGCAGATTTTACACAGTAAATAAGGATGGAGGTGGGGAAGAGAAGGGGTAAAAAAACCCATTAGACTCCTCTTAGGAAAATTAGACTTAATTAAAAAGTCTGCCATTGCTCTGCACTTAATTAGGGCTAACATAGCTGTTAATAAGCTTCTGATTGATAGTAAACTTGATGTCTGCACAGAAAACTACTTACTTGGTTCAAAGATGCTGATAGTTTCATACAGAAAAAAGATTCTGTTTTGTAATTGTGCATAATGTTAATATTTGAAACATCCTTAAGGGTGATTGTACCTATTAAAATTTCATATGTGAAATGAGAAATAAATGAATTGGTGTTGCATTTTTAAAGGATCAGATTACTGTTGATTAAAGCTTTGTCTACATTTGAAATTTCCCAGTAGAACAGCTCTACTGGTGGTTGTAATAATAGGAGGACAAGCAGAGATAGGCTGCCAGCAACCGCTATTTAAATTACAATGTCATACAGACCTGATCTTTAATGGGTTATACAAGGCTGTGGTTATAATGTGGCTGTAACAGTTAATACTGCCAACCTAGCTACTGTTACTGAGGGTGTAATAGGAAAAAAATGGAACAAAAAGCCAGTATAGTTGCAGTTGTAACGTTAATGTCTGTCAGTAAAGGAGATACAGATTGGAGTATTTATCCAGAATGGTCCCACAAATTCTCACCCTACCTGAGACATTGAATATCCAGCAACAATAAGTGAAGGGGAAGTTGAAGGACAGAGCAAGAGAGCAAAAGATGAGTAAAATAATTTAGAAGTAGAGGAGGGAAGCGTTTAAAGATGGTAAACTTCATAGAAATAGCAGAGAAGAGAAACAGTCCTCTAGAGGAAAAAGAGAAATAAGAAATTCCCATGCAATCTACTTTTAATTTTTCAATAGTGCTCCTCCGTGTAGCAAATACAGTGAAGAGACTAAAATAAGCTCTGAGGGTTGAAAGGGAAACACAGAGAAAAGCCACATCAAAAGGAGAAACAAGAAAGAGATTTGTGGAAGAAAAAAAGAAATCTTTTGACAAATGAAAAAAAAAATCAACTGACAAAATGAAGGTATTGAAAAGGAGTGAAAAAAGGCATAAAGGGAAAAAAGAGGATAAGGAAGAAAAAGGAAAAATACATGGAGCTTACTGTAAGAGCTCTATTTTGTTTAACAAGAGGTTTAATGCTAGGAGACACTGATACAATGGAAGTTTCTTCTCCAGGTCTTGAGAAGATGATGTTCTACTCTTCTGCAGTTCCTACACAAGCTCCACCATTTGGCACCTCCCAGCTGCTCCCATCCACAAACAGTCTGGCAACATCGCCTCTGAGACACATCCAGACTGTGTGATAATTCCTGTCCTCCTCCTTTCCCTGACACATCTCAGCTTTGGGTGGGAGACAGGTTACAGCCATGGATCTGACAGGCTGCTGCCCTATCCCATGTGAGCCCCACAGTGCTCCACTGCACATCATCAAATCGCACTGATGTGTCACGACAACGCTGGACACGTGTGACACTTACACAGGGCAACACGGGGCGTACATCTGGTCTGTGGCAAAAAAACAGGAGGAGATGTGGGAACAGAAATGTACCGAGCCAAAACAGAACAACACACAAAATAAATCCAGGAGGGCAGAGGAAAGGAGAAGTCCAAACAGGTGAAATCAAAGTTGTGTCTGTTGAGGAGCCAGCCACAAAAGGTGTGCTCTGTGGGAAACGATTTAACACCTCAGGATAGGAGAATGCACCCATGACAAGTAAATATCCCACTCTCTAAAGGTAAATTGCACTTACTGTGTTCTGTTGGTGCCATAAAAATGACACAACCCTCTGATGTGAAGTAGTGCATTTTCAGGCTTCCTTGCTTTGAAAGAGCAGGGATGGTACAAAATGTCAGCATGTCTGCTGGGCTTGCGAAAATTTTATCTCTATTATAAAAAAGTGGGTCTGAGAACAGAATACCAGCACCCTCAACACTGTGCCCCAAGTTTACTGCTATGCAAGTGCAGTGATCAGGTGGGACTGCCAAGAAGTTGGCTAATGATGCAGCCACTGTTTTAATAGTGAGTCCAGACATACCCTTCAAGCAACTGTCTCACAAAATGAAAAGAATGAGCAGTGTCAGTAACCAGCCGAGGAGATAGTTATTCAGGCCACAGTCTGACCTACCATTTTGGTGTCATGAGAATCAGAAAGCAGTCGGGACTTTGTAAAAGGTTTGAACCACATCAAATAAAAACAGTGTGACTATTAGAGCTGATATGTGAAGTAGACTTCGCTACCATGTGAGTGCACAACAAAAAGAGAAAGAAAGGACAGCTTTCTGCTTAAAGTGAAAATCTTACTGAATTCTGTCAGAAAAAATACAGAAATCTGTGGCTTTCTTATACTCACCATGTTTTGTAGAACACACCTTCTGTGCCCAGCTTCTCAACTGACAGGACTTTGATCTGAAAAACAGCAACTAGATCAATATTCCCAAAAATGTGCCTGATCATACAGATAGCTCTGTTCTTCAGTAAGAATGAGAGCAATATATTAGCCTTTCTATATTATATGATGTCAAAAATGTCTTTCTTTGTTAAGTGTAAATAAAATCTCTCCAAGTTTTCACTTATGTATTTTGGCCCTGTAATAGAAATATTTCACCTAAATGAAATGAAGTAAGAGGAATTTCAATATTATAAATATCAGAAGATATTTAAAAAGTTGGTGTTTCCTCAGACTGATATTCTCAGCAAAATGGCTTGAATAAACCAAAACATAGATAGCACATATATTTATGAAATATTTTCAACCAAGCAGAATTGTGTGCACGTTGCTCACATCGTGTGCCACAATGCCAGTCTACTGTGAGACCTGTCCTCAGAGAATGACTTTTTCTTTGGCACAGTAAATCACATCATAATTTACACATATGTATTATAAACCTAAGCCAAATGGTAGCTCATCCTTTTGAAAACGAAGATTAATTAACTTGTAAAGGCCATTATTCTAACACCTGTTTTATTTAAAGAGTTTAATCAACACACCAGAAATTCACTTGTGAGAACCATACCAGTTTCATTGTACTTTGAAATACATTTCCTATTTGTCCAGCTTAAAACAAGTTCTGCTCAAAAATAAGCAATAGAAAGCAACCTAAAATAGCAGTAAAAAGTTCCATAGACTGAAGCACTTATGTTACAATGCCTCAAGCACATTTATAAGCAATTTCCTAGAATATTCTCAGAGAGTAAAGCATGCAGTTATCAGGAATCCTTGTTACAGATTCTGGCCTCATCACCACCCACCCCCTGACCCTAGCAACGTTTGTGACAAAAGTAAAGAAAGCAAATGCTAGTAAAACACAGCAAAATGGATTTTTGAAAGGAAACTGCCTACCTGGCAGGGTGCCTATTAGTATGAAACAAATAAATTATATACATTTTAGACAATTCTATAATTTGTACTCTGACAAAAATACTATCAGTGGATGTCCTCTTACAGGTTAGGAGTTCACACTGCTGTTAGATTTTCTTCAATGCTACAGGAAAGTGAAAGCTCTCTGATTAAAGGTTTCAGGGAAGTAAAGAGGCAAAACACTTCAGGATATGTTTGTTGTCCATCTTTATATAATTTACTTATTTTGGCACGAGTAATAGTTGTTTACTCTTAAGTTGTTCAAAGTTGACAGATGTCCTATGATTTCTTTATGATTCTGAGTGAGACAGCAGACTTCAGTATCTTTTATTTCCCAGTTTCTAGGTGGAAGGCACCACGAACTTGTCAAAATCTCCCTCCTTTTTTTGGCAATAATGATTCTGCTTTGAATTTGATACAGGATACATTTTTCTCATATTAATTAATGATATGTAGTTACTAGGTAGTTTATATGGACTAGTAAACTGCAGCACAGGAAATACAATTATTTTTTTCTGGGGTCACACAGTGGATCCAACAGAGGAAAGAGGTCACAGATGAGACAGTTTTTAGAGCTCTTTCCCCCATCTTATTAGACTAGCAATTCTCATTCCAAACTGCTATTTGTTTTCTTTCACACAAGGACAGGCATTTAGAAAGTATTTCCTTTGTTTGAAACAAACAGCAAAGTCACACGTGTGCCAAATGATCAAGACATAAACACTCACAGCCATTAGTAAGGTAAATTTGGATTATGCAAAACAACCTCATCTGCTGCAGATGCAGATTTACATCTGCAATTATGACAACTGTGGGCATAACTGATGACACACATTTTAACTACCTCTTTTGCATGAGCAATTATGTAGTTAAATGTGTAGAGTGCAGTGAATTGCGCCCACAAAATCAGAGGCTGAGATTAGGCCTTTTTAAAAAGATCTAGGCCTTACAGAGTGCCAGATAATTGTATACCCCGTAAAAGAGAAGAGGGGGGTTATTTCCTGGCAGTTTTTAAGAAAATGGGACCATTTAAGTTAATTATCTGTGTTGGCTCATTTGAACACCTGTTGGGTTTAATTCAGTAGCACCTGGTGCCAACTGATGGTAACAGGCGTGGGGGTTACTAATTGACAGATTATGTTGTTTCTGTTTCTTCTGTTTCCTTTTCAACTTTTTTTTTTCCTACTCAATTTTTAGTAAGCAAACTTCAGCAGGATTCAAGACAAAAATGCAGAGAAAACAAACCACTATTAGAGAAGGCAATAATTTTCTCCATGGACACGTGTGACATGCAAAGTTTGAAGCCTGATGAGCACCTATATTCTGGTAATCTCAGTGGCACATGCACCAATTTAGAAACACCAAGGATAAGGACAGGTTGAAGTGATCATTTACAAGAGCTGTTAAATGCATAAGTCGGGAATATTTTAGATTGAGATTTTAGGGAATAATAATTCAGTTACTCTGTTGGGGGGAGAAAAATTTTTAGATAACACCAAGAACAGAAAACAGAACTGTTAAATCCTCGATTTGTTATCATTGGGCATTCAGAATCCAACAAGCATTCCACTGAAAGAATTAAAATGTTGTAGAGGTAAGCAGAAGAACCTTCAAATTAGTTAAGATACACAGTAAATGGAAAAAACAAGATACCTGAAAATAGCAAAAATGCTTCTGATACCATGGGAAAAGTTGACATAACCAGAGAAAAGTCTTGATGCATACAGAAAGGTCCTAGAGTTTAAAAACAAACCCACTGTAACTATGGACAAGGCAAAAAAGGAGCAACTTGAATAAATCTTGATTTATCTATACAGAAAAAAGCTTTCCATTTAATTCAGGGAAATCTTCAGTACAACCATCAATAAATAAAAAGAAGACTGATCCACAGAAACATAAAATGTTCTGTATTTGTGCAGAGTGAAGGTATTTGTGTATGTACTAAATGCACTTGTGTAGTAGGTATATTTTAGCCCTTATCCTTCTTGTCAAATGCCTGCTCTGCAGAATCAGAGAAAGTGGCCCTCTCACAAGCCATCCAACCCAAATGTCATCATTTTGGTCAAGGGAATCAAAACCAATGCTGTGTTCTAACCTGGCACCAGCCTTTGCCTCTGGGCAAGTTTATACTGTATGTTCAATCTGGGTTTCCTGCATCTTCAGTAACTAGTATGGCCACTGGGCTGCCACACAAAAAGGTTGTATCAATGCTAGTTACTACAAGAAACCATGACTTTTATTGTGTTCTCCTAGGAAACTGTCTGGTTTGGCCACAACTCTCCGAACAGCCTAGCACATCCCAAGGGATGGAGGTCTAGGTGCACAAAAATCCAGAGAGCTGAGAAAATTTAAGATGGGAAAGGGAGAGGTCACCGTTAAAGTGAGAGCTCTTAGCAGATTTCTTCTCAGAATCCTTAGACATCCTTAGGACATCCCAGTCCTTCATTGAATTGAATTTTTCAAGTCCACACATTCTTTTGGAAATATGCTTAAACAATTTGCAGAACAGGAATGCATGCATAAGTTTTTGCTGAACTGGAGTTGTAAGTCAGACACAAGAGGATCTGGGCTTTAGGCATTTCACTTCCTTGTAAAAGTCAATCTGAAAAGAAACAAGAAATCTCACATGCTGTACACATAAATTTTATATTTAGGGTTTTAACATTTTCCTCTTCAGTCAAACATACTCACATACCTGTAAATTTCACCAAAAATCACAACAATAACACAGAATTATAAACCAGAGCTCACCTTCAACGTGCTCAGAAGTTTTTCTGATAGAAACAAAAATTAATACAGGAGAAGAAAAAAAATAAACCACCCCACTACCTGAAAGGAAACATCACCTTCTGTTAAATCAGACTTAAGAAAGTAACAAATTCTCACAGTGGAAACTGAAGAAAATGAGGTAGACTATTTTTATAGTTACAATATATCTCAATCCACATGATATATAGTGTTAGGTAGAAAACAAATGGAAGAGAGCCTATTTTTAAAATGTAGCTTAAAGTAATTGGAAATTATAGTATCAACCCAAACTGTATGTATACATAAATATATTTATTGCAAAATTAGATTTACCCTTTGTTTCACGAATATTATACTCAGTATATAAATATACTCTACAGACTATGCAGAAACACCGTGTAGTGGTGATACAGTCTTTGTGTTTCTTAGAAACTTAAAAATATTCTGCTATTATGTCGTCTATTTGCTCCCACATTCCAGTAGATGAAAAAATTTAAATGTACCTGAAAAAGTTTTAGCTGGTATAAAGATCAGAATAATCAAAACTAGTAACAGAATTTAATTAGTATTTCTGGTAAATAATTAATCATCAACCCTTTGCATAGCCCCCGGCCAAAACTATATATGGTCTCAAACTGACAACACATAAACCTCCAGAGGTATCCACTAACTTGAATTGAGCTTGAGGTCATTTGTTTAGCTGTAAGAACATGGTAACTTTTGAATTAAAATTTTTATTGTTAAAGTATTGTTCTGGAATATAAAATTGCTGCACCTATGTTTGAAATGCCAGTTTTAATCATACAGAATGACTTGCGACTTCATAAATTTTTGGTACAGATGGTGGGGATTTCCTGGTGGGAGACTGTGGTGCCAAATGCATTTATTCCTATGCAGAAACTCATGTGTCACATGGCACCAAGGGGTTAAATTTTACACGCGGAATTCTCTACATGATAATGCACTTTCACGTTCCCCATCTGGCTATTGTAAAATCACAAAGACTGTGAAGGCACAAGCACGAAGTAGAAACTGGTGTCCTGATTTTCAGTGGTACTGAGCATCTACAACTCCTGCTGAGGATGGGAGCCACAGGTGCTCTGTAATTCTGGAAACCAGGCCATTATTAGAACAACTTCATGAGCATTTGTTAACGAATTTGGAATAGTGTCACTTCTCACTTTAAGTCCACATTTTTCTCTTGATAATCTTCTAAAAACCTAAGGTTTTTACTAGAAATGGAAAACCACCTAACACTGCAATATGTAATAGATGTGAAAACCATAAGCATGATAGGAGAATAAAAATGAGGTAACTTATTTGGGGGCTTCAAATGGAACATGCAGATGGAATACAACAAGTATGGAACAACAAGGGAGACTCCTTTACAGTCTGCCTACTGAAGCTGAGGAATTCTTTGCCACAAGTAAATTTTTATATGGGTGTGTGGTGCTTAGTTGCCAGTTGCGGTTAAATCATGACAGTCCTTGATGCCCAATGTGAGGCACAAAGTGTTGAGCGATATATATTATATTGCTGGCTGATCACATGCAGGAAAGATTGAAGCATGAAGGCAAGATCACTGTCTGAAGCATTGTGTCATCCAGAAAATTTTCCCTCAAGGAAACCAGCTTAAAACTGCTAGGAGTATATCAGCTGGAGGTACAAATGGATTCAGTGTATTTCAAGAGCTCATTTCTGACCAAAAGATGTCTCTAGGCCTCTGAGTGCATTTCCTGGCATGAGGGAATTCTGTCATCGGTCTATGATGAACATCTCTCAACATTTAGAAACCACTCAAACTTGATGAAAAAATATAAAATGTAGTTCTGCATTGAAACTAATGCTTAAAGTTGTTGCACATTCACTGTGGAAGTGCAAACAGAAGACAATTACTGTGGAGTTGCATTTGTAGATATTTTATAGTTGAGATAGACAGTCTGCTACCTACTTCGTAAATGAAGAAAAGTATTGTAAATTAAAATCTACTCTGTTTGAAATGTTGTATAGTACGGAGGGAAGGAATGGTTTACTATGAACTATAGGAAGGTTTTGTTACCTGCAATTGTGTTCATATGGAATTCAGTCTCAAGCTTCATGAATATACTTGGTGAAATCACATAGATGATAGTTCTCCATATCTTCAGTTACATAAAGCAAGACAGGATGGTACTTTTAGTATGGCAGCGCTGGATGAAAATTGCCTCATTTTTCAGGCCATTTTAGACTTACACATTTGCTTGGGGCTATTCTGCCACATACAAGACTGCACTGAAACTTTGAAAAAAAAGCTTCCTTTTCAGCTTCACTCAATTAGCAGGAAGGAAGAAAGCTGCATGCTAGTCCAGAATGGTTCTTTTGTAGAAGAAGGTGTGAGCCAAAACCAGTGCTCCATTTTGAATAGAGAGAGCTATTTATCCTCCCACATACCAGAATACTTTTGAATGATTCACAGGAGTTTCTCTTTCTATGTGGCATTGCAGCCAGCTATGGTAGAAATTAGAGTTCGCTATCATCAGTGTTATGTTTAAGTAGCAGCTATATCCATTCCCTTTGCTTTAATTTCAACTACAAAGCAGCACAACTGTTTCATCAGGCAGCCCAAAGTTCAGTATTCTCACAGTGACAAGATCTGCAGCCCAATCAGCAAGCTGGGAGCTCCCAGGTTCCCTTCTCACTACATTTCACTTGACTTCAGAATCGTCCTGTGGCTCAATCTTCTTTTTGTTTTTAATAAAAAAAAAAATTATTATTAAATTAGTCAAACCCAACCCAAACCCATACTTCCATGGGTTCCATTTGGTAAAGTCTGTTGGGGTAAGGAATAGAGTGTAAGGCGTCTCTTAGTTAACAGACTTATCAGAAGCCAGTGGGATACGAGCAAAACATGTTAACGGATTTGGGAGCTTTGGATAAAACCCCTAACAAGTGTTCTGTTGCTTAGATTGCATTTTTTTTAATTTTCCACCCTACTGGGTTCCACTGAGGCAATACAGCAACTTTATGTACCATATAAGTAAGAGGCAGAATACAAGGGAAAGAAATGACATCTCTTTGAAACTCACTGCTATCCACCGGTTATCAAGTAGTTCATTAGCTGTGATTTGGTGAGCAGCATCGACTTTCAGAAGTACTTTCAAAACTTATTTTGCTAGAAAAAAACCCCTGCAACTTAATACCTCTCTTTTCTGCTAACCACAACTAGACACATTTTCAACTGAGTGCTTTAATTCAGCAGAGACTGTTTTACTTACAATGCTATGAAATTAGTCCACAATATCATTTATGTCAATTTATTTTTAACATCAGTTTGGCTTTTCAGAAAATGTGTACCACTTAAAAGCAATAAAAATATCAAAACTACTACATATATGGAATTCATTACAATACAGTCAACATTTATTTTGTAAGAGCATTGTGTACTTACCAGCCTCACTAACTGTTTCCCAGACAAAATTTTTGAAACACAAGTCTTCCCTTCTCATTTGTTCAAAAGCTTTTCTTCTAAGCTTCCTATAAAAGGCAAAATTCTCCTATAAAAGAAATTCAGAGTCAGTGAATGAATACGTACTATTTTTCAGTGGTGAGGCAAAAACTATTTATTATAGGACGACTCTGAAAACGAAAAGTTGGCAGGACTGGGAAAACTTCAGAGAACTCTACAAAAATCACTCCAGTTCTAAAAATGTGTCTTAGAGAGTTTTAAGGGAATAAGGTTAAGAGGTTAAAAGGCAATTTAATCTTGGTCACTAGGTATCCACATAAGTAAAAGATAATTGCTATTATATGGATTTTTTAAGTAACAGCCAAAGATTTAACAAGATACAACTTGTATCTAGATACAATTTATACCTAGCTTGATAAGCTAGAAAAAATTCAACTGAACATATATAATATTTTGCTATTCCATAACTAACCCATCCAGATCCCTTGCCTAACTGAAAGAGAACCTGCTGCCACCATTTGCAACATTTCTATCACAGAAATACTGTTTACAGCAAACACTTTATACTTACAATTTCTTTTGATTTCATGTCCAAGTAATATCTTCTGTTAAACAATTCAACAATTCTGTCATAGCAACCACTACATTTCAATGATAAGAACCATCATTAATTCATGGACCACTGTTTTAGTCTCACGAACTCACTGTTTTTAGTGACTTAATAACAATCACAAAAACTGAAACAACAGCAACGTGACAAAACAGACCACTCTCAATTTACACATTGAAGTCTCCATCAGTTGTCTTTTTAAAAAACAAGTTTTAGTTCAAACACAGGTCATAGACTCAGTATAAGAATTACTAGATACTTTTATTCTGTAGACCTTTTTCTATAAGTCAGTTTAGTCATACATAGCAGTTGCTTGTGTCCCTAAAGTCAAGGGGACTGATATTCAAAACCCAATTCCAAATGCTTACAATCTATGAAATGTGTTCAATTCTCAGTATAAGCTGCTATTCTTCATTGAGTAACAGTAAATTAAAGCAACTCTGATTCATAGAAAATTATAGAAGTGTATAATATCTTTTACTGCCACAAAAGAAGTATTTTTCAGAAGAAAAAATAAATCCAAAAGTACTCGGAGAAAACAAAATATCATTTTTAATTCTTCATTCTTTGTTCTGTTGTCTAGTTGTATCTTCTTTACCTACATTGTGTGAATGTTGCCTTGTTTGGCCTTATCCAAAATAAGTTGTCAGTAGAAATAGGATAATAAAAAAGAAAATATATAAAATGTCAGGAAAATGTTAAGACTTACACATAAGCATCCGTATTAAGAGTATATATGTTCACAAAAATATACCTTGGTTGCATTCTTTTCACGTATTTATTTTTTATTATTTTGAGTAAAACATTTGAATAAATGTGGTATCTGAATGTCAGTACATTCACAATTTAGTCACTCTGTATCATCTGTTTCCTTTACACAAGTTGTATTCTTAATGATGTGGTAACAATAAAAAAAAAAAAAGGAAATATATGTTAAACTAAAACCAAATGCATTCCTAAAATATGGTTTTAGCATCAGACAGTGGTATTTACTATCAGACTTGCTGGTATTTGGTTTCTATGACTATGTACCAACAGAAGTATTAACCAGAAATATCAACTCCAAATGTTTATTACAAAATATGCTTTGAAAGTAAATATTGATCTGTATTTTACTAATCACATAGAATGAAAAACCGTATCATGTGACCTGTGTTTTCAATCCAAACTTATAAAGACAGATTAAATTTCTAATAGATTTTACATCATACTTTTCATACACAACTGACTTGCAAAAATTACATAGAAAATAGTTTTGAGAAACTAATACACCTAATTGTGATCATTTGAGACCAAAAACAAGAAGTTAACTTCATCAAATAAATTATTTGCAGTAAATGATGTTTTTAGTTCTATTCCCAGAACACAGAAGTAGCTACTGAAAAATGTAATTGTCACATCCTAGTGAAGGATGCCTGTCACTTTATATCAAAGTAAAATACTGTGTTGTTTCATTCACGTGGCTTTAATTTTTAAGGTAAAACATAAAATTAATATTTTAGTGCATTTCCCCCAAAACTTTTAAATTTCAAAAAGTCTTCAACAAAAGTTGCTGTTTTCTTTTATCCTCCAATTCTCCTTCCCAATCTCTCTCAGGACTTAAATCCACATGGAACTCAATTTAAAGAACAGAAAAGGGGCAGAATGCATTCATTTCAGAACACGATACCATAAGTATCAGCTGGTGACAATGCCCTCTATTCTGCTATGCACAGATAGGACTAAATTCTCTCCAGGCTAAGGCAGTGACAGACAACAGATAACTTCAGCTGAAGAAATCAAGTTAAGTAGGTGAAACACATCACATGGCACCTCAAAAATCTGTGAAGAAATTTTCTGTGCCTTTAGAAAGGAGCGAGAATTACCACATTTTCTTAATAGGTTTCCTATTGCTGTGATGCAGGAAGTAATTTATTAGACATCCTGGGCTTTTTCAGTTGCACAAAGGTTTTCAAGAACTGTTGCGGGGCCCAGAGCCTCTGAACACTCTTGGAAGAATGAGCAAGAAATCCAATAGTGCAGATTGCACAGGACAAAGAAGCCCCTGACCCTTTCCTATTAGAGAGCAGCACATGGGCCGTCCTCTCGTCAGCAGGACTCTTGCTGCTCTACCCTTTCAATGTGCTGACATACTTTTGTATTTTAACGGATTTTCTTTTTGTTGGTTACTATTGTGTTTGCTTCTATTAGCGCATGTTAGAATAGAAATGAAATGGAAAGTGTAAAGCACACCTCGGTTTAAATTACACATAAAAATCCATTACAGCGGCGTCGCCCCGTTATGCAGAGGCAACCCTGTGCATTAACATTCATGGAAACAGAGTTCATGAGTCACCTCGGGGCCTGTGCTCCCCATATAGGCAGAGGCTGAGCCTGTCATGGCAATAATACCCTTGGTACCAAGATGGAGCATGCCATGTGCACTGCAAAGAGAGCCCTGGCAGCCAGGAAATTACCAGGGAGGCATTAGCTGGAGCCAGGAAGGGTCAAAGTTGTGATGGTAACAATAATGGCTCTAACAGTATCTTTAAGCCCATTAGAGGATCACCAGGAGCACAAGCTATTATTCAGGGGTGGGAAGAAAAGCAATTTGCAAGAACAGAATTAAAATCAGAAGATGATCTTATGGCTTTTGTATTACTGTCTTCAAATTAAGCAATAAAAAGGAGTGTGAATTGCATTCTATTAATTCATACACGGTGTTTTCATTCTTGGGTAGTCAACACAACAAGGGGTGAATTAATGTTACTTTGTTCTGACACTGTTGTGATTACAAAATGCTAATTTTAAGAAATATTTATATTGCTAATTAAGGAAGAAGGTCAGAAGTTCTAAGCTCTGGCTGCAATCAACACAGTTCACTGCTCTGAATTTTACAAGTTCTGAGCTGTGAATTGTGCTGATTGCAGGCATTGCTCTGGATTCTTATTAGCCAGTCAAACCACCCCAGTTCTACCAAACATTTTATGATATATTCTATTGTATTATGTTGTACAAATTCTACTACCATGATGCAAACATTAATATCCTGAAGTACGACAATAAAACTCATTCTGTATCAGCATAAATAGTACACATGGATTTTAGAAATAAAAAAAAATAAAATTAAAATAGCAACAATAAAGCTATGAACACCTCATAATGCCGACACAAGAAGAAAAGTGAGCTAATTTTATGGAAAAGAAACTGAGGAATCAAAACAAAGTGGAAAAAAAAAACAAAGACAGTCCAGAAAGGAGAAGGTTATGAAATTGAGTCTGTGTCCACATGTCCATGTGCAGTCTTAAGTTATAAAAGAACTCAGCTATGTGCAAGAAAAGCAAAACAATCACAGAACAGAAATAATAATGACCGAAATGGTGATGATAGTATTCTATAACCTGGGCATTAAAGCATCATCTGGGGGCAATTGAGAGAAGAAATTCACAAAGTGGAGAGAAAAAAGAGACAAATGCATTATGAGAGAAAAAAGTCCCTGAATAAAATGTGACATTTTAGTTGCATCATATGCACAGTAATTTATGTACTCTGCAACAATTTATTTTTAATTAATGGGGTGCCTTTTTATATTATTTAGCTAGTATGGGCAGGTTAAGGTTTTTCAGAGAGGAATTCTTATTCCATGATTAAGACAAATGTTATAAATGATTAAGTGCTTGATTAAAAACATGTGTGTACACTTACAAATGTAAAATTTCATTTCTTCCTCTAACAGCAAGCTAATAAACTTTCAGAGGCCTCAGGTAACCCGTACAGGGAGACCAGGCAGCCCTCGAGCATCTCAGTTACCACAGGCAGAGGTGGAGAGGAAAAGCCTTTGCCCTGATCACACAGTTCATGCAATCCATTTCAGGGTTTGATCAATAATCTGTAAATCAATTACTTAGTTCTCATATATAGACCCATCCAACAATGAAAAATGGAAGCCTAAACTATCAGTTTGGTTTTATGGTGTTTCACTGCAGTATTCTGTAATATGCTGTTATTTCAGGATTATTAAGTGGTCCATAAATCAAGTACTCAATTTTTAATACTGAACTGTATATTTTACTTTACTTTGCATAGAATTTTTCATTGTTTACATACAAACAATTATAAGAGTTCAGTCTTTTGTGAAGATTTAGCATGCAGGTTTATTTTTTATTTCAGTGCAAAATTGTAGGTACTTGTATTATAAATGGGTCTGTACATTTTATATTACTTTTACAAGCTACTTACAGCATGTACATAATGACACCTATGCTCCAAATGTCACACTGTTGGCTGTAGTCATAGGCACTGATAACTTCAGGGGCTACCAACCAAGCAGAAAAAATAGTATTAATAATAGAAAAAAAAAACTTTTAAATGCTTAAATACAAAGCATGAAGAATGTGCTGATGTGGTATAATTTATTCCCATATGTAAAGAGGAACCAACAGCAGATGTTTAAATGAATAATGTACAGACCTTAACAATTCATGCTGATGTGTCCTCACTTTTATCATTTAGCTGTTAAGGGGGTGGTGACACTGTGATATTAGCTGTATGATTAAATTTAGTACTCTTTTTCTCCACAGTAAGTTATTAAAGCAGTATTCATAACATACTGCCTTAAAGTACTGCAAGACATCACACAAACTTGGTTTTCTCCCAGACATAAGGGTAGTGCATAAGTACATAGGGTTTTTGCAAAACACAAAGCCTCTGTTTGCTTGAACACATCATATGATGAACAAAATTTACGCCAAAATATTCTAAAATAAAAATTTTCAAACCCATTTATTTATATCCTAGATTAAAAATTCAAAAATTATAACCTATTCAACTAATCATTTTATATTATTTCAGTCACATGTCAGAAAGATGCTACTTTGGGACTATCTCAGTGATATTTTATCTACTGTATCATGGGGAATGTGGTTGTGAGTTCACAGCAAGGTCTATGGTTTCACTTCCAGAATCAATGGAGGTGACATACTTAGCCCCAGTAAGGAACAAAAGATAAAAACCTTCACACAATAGAAGGGGAGAGTGACAGTGAATATTTAATTTGGTGGTGTCCTACCAAATCAAAAAGCTTGTTTAACTGTGATCTCTGGGTTTTTTATGTTTTAGGTAGGCACGAAGCTTCAAATATCTAGTTATTATGCCAAGGATCTTGAAACAGTTAGTTTATGGTTTGATAACACCACAACTGGTAAAATAAGATCTCCTTCAGGAGATTCTTACCATTAATATTGCCAAACTGGTCAACTTACTGGTCTCATTTTTAATCAGTCCTTTTGATTACATATTAAACCAGCAGCAATTCATGCTATTAATATTCCAGGAAAATTTACAAACTTATATAAGTTTCTATCCTTATATACACATCCTGCACAAAATAAAATTACTGAATCAGGAAGTTGATATTGCTTTCATGATTTTTCTTATTTATAAACCAGTCTGAATAAATTTTGAATTTTCATGAGTCTCACACAGAAGAAGGAAGGATACAAAATATGGAAATAAGAACAAAAGGGAAACAAACATAGAGGAGCAAAATCAGAAAGGAGCAACAAGCAAGGGATGTAACTAAAAATGAAATCATCACATGAGTAGTAGGAAGACAATGAATAAAGACGTACTCAACCAAGAATGCAATTGATAGATGATGCTTAGAAGGCAAATGTATTTAATGTCTTCTTACATCAATTTTAACCAAAATGTCAAGTGCAAGCAGTGGGTAGCACAATCAATATCAATGACAAAGGGGTAAGACCTCAGTCTTTTACAGAGAAGCAAAAGGTTAGCAAGTACTTGAGTTGGAAATTTTAAAATCAGCCATAACCAATAAAATTCATTCTAGAGTACTTTAAAAGTGACAAGACTTTTCAGAGCTATTAGTGGTTCAAGAACCATTAGTAGAAGGCAGATAAAATACTTGAAAGCTGAAAAGGGCAATCATTATTGTATCAATCTGTAAGAGAGTAGAAAGGCTGGCATCAAAGAATTATAGAAGTCTCCCATTAATTTTAATTCCCAGGAAAATACTGGAATTAATAAGCACCAGAGAAAACAAAGGGGTAAGTAACAGACATTATGTACCTGTCAGGAGCAAAACTCCATGCAGCGCAGGTTGACAGGATTCAGGGTTAGAGGAGGAACACAAAATATCACACATCTCTTTTTTAGTAAGGCTTCTGATACTGTTTCACTTAATGTTTTTGTAATCCAAATTACTGTTTTTAGTGTAATAATTTAATACATTAAAATATCACAGGAGCAATGCACACATGTTCATAAAAATGCTTCTCAGGAAGTGTTGTAACTGGTTTGTTGTCAAAGTGGAAGGCTGTGCCAAGGCAAGTTTTGTAGCTGTCTGTCCTAGGCATGATGCCATTTTAATGGATGACCTGGATGATCCAAGAGAGAGCATACTTATTAAATCTGAAGACAATATCAAGTCAGGGATGACCGTAAGTATATTGAAAGCCAAGTTCAGAATGCAAAGGTGAAGAGCTGGTCAGGCACCAGCCCAAGGACTGAGCTGAACATGAATTAACAGTTCCAGTGTTTCCAGAAAATGACTCTGTGAAGCAGGATTAGTTTAAAATCACCACCTTGCTACAAAATGTCTTTGTGCACACCTGCCCCTTCTGAGGAGAACAGGGCCAATACTCTTCCCCTTCTCTGGGTTAGAAGCCTGTTTAAATATGCCAGATGAAAAAAAAACAGGACAAGGGCCAACTTTGCTCTTTTACATGGACTTCAGAATCCTTAAATAAATTACAAAAACGCAGCCATTACCTGTGTTTTATGTGCAAGCCTAAGGATGCAACACACACACAGCAATCCATCCACTCAGCCCAGGACTGATAAGGCTTCAACTGGATATTGCACTCAGTTTTGGATACTCTCATTTTGACATAAAAGGTAACGAGTGGAGCATGGCGAGTCAATCACTAAAATTGGAAATGAAGGACAGGACTGAGAAAATTCATCCTCCTTAGTCTAAGAGACCAAGGGAGAAGTGTAATAACAGATTGCTGGAAATAGGAAGGTGCCTACCTGTTCTTCGTATCCGTGATGGATAGGGAGAGCAATAAGAGTCTGAAAATGTGAGCCACAGTTCCAGCCTTTTCCTTGCACAGGCTCCCACCACCTCCCTTAGGTCAACTCTAGCAATTATGTGGCTGCAGGTGAGTTAACCGAAAATTTATAATGAAAAAAGTGATTAGATCATGGCCTGAAGGTATAAGCTTAAGCTGATTGTCAAACTGAAGGTTCAGGGCAGACAGGAGGAAAAATTTCTAGGAGGATAATGAAGCACCAGAATAGAGTGCTTGGGAAGATTATGGAGTCTCCTGTACTGGAGGTCTTTAAGTACACACAAATATTCATCAGAAATGACTTCAGTATAGCTGCTTCTTTCTCTGGACAGTGAAATAAATCAAATGATTGAAGATCACTCACAGTGATGAGGCTCTATGTTTCTGTCGTGATTAGTAAATTGGAAAGTGATTTCATCCTACACAACCCCCTCACTTAAAGAGTATTTAATACTGCTAGTATTTAATCAATCAAATTGTTGGAAGGACTAATTATCTTCCTCCAAAAAGGATTTTTTTTTTTTCTTCTGTTCTGCAAGTGAAATGAATTGCTGGTACAAACCACTGAGGAAAAGACTTCACAAAATTAAAAACAAATGAATGCTGTATTGGGTAATGGAGTTAAATATACTATAGCATGCAGCATAAATCAGAAAGGGCTACAAATTTTTATATTATGGAATGCAAAGAATTCATTGCCTAAATAGAAGAAAAAAAGAAGTCCTTTGGACAGACTATGTCATAATTATCTGCTTTTGTGGGGTTTTTTTCAACTTCCATTTCAACATCTGATATTAATAAGTCCTATACACTGGGATAGGCACATTTTTTGGATGGAAATTGTCTAAGAAAAAGTAGTTTATTATTTATTCCCCACTGTTTAGATGGAGATTCCTAAAATTTTCTGCAGAACATCAAAGTCACAAATTAGCTTTATGTAACCAGAGAGAGGTACCACGATTCAGGTAGCACTGTTGGTTTTAAGAACCCCCAGAAACAAAGTGGACCTCATAATAGCAGAATATGTTACTTGCACTGAACTTGACTTAACACCAATATAAGGTAGACTAAGGTGGTTTGAAGACAGCATCAGGTAGGATGAAAATGCAGAGTTAGTGTTGTCTGCATGGAGAGCATGATAAAAGCTCATGAGAAAATAAGAAAAAATTAGTTCCTCATATCGTCTTAGAACTCATAATGAGTTCCTGATGGACTAGGGAAGCAGAGAAGAAAGAAAAGAGCCGAAAGGAAGGGCCTGACAACAAACAGTATGGCATCATCAAGGAATATCAGCAGACATGATCCCAGACTTTGCTACAGCAACATCTAAGATCTGATTAAATTTTTCCGTAACTGCTCCCTTCTTTTGCTATAGTAGAAAGGTGATTCCATGCAGCCTGTAAGGTATAGATTATAAAGTGACTCCCTTGCATGACACACTGTTTGCTCTCTGCAGATGTACAATCACCTGGGATAACTGGCTGTCCTCACTGTGAGGACCTGTTTGCTTTTTTCCTCTAGGAATTGGACAGTGAGTGGGGTGAGTTCATCCCCTAATCAGCTGATCCAAGCATGGACTGGCAGCGGTCCTCAGCTTCTGGGCAGCAGGTGTACATCTGTTCCCATGACCATTTGAGTAGTATGAAATTGTTCTGCCTATCTTATGCAGAAGGGAGTTTGAAAATAACTAGTTACCTTCCATTAAAACCAGCTCTTTGAATCTCTGATTACCTCTGGCAAAAAAGGGCATGTTTGCAAAACCCACAAGCACTTGATTCCAGATTCTTTGATCTGTAATGTCTCCTGTCAGCTTTGTCTGAACCTTAAGTATACATGAACCTTCCAAGGCATTCTTAAAGGATGGTACAACATTAAACACTATTCAAGTTCTAACCAATGAAGAATTTCAGAGGGTTTGAACTTCCAGAATAGCAACAGAAAAAAGGAACATGTATAGGCAAACGTACACCAGAGTTGATTTAAAGTAAATCATTGCTTGTTTTCTTCAGAGCCCCATTTGTCTCTGCTCCAGTTTACTGAACTAGAAGAGCAAGGAAATAATGCCCATGACTGCTAAAAGAAGCCTTACCAAAAAGGCACTACTCATCAATTATCCCTAAAGAGGGACATTTCAAAGGGTATAGAGAAATGCTGATGAATATTTTCTTTTTTTAATAGATAGGGGTTTATCCTGGTGGAAAAACCTTACTCAGGTGTAATACTTATGTGCAGAAGCCAAATTCTTCAGTATACTTTTATATTTTATACTTTCTATATCAAAGTCTGTGGGATAATACATATATCTGAAGTTGTCAGTATCTGAGTTCAGGAAGGAATGTCCTGATACTGAGAGATGGCTTGAAACAGAAGGTCTATCTACACTTATTAGCAAAATTTTGTCTAAACTCCTTGCCAGAATGCACCTGTGCCATGTACTACTGTACCATATGGAAGAAACTCTGTTCTTTCACCAGGAGCAAGCTATGTCTGGATTTCTCCCATAATTCTGCCAGCATATCCTGCCCAAAACCAGAAGAACATAAAGATCCAGGAAGACTGTTTCTCACAGCCAAAACCAGGAGGGTGTGAACCCTAGCCTGTGGTTTAACATCAGCTGCCTCAAGCCTGAAAGCTCTGAAGCAGTTAAATGTTGGTTTTAGCTGTGTCACACTCTGTGACAGACCTCTCCTTTCCTGCAGCTGCTTTCATTGCTGCTGGCCATACCAGCTTTTGGGTTTGGTTCTTGTTTTCTGCTTCCTCCATTACAGTTATTCAGGAGTTATTCTCCTCCAAAATGAGGAGAATAAGGAAAGTGAGGAAAAATCTGTCCTCATTCACAGAATGGAAGCCAGGAAAAATGTTTGCACCTTTTAGGAGAGAGGAGGGAGTGTGCTAGTTGCTGTTCCAAATGGATATATAAAACAAGGCCATGAAATAAGAACAGCTGGCTACGAGGGGTCTACTGATGGAAGTAATGAGTTGACTACAAAGATGGAAAACCTGCTGACAAACCAGATTTATGTCTTATGTACCTCTAGCATTTGCAAGAAGAAAGGTACAAACTGCCCCAAACTGAAGGACACAAAAAAATCCAAAATTATGTTTCTTAAAATGAGCATGACATTATATAAAAATACAGAGGTCTAAGAAACAGAAAACAGAGCTTTGCAGCCCAATTTCTCCCACCATTATTACTGAGTTGTCCACTCTTTAGTGTCTAAAATGCTTCTCAACCTGGAGTCTTCTACCCCAGGTAGTAAATTCATGATGCAAAAATTCAGTTGTACAAGGTTATTTTACAAGATGTCAACATTTTCAGAGTAACTACTACTAAAATTAGTGATGGATAATTAGCACATGATTTATTAAGCATCAAAGGCTATTTTCTTCAATAAAAAAGATGTAAGCATACGGAACATTGTGTTTAGGTATTGAATATTTATTAATATCAAAAGAATCCTATAATACACTAGTGTTTCAATCAAGGCACAATCTACATAATTTTTCTAAATTACTAACAGATTTACATTAAATTTATAATATTCCTAATTTAAATATTAATTACATCTCGCAGCATCTGCTGGCTTCCTGCAACTAATGGCTTGGGACTATGTTAATGCAGATCTGGATGCACAAGGTATGGTTACTTTAAGGATTTCTTTTTTCTAATTGACCGAGAAATATACTTTACATTTAAAAAAAAGAAGACTCTTTTCAACAGTAGCACTTAGCTTCCAAATGATTTTTTTCCCCTAATAACACCATTTAGTAACTCATTTCAAAAGCTACTAATAGGTATCAAAGTCAAGTCTCCCAGTAATACCTGGATATTAAAACCTGTTCTTGAAGCAGAACTGCGACAATTGTCGTCTTACCTTTATATTTAATTTCACTTCATTTACTTCATCGATGTCACTGCTTTTAACAAAAATGTTTTCCAGTTTTAGATCTCTGTGAACAATATCTGCCAAGAGAGAGTAAGAAATAAAATGTTATCAGTTGCAGTGAATATCTCCTGACAGAAATATTTTAAACTCTTTTGATTAATTCCTTTGTGCAGCTTCAGTGCATTGTACTCTAAACTAGTGGAAACCTCACCAAAACCATTCTTCCCAAGGAGTCATATAAGAATTTCAAATTTTGAAATCTTATTTCTCACCACAGTCCTGTAAGAAAGGATAAAGTTCATACTGGTTCTATCTTAAATATCCATAGATCATCTGGCATCATCTAACAAAAAAGTAGGGTGCATATTTACCAAATTTGCACATACTTTCATACATGAAGTCCATTTTTATATCCCTAACCAGTCAAAGTTTTTGCTCTTTCAGTGAATACACAGAAGAAACAAGGTTTTAAAAAAGGCACCATTCCATAACCCCATATATCTGTGTGGAAAAACAGGTAAATGAAGGGTTCCTAGGAGGAGCATATTGTAACAAAGAGATTAATAATTTCTCTGCAAAAAAACTCCAGGATTATTCACAATCCTACACCATCTACAAAATCTAAATTTTTGGCTGTTGTGGACTGTGCAGAATTGTAGTGCTTCTGGGTGGTGGATGAAAATGCTGATGTTTACTGAACCTTAAATGCAAAACATGCTGTTAGGAAGAATCAGGAACAACCCACTCCTGTATTTTTACCTCCTCTAATAGACTATACACTTAACACCTGAACTAAGTTAAAGTTATAATGTAAAGCAGTTGCTAGGTGGGAAATAATAATAGTTATTGTCATAGCTGGTACAAAAAGAGAAATAAAAGAAAATGGTAGCAGTTGCTGTATCTGTAAGAAAAAAAAGTTCTAAGAAAGCGTTCATGTAGTGTATTTGACTTTTTCTTTACCGGTCTATTTTTATCCTGTAAGATAAATAATAGATAAAATATCAATCAGTAACTGTTGTTAAATGTATGAACACTCAAAATCAATGAACATATGGGAGAAAGAGAGGAACATAATTACAGTTTTTGTGAAGATATGCTATTGCTGAAGCAAGGCTTTGAATGATGTGCCCTTTCTCATTTTCTGTAAAATGTCCTTTACTACAAAGCATTTTTTATGTTCTCCCTCCTCACACGGCTCCATTACAAGATACATCTGCTAATATTAATAAAGAGAGAATGTAATGATTTTGTTCTCTCTGAGTTTAGTTTCTTCTAATGTAATAACAATATATATATTTAATAGCAATGCTCCAGCTTTAGTGATGACCAAGAAGCCTAATGCACTTAGTATTTCATGAACAGAAGGCAAAGGACAGTTGACCTGCCACAAATATTGACAGTGTTTACTGCAACAAACTCTCAAGTTTTCAAAACATTTTTAAAATATATAGAAATACTGTGGTTTCAAAACAAGGACTAAGTATGGATTTAGCTTAAAGCCTCTTCCATTCAATGCATTATCAATGGCTTTTAGAAAGTCTAAGAAAGTACCAACCCTTGAAAAAGAGTAAAATGCAACTTTTCAACAAGCCACTGACTTCTCTGGTCAGTTTGGGGCAATAAAGACTCTGCTATCAGTGCAGATGCAGAGACAGGGGTGGGTAGTCACTGTGTAAATGCTACTGCTAAATAAAACAAAGAAAAAAAAAAAAACACCAGAAAAAAACACCAACCAAACAAAAGAACCTAACCTTCCATGATGCCTACGACTTGGGAATTGCAAAAACTGTCCAAAAGTGAGAATTTTAAAAAAAATACACATTAAAAACTGTTCTTAATGAAGTGGCAGTTCCTGAATATAATACTGAAAGAAAACACACAATCTCCCAAGCATATTTCCTCTGAGAAGAGTGTCATTTAATCAAACTTTCTCAAGCCTTTTCAGAAAACTCCTAAGAAATCTAAAAGTGGATACTGTTTAAATAACAGTAACGAAATAGCCATCTAGAGAGCCACAACATCTTCAATTGCTAGGGATGACTATCCAACATAATTTGATGCTGCTTTTGTAGTAGTGACCAGCATCTATGGCTACACATCCCCAGCTTCCTTCTTGAGACTTTGTGTGTCCTACTCTCAACAACAAATCACAGGCAAATAATTGGTTGTATAATCAGATATTTCTCATTTAGGATGATAGCTACTTTATACCCATGTATATGAATATAAAGAAATGCATATCTGGAATATACATGTATATAAATGTATATGTAGAATATACTTGAAAGGGGACCCATTTATATTACTATCTAAAATGATACATTTTATTCTGAAATTTCAGTTTCAGTGCTTTTTTCAATTTTCTTTTCAGATGTACATGTAATACAAACTCCAACAATAGTTTTTAAAGTTTTCAACTGAATAATTTTAAAGCCTTTGATATTAAAGAAGGGATTATGATACAGGATAAATATATCTCCATCATTGTGTTAACTACTGCAGGAGTGATAAGAGACTCTGTACATCAATGAGAATTAACTACAGAGAAATTAAAGACAATCAACTTCAAATCCAACTTCAGTCTCAATTTTTTTACCTGCTATCTTTAATATAGTATTACCACTTACAAACTATTCTACAGCTGAAGAGTTCCATATTTAAAGACATCAGGGTACAAGTGGATGGTAGGAAAATCAGAAAATTGCCAACCAGATGCAAATTCTGACTCCTAAAACAAAGGCTTTATTTCCAAAATATGATGAACAAGTAAATTTTATAAACTGAACGTGTGCATTCCTAGCATTTCTATCAAGTTAGTTGTACTGTTCTACAGACTGTGAGCATGTGACCTCAGAAGTCATTTTCTCAGGGGCTGAGTCAAGAAATAACCCAAATTCGGAAAAGGCTGAGAATGTATTCACTGACCATGGGACAGATGAATGGAGTATCACCTGATTACTGCTGACATGGGTTTTATAGACTTTTACTTACTACTTTCACTTTACTGTTTTCCCTACGCAGTTACCCAGACCTAAATCCTTAGACTAATTTATACCTTTGAAGCCTATAAACATAACCTAATATATGTTAGGCTATTTGTAGGACTAATAAGTCCTTTAGAGCATGCATTTCTTCATCAGTTTAGACAGTGGTAAGGAAATATATCTGCTGGGTGCACAGACAAACCTTCTGCATGAATTGACTCATTCTCAAGAATTAAGGTGTGATATCACAGATGAATATCACTAGAAACCATAACAACATATCAAAACATTATGTAATTTGTTGCATTTGTTACATTAACTTGAGATGAAAAAATGCCGTTCGATGTCTTCAACAATAAATGGTTTTTAAATGTTCACTATTTCAAGTCAATTTGTTCGACGTGTCTTCTAATGAATGGATTCTTTTAAAGCAGTGAAAAGTTTGCACTGTGGAATTCCTGGCATGCCTAATGGGTGGAACTACCATTCTGTGTTTTCAGGAATTTTTTTGAAATTTCTTGTTTTACTTCAGAGAAATGAGCACTAGTAACCCTAGAACATGAAGAAATGTCAACTCTGGAAAACACACCTCAGAAACACATGGCAAAGAAAGATCGGTCCAATTCCAGTTTGCTTACCTTCTGTACCCATGCTGGATCTTTCAAAAGGGGAAGCTATTTGTTATCCTCTCTGCCACTGTCTGCTTGGCTGGATGCCTCTGCTCATGCACCTCCAAAATAATTTGTGATGCTCGTTGTAATGGGGGCAAAAAAATGCAGCATTGCTTGGTTCAAATGAAGATAAGCACGTGGTGCATTTTTCAGTCTTTCCTTCACTGCTTTCAGACATCTGTTCAGTTTATACAGGCTCTGCCCAAATTAAATAAAAACACTAAGACTGGCAGGAATGTGTTCATTGCTTGAAGAAATGAAATAAAAACTGAGAGATGAGAGGGTAGGTGGAACACAAAAGCCTTGTATTCTAACTACAGCTGTCTGTCAAGCTAACAATGGACTAGATTGGCATAACACAGCATGCTAGTTTGGACAGCAGATCTGCAAAAACAAAAAAACATAGTCAAAAACAATACTTCAGCTTGTCTAGCTACAGAATGCTTGTTGAATTCAGAGATGAAAAAAAATCAAACATTTTTTCCACCAGACAGCACAAAACTATAATAGATTTTTCCCTCAAAGCAAATGGTATGCAACACATTTTTAGATGTTTTCAAAATACATCATTTAATCTGGGAAGTTGCTGATCTGGAGCATCCAATAAAAATGAACTTTTGCTTCTAACTGGCACCACATGAGGACATCCTTCAGCAGTGCTGCCAAGGCAGGGATAACAAAAGCAAGGATTTCTGGGCGCTCTTGTAATACCCCTGGAGAACTGATTTGCACATGATTCCTCAAGTCTACTTTTCTCAAAAAAGAAGCTGCACAAAAAGGCTCAGAATGAGTTAAAATGCAGTGAAGAAGGCAAGATTAGGTCAACATTTTCAGGCAGGAAGGCTAGAGCTCTATTCCTCCACAGTGGGGAACTGAGAAGAGGCAACACCTGAAAGCATTAGGGGATTAAAATAGCCTTTAACTCCTGGAAAATCATTGAGTGGAACATGCCCTGCTTTATAAAAGGGTCTTGTTCTTACATTGCAAGATGGTTGGGGTGAGCAAGGCACTGAAAACTACCTTCAACTGCTGATAATGGCTCAATTCCTGCAGGACGGGGATCAGAGTGCCTGAAACCTGGGATCATCCCTCACCAAGCACCTACTCCCCACGCTGAAGCAGCTGCTGCCCTGTGCAGCTGGAAAAGGCAACATCCCTCACCTCAGGCAGCTTGGGGCTTCAGTCTCTGGAGGCTACAAAGGTGTTGGCATTTTAGATACAGAGAGACATAAATGTGCTAAAAGAAGGATCCAAATTTCAAGAAAATGGAAAACATTGGCTTAAGCTGGGAGCATACAACCTGAGTTTCTGCAGGAAACAAGGACCAGATTTTCAGCAGGCATTCTGCAGAATCTCCTCTGCTCCATTACCTCTGATGCACCTCAGAGATAATCTCAGATGTCATTTGAACATCCTTAAGCCCTTTGGTTCCATCCTATCCCCTCACTTCCCAGATCTAGTATTTGAATGACAGATGACTTATTAGAAAACAATAGTACAAAATACTTACATGCAGACAAAAACTACTTAAGAGAATGTTCTTTTCTGATATAGTGCTTTTATCATGAGATAACTTCTAATCTCACTCGTTAGCTGACATTCTGCAATTTACATGAAACGTGATTAATACCTTATTTCCATATTTAAGTCTCTGACAATATTAATACTCTTAGTCCTACCATCTAAGAAATTTTTAACTGTAATATCATAAAGTTATTGCAACTCTTGAATCTCTGAAACTTATCAAAAAAAAAAAAAGGGGATAAGTAGCACAAAAAAGAGACAAGCTTAATGATACAAGGAAATACATTTATTCTCTTGAAGATGTTCTGAAAATATAAAAAAAGGCTAAAATCCTGAATTTCTTTACATTTTGCTTCAGGATGAAATTTTTGCATTAAAAATGCTGACCTAAGTAAGGGGTTTCTGTTGACAAATCAATAAACTGAAGATTATGGGGTTTTCTTTTTAATATTATCCATAGAATAATGAATAAATTATTCAAGAAAAAGGAGAGATAACTTTTTTAGAAAACCTTTGTGAACCCTTCATCTAAACACAAGAAAATACTGCTGTTCAAAATAAATAAATAAACAAAGCAGTAAATAAGGGAGGGACCTACAGCTGTTTTAAATCAAACTACTGCCAACAGAAAAAAAAAAAGAAAAAAGAAAGAAACAAAAATCCCATTTCTACATTAGCTTTTGATTAAGAATTCTTATTCTCAATACTTTAATCACCTCATGTGGCCTTTCTCAGACCTTTGCAGGTGTCAGTACAAGGACAAGACATCTGGCTACTGCATCTCTGTGCACCTAACAGATTATTTTGCAAGGTTTTATTAATCACCTAAACCAGAAACTATAACAACAGACTTAATTAACCAATTAAAGAACAAAAAAATAGTTTGGCAGACAGCCCCATGGATAGATAAAAAGGAGAGTGGCTGAGAGGAATCCAGCAAATAACAAGAAGAACAAGTACTCTGGAATTCACACTACAGTTGTTAGATATCCTTCGGTAATAAATATCCAAAACCTCAGATGCTCCGGCAGTAAATTATCTCTAGGTAACTATGATAAATACACACTGTATACAATTAAAAGCTGTACAGAGGAGCAGATGAATACCTGCTTTATTTTTTTTAATAGACAGGGACAATATCATATGCATGTGATCCAGTTAGGGAAATAGCAGAGGGGGAACTGCTACATGACAGCTTTAGGGCCCTGGAAGCGTTTCCCTGTCACGTTTGCAGTTTGGTCTCTTCTTTCATTGTGGATTGACAATGTGACCAAAGAACGATTTGAAGGTATTTTTCTTTCCCAAGCCAAAAGTATTTTTAGGTGCTTTTGACCAAAGTTAAAACGGTGAGAGATCCAAGGGGAACGCAAGCTCACATCGATATATTTAGTTGTTGCAGATCAAGGCAGATGTGCTGGTAGACATGGTGCCCATCCTGAACAAAATAGGGTCACACTAGGAATTCCCACTTTCAACTTTCTGGTGTTGAAAGGCAGGAGTTATGTGCTCAATGCATTAGAATCTAACATCCCAGATCTTCTTATATTTCAATTCCTCTATGATTTTTAGCATCTGCAATACCTGAACTCGATTAAAATACAAAGCAAACCAGAATTCTGGGGTTCAAGCCTTACTGATTGCTTCCTTCTAATTTTGGCATATCTGCTTCTAAACTGAGCCAGGAATTAAATCCTCTTTTTGACATAGCAACTCCTTTGAGACCTGAGAAGTTACATCACCCCTCTCTTACAATTTTCCTTATTTACTAATTTAATATAATGTCACTTGTCACAGTTAATGTTGTAAAATATTAATACATGGACAAAAAATTTGTACAGGAAGACAAGTACTGCAAGAGCTGTGAATACACACAGAGGCCTCCTCCTGCAATTTTACTTATAAAAGAGCAACACCAAGACCAAGAAGAGCAAGGCCAGGACCTCATTACTGGTGGCAATGTGTCATATAAGAGCAAGACAACAGTCTCTGCCTACACATGGCTTACTATAAACATCTCTATTAAAGCACTGAACATCTTTTCATGTTATTTACATTTTTCCAAAATCTGACAGAGCACTATTCTTTAGAAAGCAAGGCTAGAATTAATCCTACCTGCTTGCAAAAATTAAAGGCTCATCACAAAAGGCCTCAAATATAAATTATATAAATAGTTGATCCTACTAGTTAATAAATTAATACATAATGATTTGCGAGAAGTACGTTTTTACCTTCAGCTTAAATGAAAAGAATGTAGTTCCCAGAAAACGAAAGCTGAATTCCAAGAAAGCTTGAGAGAAACTCCTAGAAAGAAAAGGTTTATTTTGTTTAGTCTTCAAAAACATATGGAATATTTGTACAAAGTACATAGGAAATGTCTTAGAAAGCAGAGGGGAAATTCCTTGAATTTACAGGAGAAAACATCTGGGCAGCACAGAGAAAATTTTTAAAAGAAAGAGAGGAATTCCCTGAAAGCACAAAGAAGATTTTCTAGAACACACAAGGTAAATTCCTAAAAAGTACAAAGCACAAAGCAAAAATCTACACAGGATTCCCACCTGGAGAGGAGATTTCCCAGAAAGCATAAAGACAATTTCCAAAACATTGGAGGTAAAATTCCTAGGAAGCAGACACGAAGAATTACTGGAAAAGAGAGAGAAATTGCAGTAAATAAAAGAGGGAATTTCTAGAGGGCACATAAGCAATTCCTATAAATTGGAGGTAAATTACTATGCAGCACAGGGAAAAATCCTAGGAAACAGGCGGGGAAATAATCCTGAAAAGTGATGAGGAAAATAACCAGAAAGTAGAAGGTGAGGTTTCCTAGAAAGAACAGTGCAAATGCCAGGAAAGCTGAGGGGTGAATTCCTAGAAAGCAGGTCTGGAATTCCTGGAAAGCACATGGATGCTTTCCTAGAGACTCACAGAGCCAGGTCTGTCCTGTGCAGCACTACAGCCCAGCTTTAACAGATTTTGCCTGAGCAGAGAGCAGAAGTGCTGGAATATTGTGTCACACCTACCCTCAGTGATAGAATAAGAACAGTAACTTGACAGTCCAAGTGAAAATAAAGCCAACACTAAGGTCAGACACTTGTAGAAATGCACCACTGACCACAAAGATATGTCAAATGTTTTGTTGATCTAAGTCTAAATATGCCAGCATTTCAGGGCTTTAGAAATACTCATAGATAATTATTTCCCCATATCCACACCTTAATGAAATCTAGGACAGATGTTCAATTAAATCTTACTACCGTATTTCATCTAACAGGTATTTTTTTGTATAAAAATACTGCCCATATTCACTTTTTTCATGTTCCTCTTTTCTTTTCCTAGTGATTTTGTTTAACATTTCTGTGTTATACCTAAATTACACCGTGGATGCATAAAAGATACAGAGGACCAATTTATTAACAGCCATAACAGAGATAAACTGGTTACTACTTAGTCATCAGCTATTACTAGCAGTCAGTAATTAACAGAGATATCTCTGACACCTTCATCAATTAGCATCTTTTATTTGAAAATTTAAAAGGCTGAAATGGAAGATTTTGAAATCCACAAGCAACAAAGAAGCACAGAATTCCCATTAATTTTCATTGATTGGGAGGATAAAAGCACATATAGACTCAGCATCAAATTAAGTAGTCTTATTAAAAACCAATACAAAACACTACTGAAGGGTCTGCTGTGGAGAGTTTGGCTTACCAGTCTGAAAAGCAAGCCTCCAGAGTTTAGAAAAAGTCTTCACTAAATAGGAAACATTCATGTCTGTGCCTCTGAAGACATCTGTGCTATAAAATCTGCTGTGAACTAGATACATTTTCTGTTCTGTGCAATCCTGATGCCTTAGTCCCTGCTATGAAGACAGATCTCCCATTGACAGCATCAGAGAGGAAAAATGACTGCAGGATTAGATCCTACATTTCAATAGTTTTTATTTATGGCCACTTACAAACACCAACCACTTACCACTTCTAGAATATGCCCAATTACTCCATCCAACCACAGACACTCAAACATATTCATATCAGTTTCAAACTGACTATAAAGTCAGTGCAAAGGCTCATGAATAAAGAGAAATTCTAGTGACAAGGCACAGGAACCCTAAAGCAATTCAAACTGTCTGTAAGACAACGAAAAGTCAACCAGCGTGTGCATTTAGCACAACGACCTTGAGTCATCAGTACAAACACACAGACAGATACATGACAATTTTAACAACTGGTCAGTAACAAACACCATTTGAATTAAGAAAGCTGTCACAAAGAGACAGGAAAAGTCATCCATACCTTTCTTTCTATAGTGACTTCTGAAAACCCTGTAGTGAAACCATAAAGGCAATAAAATAAATGCGGATTTCAATTACACCAAGATGCCTATGATAGTCCCAGGGAAGTCAGTGAAGTCACTCTGCATTTACACTCAGGTCAGGGGGATCAGAATCAAACCCTAAGTGACTGAAATCAACAGAGCACATCATCTGCCCAAAAAATCACAATAAGCCTCAGGCACGCTATTATCAGATTACATGATTTCACTGTCAGGTTGAGGAGTTTGAAAAGTAACTACACATTGTGGAAGATTTAATTTTCATAGGCAAAGGATCCTTTCTTTCAATTAAAAGGCAAGATCATGCCATTTCTTCAAAGTTAAAACTTTGGTTTGTTCTTCTTTTGTAAAAAGATAGGCAGAAACATTTTTGCCCTGTATTTTACCAGATAAAAAATTTTTTATCTGTGACTGGAATGTGAAAAACAGGAAAGTCTGATTTCATTTAAAGAATGCCATACAGTTCTTGCCATGCAGCAGCACCAGAGATCACAAGACTGTAGATAATTACATGTCACCATTACAATTGACATAACACAGTGAAGGGATTCTGCAAACGGCAGAAACAGTGGTCACAAATTTATTTAGTCCTTAGTGACAACAAGATATAAAAAAATTCATCCTTGCAAAATCAGACTGAAGCTTGTTGTCTCCATAAAGACTAATGGGATTATCAAAATTCTGCCATGTGACACTTCTAAGAGGTGTAGTAAGTGGATGTGTTATGGTATATATTCGGTACTTCTAGAGATCTGGCAAAGATCTTTCCTTAACTCCACCAACACTGGAAATTTTTTTAACCCTTTCATATTTGATTGCATTTTCCTTTCCACAATCTTTCTAAATCCTTGCTCTGTGTATTTCAAAATGCTGGGATGCTCAGTTAATTAGTCTGAGTTGATAAAGCAGACACAAAACCTCACAGCTTTCTAGATGAAACAAAATAATCAGCAAATATGCAATCTTGAATAATTTGGAACAACCTTTTTTAGATTACTTGCAGTTGCTAGTTAGTAAAACACAGCAAATCAGAGGTCAAGTTGGTAGTTTTTGGCAAAATAAAACCCAGAAGCACAGACAAAAGGGGACTCATTTTTTCACAGCTCTGATTCAAGATTTCTGGCTGCCTCTCTGCTCCCACAGTTGTCCTACTCCACGCTTGGCAGAAATACAGGGTGCATGTTCACACTCACCAAGTGCCAAGGCAGCCTGCAATGCTTAAAAGCCAGAACTGGAAGTCTTGTTTGCAAAAGGAGCTTATTCTGACTTCACCAAATGGGACCAGCCAGTAAGATCCAATTTAGTAGCCACTACTAACCACTGCCTTTGAAACTATCGGAGAAGGATACCAAACACACAGCTAAGCCACTGGGTCTGGGAAACAACTAACGAAATACATGGGAAAATCTCAGTGTTTGGCAGCCTAGAACAAGAAAACAACAGTTCAGACAAGCAAAATGCAATTAATGGTTGCCTGCTGAGTTGTGTTTTACATTCCTTCCCGTGCTCACTGACTAGAATACCCAGCCTGAAGCTGTGACTGAAAAATGCCTCAGTATTGAGACCCACAACTCAGGCTGTTCTGTTTGACATCATAACATTCATATAATCTGTTAGGCAGTTATCAGCACACAGGCCTGTAAAAAGGACGTTCCATTAAATAATATTTAGGGGTTTTTCAGCAAAATAATGAATATCTTTAACTAAGGCAATCTATGCTAAGTTGTTACAATATATAGTAACAACCAGGGTCGCAGACAGTTACAGAAAACCCTGCAATTGACACTTTTTTGTTGCATATGAATAAAACATGAATTTTAGACCAAAATAAAAACTGCATCAAAGCCTCGAGTAACCATCGAGACACCCACTTACAAAATATACAAATATACATGTGAGTATATATAATTTCACATCCAGCGTAAGTGCCATTACAGTTCAATTACATACTGCTCCTCGTTTTTCTGAAATTTTTCAGCAGTGATGTGTTTTGCATCTGTCATACTGCATAGCTCTGTGAGTGTTGAAGGATTATGCTAGAGCAGATAAAAACATCAGAAGCTATTGCTGTAATTGTTTAGGTCCAGTTATATCATATTGTGGAGCCAGACATAACACTGTCTGCTGATCATTTTTGTTTCCTCACAACATTGCTGAAAGACAGTATCACTTTTATTAATAAGAAAACAAGTTTCTCCCCTAACTTTTTCCATAAGATTTTTTTAAAATGATTCTTCATTTTTTTCCCCATCAAGTCATCTCTGAAATTCTATTTCATCTCCTGATATGTGATTCTACATCTGCTTGCCAGGTAGAATTTTATTTTAAGTACACCACAATGTAAGACACAAATCCCTAGGTTCAAGACACTGGAAATGGCTTTCCCTTAAAAAGTCAAATGCAAAGGAAGACCTTCACATAAGAAATATGGTTGACTGCATGTACACATAATTTCACTGATAAATGTACCCAAAATATGCAATTTCTATCACCTATTTCAATGTATTATTTGATGCATATCTTTATGTTGCTATATATTTTTAAAAAAATACAAAATCCTAAATTACTTTTTTATCTTTCATTTTGTTCGAATGTTTCACAACTTAAGCCTATCATATTACAAGGCTCTTCAGGAGACTTAAATAGTATTAAAATACTATCTTCAATTTGAAGGGCAAAATACCTGGAAAATTAAGGTCACATAATGTTTCAGAAACTAATGGAGTATGGATTTCTGCTTGGAGTATTTCAACCAGAAACCTCAGTAATCTTAAATCTGTCTCTGCTAGACATAATAAGTTTTAAAAGTTTGAATGAATTTCAGAGTACGTTTCGTGTACCCTGTAATTTCTGAGCAGGGTGCAAAGCATTAAGAACAGAACTCAGCTGCCATAAGAAAGAGAAATCTTTCAAAACAAAAGCACTCTTACAGGACACTAGGAATAGACAGCTGCAGTAATAGATTTTGAACCAGTAAATATGATGATAATTTCTTGCACTACATTAGTGTTTAAATATACATAAACAGCATAGCAATAACAGGTCAGGGGCTTATCAAGCAGAGTTTAGCATGCTTAAAAGATGCACACAACCATACACAAAAAAAACCCCAGCTGCATCTGACACTTATTATCAGAGTACTTAGTTGTCTTCTTGGATGATTCTAATGTCATTGATTATTTCCTAAGGGTACACAAAGCAGATAGCTCCAAGCATAGCAGAGAACAACCTCAAACATCTTCAGGCTAGGAATTTTTTTTCAGTATGTTGCAATAGATTATTTTTAATACCTGACTTCTTATGGTCAGCATCAGCCAAGAAAAGCCTCCACACTACTATTCAGTCTCCAGCAGAGCCCAGAGACAGCACTGCTGACAGTGTGGTCAGCACAGGGAAGAAGAGCCTGCATTACTACAACCCCCTGCAGCCTGCTCAGCAGCTCCTGGTGGCAACAGGTGAGCAAGTAGCAGACTTCAGAGTTGTGACCCAGTATCAGGAATTCCTCTGCCTTTCCAGCTACCAAATGAAAGGTCTAACTCTATCTCTTGGCTAGTAGCAAAACCATGCCTTTATAACATAACCGGAGATACAGAGAAAATAGCTTCCAGCCATGACTACTTAACTGCACCAAACCAAAAACAATACAAAAGGAAGAGGACAGAAATTGCCTAATCTCAACCAAAATTAATCATAGAAAACAAGAATCCTACCCAGGTATTTACACAAGTTACATTAACAATCCTCCTGAAACCTACAGACAAACCAGCAAGAACTGAATCCAAAGCCAAAGGAACACTATGTTGCTCATAGGCACCTCAATTAGCAGAAAGACCAAGTACCACACATCTTTTAGTCGAAGCCATGATGAAGAAAACAGCTTTAAACAACTACTGTGGTTTCTCTCCCCCTGACTGAGTTTAGAATTTTTTAACCCGTCCGTTGGATGCTCATCAAGTTTAGCAACCTGGTTTCCAATAGAAAGTGATGTACACGTGATACATTTTATATGAGTACATCTTAGGCATAAAATCCCTAAGAATGCTACCAATAAGACCTCATTTGAAGACTGGAGGATGAAAAATAATATCAGAACATTGCAGCCTTTTCCTAGGAAATGTCTGTCTAACCATCTTCATCAAATAGTAGAAGTGCTGTCACAAGACCCCACTTGCTGTCACAGGACTCCCACAAAATGTGTTCATGTAGAACTTGATTTTTGCCTTTGTTCACTGAGACTACTAATAAATCAAGCTGGGGAACTATTACTTGTTTGGCACAGGTCTATTACTCTGGGGTCTACTGGAAATGCAGAGTACTTTATTTAATTTGAAAAGAATAGTGTTATATATTTTTTATATCTAAAAATATTCTATCTAAATTTATATCTAAAAATTTCTATCTCTGAAATTTGGACAACAGAAAACCACAAAAACCAGCTACTACAATAAAAATGCATTTAACAGTTAGATTACTGAGGTCACTGAGCGTGTGGCCAAATCAAGGGTCAAGTAGTCCCTGCTGTGCCCCATGAAGCCTTGATTCTGTGGTGAGTCACATCAGGAGCTGGCTGTGTCATGGCTGTTTTCCAGTGAGCACATTCACCAGGTTTTTATGGAAATGGATGCTTTGGGAGAGGCTGGATCTTGCTCTGCACGTGTTGGAGCATTTCAAGGAGCAAAGCTGAAGGAAGGAGCTTCAAAGCAGCCTACTCCAACTTAGACAAGGAGCTAAGTACTTGTGTGGAGGCAGATGAATGCCAATTCTCAGTTGCAAAAATAAACCTTTTACTCCTCATAGATCATCTTCTTCAAAAACCATAATAAAAGTGTTCCCATTAAAAGAAAATCTGAACACTTAGGAGTTAACAACCCTGTGGACAAGCACAAGACAGGTAATCCAAAGAGTGAAGATAAGGGAATATCTACAAAACCATTATTTTTTGTTACCCAGCTAGGTCACATTGACAGTATTAAAATTGTGCTTTAAGACATTATGAACGATACATTGAATCTGATGTGAGAATTATGTGGTGATTAGGAGCATGAACAAAATCATACCATATTATTTTTAGCAGTCATTTAACACTTAACACCAGAATGGTCCAACTGCAATTACTCAGATACTTCATACGAAATTCTCAAATGCAACCTCCAGAAATAATTATAAATGTTTAACAAAACACAAGCTCAGATTCTAGCAACCAGTCACAAATGCATATAACCTATTCGGTATACAGATCACTTTGAATAATCTGCTGCATCATTCATTTCACCCACAAGGTGGCATCTTTATTCTACCTTTACTTTCTTTAACAGCCCAGATAGGACCAACCTCTCCTTTACAAAAACTGCTGGGACCTCAGATGAAAAGTGGAGGCCACTGTACAAAGACATGTTAGAATTTATCTTCAGAAATCATCAATACTTGCTCCTTTCAGATCAAACGTTTACTGATTTTACCACTGAGGTGGGAATCAATTTGCAAGCCATGGCATCCAGTTTGACACTTTTCCCGTTCAATTTACTTAGTAAATATAAAAGACAAAGTGCTTTAGACACGATTGCAGAAAATCTCTTGGTAATCTGTGTACTGATACTTGGTATTCTCAGTACTAAAGCTTTAAAAATGAAAACTCTATGACATGTATAAAGCTAGCTTAAACATGTAAAGCCAGCCTTACACCTGTCTGACACTAATCAAAACTCTTCAGTCATTCAATACTTACACACAAAGATCTGAATTTTAAAACTTACCTAAGGTTTACCATTAAGAAATTAAATCAAGCATCAGCTAAATATGTGCCTGCCAAAAAAGAGTATTTTGTGCTGCATGAAGCTACATACTAATATGTATATTACATAGGTAAACAGCTATATCATTATGTATTTAGGATAAATTATAAAATTACAAGTAATTAGAGATTTTACTGTATCTGTGAAAATGCACTCAAGGTGGCACTAATTAAAAAGCAATTTCCCACATAACAGTAAGGCACATTTTAATGCAAAGTCATAAATTAAGTAATTATATTAGGAAGAGGAAAAAAGTAAGCAACCAAACATGCCTTTCTCCCTAAAAGTTATGTTAACCCTGCTGGCTTGTTTTCACTGCTGTTCTTTTGTCTTTGGTTTTCTGCCATAATCAAATGTATGTATTCCTTCATTCCATACTTTGTTATCATGAATTGGGGAGGTACCAATTTCTCTTTTTTGTTAAACGAAAAAGTTCCCAGGAACACACATGGTTACATGCACACAAACACATGCTCAGCTATCTACTCGATGCAAAAAAAATTTCAAAATAACATCTATAAGCTCAAAGATTGGTTCTCAAAGTTTGGAACATGGGAAAAGGGTACAGAAAACTGCTCCTAAGATCTTCCAAATTATAGCACATTTGTGCATTTTACTTCAGATTTGTCTTGAAAATGAAAACTCAGTGGCATTAAATTAAATATCATTCATTTTTACTGCCATCAACATGCAATTTGAACAGTCATAAAGCCCAGAAATCTACCAAAATTTAAGAATACAAACAGGGGAATGTGAATTATATGCACTGTTGTAAGATCGTTATTTACTGAATGGAAATGTCAAGAGTAAAAATTCTTACAGTTATTTTACTTTGCCCATCCAACACAACTGTCTATATTCCTTCTTAAAGATTTCCTACCATTAAATTTAATGTACTTGTTCCAAACTTCTTAAATCTGAAGATCCCTAAGAGTTTTTCAGTTACAACACAAACTATTTCAGAAATTTTGCACAGATTGCTATATAAAAAATATGACCTTGCTTCTGTAGTTAAAAAAACTAGTATAAGTGAAATAAGATATGCAAGTGAAAAGCACACCCTCTTACATAAATAATTATCTTGGACATTGGGCTGTGCAATGGAATAGCCTCCAATAAACTGTATGTACCTCTCATGATAATTTATTAAAGCCTTGTTCTAATATAACTTCCCATCTTCCCTCTAAAACTTTGGTTTGGCAGACAGTAGATGAAAAGAGAAATCATCTAAAAAAACCAAACCCTATAACCTTACTATACCTACACACTAAAAACATGTGAGAAATTAAACAAGTTCAAATCAAGACTTTTCAGCCTTGGGTAAGGAAGCAGATGAAAACATATTGTTTCAGCACAATGCAGCCAACAAACAAGTAAACAACAACAACAAAAAACCCACAAATGAAAAGTCCATTTGATTGGTCTTCTAGTAGGTACAGGAGCATGAAAAAATCAGCAGCCATACTCTAACCTCATAAATAATGACTGTAGTCTGAGTTTACAATCAATTACTTTAAGAAAATTTAGAAAAAAAATAATGTCTGTCAAATGTATGAGCTGGACTAGTATGAGGACAGAAGAAAGGAGAATATTGTTATGTTTGCAACTGGCCCATTTGTCCAGCCACGGTCAACAGAGAGTGGGTTATTTGAAAGAAGGACTTCTATTGAATTTAATTTTTTTTTGTTTGAACTACACACAGGAGTTCAATTCCTGAATGGACTTGAAGACTTTCTGATACTATAAAAAAAGGCAAGGCTTACAGTGTGAGGTATCTAGCTATCATAAATTAAGGGAAGACAAGAAATGAAGGCCTTTCAAACCTGAAGGAAAAATCTTTTTGCCAGAGACAAACAAGCATAGTAAGGAGTCAATCAGAGCAATGATTTGGTTTGAAAGCTGACCTATGTTAAATAGGAGTTAATGTAGCAAAATGTTCCATATTTTACCGACATCAAACAAGGGTAAAGACAATAGTCCCCTCAACCCTTCATTGGAGCTTGTACCTGGGACTGTGTGAGTTATCAAGCCCAGTTCCATGCAGTGCAGGCAACCACACAAAGGATGTTTAGTTCAAAAAAATCCACAAATCAGACTAATCCACATGCCAAAATATACACTATAGGTCACATAACATTTTTCAAATCCCACAACAAATAGAGTATCTATTGTAGAAATTAACTAAATTAACCAAAACTATAATGGACCACAGGAAGAAGGAAGCAATCAGTATCCCATGCTACTGCAATAACAAATTGTTAAACAAAATCTTCCTTCCTACCCCTCTCTGTTACAACTTCTACTCCTTTCACTTTTTATATTGTGCTGCTTTTGATTGGGGTAGAATTAATTTTCTTCATAGTAGCAGGTATGGGGCTGTGTTTTGGATTTGTGCTGGAAGCAGGGTTGATAATTCAGGGATATTTTTGTTATTATTATTATTTCACTCACACAGAGTCAAAACCTATTCTGTCTCTCACTCCACACCACCAGCAAGGAAACTGAGGGTGCACAAGGAGGGAAGGGGAGGGTCATGGCTGGAACAACTGACTCAAGGGACATCCCATACCATCTGATGTCATGCCCACAAGTTTTCTGACTTCTGCCCTTCTGATCCTCTCCCCCATCCCACTGTGGGGAACTGAGGGGCTGTGTGGGGCTGAGCTGCCAGCTGGGGTTAAACCATGGCACATATTTAAAACTACATAAAAATAAATTACTCTCTATGTGCTGTTTCAATAACATTTATGCATTTGGTATTTTGCTGAGAGCTCTAAGAGCTCTGAGAGGACAATCAGTCCCCAATTTCAGTAATGGATCCAATTGTTCTTGGAGCTCCTGGATGCACTTCTGAGCATTAATGCATAACAGCATCATTTGTTAGCTATTGCTAATTAGCATCTCTAATGAAAAATGCTAGACACAAAATATGTTGCTTCTCTAGGTGAAAATATTTCAATGTCTAGAGAAATTAAGTGATGTACAGAACTTACAGTTTTTCCTCCCAACTGTATGAAATATCAGGCTATCAGGAATACTTTTCCCACACCAAAAAAAAAAAACAATTCACTAAATTGTTTCACTCCTTATCGAATTGAAAGCACATACAACTTTCCATTTCTGTTTTGTTGAAGTATTCAAAAAAAGTACTTCTTTCTGACAACTACTTCTCACCCAAATGCAAGGAATGGAGATCAGAAGATTTTGCACACCTCATGGACCAAAACTAACATAGGACAAAATCAGTTTGGAAGTCTTCCAGTTCATGTGAATATGTATCATGTTTATTCAAGATAACAACTATCATGTACTATAAAAATTATAGAATGATAAAACAGGTTTCCATTTTTCCCTCCCCTCAATACTGCCAAGCAACATGCAAAACATATGCCTCAATTGGAACTACATTCAGGAATCATAAAAACCACTAGTTTTCAATTCACCTGAGTATCTGTTGATATCTAAAGAGATCACAGTTCTCAGCAGCAATTTTAATAAATTACCATCTTATTTTTATAAACAAATATGACTTTTTTCCTAATTAAGATGGCTTTTCTAAGCAGATACAAAGCGATAAATATTTTTTTAAAAGGGAATTACAGTGAAGCATTTTTTCAAGTTTAACATACTCTTTCTACAGGTACACAATGGGAACAACTTATATGATGAGAAGAAATATAATAGCTAAATCACTTCATGATATTAAGCCATTTTCATAAAATAATAGTGTTGTAAGCATTTTCTGAAGGACAATGGCATTTTCTTTATATAGTAGATAAAATATTTTGCTGACAACAGACACATTAAATGTTCAAGAAGCTTGAGTAACAAAAATTACTATTCCACCATAAAGTGTGTATTTATGACATTTGCCAATTAAATATGTTCAAACTGAGGGGAGAAAAGCACAATAATTTCAGTAAACTGCTAATTTCAGTAATACTCCCCTACGTAAATAGCAGATTCTATTCACTTCCAGACTTGCAGATGAAGCACACGATCAGTCCAGGTTTTAGAAAAAGTGATTTCTTGGTTTTAAGGCTGTTTGTTACCTCCCTGTTCACAGAGCTGCAGTGTGTCTTTGACAATCAGAAAAGGATGGGGGTGTACAGCCCAGTTCTGAGGCCCAGACAGGGTTATTATGATAGTTTAGTTGTGTTTTCATTTTGTTTTACACCACCTTTTATTTTCAAGGGTTTGTCTAGACATTCTCAGGAGTCACTCAAAGTATTTACCAAAATGGTCATTATCTAGAGGATGTGTTCTCTCCAGAAGAGTAGCAAATGTTCTTTCAAAAACTCCTATACATGTAGAGAGTTTAAATTTCATGCCATTTGATGTTCTAATAAAGCATATCTACGAATTACAGAAATGTTCTTTTATTGCTGAGCCAATGGGGAGCAAAGAACAACTCTTGCAACCCCTAGTTAAAATTTTAGAGGATAGAAGAAACAAGATACGCGGGTGTGCGTATTAAATGTCACACTATGGTACTATAGTTTTATAAGACTATTAATTTATGAAATATTTAATTTATTATTTTTTTTTTACTTCTGTGTTAATTAACACTGCACCTGACCAGCACCAGGCACTGCTTCAACAATGTTTGTATGAGATAAGAAATTAAAAGCATTTGGTACATGGCAACCTAATGGACATAAAATTAAAAATTTTATCCAACATAAAAGCTGAAGCATTACTGTCTGTGTGTATATAATATAAAAGATTGAAATTAGCAAATGATATATTAAAGAATATTCAAATGTCTTCAAGAAGAAAAAGCTTAATCTAATGAAAGCTTGAGTTGTATTTCTTTGGATATTGACCTACCTTTCAAAACTCAGAAGCAACTAACAGGCCACATGAAAATTTTCTGAAAGCTTACAGAGTGTATTACACCTTCAGACAGGCAAACACAAAGAAGAAAAAGCTTAATCTAATGAAAGCTTGAGTTGTATTTCTTTGGATATTGACCTACCTTTCAAAACTCAGAAGCAACTAACAGGCCACATGAAAATTTTCTGAAAGCTTACAGAGTGTATTACACCTTCAGACAGGCAAACACAATTCTCCCATTTGTGCTTGCAGCTTGTCAGAAAATATGAAACAATAACTTTCCTCTTTCAAACTACTGAAGACAATGAATCTGTTCTTACTTCACCAAACTTAGGGGGTTTATTATAATTACGTGAACTGAAATGGTTCTCCAATGCAAACAGGACTAACCCTACCACCATCACTGCCTCTGCAATCATTCATGACAAGATTGAATTTCAAGCACTCTCTAACAGAAATCTAAGATGATCCTCTCCAAAATACAGTGATTTTTATGAACACATTTCAAATCCAATGCGACAGAACTTACAGATAACTTACAAATAATGACAATCTCTTAGATATGAGAGATCATGTTTTCTCAGGCATTCCAAGAAAGGCAATTTATACCTTGTGATGTTTCAATTAAAAAAAAAAAAAAAGCCTAGGCTTTTTTTTTTCTTCTTCTAGATCAAGTGACTGAGATTCATTTACTTGAATACGCATTAAAATACAAAATTTTTGTATACTAAAATCTGAAAGTTACTAATATTTTGTGAGGTTGTGCTGCAGCTCAGTCTATGTTTAGAATAATAAAACCTCAGTTTAGACTGGCATGTGAGCACACTGGAAATTTGTAACATTAATAAAGATGAAACTATCAAAGGAGATTTTGCACAAACAAAAGTATGCTTATCTGACATTCAAGGTTGCTCCACAGTGTGCTTGGTACAGCAGGTTGGAATTACACTAATAGGAGGTTCAACATAAGGAATCTCAGGAACCTGTAATCTCAGCAGCTTCTCATTCATCTACTGATCCAAAAAAAAAGTTCGGGTTTTACTTTAAAGTGAGATGTTATCACCAGTATTCAGATAAACAATACTCCACTGTGCAGGCAGCAATATCTACAGAAATATGAACCACGAAAAAAGTGATGTAACACAAATTATTTGGAAGCAATTAGTATTTGCTGGGCTTATACACAACTGAGTGCTCTACCACAAAAAGAAAAAGTACAGGAATCACCAGAGAGGCCTGTCCTTTGAAAGATATTTGCATAAGAAATGGCAGTGGGAAAAACTTTACACTCCATCTCACTCCTGCCTTAACCATCTTATTCTACTAAGTACATCAGCAAAGCTGCCGCGAGCAGATGCTAACTCTGTAATTAATTCTCAGGACCCTTTTGTTTTACTATGGGGAAAGAACGTGAAATAGTTGGGTGAACTAAATTGAGCATCAAGTACATTCAGTTGCTGATGGCAAATTGATTTTTTCACAGCAGGCTATCAGTACAATTTCAGACAAGCATTTCATTAAGACACAGCATACATAACTCCTCATAACTTTGAACTACCTTCAACACAGTATTAGGATCAAAGAACAATCAAGCCTTTGAGACTATTCTTAAAATAAAAAATGGATGTTTGGCATCATGTTCTGCAGACAGAGAAAAATAAAAATCAAACTCCAAAAGCTCGCTAGTACAACATTTAAGTCTGCTAACAACATAACTGGCATGAAATGTTGTATGGCAGTTTCCATATGAACTTCTCAGTTTTTTCTTCAAAATTTTTTAAACACCTGATGCCAGTTCTAGATGGAAACCCACACAATCCCTGTTAGTTTTTTTCCAAATGGCTTGTCACAGCAGTGCTCCTCTGACAATTAGGCACAGAGGACAGCTGGTTTAGCAGCACAACAGAACATAGAGAAGCATTCTTCCTAGTGTCTGACAGGCTGGTAGGTCATTCCTCTGAGCCCTTCCTGAAGTTTGTCGTGAGGATGGAAGGCTAAGCAATGCTGTTCACAGGGTCTAAACCCCACCAATTTTCTTCAACTCATCCTACTGAAAGGTCTTCTACAACCTACAGCACCACCTGATTCAAAGCAGGCAGCTGGAAGGAAGCTGGACAGGATAAATGAAAAGTGGGGTCGAACTTGGGAATGCAGAAAACAGGAATGCCCCAAACTGATCCCGAACTTTTTATATCTAATTAAACAGTCAAACATGTTAATTATTCAGTTTGGTTCTCATTTGGGTTCAGCAGCGATTAAAATTTTTCCAGATTAACCAAATTTAAAAGTAACAAACAGTAACTGAATTCCTGTTCAGGGGAAGAAAAATGGTTCAAGTCAGTATTTCCTCTAGGTTCAGTTCGATTAGCTGTACTTATATAAAAAAGAGTGGAAAAACGCTGCCTTGTTTGGCAGCCAATGTCAGATTACAATTGAATTTTTGCAAATGCAGGGTTTTTTTAATCGTTTTGCAGTTGACACTAAAAAACCTCTAATTTTTTAACATGTTTTAGATGGCTTGTGTTGTTCATTTTAACTCAAGTCAATTATTCTGCGTATGTAAGTGGTTTTTAAAAATGCAAATATGATGCACAAAATATGTCAATATGGGGAAATTCACTATTTTTTCCATATGAAGCAGGTCAGTGAAATATCTAACTGTATGTGAAAACTCAAAGAACAAATGTAACTAATAAATGGGGACCAGAGTTTCCTCAGTTACACTTGCTTAAGATGATGAAACAAAACACTTACTTTAATTGGTTGTTCCTTGATCTTTCTATACAGTGCTGTTTTCCCTGTGAGATTTAAAATGATAAGTAACTGGAAATTAGGAAGTGAATTAGTCCATTATTCTGTAGCAATGACACAATGATTAATTATATTAGCTTACTGCCCCTTCTGCTTTCAAGCCCTGCAGTCATAAAATTAGTTTTGTTCAATATTCCAGAAGGAATATGAGAATTAAATTTATATAATTTAACAAATTCCTGCAGGAAAGCCACACTCATCTAGGATAGTAGATGGATGGATTCTCTAATTTACAATAATATGCAGATGGCATACCTACCCCTTACAGAGCAGTGTGCAGATAAGGAAACTTCCCAAATGATTCGGATAAAGAGCTTCTGAAGAGACATAGGTGGATATAGATCAGGCAAGTCTGAGCTTGTGTGCCCTCCTGGAAAGCACTCAAAAATTTTTCGCTGTAATTCTACCTTTACCTAATAATTATATTTTCTTTTATTTGTTTGGTTGTTGGTTTGTGGTTTTTGGGGTTTTTTTTACTATGTAGTATTTTAAACACCTGAAGCATTTTCTAGGCCCTAGGGAATAGGAAATAAACTAAAGGCTATTAGGGTCTAGGAAGGCAGATAGTGATTTAAAATCACTGCAACACCAACTCAGATGCCCACAACTCCTGTGTTCCTGGTAAATAATGCACTTTAGGAAGAGTGTATCACTTTTGAGGAACAATGTTTCCGCCACATTTTCAATGCTGGAAAACACTCAGATGCAATCCTGCCTTCTCAATTCGTGTCTTTTGCATGACATTACTACATAATTCAAAATCTTTGCTTTTAATTACCTGATTTTTTTTTTCTCTCCAGAATGGTGAATATCACGATCTGTAACATTATGTGCATATCTTAGCCCTAAAACAGCTATGGCAACATAGCCAGACTCAACTGTTACCCTTCATGCCCTGACATGACCACTGTTTACTGGTTTTAGAATATCAAAATAAACTGACTGCAAAGCATCATTTCTTTAAAAGAATAACAGGAAACAAAACAAAGCTTCTATACAAAGTATACAAGGATCAGGGTCTTCACAATTCTGAAGTAGATTTGATCAAAGAATTTGAATGTTTGTACTGCAATATAATCAGGATGTTATTGGGAAAGAGGGGAAAAGTAGCAGAAAAGTTAAAGGACTTATTTATGTCTTGGTTTAGTAAATTGGCATTTCGTATCACCAACATGTTGTATTTCAGTAAAGTAACTCTTAGATGACCTTTTCTGCCATCTCTGGATAAACTGGATTATTACGGGCAAACAGAGAAAGTTAGCAATGTGCATTACCCAATAATAATTTTATCAAAATTAAACCCTGTACTTTATTGCAAATTCAGTTCATAATGAAAACAGAGTTCAATATAAGAGAATACCAAAATCTTTAGCCATTAAGCCAGAAAAATCTAGATACTTAAAATTCATTCATTTTAAGATAAATTACCTTTGTATTTTTCAACTCATTTAAAACGAGTGGCATGACACATAAATCACATTTGGCATGTAAATAAACTCAGAACCATACAGAAAATCCACCCCTCATGCATGAGGATGGGAACTAGACAGCACACACTGCCCTTGAAGCCAGGCCTGAAGCTCTGGCTCACCCACCTGGTACCCAGTGAATCCATGCCTGGTGGTGTGTATTCACACATTCTGGTCTATTCATAAAATTTTCTGGGAGAAGTTGAACAGTAAGAGTAACAGAGACCTCAATCCTTGTCACAGGATTAATTAAGACCCAGACAGGTTTATCTTGGGAAAAAAGACCCCAAAATTCTTAAATATAGGTATTTCTAATACATTTAAGTATTATTCTTAAATTATAACATTCATTAAGAGCATCACATATAAGGTACTTCAACTAATTACATTTGTTTCCCCAAAGTTAATCACCATTGGAGAGACATTAAAGCCAGTGAGTGCACAGCATCACAGCAAATGCTCATGCCTGCAATCAGCTCCCTGCCCAAGAGGCAGTACCTCTGGGGATCAGGACACTAAAAGCTACCTTCAAGCAGTAACTATACATTTTCTTTTCTGCATTTTCCAATATTCTTTTCATGCCAAAAATATTGTCATTTCACTTTCACTGATAGCAGTGTCTAAAATACCTGACTAAAATGTATTTGATTTTCCAGTTTAAAAAAGAATAAAATTATAAAGGTTCTGTTTTAAAAAGTGCTTTTATTCTGCTCATTATACATTATGGAATATGGATCTGAAGGTGCCGCTATCTCGCTCAAGTACCTCAGCTTGCTGAGTTCCAGCTCATGCTGAGTGGAAGTGGCTCACCTCAGCAGACTCTCCCTCTGTGTTTTTAAGTCTGGCGTCTCCTACCAAAACCACTATTGACTCTCTAGATTTATTTCAGAAATAATTGCTCCTAAAGATGAGAAATTTAAATGGCCAGGCTTAAAAACATTCTCCTCAACTCTTGGTATCACATTAAACAGGCCTTTGAAACCAGTACTATTCAAATACATAGGCCACCTTGTCAAAGTTAATGTGAGAGCTCAGATGTCCACCCATTTAGTATGTAAGCTTTTAAGGACTGAAGCAACAGATGTATCAGTTTCTCCAGGTAAATTATTAGACATTCCTTATTTTTCAATGCAGTTGATACTATTTTTTTTCCTGAAGAAAGATTATTAATTTCCCAGACATAAAGACATGGGTATGTATTTGTCAGCCCTGGAATAATTTGAAAACAAGTGAAAATGTTTCCTGACATGATTTAGGAAGGAACTGGGGTTCTCCCTGTTTAGTATACTATTTCATGGCATTATCACTAAAATTTGACCACTTGTGCTTTCATTTCTTTAGGGGTGTTGATTTTTTCCCTTGCATGGATTGAGCCTCAGGGAGAAGTCCCCAGTTCCAGTCTTGCTTTGACTCAGATTCAGCACCTCCACTTCTTTCCTACTGAAACTGTTAGCTGTGATCAGGAGTGCCAGTGCTAAAAGAGTTTTTGCAAAGACTTATTTAATAAAAAGCAATGCCTTCCAGGCAAAAAGACAACTTAGAGAAAAAAAAAAAAAAAGAAAAGAAAAAGAGGAAAAGGTAATAGATTATAAATACATTCCAATTCCTCAACATTTGCTATCCCTAAAAATTTGGGAAGAGCCCTATTATTTAAGCTGTCTCTCTCTCTTATCCTTCCAGGCATGTTTTCCAGATTACTTTGGTTTCAGTTTGTGAAGAAAATACACCACAGCAAGTGGAGCCTGAGGCAACACTGAGTGACTCGGGTACATCTGAGAAAGGCCACTTCCAGTAGAAGAGGTCATACATAACATGCCAACTACATAAATTGCTTGTTTGACCACTGTGGCTCGTGAATCAAGAGCAACGTAGACTCCTCTAGGATGCCCAGGTTGCAGATTCATGTTCCAATCCACAGTGGCCAAACAAGTGCATTATTCCTCGCATGTTCTCTCACCCCAGGAAAGCAGGCCAAGAGCCAGCTCACACAGCCACCCAGCAGTCACCCAGGGCAAGAGTGTGAGACCTTTTTACAGAGTAGGTGGTAACAGGAATACGTAACCCAATCTGACTCAGGGCTGTTCTCAGGGGGGTTTGTCCCATTGTCCCCGGGCAGCTGTCTGACTGGCTACCTGCCTTTTGGGGTCAATTGCACACATACAATGTGCAGACTGTTTTTATAACCTCTATTCAGATCTGAGAGGTTTTAATATACCCTTTTCCAGCCTTTCTGGTGATTGCTCCCAGCCTGCCTGTGCTATAATTTACCTCCATTGTGTCTGGGTTGAGCTGACCTAGCTCGTAGAGGTCCATTGTTTGTTTATTCCATTGGTGGCCTGCACAGAGGAGACACACTGAATCGTCTCTGTGTCCTTCCACTGAGAGGTTCAGGTTGAAATTGTCTGTGTACTTTGCCAGAAACTTAAGACCAACAAAAGTAAATAGTCCTGTCAAATAAAGGGCATCAGTTAGTAGGAGAATAAGCATTTAGTATCATGAAAATATGACAATAGTGAGGCTAAAAGACAAAACACATCAAAGCCTCACACAGGAAATGATACTTCCTTATGCTACATTTCATTTTTTAGTTCAAAATGTTAAGTACAAGTCAAAGTCACATATGAAGAAAGGAACCACTGTGAAAGCTGCCTGTGCTCCTCTCAGTTAGTACAAGACAATCTTGACCTTCATGCCATAATATCAAGCCAAAGTTCTTGAAAGGAGGCATTGTTTCAAAAGCCAGGCATTTTCTCGAGGGTGAGAAATGACTGTTAAAGACTAGGTTGAAATCCCTGAGGTCACATTACATTTGACATGTGACATCTAAAGTTCTTTATCTGAAAGGGGAATTAAGAAAGCTCTCACTGCTCTGTGCTACTTAGCTGTGCTTTGAACAGAATCCAGCATAAGTGTGTACTAACAGAAAGTCCATGGGAAAGCTTTAGATAGGGCTTTAGATATCCTTGCTATTTATCTAAATATTTATCCTGTGATGTGTGAGTACACCTGCTTCTCTCCTTCAGGCCTAAAGAGAGTTATTTCTGTCTTGGATAGGTATGGCACTAAATACAGAGCAGATAAAGTGCTACCAGCCACCCTTCCCCAGCAACACTAGAGAAAAGTTACCTGGGATGGAAAATGATGTCTCATCACACAGTAGTGTGATTCTAAGTAAGAGCCTATATATGGATGCACAGAAATTTTTACTTTGATAGGCACAATATGCCAGTATCTTCAATTAATTTTCCTGACAGTGACAATGGGGCATTAAGAGCTGCAGTGTCACTGACAGTGGGTGAAATTCAGGAAGCATTGTTTGGACAGAGACACACAGCAGTAAATAGTGGATGAGTGGTTGGATATGATTTGACAGTGTGTGTTCACAGCCCAGAAAGCCACTTGTACCCTGGGCTGCATCAAAAGCAGCCTGGCAAGGAGGTCAAGGGAGGGGATTCTACCCTTCTACTCTGCTCTCCTGAGAACCACCTGAAGTGCTGCATCCAGCTCTGGGGTCCCCAAACACAGGAAGGACATCAACCTGTTGGAGCAAGTCCAGAGGAGGTCATCAAGTCGATCAGAGGGATGGAGCACCTCTCTTATGAGGAAAGGCTCAGAAAATTGGGATTGTTCAGCCCAGAGAAGAGAAAGGTTCAGGGTGACCTAACTGCAGCCTTCCAGCACCTGAAGGGAGCCTACAAAACAGATGGAGAAGAATTGTTTACATGGACATGTAAATAGGATAATGGGGAATGGTTTTAAACTGAAAGAGAGTAGGTTTAGATTAGATATCAGGAAGAAATTCTTTACTGTGAGGATGATGAGACACTGGGACAGGTTGCCCAGAGAAGCTGCAGATAATCCCATTCTTGAAAGTGTTCAAGGCCAGGTTGGATGGAGCTCTGAGCAACCTGGTCTAGGGAAAGGTGGCCCTGCCCCTGGCAGGGGGGAGGAGACTAGGCGATCTTTAAAGTCCCTTTCAACCCAAATAATTCTATCATTCTATGAAATGCTTAACGAATTTTTTTTTTAGACAACTTGACTTCCCAAATCCTGTGAAGTGCTGCGCGTTTATTCGTTTCTCAGTGCAAGTTCACTGTCACAGCAAAGGACAAACACCAGCACCACAGAAAAATACCAGGGTCTAGCCTGCCCCTTCGACAGCGATTTCACCGTCTCTTCAGCGATCGGGATCCTGGAGCTCCATCTACTGGTACCTCGGGACAGGTTGTGGAGGCGGCGCCAGCCGGGAGACCCTCACCGGGATATCACACGCCAGCTGGGAGGGAGAGAATCCTCACCGGATAAACTCCCAGCAATGGAGAGGGAGAGACGCTCATCACAGGACAACCGCCCAGCTGGGAGGGGAGACCCTCACAGGGATGCACTGCCCAGCCTCGGGAGAGGGAGACCCTCACCGGGATACACCGCCCAGCCTCGGGAGAGGGAGACCCTCACCGGGATACACCGCCCAGCCTGGGGAGGGAGACCCTCACAGGGATACACCGCCCAGCCTCGGGAGAGGGAGACCCTCACCGGGACACACCGCCCAGCCTCGGTAGAGGCCGACTCTATCGAGTGACAGCAATGAGAGGCACAGGTGGGTACGGGACAAGTGGAAGATTCACGGAGGGAGCTACAGGAGAGACAGAGCCTGACAGCTTCATTAGGCTGTAGAAAGTCTGAAGTTCCTTCAAATGAGCTCAAAAACCACGGAGAGTCCACAGTGACTTCCAAGTGCAGTGGTCCATGAGGATACTCAGAAAGCATGAGGAGCTTACCTTTAGGTGATTTGGTTGCACCCAGATTGTCAAATTCTTGTAGCTGACCCTTTTTTAAAGTGTGCTAGATCAAATATGCTAGCACTAATGCCCCTAAAAGACTTACCAATAAGTGGTAAAAACCCCACGAGCAGGCAATTTCTCTTAGTCCAATTCAATTTTTTTTCTTTCCCAATAGTGTCTCAAATCAGTTCCTATTTTTTGGACATACAAATGTATCCCTTTCAGAGCCAGTGCATCAACCCTGCCACAGTAGAAACTGGCCTTTCACAGCCCTCCCTTGAGGTGTTCACCAATTTACCCCAGGTGAGAATCTGGTCAAATAATTGCATAACAGCCAGGTCATAAGGCTAAGGCTCATTTGTGTACCTTTTCAACGAGAATTCAATTTACAGCTATTTATAAAGCACTTTTTATATCTAAAAGTTTTGGTGGAACGACTCACATTTTTAAGAAATAGTATGTATTTATTGTTAATATTTATTTATATGGCTACAGCTTTATTAGAAATGTGGCTGCTCTGTCTTTGCCATAATTTGTGTATCAAGGTTAGAGAGACTTGTGAAAAACTGTTGTTTTGACACTCTCCATCTACAAATAAAGCTCCTTTGACAAACATTTTTAGCTTGGCTTTCTCATATATTTGAATTTAAGCACTATCTTTTACTAGAAAGAAAATAAAGGAAGAAATTAACTTCCCTCTTTCCCCATAACACCAGATTGAGAGAGAGCTATCAAGAGATATATAAGCACTAACTGTTTTCTACTGGGTACTTAAGGGAAACAGATGAGTGTAATTATGGTTTTATGGAGGTCTTACCTAAAATGTGTATACTCAGCTGTCACATTACAGTTTGATTCTCGGTTACAAATACATATATTAATCTTTGTAAAGGTCTGTACAGGTTTTAAGCAGAAGGGGAACATACAGCTTCGTAGCTACCTCCCAGGGAAGGAAATCATATTAAAACCAGAAGGCGCAATGATACTGAACCTCCAGGACCAAGAGGAGGCGAGTGCTCGCTGCTTAAAACAATCAAATCGCGCTGACAGCAGCAGAGGGAGCCAGCTGCCTTGCTTTGGAGGTACCAGCTCCGCTGATGCCCTGCAGCCAGCACAGCGCTGCCCTGCCGACCCGCCATGTGCTTTACCCCGGGGTGGTGAATCTTCTGTTACCTGAGGCTGTGTCCCTGGGTCTGAAGGAAATATTGCGAAAACCTGAGCTCTGCTGCATCTTTAAAGTTTACCGACCCGTTCAGGCTGTGCCACCACCTCTGGAAGTGAGCAGTTCCTAAATGCTTGTGAGGAACCTGAGAAAACACCTATTTGGCTGCAAAAACTGACAGAGAGAGAAATAAAAAAACCCGCCATATTTTCATCTCCTACCCCTTTACATCAGAGTAAGCATTTTACCTTTCCATACGAGCTGCAAAAGCAGTTTTTCTCAAGTCAGTGAGGAGAGTTAAACACAGACTTAACTTTTCTGACAAAACCAGCAATAACAATATTACAATGCCACCCCCACAGTATTGCCTTTGGTGTTTACTCACCTTCAATTCCATTAAAAAAATTCTCATTTTGTTCCCATAGGATGAGACAGTGTAAAACAAAAGAGAAAACAACTGATATTATCATGATGCATTTTAAAATCTGAGCTGTATTTTAACAGGTAAAGTAATAGGAACAAAAAAGTTTGTGTGATTTTGGATCTCTAGTTCCAGAAACACTTTTTTCTCCTCACTGGAATTACAAGAAAACATGCACAAGGCTAAAATATATTTCTACCAACTCAGAGAGCCTCTTCATCTTTGTTTCTCACACTTCATAAGGTTTAGGTTGAATTATCTCTCAGTGACCTCGATTAAATCAATCAGTCTTCAATGCATTTGCACAGGTACTCTGGAGGGAACAATTTAATTAGCTAATCATTTAATTACAAACTGGTAAATTAATAATGCAGGAGAACTTGACTCAAAATGAGAAGGGCATTACAGTACTGACAGCTGGGAAAAGGTGAGGCAACGAATGTAAATTTACTCATAAAGTGAACATATATTATTTGGAAGCAGTAAAAACCAATAAACACAGAATCAGACTAGTTCTGCAGGTATCTCCTCTTCTAGACAGTGGAATAGAAGGCTCAGTTCAGAGGCTAAAAATTTACTGAGATATTTACAGTATTCCCTAATGAAGACCAGTGAAAGGAGGGAACTTACATGTTCTCGTTCCAATAAATGTCCTTACACTTAGTCATCTAGATAGCAGGTGGGTGTGCTGGAGAGACACTTTTCCCAGCTCAGGGACTGAATGTCTCCAGGGTGCTCCCACCTCTCCAAGTATGTGTCCACAACAGGCTGCTTCTCACCTGCCCTCAGGGATTACCAGCCCCTTGGCACTGGGCTCAGGCTGGCATGATGCAACACAACACAGCACAGTGCTAGCACTCTGGGAAGAGCTTTGAACATGATGCAAGAGTTACGAACATGCAGCAAGACTGTCACCTCAAAAGGTCATTGCTGTGATCTCCTTGTCCAGCAGACTCAAGACAATCAATAACGCTGGCACTGCAGAGATTTTTGTGGTATTTAAAAGACCAAAAATAAACGCGAAGACTTTCCTTTTTCTTGAATGGTACAGAAAATTCTTTCTGGAGAGCCTTTAGGAGGTTCATTCTCTAGAGAAAATCCATCATGTCTGTAATATCCCTGAGATAACCTTGCTCAGCCAGAGATTAGAGTTATGATAGCCACGTTGTCCAGGCCACAGCAGCTGCTCCCGTGCTGTGAGGCAGTGGCGGGTTTGCAGCAACAGACTGAGCACTGCCCCACTGCCCTTCACTGAACAGAACTTTCCTGTAGGTGGGACAAGCTTTGTGTGATTCTCAACCTGCTCCAGGACTGGAGATGCTAAAGTCAAGCACCATTTACAGCACACTGTCAGAGCTAAATCCCCTCTTCCCTAATGAATGGTTCCACCTGTGCATCCCAAACCTGAATTGTCTCACAATACTTTCATTTAACACTGCTCCATGATAATCCTGAAACCAGGTCCAAGGGCTATATTCAATTTTCACTTCTGTTGCTCACTCATTCCATTAGCTTATCATGCTGTCTTTCACAGTTATAAATGGGAAATATTTATGAGTACATCAAAAACATGGATGAGAGCCAGTTTACCAATGTTTCTAAAGTCTTCAGAGACCACAGGGGAAAAGGAACAGAGCAGTGTCCAGTGTTTGCTTAAAGAACTGAATTTTTTAATGTTATTTCTCATAAACCAAAGCCCACCTGAATATGTTAATTATATATTGCACTGCAGATGCCAGAGGTATTCACAGCTATGGGTAAGATGCAGCACAGAGTTTGGGTAGGATGTAAGGATTAATTTTGAATTGATTTTCACTTTATCTAAGCTCTATATTTTTTATTTATATTATAGACTAAAATATCCTATAAGGTTTTTGTTTAATTTCTGTGATATACAGAACACTTGTGTAGTCCACTGGTTCTATGGTCACCATCTCATTCTATTAATGTTTTCAGTATTAGAGATTAAGGATGTTTTCCATTTGCTGTTCAGCTACAGCAGAGAACTGCTTAGCTCGGCCCAGTGAGCTGTAAATTCAGAAGTGTTGCACTGTGCACCACAGACTACACAATATGGTATAGACATGGGCATAAACTATTTCCTTGACTTAAATTTAGGTCTGTTTTAATGCTGTTGCAGGAAACATTATAAGTGTAGTAAACAGCAAAAACATGATTATTTATAGAATGAACACACTAACTTTCAAGTTACCATGCAATCTAGAAATAACTACATAAAATGTCCTGCCACTCCATACCCTGCACAGTTTTTCTGTTTTACTTTCATTGTCCGAAGATATCGCTATTCTGATGCTCTTTAGTGATGGCTATATGATGACATTTGCTGGGCCCAATATAAAACCAGATTAAGTTCTATGAGTTTCTATGAGCATAGTTCAACATTTGAAGCACTATTAGGGTGCTATGTTTGTTCATTCAGCCAGGAGGTAAGTCAGCACAAGACCTGGCAACCAGCTAAATCTGCAACATCTCCCCACAGGAGCAAATCTCACCCTTCTAGAGGTACAATCCAAAGGTTAACTCTGATTTGAAACTTTTACAATATTTTCACTGTAAATTTCCCATAAGGCCTCTCTCAACTTCCCTGTTTGTCCCATACCCTGTACTGCATCAAGAAACTCCACCTCTACTGTACAAAATGAAATAGCATCTACAGATTTTCCTAGAGCAGGATATATATCATAGAGTAATGAGCAAGTACTGAATTTATGAGATGTAAGGACCATTCCTTCTCCTACTAACTTCATCAGAAGCAAGAGCAAGCTAATAAGTAAAAAGAGAAAAATATTCATTTCCTGCCCAAGTGCCAGTGTATAAAAATGGATTTTTTGTTTCCATCTAAAGTCAGCTGATCACTGTTAATGAGACACATTGTCAAAAAGTCATTCTAGTGAGGCAAGCAAACAGATGCACCAGGTAAGGGAGGAATGTTGGAATAAAGGACAGGTATATCATCTCAGCACAGACCATCTAGGAACATAGCATCTATGTTATGCCTAAAATAATTAAATGATGTCTCTATGATCTATATCAGAAACCTGGAATCCCCTGATGACTTTGACAACAAATGTAATAAGCATTGCCTCAGACTGCCTCTTCCTACTGCCAGTATTGTCCTAGGCACAACAGACGAGACAGTAACTTACAAATTAACATCCCCAACACAACCACAAATCAGTGTTGCTACTTCCATAAAACTGGTAACCATGTCAAACACTCTCCAAAAGCAGTAAAATATTCTCTGACCTTCAGACACTACTCTGTTTGCTCTGAGAAAAACATTTACATCTCTTATCTCCTTAACCTAAAAAAGACTTTTCTACAGAAATAATGTACTGTGAGATGGAATTTACATGGAATCTGTTAAAAATTACATCTTAAGCAGGAAGAAGTTATCTGAAAAGTATCTTTCAAGAACCTCTTTTCAGACACTTGGAATGAAAAGGGAGCAACTGGAGCTCGACATCTGACAACAGATTTGAACATTGCAATTTTGCATCTCCACAGTAACATTCCCACCACAGTAAACACTTTTCTTAAAAAAGCCACCCAAATACCATGTTCTTACTGTTAGATAACCTAATATAAACTTCTACAAAAGTCTACTTAGTCTAAATGCTACCAGTCTACTAAATGCTCTCATGAAAACACACACAGTTATGCACTAAAATGTACTTTCACAAACATTTACTAATGGACAGGAACAGACAGTGCAGTAGCTTTTCTCAATAAACAACCACTCCATCTCTTACTTCTTGCTCCTAATCTGCAAATACAGCCTCAAAAGATATGCATCCTCCTTAACCTACAACTACTGCCTATCTTTATTTTCCCCAGATTATCTTATTTGATATCTGAATAAAGTCAGAGAAACTCAGCTGGTATTTAGCTTTGAAGTCCATTGCCCATATTTGACACTTGAAGGAATTGCATGCCCAGAAGTTTTCCGACATTTTTCTATTTATCCAACAAAAAAGTTACCTCTATCTACAAATTATCTCCTAAGTATGACTGAAAAGCAGCACAGCCGTAACCCTGAGAGGATTTCTTACCCCTCAAACCAGCAGGCCACCAGGTCAGAAAGTTGATGCTCATAGTTTTATTCTCTCATAAACCAAACTGAGAGGAACCAATAAACGACAGAAAATCACTTGCAGTGTCTGTTTGACTTCTTGCCAAAGTATTTTTGGGTTTTTTTGGTAAATTATTCTGTAATTCCTCAATTTCTAGCATTTTCAATTTTAGAATATCTCTTCTGATTCCTTCAGATTAAATATGCAGACACTTAAACTACAAACATTTTTTGCTACTTGTTAATGTCATGTTTGGTTCTCAATAACTTACAGTAATTGAAAAAGAAAAAAGCAAAATATCCACTTGGTATCGAAAATATTTGCACAAATGGAAAACTGTCTCCTGTGTTAGCACAGTTGCTCTCATAACCATTCTGTTTTGCTATCAGTAGTCATGAACAACTTAGCTAATAAGTGTTAAATGATATTATACAATCCATATATTAACTGAAAGCAGATGTACTCAGAGCAAAAATTTCAGATTGATGTGCTAAAATGCATTTCACATATTTTATTGTTCAGTGATGCACATTACACATATAAACATGCAGTCATTCATTAATCTGTATTGTTAAACACCTGTTTGTATTAACTGTAATGCCATTCTGTCACGATACTGGATGAAGTATGTCTTTGAAACTGTCTGTAGGGGAATGAAATTCAAATTTCTTATTTAACAGACCTATTACTGAATTAATCTCTTTTCCAACTATTTAAATACAGAAAGGATTTTCCCATTCTACATGTAACTCATTACACATAGCCCTTGGTTACATTTGCAGGACCTAGTGAATTTGCTGGAGTTTCCACGGTGTTGCTGGCATTTGTTTCTGCTATACTTACTTCCATGGGAAAACTTCAGGTGTTCCTCCTTGCTTCTCTTCCTACACATTCTGGATTGTGAAACAGGATGTGTGATAGAAGAAAAGGTAACTACATAATCTATCACTTCTCTTTCGGGACACATGGGCTGTTAGATTTTAGAAGAGAGACCCTTCCTTTCATAATGGCCAGTGCTGTTACCAGTCTGCAACTGGATTTTGACAGGATAAACTGCCCAAGAATTTATCGGTGCTGGTGGTATGGTGTCCAGCAGTGGGAACACCACAAGCCAGCAATTTTAAGGCAACATCCAAGATGGATAACGTTGTTGTTATGACATGCACTGTGTTGTGAAGTTGGTGACCCAGAGAACTGTATTTGAAAGTCATGCGTATGAGTTCAGGTTTTCTTCTGCTTACCAACAGGACATGAAGTTTACAAGGTTGGTTTTTTTTAACAGTTACTATGTCTTAGTGAAGCAATCAGAATCAAAGTTAGCCTTAAGAGTGCTTAGGTCATAGAGTCCTGCCAGCACACACACAAAGGATATCTTATATATGGTGACAAACTGGTAAATTTCTATTTTTAATAGAAGCATAATATATCCTCTGTGAATTTTATTATAAACATATGTTCTCCAAAACTAATGGTACAGTTAACAAACAGCCTTTAAGAAATAGAAGGAGGCTCTCATTGATTCTGCTCTTCCAGGAAAAGAGGAAGTTATCAATAGTCTCTCCCATTTCTAGAACTGCCCCTAGATGAAAGCTAGACAGCATATAATTTTTGCACTATTAACAGTAAAAAACAGATACGTCTTTGGTGGAGAACTGACAAAAAGTGACACCTGTAGCACAGATAAGGGTGATTAATTCAGTGACAAACCTGCACTCATTTCCCTGTGCCAAGATACTGTTTTGAGAACAGGAGACAGAAAGCAAACATATACGAATTCATATATAGAAAATGAAAAGGCTGTCTCTTCATCTCACAGTTTTCCAGTCAGTTTATAATATCCAGATTTTCATTTCTTCAAAGAAGAGAAAACATTGGCTCACTACCGTTAACAACAAACAGTAAGTCACACAGAGTAGAATATAACATTCATGTCTTATTATTTCATATATAAACCTTTACTTTTAAGTGTTATCTAAAATAACATACATGGTTAGCAGACCAAATAGCCCATATAAACTATGCTGAAAATATCATCTTTATTTACAGGAACCTAATTAAAATGAACTTTAATTGCTTTTGAGATCTGCAACAACTTCCTCTCTCAGAGTTGGACTTCAGCCCAGATTAGGCAGAATTTCAAGGAGGAAGATACCCCTCACACACATGAAGAAAGCATTGGCCATGCAAAAATGTGGCTCACCTGCTTCTGGAAGAGCTGGGAAGCAACTTGCAGGCTTATCACTCTGTTCAGGTGTGATGTCATGTTACCTATCCCACCCTTAAGACTTTGTATAATTTCATGCAACCTTTGTTCAAGTGAACTCTAAATTTGCTCCTGGTGGTGTTCTGCCAATACACTGTGAAATTTAGCAAAAAACCTCCTCAGCTTAGACATCCTTTCATTGTGTTTGAGCTTCTACATATATACATTCTCATCATCTTCTAGTACTGCTGGTAATCACAACTACAAGAAATAAGTAAAGAGAAAATCAGAAATATATGACATCATTTTATAGGCACTTCTATAACCATGTAATTCACTGCACAGTTAATTTACCGAATTCCAATATCTGCTTTATAGAAAAACAACTGGCTTGTGTTGTATAAAAATGCTACCTTTGAGACCCAAGAAATCCCACACTGCTTTACCAAGCATGAATTAGATTCCAGAAGAATCATGCCTTGCAAACAGAGCATCCAGTATGCACTCAGAAACAGTTCACACAGAGCCCTAGTATTAGCACTATTAGCCCTTGCTGTTTCGTGATTTAATAAAAATACTCTGCTTCAAAAGAAACAGCTAATCAGATAATCACATTATACTGTATCTCATAAGCTTTGAGCAGTCAAGCTCCCAGAAAAATCACTGAATAAGACAACAGGATTACAGCCTTAATGACTACATGTATTTACCACGAAGCATGGCAAACATTCACACTGAGGTTGCAAGATTATTACATGGTTACCTGTGCTCTATAAAACAGAGATGTCACATTGAACAGATTATAAAATGGTACTGCAGTATTAGATATTATTAGTATGTTATTTTTATTATTATTCATCGTTAACTATGATCAAAACATTAGTACTTCAGTGTAAACACTGTAAAACATATACGTGATTTAACAGATTGAATATTGACAGATTCAAACATTTTGGATCTGTTATCTATCCACAAGATCTAGAAATAAGGCATATGGTCAGCAGAATAGGAGAGTTTAAATAAACAGCCTGAGTGCTTTGCTTTCCTCCCACACACCTTAACTCTGTCAGTTATGCTTCTGGATTCCTCATAGCAAATCTCATCTCTTGAGGAGGTCATACCTGAGGAAGGCTGTTAGCTGGCTGAAACATCATTCTTTTAGTTTTTTCACTTTCCTGTGTACAAAGGAAACAGATAGTGAATAGCTAAAGGGCTTGGTCTTTTTAGAAGTCTTGACAGAGTTTTCTGCTAGGAAGATAACTGTGTGGCCTGAGAGGCTTCATTTGTTCTCGATCGCACACTTATACACAGCTGACACTTTATTCCACTCAGAGGATCTTGACACAAAATTGTAGCACTGATCACATATCTGTGATACAATCTTGACAGTTTTCCCACACAGCCCTGTCAAAACCTCCCATCAGTATCTGTAAACAGAATTAGCAGGGTGGCCACTTAGCAAGCAAGTGCTTTTGCTTTTGCAATCTTACAGCATGGCGCCGTTTCCTTTTGGGCTGAAGGCACTCCTGTCCGTACGACGGCCACTGAAAATTCTGGGGCTGCATTTTGCTGTTCTGACTCTCCACTTCTTCAGAATCAGAGTCATCTTGTTGCATCGAAGGAAAATGCCTGTCTGGATAAATCTCCTTCAGTTTGTCCTCAAAGAATTCATCCAGGCATCGTCCAGCCTCAGCAACCTCTGAATCTGGCTGTAAGAGAATCAATAACTATTTAGTGCTAGTGCACACAGAAATCATCAAGGATCAAAACCAAATAACTAACCTACCCTTTGTCTCGCCTTATTTCTGTCTGCTACATCTCCATTAGTCTCCTGCACACTTTCTACAGACCATTAGTCCCTCTGCATTTTCAGTGTAAGTAAAAACCAGATGCTGCTATCAAGGAACACGTTTCTGCACCTCTAATAAAAAGGGATGTGCAGTGAACTAGAAAGAACAGCAGTCATCATTGCTCAGGAATTTCTACGCACTTGATTTTTCCTAGCTATTTTGCTGGCTATGACTGGCTTCTCACAGCAAACCCAGCAACATTCCAAAGAGTTGTCCACTAAGATGTCCCTTTTTAATTTTAGATGCATATGTATCTCAAGTTCTCAGATTTGACTTCATTTCTGTCATTAAAAAACACCCAACGCAATTTCCAAATAACGAAACTGAATAATACTTCTGTTTATCCCAATCCCATATCTGATTTCCAAAGAACCAGTGTGACAGTTTGAAAGAGCAATCCTCTGCTTTCTATCCCCCCAGCCATGCACACTAGAAACCTACATAATTGAACTTTGCACAGTTCCAAAACATGAGACGCACGTCAGTCACAAGCTCCTCAGGTGCAGCATAGTGGGATTTGTCCTTCTTCTGCAGCTTTTTTCGTATGGTTGACAAATCCATTGGCCTTTTGATGATCTGATAATAATGCCGAGCCTGCGATAAGAATAAAATGCAAGTGTGTAACATTTTTAATTTATTTATTTGTTTTAATTAATTAATTTCTTCTCCAGTGACTTCTATCGAAGTCTGAACAGAAGTCATTGTAGAGGAGTCCTTGCATCAGGGAAGAGGGCTCTAGTTTTTTAATGCCTACACTTGTCTACATTATCTTCCTGAACGCTTTTTGGTTTTATTAAAAACATATTTGCTTGCAAGACTGAAGTTGGAAATAGCACACTTCAGTGTTTACACTCAGTATTTACACTCTGCTATTTGCGCTTTGTAAAGTTTATCCCCAGATATAAATGTCATTGTTTAACCATAATCAATAATATATGCAACACTGGCAATTAGCTAATATTTCCCCCAAGGAATTACAAAAAGAATGTGCTGAGATACTGGCAGCTGATAATGTGGGAAGCAGTCTGTCAAGAGTGACTAAAAACAAGATACCGTGCACTCTCTTAAAAGTTCACCAAGAGTCTTTTTCAATGGGCATTAGCTACCAGGATATCACAGTCTTTAAATCTTTTTTGGTCTAAACCTACTTGTTAGGTAATTTGTTCCATAAGTTCACTGCAACTTTATTAGGTGGAATAGGTTTTTTACCATTATTTGGACTATTCCTTCACATAAAACCTTTATTTTTCCCTTCCCCAATCTGTTTCTCACTGTGTTCTATTGTTACAACACTGTGAACCTCTATCTTCCTTAAAACAGACAGTTTATATTGCAAATGTTGAGTACATGGATGAAACAATATTTTCTACATTTTCCCCTACACACAGTCACATTTCTGGTGTTGTCCACAGAGAGGGTAAAGAGGGAGTCCAGGGTTGTTTCTAAAGCAGGCCTCTCTTACAGCAGTAGAGCATTTTCCATGTACACGGCGAGTCAATTTTTTTAATCACTGTAGCCTATCACATACCTTTAGTATTCTACCAGCATCTTAAATGGGCACCCAAACCTTGCCACCATTTACCTGCCTCCAACCTGATGACTTCAAAGCACTTGCAAGAGGAAAACTTCTACCCTGAGCAATACTGTTCAGAAAAAAACCTCATTAATATCTTTCAAGAAGATAAAGGAGACATTACCAAGGTGTGCCAGAGTATCCTTTGGATTTCCTCTGATCCATGCATGTGCAGTACTTACCAGGGGACTGACAGGTTCATGGAACGGGAGGCTCATATTACTGCAGAACAGGGAAAGCACCAGCTTTTCACACTTCTGTAGGAGCCAGATTTGAAACACATTTTAATGCAAAAGAAGTGAGTTTCATTCTTGTCCTTAGTTAATCAATCATACTAACAACAACAGAATTCTCATGTAGACTGTGCACTTCTGAGGCAAAATGGCACAGTTCACCCTAATCAGGGGGATGTTTTGCCTCATAGCACTTTTATAGCTTTGAAAATAAGGACAGTCAAGAAATGCAGGAAAAGAAACTATGTAAAAAACTTTGTATGCACGTATCTTTTCTGGAAACCCTTGGGAACTAATTGCTATTACTATTTCCTTTCTGCACTTCAGATCTATTTCTTAGCTCTTGACTGAAAGAACAGCAGCAACAGTGTGGAAACAGTTAAATAGGAAATATTTCACACTGTTCATATCCATTCATACAAAGGGATGCAAGTTATGTAGTTGCTAGTACCATATGAAAATTGTTCTGTCTAATCATTGTTAACTTGTAAAATATTTATAATAGTCTTTGGCTTTTTCACTAGTGCAAAAAGAATGCACTACAAAAACATCATAAACCATATTTGCTCACCAACAATGGAATTTTTATTCATCTCAATTATCTAAATGAAACTTCACTACTCAAGATCCAGACCCCAAAAATTTCTGTCCAGCTGTATCAAATCCAGTAAAAAAGGGCATCACATCAGTGTAAAAAAGTTATGTCCAGCTCTGCATGGACAGAGTAGCTCAGGTCTGGAAACAGCATGGATGAATTGAGCAATGCTTGGCTGTGCTCATAGGTCTTGCCAAGGGGCCCCAGTGCTCTGAGAATCACTGCTGTTGTCTTTATGACTGGTGTCCAGATTAGACCAGTGCCTTAAATTAGGCTCCATTTGCACAGGGCCAGCTCAACATCTGCACTCAGCTGTTTGGACTCAGCCTCTCTGTCCAGCCATCAACAATACACACAGGATTTCCACCTATTTGGAAACTTGTGCCTTCCAAGCACAAGTGGACTTTAAGAAAAGGTACTTTTTTCATTTTGGTAGAGGAAACTGGTAATGGGTATGTAAAGGGATAAGCTTTCATCTAGGCTGAATCAACAGCCTAAACATCATGTTCAGGGGAACTAATAGTACACATGAAGACTGTATGATGATTTTGTTCCAAATGAAAGTCAAAAAGGGTCTACATCACAAAAATGTCATTTCACTGGCCCAAGTAGATGTCTCTTGTCTGAGAAGTGCCAAGTCTTAAAGCAAAAAGATTCAGTGTCAGAAAGCCAGGAACAAATTGACTCAGGGAAATTGCTCTGCTGCTGAGTGTGACTTCTCTGTTCAAAGTAGAAAAGAATTCAAGATTTGCCTGTTTCATCTTTCTGTAACATGACATTCATTTTAAAATTGAACAGCAATGCCTAGAAAGAAGAGAATGATATAAATGAATAGTAAAATCACTTTTGTTCTATTTACTACTGTCTGTAACATTTGAGTAGCAACCAAGTCAAAACCGTCATCTTTCCAAAGAAAAGGCAAAGCCTCATGCTGAGATCATATGGCCTTTTCTAAATAGTACAATATACAGTTATTCCCACCTTCTGGTCACAGTCATCAAGGCCATATTGTACATTATAGCTGTGGCTGTAGCGTGTGTTTTCACAGTCATATTCTACCTCAGGCTTCACTGGATTACGGCAAAGGGTGCACACCCACTCTCCTCTGCAAAACAATAAACCAAACACATGCTGATTTTTGGAAGGTCTCATTCTTAACTAGTATTACAATAGTATTACAATAGCAGGCAATCTGAAGCCCATTGAACTAGATGTTCTTCAATGGATTTGAATCCAATTACAAGTGCAGCAATTTCAGGTTCTATTCATGACACTTTTTCTGTCACAAAGGAAAAGAAAAAAGACAAAATTTTAACTGTTTGAAATCATGTACCAGCAGCGTATGCAGCTGCATTGATTCAAGTGTTGCTTTTAAAAAAGCATTAGGGTAAAACAGGCAATAGTTAGGTCATAAGACAAACACAGATCCATTTGATAATTGATGTATTTATCTAAGAAGTCAACATTATCAGAAAAGGTCATAATGTGTGCTAGTACATGGGTTCCCAAACCAAATAGACATAATTCTGCAAGGGTATGTGTGTCCTTTCTAGTAGATCTATTTTCAAAAATCTCTTGAAGAATTTCATGAAGGCAGTGACACAAATTCTGCAACATCAGGGTCTGAATAACTACAGATGAAGATCTATTAAAGAACTGTGAACATATAATTTTAGTTAAGGGAATTAATTTGTTTCATTAGAATTTGGGTTTGCATAGGAAGTTTATTTTAAACACGAAAACTTCGTTTTCACTTTGTTTTGAAACTAGAGCAGTTGAAAATTCCTAGTTTTTTGAACAGAATGAACAAACCACAATCTCCAAACTAGTATCTTGCAACATATTTTTCTCAGCTGAGACAGTTATTTGGGCTTGGCATAAATGAAGTAGCAGCCTTTGGTCCCACTTAATAAAGATTTATAAGAGAATTCAGAATTGTACACCAACAGTAACGCACTACCTTTTAAAGTCTGGAGTTTGGTATGTGGACGTATATCTATTTCTGGCTCATTGCACACAATTAATCTGTGACAATTCGCTAGACAACATATCTTAGGGAAACCAATGTCCTAAACGTTTCTAACATAAGCCCTGATAATCCTAAATTTCCCATAAAATTGACTAGAAAACTGAATAGAAATTCACTGGTTGCCTTTTTCTGGGGCTAGTCTCTGTTTTTGGAGAGAAGAGCTGATGTCTACACTTCAGATGTTACATGAGAATTAGGATTTTATTTTTCTCCAGTGAGTCACATGAAAGTCTCAGGTCTGCAACCTCCTTTGTTGTACTGGCCAGTTAACTGCAGAAAGGGCACACATGGCTGGAAACAATTCTTGTTCATAATTCATCTAGTTCCTAGTGTGTAAGACAATTCTTCCCTTTGCAAGAAAAGCATCAAAAAGGACAAGTGAGAGATGCAGTACAAGGCTGACACATACATCCCTGAGGATATATTTTGCCCCAAGGCAGTGAGTAGGAACAGCACATTAGTGAAATGTCATACATACACTGGAAAGCTGAGCAGGGCTGGAACATGGCAGGAGAGATGGAAGACCTTGGGGCAGTGATCGCAGCACAACAGTTCTCCTCCATTAAGACACACAGCACAGAAATCCTCATTTTCAATTGGGCTGACTTCCTGAGTAACTGGAGATTTTTTCATGCTGGAGATGCCATTGCTGAGCTTCTGATCAACAGACAGAGCATCTACAGGGGGAGATGGTGTCTGTCCTGCAGCCTGGGATATGAGAAATTTCCTGTCCTCTGAGTTTTCCTCTTTGGACTGCAGTCTTTCAGGTGGACTATCTTTATTTATCTTGAAGGAAGAAAAATCTGGGATCACACAATCATCATTTTCATGTATCAGCATACAACAGCAGTGGTTATCTGCAGACAAAGTGATTTCTCTGCAGTGAACTCTACTGGAGAGGGCACTGGGGTTCAGCAGGCCCATGCTCAGCTCGGGATCTGCTGCTGGCTGGCCAGGTCACTTTGGTCAAGTCATTTCCTCCACATACCAAGGTGTAATAACACTATGAGAGCTGCACAGGTTCCATACCAAGGGTGATAGAAACAGAATACTCTACAATGGTATTTGCAAATTTTACAGTAAACAGCTCAAAAACTCCCACAAAAAGCCACAAATCCCTCAACCAAACAACAAACAAACAAACAAGAAAAACCTACCAAAAACAAAAAAACAAAAACAGTATAGGTTTTCGATCCCACCAGAAATTCCTCTTTCCTCTCCTCTGTGGAGAGAAGCTTATGCTCAAGACTCCAAAGAAGCAATTGAATACAAGACTTTTAAAAATCTATTACACTGTGATTTCTGGGATTGGTTCCTATAACTCAAATATACATTCAAGTCAGTTTTAAGCTATTTGTCCTATATTTGTAACCAGACAGGTAAGCCAAGCTGCTTGCTAGAGTATAAAAACACTACAGCTACCCAATCCCAGAGACAGACTTCTCAGAAATGGAAGTATCAGGGAGCTACACAGCAAACTAAAAGCAGCATTGCCTATTACCTCAACCCATCACAGAAGTATCCCAAGATGAAACAAATCAACAAACTTGTTTACTGTATAATAACTCTCAGAACTGTGGGTACAAACCAGTAGGATACAGGGGAGAAGGCAAGTCAAGCCTCCAGGCAATTCTACTCACCTTTATAGACATACTTGAAGACCGTGTCCCACATTCAATTACGAGGAGGAAATTGCCCTCCTGCTCATTGTCCTGTGGCTGGAGCTTAAACACCGGCAGCTCCCCCACTTCTGATGCGCATATTTTCAGGCGTTCCAGTCGCACAAAGGGAATCTTCTGCTCCTTCGGGCCAGCTCTGTAGTCAAAAGGACACATGGCTGAATTCGGCTACATTCCACAAAATTCTGCCCACTCAGTTTCAATACTTTTCACGTGCTATTATTTGTGCTCCTTTCCCTTTGCAGCTGTGACTCTGCTGGCTAAATGCTGAAAATCTGGACACTTTTTAACAAGCCAATTCTTTAAGAAATGTGAATTCGATCACTTCAATCATATGTGTAAATGCACTACTAACTTCTGTGCTAAACTTTTGCCCTGTTCCTTATATTTTTGTTTTAATTATCCCAATTTATGCCATATTTGATACTTTTAAGTGTGATTGGCTTCAAGTAGGAACACAGCATATCATCAACTTTACTTGAACATATTATCACAGCAGTAGCTGAAAACAAAATCTTATAAAATTATTGAGACAGTCCTGTTCCCATCATATCTTTTAGTTTTAATTTAGGCTTAACAGGTTTTAATTATCCAAGTGAGATAAGTTTGCAAGTATTTATTCATTCTGGAAAATTACTCAGAATAACAGAAATACATGAATTCACCACTTCTTTTTAATTGTTGTTTTCAAGTTTAAGAGAGCAATTTACAACTTTCAGAACTATTATCTATAAGGAATCTAGTATTCTTTTTAAGTTCTCCATTATCATTAAGTATGACAAATTTTCAAAATACATGCATAAAATTTCACGGCCAGTGATTTCATATAAAAAAGACTTCTCTACCTGACATTCTGATTGCTTTTCATATCCATTTCAAAATGTTCCTTTTCACAGTCATTGGAATCTGGAACAGAAGATAAGAAAACGAATAAAATATTTATAATATCACAGGCAGATTAGGGTAGAAAGTACTTCAATATTCATGTACTTCTGTCTGGTGTTTAATATGATATCATAAGTGAATTATGGAATTGTTTCATCTATATGTATAGAAAATGTGTATGCTATTTTCTCTTCTGATACAGAGCTTTTGTCTTTCTTTTTTGCTTTTAACCACAGCTTCTGTATGAAACACGAGGAGCCTTTACAAAATATTTTGTCGCAATGGTTTCATTCCCAGGGAATTATATATGTACACAGCCATGTCACATTCATCCATATACATGGAACAACATAAGTAATCCTCTTTGCTGTACAGCCTGCACTTGAGAAAAACAGACCTACTGAGGTCTGAACCCCTGAGGCTCAGGAAGTCTCTGTAGTCTACAGCCCCATGCTAAGAAGCTTCTGGCTAATTCTTGAAAACAGGAAGAAAATTGTGTCTCCCATCTGCCACCGAGGGACAAAAGTTACACTATAATTCCTTTCTATCCAACGTCTGTAACTATAAACACATGAGCTCAAAACTATCTGTTATATAAGCATACAAGTAGTTGTAGCTCTTGACTAATACCAGACACAAGAGTAATAAAACAACTTCAGGGAGTTGGGACAGCGTAGAGATGAACGCCCCAGTGGATGTCCTCATAGACCAGTCCACTGACAAATGTCATAGTAATGCCTTCCTTTGCTAGGAATTGGTTTGACATAGCCAATACTAACAGGAAACAAACCTAATATCATGGTTATCTGGAGACAAGTGAGGGCCAGGAAAACACGCCTTCTAAAAGAAAATCTAGCTTGGGTCAACTGTACCTAACCCACGGCTTGAATGCAATGTGCCTGTAAGGATAGTCTGTTATTTCCAGCCACAGGAAACACAATACAAGACTGACAAGGAAAGGTGCATTTTACAATCACACCTAAGGCATTATTCACTTGTGATTGTTGCTCAGGTGAAAGACAGACAGAATTACTAAAGAGTGACTGCACACTGAGGCAGGGTCAGCTCTTGTTGCACATTGTGAAACCAGAAGATGTTCCACTGGTTCTGGATTGCTATATTAACTAACATTTCCATCAGCAACTTGGCCCATAAAATAATAGTACTTATAAAATTTGTGGAAAACGCCAAACTAAAGGGGTTGCAAACACTGTTAAAAATAGACCTTAATACATCAGAGAAAGAAAATCTCCCAAATCAATAAGACTGAATTAACTGTATTATGCTTATAAAGGATCAGATTAATGTAATTGCAAAGGAAAATAACTGACTAGGGAACTGCTCCGTAGAAGGAAGTTAACGTGGACTTCTCACCACAAGCAAGTCAACCCTCTAATGCTGCTAGCTGCAAAAGAGAGGAATGCCATCTTGCAGCTTATTACCAGCAGCAAGGAATGTAAAAAAAAAAGAAGCTGATACCCTGGCTCTGCATGGCACCCCAGAGGCCTCAGCTGCAGCACTGCGTTTGGCTGTGGGCAGCACTCCTTAATTGCAGAGAACCCAAAATAGCACAGCAGGAATGATGTGGTTTTGAAAAATCAAACTCCTGACCCATGAGGAGAGATTGAAACCATCAGAATTGTTTAGTCTAGGAAAGAGAAGGGGAGGGGAGGGTGTTTATGCAAGCTATGATAAGAAGTGGCTGTAAGAGGGAAAATGATGAAATTATGTACAATTTTCACCACATCCCTTGTGGCTAGGATAAGAAGTATTTTGTTTTAAATTAGGCTGAAATGTTTAGGTTAGGTTTGATATCAGAAAAGGATGAGTCACTGGAGATATATACCAGAAGGAATGGGGTTTGGCAGCACAGCACCACTGAAGCCAGAAAGTCCTACCGAGAGCCACCAGCAGAGATAACCTTGCCTTTGCAACAGAATTCATCTCTCCCACTGCATATGGTGACTGTATCTCCTCAGGTCTCTCCTCAGTGCACACCATTAAACAGGCACAGCAGGATGGGAACTGCTCCCTCCTGATCCTTCCTTGTGAAGAGGGAGCAGCACTGAACTCAACACGCTAGGCTTTCCATCCTATTGCACAACAGGGCCTGTGCTTTGTACAGAGCAAATCTGTAGCATCTGTTATAGACAGTGAGGTTCAGTACGCTGGGGCTGCTTTCAGGGTGCAGTGTCACACGACCCAGACCAGATATTAGAAAGCTGCTCCTCTTGGAGACACTTCAGCCTGACCGAGACACAGCTTTTTGGGGGTGTACGTGATTCTTACACAAATAACTGTGGCATAATTGTAACAATTTGGCAGAGGACATAGAAGAGAAGACAAATACATTTCCTTGGCTCACTGAGCTAGGCCTCCTTTGTACTAATTAGTGTTCTCTGAATAAAAGTATAGCACTGAGATAGAAATATTAATTCATCTTTTATAGAGAAAAGCAGCCAAATGTTGGCATAAGTCACGGGATAACAGCTTGATCCTGCAATCCCTTGCTTGCATGAGTAGTTCCATTGACTTTCAGAGTTTGCAGGAATGAGGCTTTACAGTGTAGCACAATGATGTTGGCAATTTGCCCATGAAAAGAGTTAAGTAAAGCCTAATTCTCCATTAAGGCTGAAGAAATAGGTCTTGGCTGAAGGGAATGTTCCACAACAGAGAGAGCCAAGCAAAAGCACACACCGTGCAATATATTAACAAAAATTTGGTATGCTACTGATGTGAAGGTCTTAGCAGAAGGCACGTTACATTTGGGAAGTAATTTTTTTTTTTAATTGAATTTGGACCCTTCAAACCAGCTCTTCAATAGTCATAACTGCAGGTCTCATTAACAGGAGTGCTTCTAAGAGAACTAATACTCCAGGTACTTCACACAGACACACTCGTTTCTGTTTTACAGATGAAGGATGTTACAAATTCAAAGCATATCATTTCCGTGTTTTTTTCCTCCATAGATGAGATCAAACACACTTTTCCATTGGATTAAGTACTCTGATAAAATTTGAAGCTTGCTAGAAAGAACATTTGCATGTAAGTACACTAATAAGCATACTGCTTTGCAATGCTTGCAATGCACAGTGCTAAGAAAGAAAGACCAAAAAAAACCTAAATGAAATAATTAAAAGCCTTGTACCTTCTTCGCTTCTAAGTTGTCTCATTCTGGCATTCACAGGCAGGAAAACAGTGTTGCTGAGCAGCTCAGAAGGAGAAGTGCAATGTTGAGATTTTTTGATTGAAAGATTAATAGGTTCTTCCATCACTTTTTGCATAGAAAGAGTTAATTCATTAACTACATCTTGCCCAGCAGTAGCCAAGCTGTTTTCTAGAAGACAGTCTACAGTACTGAAGTCTTCATTTTCCAGCTTCGGGAGGTGGGGGGGTGAGGGTTAGAAAAAAATACCACATTTTATTATTAGTTTTCTTTCTTTCCATTTTAAGAAAATAATTTTTAATCAGTCTTCAAAAACTAGATAAGGAAAACTTTACTTACTGAAAAAGCTATCTTTGACTGATTGACTAACAGTAACATGTGCTGTAAATGAAAGTGGATTCCCTCTCAGTAGAGGAGTTCGAGCCATTCCTACCTTGCATTTGGTGCTGCCCTGCAGTGCATCAACTGGGGTGAAGCCAGCAGGATTCCCAGGGCTCAGGTCACTTGGAGCCCTGCCCAATGCCAGGTTGTAGCTGGGCACTGGTTCTGGTGGAGCATCACAGTCACAAAGGGCATTTAGGGACGGGTCAAGTGTTACAGCAGCTGCACCTTTCACCTGTGGATCAGCCGAGCTAGAAAGCCTTGTTGGAGGTAATTCCATTTCCAAACCGTTTGAAAAGCCCACGATGCTTAAGGATGCTGAATGCTGGGAAAAGCAAATAGGAAAAAAAACCCAATATATTAATAAACCGTTCAGCACCAAAATGCTACTTTGCTGTCTATAATAGATGAGATACTCTGTTTCAGCTAGACATAATCAAACAGTTAAGTAAGAGGGCTGTAAGAAGCTGTCATAATCCCATACTATTCCCAAAAGTTTTAGATTTTCCACCATTGAAACTGAAAACTGGAAAAGGCGATAAACTAGGTTACCCTTCTGTGATTTACGAAGAGTGTCTTCCTTAGCTCATCCAAGGGATCCTGATTTTTAATTCCTACAATGACTGGGAAATCTAAGCATGTAGAATTCCATACCAAATAGAACCTTGATACAAACACTATTACCTTCCATTAAGTTATTCTGGAAGAAATAAGATTCAAATCAGAAATTTTATCATTTTATAAAATAACTTTAAATCACTTTATTCAGAAAGAAGATTCAGAATAAATAAGCACCAAATATGAAATAAGTGGATGAAGCAATTGTTTCTTTTCATGATGCTGAAAACTTTATGCTACTTAGTGAGTCTGTCCCATTAAAACCAAAGGCATTTTCTCTTTAAATATTACAGTGTAAATCCAGAAACACCCCACCTGTACTAATGAGGAAAGGATGTACATGTCTAGTTTTCAAAGAAAGGGAATATTTACCAAAGTCTCAATATGCATTTTCTACTGCCTCATGATTTGTCGCTATCAAATCCACAGAGATAGTGTTATGCAAACCAAAGCAAATCCACCCATCTAGGTGACTTCCTTAAGCTGTCTTACATCCTGGAATGTGTGACTGTATTGAAAACAAGACTCTTGCAGCATCCATATGCAGTAAACATAAGCATTCTTAAGTATGCAGATCTGTGTCATTTGAATATGCAATTTTTCCTTTATTTTATCATAGTTCATTGCTGTTTCACCCTTGATAATTGACTGAATATGTCCTTTTCATGTGACTGCAATACAGTAAGTAGCATTCATTGTAATATAAATCAAGGCAATAGAAATGTGTTGATTGCATCTGAATTAGAGTTTAAATTCATTGTTGCACTTATTTTTCTGCTAGAGGCCTGCAACTTAGAAGTGAATCTGAGACAGGACCCATTTCCTAGATTTGATTAGTATTTTTCTCAAGTTATACACCATTTTGGATTTGATACCTTTGTCCATCTTACCCCACAGTGGTGAAGACAGCAGACTAGACTGAGCTGTCAGTTGTGCCTGTGTAAACTCTACATAATGTCAAAGTCAGTCTCTCAATTCCTCTGCTTGCAATGCACATCAACTATGTGCTAAGAGGACACTCTGCCCAGACACTAATTTCCACCTAAGGATGTAGTTTAGTCTCTTTTTTGTCAATTTGCAGTAGATGCCACAGTGGGAGCTTTGCCTGAACAGTAGCCACTTAATTCAATGAGACAAAATAGCCTGCAGTTGAGACAAAAAAAGAGGTTAGCTCTTCTGCAGTGCTAGGGAAGGTTTGTGCCATTCTACCACACAGTGCTCCAGTGAGTCTGCTTTAAACAGTCCCTCCATGTAGAAGGCATCCCAGAGAGTACTGGATTTCTGCAGCCAGGGTGTTGGTCATTTTCCTCCTCTTGAGTCAAATGAATTTAAGCTGCCTGAGATATAATAACTTTTTGGAAGTAGCTGGAACTTGTCAAAGTTTGAGCTGAAAACTAGAATACCTCAAATGAAGAAATGCCTTGGTGGAGGCACAATTTGCCATATATTCTGTCTGATAGAACATTCCTAAAAATAATGAGGTTTCTACCCAAAGTTATATATGTAGGTCAGAAAGGAATCCAGCTTTCATGGCCACACCTCCTAAAGAAGTCCACAAAGATCAAAAGTGTTTACTTGATGTCATAGTTTGCTTGTGAGAGGTACCCTCACATGCAATGATAAATGTGGCCTATCAAGTCCACATTTTCCTTTTCATTCCATCCCTCTTTTTATCACAAGTCTCTTTCAGATGACAAAATAAACACGTGAATTGTTCCCACATCACTTACAAAAAATAAAATAAGTAGAATTCGTGCTTGAACCGAACAGATGAACTGCAACCAGCCTTGCCTTTCCCCCTCATTTCAAAGTCCACAGTGAGCATCAATTAAATCCCTGTGAGGCAGTTAAATATTTATTTAATCATGTTCTCCAAAGCATGAAGCATCCACAAATTCCTGTCTGAGTCAAGAGGAACTACCTAACGCTGTGCTCCACTGGAAATGGGCACGCTGAGGCACACAAGTGGCAGGTACACCACCCAAAGCTCATAGCAAGTGAACTGGAGACCTTCTGGCCATTCACCACTTCTAATCACTGCACACACCTTCCTTCACTCCTTCATGAGCACGTGCCATCATCTATCACGTATTGAGACCTGACCCTGTGAAAATCCTCCGTGTGTAGCTGTGTACACCTCAGGTGAGATGTCAGCCCCACTAAGGCAATGGTGGGATTAGTCCTGGCTTCAGTGACACAAGTTTACTTACTGAGAGTAGTCGCTGGCATGACTCCTACTAAGAAAAAAAACAGAAAAAAGAAAAACAGACACGCACATAGGAATTTTCTCACAGCTAAAATTTTCAGGAAGGTGAAATTCAATTACATGATCTGGCTACATCCTTTTTACTCTTCTAGGTAGCATCAGTTTCTTCAGAGATCTTTTTAGATTATATAAGCCAATATAAAACCTTACTCTTGCTAAAAAGAAAAAAGAATAATGAGGCCATCAAATTGCCATCTGTCTTTCCCTTGGGGCAAAAGTTAATTTTGTGGTTATTTTAATGATGAAGCAACATTATGATCTTTCAGTGCAAAATATTAAAACTCACAGTTAAGAACAGACACATTCCATCCTGATCCATGGAGCTGCTGTCAAGTGTGAAGTGAACAATGCACTGGGAACAAGGTTCATTAATAGTCTATTAATTCACTCCCTAAAATAATCATTTCTTTTGCCATTAGCAAAAATTTCTCTTTTCCCTTGACAGTTCAGCTAGTTTTTGCAAGTGGGATGCCTTTAAAGAATTTATCTCTATTTTATAAAAGCTCTATTGCTTTTACAATGCACCATTTGAACAACAACAAGCATTAATTATGCTCTTGGGTAGAGGGTGGCTTCAGCTGTAGGTTAATTTTGAACTTTTTGACATTTTAATGTACAGCCTGGCACACTGAACTACATCTGTGACATTATAAATGGAATTCTCACTGTCTCATAATTAATTTTGGTTTGATGATCCTTATAATATAATGGCAGCAGCATCACTACCCCAAAATGCCTTCTACCACAAATTTCTTAGCTATGGTAGTGAAAGGTAAGAAGAAAGAACATGCAAAGTGCCTTCAGAGAACAAAAAATAAACACATGGTTCAGTTCAAATATTTCTTTGATCGCTGTTGCATTTAAAAAGGTCCAGTGTAAACATGCAGCACTAATACAGAAGAATTCTGAGAAGCAAATACTTACCTTGAAACAGTGGGATTAGGATTTGTTAGGATTGTTTTGGCAAAGTCTCAAGGCTGTTGACATTAAGTGTCACAGATAAAGAAAGCTAAAACTAGGAACCGCCAATTCTCTTTGCTATAAGAGAAATAACACGCTGCAAATGGTTGCAGAGTAATGAACGGCTGCTATTAAGTGGAGCAATCCCCCTGGCAGCTCATTATGCTGGAAGGTTAAACAAATGTACTACTCCAATCCAGTTGCTTAACTCACCGAGCACAGCAGCACTGATAACACAGGCTACACATGCTTCCTATTCGTATTTTCCAGTTTCAGAACAGAATCCAAAGGATTTCCTTTCTGTTTTCACGAGTAAAAGAATCCAAATCTTCCTTCACAGTTTGTCTGAATAAACTGGAGCTGGCTTAAAGCAGAAGGAGGAAGAGATTGTACGGAGCAAGCAGCATCATGTTTTATTTATCTTTTTTTTTCAGGTCAGAGGAAAAAGGTTTTGTAAAACTAACATTCTGGGAAATGTACCTAATTGCATTAAGCATGAACATATTTATGCTGTAAACATCTCAATTCTGTAAAGTAAAAAACATAATCTGTTTCTCCAGAAATTTGTAGCACACTTAATTCCAGGCTCTTATTATTTCCTTCATCACTAATTCCCCTATAATTAATAGTAATTAGGGCCCAAAAAATAGCAAGAACAAACCCACTTTGGTCCCAAGCTCAGACTTGAAGTTCTAGGGTTGGATATTAAATTATAATTACTTCAATCACTAAGTAATCACAACATGCTCTGTGCAATACTAACAAAAAATAAAACCTCTACTCTGTCTGTCAACCTCTCTTCCACAAATTGCACGTTTTTAAAGAAAAAAGAAAACAAACAAACAAACCAACCAAACACAGTAGTTCAGTTAAACTATTGCCACCGAGATGGAAGAGGTGTCATTAATAAAGCTTAGGACAAATGTGTTGGGGCAAAATACCCAAAAATGCCAACAGCAGACCAAAGTGAATTGTTCTGTCTGACAATCCTGTAGTAACAGTGGTATTGGCATGTCAGAGACTAGAAATTCACGTGCATCAAGTCTGAACAGAGGCTGAGAGGTTCCACCACAAACTGTCACTATGTCAGTCTTGCATGAAATGCCACCACTGCATATAACTGGAATAAAACAGAAGCCTCTCAGAGTGCTCTGAAGATTGCTCCTTGGATGGTATGGAATATTCTAGGAATTCCCCATTTCAGGTGCTTTATGGTGTTTGAGACAAATGGAGCTCCTGAACTAAGAAGCTGGGACTTATTGCGAATCAAAAAAAATAATACAAAAATCAGCCTTATAGCACTCTACAACATTTCCATGTAATTACACTTTCAATACTATTTCTGGTCACCCTGTCTCAAAAATAATTTACAAAAAACACAAAGTATAGGGAAAATGGCCAAATATATAAAGGACCAAAGTATAGAATGGCTTTTATGAAAGAAAATCCCGACTCTAGAGAGGTAAGCGATCACTTTTCAGTTTCAAAAAGAAATTTTGAGAGTAAATTCAATATAGACCTATCCAATACTGATATTGTGAAGGTTGTGAATACAGAGTGATTATTCACTGGTTTTCCTAAGAACTAGAAGGCATCTGCCTGAACTATCAGGAAACAGACTTAAAGTAAGCAAACAGAGGAACTTAAGCAATGTTGTAGAATGCTGCAGAGACCAATAGTATTAAAATGGACTCAAAAAATGGATTAGAAAAATTCACAGAGGGCAGGTCCATGAAGAGCTCCAAAACACAATTCTGTTGGTACAACCTTCAGGTCAGAAAGTCCCTAAAGTGCTGGTTTTCAGAAGATGGGATTGTTTATCATCAGTTTATATTTGCCTGTTTCTTACACCCTTTCCTAAGTATCTACTATTGGCTACAGCTATGAATGATCTGTGCAACTCTTCAGTAATAACTTACTAATACAGTGCATGACATATTCAGAGGTTCACTTTAAGCAGAAGGTGAACTAACAGCTCAAGGGAACAGCTAAGGAACTCAAAGGAGCTCAAAAATTTCTAAGGAACATAACCAAACCTGAGTTTGCTAAACGCAAATTGCAAATGCCCAATCTACTCACAAGTAAGCAGTGTCCCAGAAGGCAGAACCACACCCAAAGTTTTTAGGATTAGTGGGGAGGGTATAGAATGTTCCACTACCCACGGCCTGACTCAACAGCTGTAAGACAAGGAATCCTCCCTCCCAGAAGTAAAGGTCTTGCTCCCAACTACAGAAAGGGGTGCACTTATGGAGTCTGAGGAGGAGAGATGTCCAGCTGGCCCTGCAACAACACCAACGTTTGTTGCAGCAGTACCTGAGGCTCAAACTACAAATTTGTGCTACAAATGTACAGCAATTGTGTCATTTCTTCAAACACTAGGTACAGCCTTTAGACCTCTTGCCCATCACAACCAGAAATGACAATTAGGTACACACAAACAAAACAGAGATTGTATTCCCTCTATTACTCCTGAAAACACAATTAGGCTCAAAATATCTTATTATTCTCTCCTCTGTTCCATATTAGATGACCTCTCCAGTCCTGTGTTCAAATTAACAACTCAATATCATACTATGTAAAAGCAACAAGAGGACCATATCATTGCAGAAGGTTGGTAACCCCTACCACAAAACTGTTAATCTAATTGAGTACTCATTCCTTCACACTGCAACATAGCAATTCAACAGCTTGTGTAAAACCTGTTTGCTAGAGCTTGGCACAATTCCCTGGAACTGAAGTGCAGGTATCACCGAAGCTATTCTGAAATTTGTTCTCTGTCTTGCTGGCATTCTTACTGGAGAGGTTGGGTATTTGACAGGCGTAGAGATGGAACAACTCTACAGTCCAAAACAGAGGTCCTGGCTACATGATTGAAGTATACCGGGACCATGAAGAGAAAATTATATCCATTTTGTACATGGACAGAAAAATTTCTTTTCTAGTGTTGTGCTCTTAAAAGGTGCTAATCAAGCCCAAAATTATGCTAAGTGCAGTACTTACATCAAACAATCAATGGTCAAAGTATAGAAACATTTATTCTGCACAAAAAATTAATTCACAGAGAAAGAATAGTTAGAAGAATACACAGAAAGACAGAAAGGCTGACAAATATCACCATTAATGCTCCAAAACCAGTGAAACATATGAAAACACTCCCATTGACAATTGAAGTTACACGTTTAGAGGTTATATTATTCACATGCATACAGAGCAGGTAGGCACAGACAGGAATTTCTCTGAACTTCGAGACTGCAGTAGCCTTGGTGACAATATCTGTGTTTGACACCAGCTAGTAAACTCTATTTTGTACAATTGGAAAGCCAAAACCCTGCTCAGCGAAGCCAGATTTAATTTCTGCCCTTATAGGTGGTGAAATGTAACACACGGGGACATTTTACAAATGTGCGAAGTGTTTCATCCTTGTTTTTCTACTTCTGCTTATCAATAATCAGCTTTAAATGTGAGGAAAAGAAAACAGTACTTATCAGAATAACTTGAACAGGTGCTCTTGGAACTCAAAAGCTGTCACATGGCACATGAGTGCCTCACACCACTAGTACTTTTTCGGAATGATCTGAATCATCTACTCATGATTTCCCTGTTTATTAGTAATGTGGTGATCCCAAACTATTATTAGCATCCACTCCATATTATTTCACACATAAATATAATCCTGTATCCAGATAATTTATCTAGTTAATCAGTCAATAATATCAAATGCATACCATAAACATGTTTCTAAGTTTATGCATAGATTTTTAATTGCATGCATAATCAAGCCTTGCCCCACTCCAAAACAAAGGAAACCACTGGGCTAAAGAAAGCTTTTATTTTTTATTTTTTTTTTGACAGATCACTAAACAGTTAATTCAGGTACACACTGCTTTCTCTTTAATGAAAGGATCTCAGCAGACAGAGAATTACCTACTCCATTAGGAATGCTGCACTCAACTGAAGGCTGTCAGAGTTCAGCAGAACTGCAACATGAGGCCAAAAGTCCAACACCAATTATTCTCCAAAAGACAGAACACAGTTCTTCTTCAGGTAGCAAAAGGCTTATCTAGCCATTTTCTCTACCATATGTGTCAAGTGCAGTGTTTCAGACTTGTCCACATTCACTATTTCCATGTCCTCCAAGAACTTGAGAGAGATGAAATGTTCTGAATACAGGCCATATGAGAGTAAATGGTCAAACACCTATGCAGAAATTTTTGTCTGGAGAGGACTGTGAAAAATATTTAATCGGGTGAAACAGAGATGAGAATGAATAGATACATTCCCTTGTTCTTAAACAGGAACCAATCTCCCATTTAAACCTAGATTTAATCCAATTGTCAGCAAAAGCAGTCAGACATCTTTAAACAACATTCATAAAGATTATATCTCAAGGGTTTCCTTACTGTGCTGTTTCCCTTCATCATTTCTAATTCAGCATAGCCAGAGCTGTCAGTACATTACATCTTCATCCCAAACAGCTCATTAGAAGAAATAAATGCAAGGAAAGATGGGGTGCTGTAGCTGTTGAATGTTCTCATTTCTTGCAGAGGTACCAGAAAACTAGCCAAAAAAACCCAGACATCCCTGTGCTTTCTGAAAGCACAAGAGCACACACTTCCCAGCACCTCTAGAAAAAATTCTTTTCTTTTCCTCTAGGAATATCCTCCTCTTGCCACCTCAACTTCTGCAGCAGCAACTCAGCCCTTCTTCCTTTATTACTCTTTCTTTCCCATCAGACTATACCTCTCTCTCTCTCTTTCTCTCTCTCTCACACATCTACTTTCATTTTCTTCCCCCTTTCTGACTTTTCTTGTTTAAGGTGTTGGGAATAACCTTCTATTACAGGTCCAGAAGACAAAGGACAGCTTCTTTAACTTCTGAAAGTTACTTGGGTAGCATCACCATTCACTTTCACAAATAAATTTGAGGACATGTCTACATTACACGAAAAGTATTAGCTCAGGTTCATGGTCTTACTCAGGTCCTAAATACACATCTTCAGTTTTTACAGTCAGATCCTAAAGTAAAGGTAGCCATATCCTAGAAAATCCACATAGCTTTCCTCAGTCCTGTGTTGTATCCTCAGAGGTTCACATGTGAAAGTTCAGAGCCAAAGACCATCATCTCAGAATCTTGTGACACCATCAGCCTGATCCAGAAATTCCATCACATTTACAGGATTAAGTGAGAAATTGCAGATTTCTTTGTGGCTTTCAAATTTGATTTGCATGCTGCTTTCAGGCCCTCAATAATCATTACCTTTCCATGTCTCTACAACTCCCAAGGGGATCTCCAACAATTCTCTGAGTGGGTATTGCATCATAAATATGTTGAGTTAACAAAGTTACATACTAAAGAAGGAAAAATAATTTCCTTTTTGAGGCTGGTAAGGAAAGACAAGTACTTCCACAATATTCCACACACAAATTCCAAGAGAAAATATCCATGAAAGACTTCTACATGGAATGCAAAACAAGCCATGCACAGAAGTAACAAACAGATTTGAGCAACCAGAACATAATGTGCTGTTTGGTGTGTTCTAAACAAACTGTACAGAGAAGTAAAAGGCAGATTCTCTGTTTCAAATGCACAGGTGATACCCAGAGCCAGCAAGGATCTACTGATAAGGATTAGCCCTCCTAGTTTTGTTCATGCTGCTTCTTCAATAGTCAGGGCCTCACAGCTGGTGGAAGGATGAAAGCCTGGCTCTATTATGTACTAAAATATTCTAGAGATACATAAACTATGATATTTCTGCTTATATACAAACAAAAAGAAGAAGTACAATGGAATTACATCCCTTTCAGACAACACACCTTCAGTAATAACTAGTGTTGTTACTTCCAGGGTAACTATTTTGCAGGGTGTTTCTCAGGCCTGATTCCATCAGCATCTCTGACTTTTTTATTTCCCTCCAAATTAACTGCTGCTACTATGCTAGTTAGCAAGTCCTAATAGTTAAATCCCTAGAGATACAGGCTGGACAGAATTTAAGCAGTGAAGAAAGAGAGGTTCTATTTATTTACCAGTTCATGCTTAACAATCATGTCAGCCAGATCTAAACACTATCAGCTTATAAAAGATTTGCTAATTCTGGCTACAGCCCAGTGTGTAGGCACCTTCACAGGGAGATGCACACAAGGTTAGGCTGTGAATGTCTTCCATGTTGTTGACTTCTACTGTATTTTAATTTTTTCCACCTGATTGCGAACTCCAATGCCCAATTATATTCAATATTATCAAATAATGTTTTCTCTTTTTAAATTTTGTTTTTTAAAAAAAGTTCTTTATACCTTTCTGACTGGATGGAAAGCTGATTGCTGGAGTGTGCTTGCAGGGGAGAGACTGCTGACACTGGCTTCTTCATCTAGTGACTGTGACAGGGAGGGACTATCACTTTTGTCAAGAGAAATGGCAGGCTTCTGGGCATCAGGTTCTGTGGAGCTCTCAGAGACCTACAAATCACAATTAAGATTTGGTGCTTTCAACATAGAAAGAAAAGTGGCAATAAATTTAGACCAATTCACAGCATACACATTATGACAAGCCCGAACAGACTCTACAACAACAGAGATGTTTGAAGTAACCGTAAGTAGAAAATGAATAGAGAAAGATTTCTCTCAAACATTAACAAATTATTAGAAAAAAAGAAAAAAAAGAAGAGTTGAAATGGAGAATGAGACTACTGCAGTCCTGCAGTTTCCTGTTTACTATGAAGTAAGGAGGAATGATGGTGCTTTTATTCTCCCATATGCTGCTCAACATGTCTATTTAGAGTTTCAGACCTTTGGGATCCAGGTTCTTTATGCAGCACTTTACAGAAAATTTTGGCCCAATCTGCATGAGGCATAAAGCCTCTGCTGCATACATAGAAAAGACAACAATAGAAAGTTCAAACAAATACAAGAAATGTCAAAGGTGTCTCCCATTCTGAGCTTACATTGACTAAACACAATAGGAAAGAATTTTTAGAGAACTTACATGTGCTTCATCCTGGCTTTGTTGCTGCACTGGGGCTGGCTGCCTTACTATGTAGTTGATTTGACCAACTATGGTCTGTTGAACGTGCTGAGGTGGCTTGGCTTGGTTCAGCTGCAAGCTGGACTGTCCCTGGGCCTGAAGAAGAAGTTCCAGATCCTTTTTCATCTCTTCCAGTTCAAACTGGTGGTGCATGATGTCCAGGCTCTGTTGGATGACTTGCTTGTGGGTGCTCTCACTCTGACCCGATGGTGGTGATGGCAGAGGCAGCTGCTGCTGCTGTGGGGGCGGCTGCAGCGAGTGGCGGCTGCAGCGAGTGGTTGGATTTTATCTTCTGGAGGTGACCGAGTTGCGCTTGCCCAGCCGATGCCTGCAGAGAAGCCTGCGTGCGGAACGGCTGTGGGTGGCTCGGGTGAACTTGCTGAGCCTCATGGGACACAACAGCATAACCCAGGGGTGCAGTTTGCTGCAGCTGCTGGGGTGGTAAGTGCTTCCCCATCCTCCCAGATGCATTCTCCGGCTCGGACCGCGACTGCTGTTCCAGCCCTGACTGCGTCAGCTTCACGGGCTGGGGGGCACCCCTTTGCTCTTTGTCATGTTGCTGCTGCAGGCTGTACTGCAGAGGGAAGTGCTGCTGATGCATTTCGAGAGGTTGTCGAAAATTTTTATGGTGGTTTATGTCCTGGTAAGAAGGCTGAGCTTTGTTCGGGTGTGGAATGCTGAGGCAGTGTGAGCAACACACAGGTGCAGAACACTGAACTGCGGGTGGAAATGGATGTGCCTGGCTATTCACGGGCTCCAGCTGTGGTGCTGATGAATGGTGCCCATGATACAAAGAGGTTTGTAACCCTTGAACATTTCCACAGAGTAGCATATCTGAGTGAGAAATGTGTCCACCTTCCATTGTGAAACCTCCTGGAAAAAATGACAAATTTACTCTCTCCTATGGTCTTGACAAATTTACACAATAAAAATTGGAGACAAGGAAATGACCATCATTCACATTTCATATATAAAAGATACTAAAATATCCTGTCTAAACAGTCTGCCAACATACATTCAAGACAAATTTTTCATCATTTTTCAGTGGTTTCAAAGCATAGCAAACTCCCACCGATGTCAGTGGAACTCCTGGTTGAATTACACAGCAAACACTTTGAAAAATTGACCTTAACTTATTTTACCTTAAATGATGGATATGGCTCATACTTTCACTTTTTACTAAAGGATGAGCTTATCCTCATCCATAAACACAGGTACAAAAGACAGCTTCCAGGGTAGAAAGTGACAAAAATAAAAGAGATTGATATTGCATAGGTGAGACTCATAAAAGCTAGAAATAGAAGTGACCTATGAAATGATCTTGTCCATGCTTTTAGTCAAGAGAAGATTACTCCCTGCAACACTTTTGATAATGTTTTACCCCATTTAGTTTTTAATATGTTAAAATGGGAAGAGAACTGATCTTTTAGATCACTGATCAGTCTACTGAACTGAATTTACTGTAAAAACCCACAGCAGTTGGGAAACAAAGTCACAGAATCTACATCTGTTATATAAATAACACTGTAATTATTATATAGTCAGTGTCCTAAAGTCATCTCTGTGCCCATTAATTGTGTCTCAAGACTGCTCAGGTCCCTTGGCCACTAAGATACTAAAAGAATCTGACACCTAAATGATGTCTTTTAACAGGTGAATTGATATAACTGAGGAAAACAGCTCAGCTACATTAGCTTTTCTTCAGGATATGACAAGAGTTTCAAAACTGGATGTCAAAACAAAAAAAGGAGAGCCCTTTCTGGAAAGTACTGTATTGTCTATATCTGTGTAGTCTAGCTTTGGGCACTTGTCTAGTATATTTTTCTTACCCATATTGGATAGTTGTTTAGTCCAGTAGGAGGGATCCCAGGTGAATCTGATCTTCAGAGGAGGGCCTATGTCTGTGTTACAGTTTGTCTCTAATAAACGCTGGATCTGAAATACAATCTGGTGACAAATCAAAGGATGATGCTTTTATTCACAATTATAAGATCATGAAAAATGTATTCCTTGAGAAACATGAAGTCCTCAAAACAGTTCTCACAATTACTGCCAAATAAGTATTGCTCTTACCAGTTCTTTACTGAAGAGAAATGGGATGCTGCTTTTACTGCACACAGCCCAGCTGATGAAGTTCTGAACATGTTCTACCTGTCTGCCTAAAACCACAACGCCTTGCAGTTGTTGCTCCAATTTCTGCTTCCTTTCGCTGGTGATCTTCTGTTAATAATGTGAATCAGTAGAAGACAGCTGTCAATTCTTCAGACACCCATAGTGCATACAATCACTGGCACTGCGTTATGCATTATTTCCAGCAATACTGTTGCTTAGGTTCTTTTTAAACCACCAATCATAAAAAGAAAGAAAATCCTACTCAGGAGATATGTCTGAATTCGGGAAGAGCAATGACTTCCCCAGGAGCAAACAAGCATGCACCAGTTCCTTGGAACAGTCTTCCAGTCTCCATGATTTAGGGACCACAAAAACAGAGCCTACGTTATCAGCCTCAGTGTAGTCTTCTATTAATTTGTCTAATTGCTTTTGAACCCATGCACAGCATATAGCAACTTGGAGTTTCACACTTATTCACCATTTATGTGAAGAACAACCTGCCCCTGTCTGAGTTGAACCTCGCACCTGCCAATTCCATCCACTGCCCCCACAATGCACTTCAACTGAGCACTGCAAGTGCATGCACAGTTCAGCTGTGGTTATAGATAACTCAGACAAACACTGAAATGTTGTCAAAATACAGGAACACTGAATTTACTTAATGCTTAAAAAAGATAAAAATGATAACATAAATTTCTCTATTTTGCAAAGCTACTTAGCTGAGTAACCACATTTGAATAAAAATACATGAGTTCCAAGGTAGCCAGCCCATGCTGAGTGCCTTGTCTTTCCTGTACCTGCTAAAATGACCCAAGAATAACCAAGAACTGGAAACTCTCATCAGCAATTTTTGTGCTCAGCACATTTCAAAATAAAATCATATATATATTTCAACTGGACATCCAAAAATTGAAGAGTCAAAACTACTGGGTCTGTTGCAGAAAGTAGACCAAAGAATCATTTTTGAAACAGGATATTAATTGTGCTGCTATTGGGCTTCTACGAATTAGACATTAAAAGCAGAAGCTGGTTTGTTTTGTAGGTACTCAAAAGGTGCACACATATTCTCTGTAAATGCATTAGAAATTGTGGTTGACTCATGATAAGCAAACATTTTGTCACTTCACCCTGAACCTTTGTCAACCATTGATTCTACATAAAATTCTGCAGGAAAAAAAAAAGAAATATTTGAAAATATAAACAAAGGGGCAATAGCTCTCACAGTCTATATTCTTTCCATTGGCACTGGGGTTAAATTTAATTTAGTTTAATTTCCCAAGGTATCAAATAAACTAGCCTTACTTACTTCAAGTTGTTCAAGAAGGATGTTTGTTCGTTTATCGATTTCATTCATCAGAACCATCTTGGCCATTTTTATTTGGTTTTCTACTTTTTTGTACAAATGTTTTACTTCAAGCAACCTACGGGTAAGAGATACACATCCCTGAATGAGTCAACTGACATGTCATTTATTCATAGCTTGGTAGTTATTTGTTACAAGAACTGATTTAACTGTTGATGGAAATCCAGTGCAAGTTGTATCATTTCCCATTAGTTCTCTCACACTTCTCTTTAAACATAGAATTATAAAATGTTTTGGGTTGGAAGAGAACTTCAAAGGCCTTCTAGTTCAAAACCCCTGCAATGAGCAGGGACATCTTCAACTAGATTAGGTTGCTGAAAGCCCCATCCAACCGGCCTTGAATGTTTCCAGGAGTGGGGCATCCGCTACCCCCCTGGGCAACACATTCCAATGTTTTACCACCTTCATCATAAAACTGTTCTTCCTTCTATCTAGTCTAAGCCTACTTTCTTTCAGTTCAAAACCATCACCCCTTGTCCTGTTGCAAGAGGTCCTACTGAAAAGTCTGTCCCCATTATTTTTAGAAACCACTTCTAAGTATTGAAAGGCCACAGTAAAGTCTCCATGAAGCTTTCCCTCCTCGAGGCTGAACAACCCCAGCTCTCTCAGCACATCCTTATAGGTATTCCATTTGTCTGATCATCTTTATGGCATTTCTCTGGAACTGCTCTAACAGGTCCACATGTTTCTGGTGCTGAGGACTCCAGAAATGGATGCAGTACTCCAGGTGAGATCTCACCAGCATGAAGTAGAGGGACAGAATCACCTCCCTCGACCTGCTGGCAACACTGCTCTTGATGCAGCCCAGGATACAACTGATTTTCTGGGCTGGAAGCCCACATTGCCAGTGAATGTCCAGCTTTTCATCCACCAGTACTCCCAAGTCCTTCTTCAGGGCTGTCCTCAATCTCTTCATGCCCCAACCTCTCTTGATATCAGGGGTTGCCCTGACCCAGGTGCAGTACATTGCACTTGCCCATGTTCAACCTCAGGAGGTTCACAGGGGCCCACTTGAGCTTGTGCAGGTCCCTCCAGATGGCATCTCATCCTTCAGGCACGTCAACTGCACCACTCAGCTTGGAGTCAGCTGCAAACTTGCTGAGGGTGCACTTGATCCCACTGTCTCTGTCATTGACGAAGATATTAGACAGTACTGGTCCCAGTCTGACCCCTGAGGGACACCAATTCTCTCCAGTCTCCATCTGGACATTGAACCTTGACCACTGCTCTCTGGACGTGACATGCTTATGCTGATTGATTCGCGCAAACATCATGCCAAGAACAAGTCTTAAGTTCTTTGTCAACAAATACACACAGAATACATCCAAAAAACTTCCACTTTATACTAGAGTATAAACAGTACAAATAGATTTGTACTCTTTGAAGGTGTTTGAAATGGTTTCATTAATGTCAAAGAGAGATCCAACAGCTACTAACTGCATAACCAGTAGCTGAAATCCAGTTCATATAATTAAATATTTTCATTTTTATATTAGCCTTGACTGCATTGCAGCTTGTTTTCAGGTTTCTTTAAGAAATAAGGTATTTTAAAAATTATCTTTATTCCTAATATTTTCAAGTTCTAGTTCAGAACCAGATTATAACAAAAAAAAAAGTCTTATCTCTGAAGTCAGCTGTCACATGCCTTATAAAGACTACGGAATCATGTATTACAATACCATGACTTGTCAGCACCACTCAAACACAAATTTGATATTTTTAATCTTCCTATTATTTCCTATCCTCCAAGAAAAAAATATAGCAGCTGCACTTAATTCTGTTAACCTACATTTAGTGAAAATAATATTTTTGCATGTCACCCACTTTCATGGAAAAAAAATAATGCATAGCAATTACCTGTCTTCAATCTGTTTAGCTGAAACCTGAATCCCACTTTTTTTCTCTTCCACTTTGGTTACAACATTTTCCAGAATAACTCTCTGGTTTTGCAGAGCTTCCTCAAGATGTCTGAACCTGTAAAAGAAGGGGAAATTCTCACACTATGTTTTTCCATGTTCATAAATAAACAACCTATCAGTCAATGAGTTTAGGGGACCAGTTGCCTTAATACCTGTCTGGACGTGATGCCCTGCCTCTTTTCTACTACAGGTGCTCTCTGTGGCAGCTGAACCTTATCAAACCTCATACAGGCAGGCTCATGTCACAAAACATGTCCCTGTCTATAAACAATTCCTTACATGGCTCACACACTTCCACAGGCAAGCAGCATGCTTGAGCTTGGTAACTCCGGTCTTGTACAGTCATGAAGTCCCTGGTAGAGGCAAACACTAAGTATTTGAACCATGCTCAGAATAGAGTTCAACTTGTGCCTTTGAGCACAGTCATGAGGAACTCTCTGCATACACAGCACCTGGGCAGACAGTACAGCTGGGAAGGTACAAACTGCTGAGAGCAGGGAGTGCCCCTGTGAGGGCAGTGAGCCACATGCTACACCACCTGGGCATAAGACAACTGAGCTGAGTTTGCTGTGGCTTGTAAGTTCAGACCAGCCTGCAGCATCAGCTGACAGGAAACGCAGATGAAAAGTCTTAGATATCAATTAGCTCCAGTTTTAGCCTTGATTATGATTAAGCAATGAGCGTGTGGTACCTGTGTTCCTTATGCTCTGCCAGAAGGCAGCTGCGGCAGGTCAGGGTGTCGCAGGTCTCACAAAACAGCCTGAGTGGCTCTTGAGTGTGCACTGGACAAAATAAGGAAAACTCGCTTGCTTCATCTTCAGTTGCTGAGGGAAATAAATAAAACAATGGTGTCATTGACAAGGACTACTGTTAGGGTTCAGAAAAAGAGTAACCAAACTCACAATTGTATGGAAAGTCTTGATATTTTTAAGAGGCGCAGAACTGGAACCATCCGATTATATGAAGCAGGGATTGTTTATATTTTTTCCTGGCCTTATATGTCCTACAAACTGAGCACATCAGAGGGGGTCAGAAAAAGAGGCATCAAAACAAATTCATATTGTCCTCCAAATCCTCAAGAGTTTTAAGTATCTCTCATGATTTGGTGCACTTGCCTCACAACTTTGAATGCCCTGGTCTGGCAAACCACTCAACAAAACTGGACTGTAAAATGTAGAATAGCAAACATATTACATAAACCTGCAGTCACAGCAGAAGCAAGGAAACCTTTTGTTCTTAAAAAGTCGTATGAGCAATTGTTTCTCAAATTTGTGTTTGGTCCAATGCAGTTTATAAAGTTCAGCAGCTAGGGCTGATATCAGGCCCTAAAATCCATTTTTAAAAGGATTTTCTAAAGAGTAGTGTGATGAAGAGTAAGAATGGACAGTGGATATGCAAAGTGGAAGCATTGCTTCTGTACAGTCTATTCTTGCCCTCTTTCCTGAAGGGTAGAATTGTTTCAGAAAGAAGGAACACTGTCACGAATGCCAGGAAAAAAAAAAAAAAGAAAGAAAAGAAAAGCTAAACTATGGCAAAACAAACTCTGAAACTAGATATTCACAAGTACATCTACATTAACAGTTAAGGCCAAAGCTCTTTTCTTGGACCCAAAAAGCACAGATTCCAGAGCCTAATTTTATTAACCAATGTAAGGACAGGCCATCACCATTACTGGTGAAAAATATTGTTTTCTCAAAATGAACAGAAAGCACAAGTTCGGGTACAGTGACAGATTTATCCAGGTCAGTGTTCAAATCCTGTGTCCACAGAACCAAAGTTAATAGTACATTGGAATACATACAGGGACAACAAGAAAAATCACATGATTGCATCCTCAGAGTACTCCAACAAAGACACTATCCCATTATTGCTTATCAACACGTGAGAAATTAAATAAGCAATCATTATTAGATAACAAATACTGATAAAAACTTTAAATTATACAAAAATATTTATTATTTATATATCATTTGCTCATAGATCATCCTCTCATCCTGTAGCAAAATGGAGCCTTTTATGGAATCAAGCTTTTGAAGTGATAATATTGCAATAACAAACAGCATACAACAAGCTATACTGACTCAGTCACTTCAAATTGGAAGAAGTGACAGAGAAGCCACAGCAGAGAAGCAGAAAGGCTAAGAAAATCTGATGGCTGACAATGAGAACGAAAATAGGGAGAAAATCTGTGCCACGCTCTAAAACAACATATCAAATTGCCTAGTTTTTAGATTGCTATCTACTCTAAATATTTCTAAGAAGGTTGATTTATTTCCTCCAGTTCAATTGACTTTCCTTCCGCCTTCTTAACAATGTGCAAGAAGATAATTTGTGGTAGATTAGGCTGAGATTTTATGTAACAGCATTACATGGTTTACATTGTTATGAATTATTTACTGCAGTATCATGCTTGATTCTTCAGGGAAGTTTGTTGGTTTATATAATTATTAAATCAAATGCTAACAGATAGCATTATTAAAAGAGGAAATTAGATTAGATTTTTTTTATTCTTCTCCAATACTTTCTTCTAGCAAGGTATAAACTGAACTCACCTTCACAGCAATATTTTTTTCCTGATTATATTGCAAACAAGTACTTTTGTATTAAAATCTGCAGCTGCCTGTGCAAATAATACGCAGCAAGCAGGTTTTATAACCAATATGTAGCCAATGCGGATGTCAAAGATCATCTTTTCCTCCCTTATAGGGTCAGATTTTACATCTTAAAAGGAAAACAAAAAGACCATAATAACTATCTCAAGATTCATGGGTTGGAAAAACCTCTGGAAGTATTCAGCATCTACAAAGCATACAAGCTGTTTTTCTGAAAACTCAAGATCAAATTATCCATATTAAACTGCAGCTTATAATGAGATGCTGTCTTTCAGGTCTGTGTATAATGAAGCCTAGTCACAATTTTATATAATGATTTCTCCATTTTTTCTCTCTGTAAAGAGTTCTTTACCCACGGTGATTGTAATCATCCAAGAGAAATCAGTGGGATTTTTTTAGTACCATGTCAGATTTAAGAGACAGGCAGATTCCAAATGCAAACTAAGGATAAAATCAGTGTTATCTAATTACAACACAGACCCACATCCTCTGCCACTAGTAATCCCCTGACTCAATTGGTATGTCAGTGAGAACTGCCACTGAGCTGTGGTATTCTTGACCTACTTTACTTTACACTCAGAGCAACACTCTTCAGTTTAAAAATAAGTTTAATACTTAGAAATCAGGTGCTAAACAAGAGCAAAAGCCTGTTTTTTTCTAGAAACATATACCTTGACCACAACTATCCATGTTAGTTTCTTGATAAGAACCTCATTTGATGAAAAGGGAAAGCTCAGTTGCCCTAAATTCCGATAATTCATCATTTGAGTCACCATTTTCTACAGCCTATATTTTCTTTATCTCAGGTGTATCTCTTGAATAATTAACAGAAACTTTTCAATCTCTCTTCCTCTAACCAGTTCATGTCAACTTTGGAAAAGCAATCTCATCTTAGCTAATACAGTTCTCCCTCCACTTGCATAAATCGCAATGGCTCAAACTTTGATTTTGTAGGTTCATGCTTAACCTTGAGAGACTGAAAGAAAAGGATAGTATAGCAAAGAGAAAATTATTCAATTTGTGCACTAGCCTGTAAATAGCTGAGATGTCAGTACCAGATCATTTACCCCTAACACAGTTTTGACAAAAGGATTGTTTCTTCTCAGTTGCAAAGTACAGATTTCCATATAACAAGGAAAGAGTCTGTACTAATACCTAATGTTATTTGAGAAAGCTGGGACTAAGGGAGTTTCTGGTTTTGTGACTTTAAGCAGTTCAAGAATTCTGAAGAACTTTGAACTTAACTAATTTAACTTATTCCTAGTGTTAATACAGAGCCCTCCAGTGAAATGCTCATTCTTCAGAGATTATTCCTCCAAGACTGCTGCTTGATCTGTCACAAAGCTTTGGCTCATGATGCCAGCATCTAGTTCTCCAGTGCTCATCAAATTCATTCCAGAAGCAGATTTCAAAATTTTGACGTCTTGTGGTCACAGACCCAGAAACTTTTCAGGGCTTTTTTTGGTTTGGTTTTGGTTTTTTTTGCTTTGGGTTTTGTTTTTTTTTTTTTTTTTTTGGAGGGGGTTTTTTGTTTTCAGTTTTTTCCTAACTCTCGGGAAACACAGATAACATGAAAAAGCAGAAAAGTTTCCCGGGGAAGCCAGGTTCCTCTAGTTCTGTCACTCAAGGAAGAAATGGTTTATCAAAATTAATAGAAATAGGGAGGATTAGTGAGGGGTTTTTCCTACTTTACTTCATTTCAGACCCAGGATATCTTACACTTTTCAGATGACAAAAGAAGGTCTGGCCCTTGTAAAGCAAATTGCAAAAGACAGAACAGTTTAAAGGTGCAAAATCTCTCAATTGTTGCAAGGGCTTACAAAGAAGGTGACTTGTTCAGAAGCACCATACACAGACTGAAGATGGCAATTGAATCTCAAAGCAGAGCGTGGTTTATCTCCAGAAGCCAAAAAAAAACCCAAACCAACAGTCTGAGTTCAAGTATTTGCTTTCTTTGAAGTATTCTCAGGGGATATCTGTCCTAAATAAATAAAATATATAATAATAATAATGCACAGATTACATTCCAAATAATTTTTTGTATTAACTAGCCTATACATGCACTACCAATCCCCTTGTTCATGGTTTTTTTTCAGCATATAGAATTTAGCACTAACCTAAAATTCTTTCTCATCTTATGTGTTTGCATCTTTTTATTTATATAGCACACACAAACCCACAACTAAGTCACACATATATTTTCTTACCAGTATTTGTCAACAATATGAGTTAGTAATCTTAGTTAAAGTGAAATGAAATTATAAACAGTTGGAGCCTCAAAACCACAGTCCTTATCTTGTCATCAACTCAAGAAGAAAAACATATTGTCCATCCAATCAGGGCATTTGAGAGGGGACTGGGGGACTTCAGTTTATGTTATTCTCTAGAAAAAGACCCAAAAAACATTTAAATATAATCTGTGCTTTTTTATTATTACCATTCTTACAGATTTTTTTTTTGGTTACACCCTATTTGGCAAAGGCATATCATGTCTCAAGTGCCTCAAACTCTGTTTGATGTGACCACCCAGTGCTTAAAAGGACTCCATCTATGGCAAGTATAAAGTAAAAACTTCCCCAAGAAAAATCCTAAAGAAAAAAATTAAATAAAAAGTATAACTACTTTGCTATATTTATTCCTTTGTCTGTCCTTCATCTTCCTTATGAAGAAGGAAAGTGCAGAACAAACTCTCTAGCACAAATAAATTCATACCTGAGCAAAGCATAAACTTAAATCACTGTATAAAATTGAAAAATTCTTATTTCAGGTTACAAATTGCTTACATAAGTTTAGGTTAGGATACTTCACAGCAGATTTCTGGCATATGAGTAAAGAAAATAAGGAGCAGTAATAGGAGATGGTAATGCTTTCTGTGGATCATCACCGCATAGGGATGAGACATATTTGCCAGCGGGCTTTATTTATGCTTGCTCATGGTAAAATACACTCAGGACATATGCTTTTCCCTCCAGGCTTAGAAAAGGAACATCCTGTGGTGATCACAGCCTTTTGCTGTCTGTGACTCCCTCGTACACCTTGCCCACGTGCACAGGAATTGCTTTAGCATAGTTTTCTGAATGAAATTACACAAAGGAGGACAGAAATACTAAAAGGCAACTAAAGCCTGTTGCTCTTGTAGCCTTCCTCACTCCGCATACTGGAAAGGCATGTGGAGAAGATCATACCTGTGAAACACAAATATCCAAACTTTTTCTAATTCTGTGGAATGCTGATTGTGGCAATAGCCTTAAAGTTGGAGAAAAATCACGTAATCTCTCGTTGACAGGTACATAACCTTCTGAGTCACGCAGCCAGGGCATGGTGTCTGTGGCACAGAGCCTGCAACTACTCCTTTTTCAACTGAATAACTGACATGAGAAGAAATGAAATTTCTGTGTGTGTTCAGTACCTGTGCAGCCTTTCAGGGATACAGACAGGAAGCGGTCTCCAGTTTCCTTGCCATGCCTGTGCTCCTCTGTACAAGAGCTGCACAGCCACTTATTGCATCTGGTACAGAGACTGTGAGCAGGTCTCTTCTCTTTACACATGGAGCAGCTCTAAAAACAAAAAGTGCAATTACATACAAGGGTAACAAATTAACTGTACAAACTTATTTTTAGTAGACCATGATTCAGACTGGTAAGCTTAATGTTTTCTGTTCTCACAGTAATGCAATTCAAGTTATCTTAAGAGTCTGGTTATGGTATAAAAGGGAGAAGAATAAAATTAAGACTTGAAGCTTTCAAATAAAATTGGTTGTCTTTCTGTGCTTTAGCACAATCAAACATTATTATGGCATGATGCAACAATTATTCAGCAAAATTCTAGGCTCCATGTTACACATGAAGTCAGAAGAAATAATCATAATGACTTGTTTCTTGTGAACTGAAAAAGCAATGAAACTATGAAATAAGACTTGTATGATTTAAGTTAAGGAGGGTTAGGTTAAAAGTCACTTTGAAAATGAGAGGCATGCTCTATCCCTTTCTGTTAGTGCTGTAGTACTTACTGATGGCTTTAACATGTCAAATGAGTGTACATGTTACTTTTACATATTTCTATATATATATATTTACATAGATAGACACAGATATTTTCTACCTCAGAAAAGATAGTCTAGGTTGCCCAGTAAATATGTGGAATGTTAGAAAGTCCATCAAAAAGTTTTTTAACCACCATTTCCTTTGTAATCATAGCATTATGCAGAAGCATTTTACCACAACATGCATTAATTTGTTTGTCACTAATTATTTATTAAGGAACTAAAAAAAAGTTGGTTATTTCTGCTTTTGTGTATATGAAAGTAAATTGGAGCTATGTCAGCAGAGCTACTCTAAATCTATACTGCTTTATTTAAAATTAGAGCTTACTCTATTTGCTTTAATATTGTACAAACCACTCTTATCAACTCATTGTTCAAGAGTTTCTAAATATTCACAATTTTTTTCTAACAGATTGGGCAATTCTTGACAATAAGACAACAAAGCAAAATTTCAAATGTGTTTAATTGTCTAGAGAGGGAACTGTCTGTGCAAGCCATTCTGCTATTTTAGCCATTTGCTTATCAACATTTTTTTTCCAAAAGGTACATGTCATAATTTAAACCAAAAAAGCCTAATAAAACTTACATAACCAAAATGCAAAGCTATTTATGCTTGGGAGCAAAGCTGGTTATATAAAAAGAAGTGTCTAATTTAAAATGTAGGCCCATCAAGGGCCAGCTTAGGGATCAGGTCAAAAGTTGAGTGATGCTCTTCCTTCTCTGCAATAACCAAAACTGCTTAAACACAGGTTTACCTGTAACAGTTCAGCTGTCAGTCTGACTAGAATTTATGTTGACACTGTTCTGTGTTAACATTACTTTTAAATTGTAGAGTGTTTCCAGAGTTACATTATTTATGACATGGAAATGGGCTTTTGGGCAAGAGATTCTGAATTGCATACTTTTTGAAACTCCTGCTGCTGGCATATAGCACATTCTATCATTCATGCTTCACTGTCTCACACACTGAGAGACATCTTGCTTCCCTGACAGATTCCCATTTGAACATATTAGGTAAATTAAGAGAATGATGGCAGTTCAGCTGTCTCAGTTAGATGACCTGGTGCTTCTCCTTTTGATGTCACCAATGGTGAAACTATGGTTTTAATTTGGGGAGTGATGGTAGTGGTTAAAGACAGTAAGCAAGCAAGCTACATGACTTGACTGTTAATAAAAAGGAAGTAAGCCAAAAACTATGAGGAAGGTTCACAATTTGCTCTGGGGTACTCATATGCTCCAGTGAGAAATATGCTTTACTGAACAGCTCTTAGGGCTCCTAAGGGATTACAGAAAAGAAAAACCTTCTTTTAAAGATGGTTTGAAAAAAAATAATCTAGTGCTTTTGAAGACATTAGATATTCTCATTTGATTTCCTTTCTACACAAATTCTCATTGAAAAGTAAATGATGCGAGTCACAGTAATTAAGAAATCCCAGTATAGTAAGTGCATTTTAAACATTCAGCAATATCTCATGAATTTGCTTCTTCTCTTTGAAGAGTGTATGCGAATAGACCCCTTCTTGCTTTAGATCAAGTTATGTGGCACTCTACAAGCAACTTATACCTGAGAATGTCAACACACTTTGCTTGCATTGACTTTATTTCCCCAGAACATTTCATGGATTAGGTTACACATTATTTACTTTTTAACAATAGAAAAAATGAAACACAGAAATGACTGACAGGGAAGAAGTGCATCCCCTCTAGAACTTTTTCCAATCATGTCACTGGCTCAATTTAAAGAGGTCTCAAGCCTTCTGCACAGGACAGAACTGATCTACAAATTGTTGCTGCCTCTACAGAGGTTAAGTGCGGTGGAAAGACATATCCTCTTTCCTACATTAAGGAAAAAGTGTTCACCTCCACCCAAAGTCCCTGAAACTGGATATCCAATATGGCTATCTAGCTTCCTTAGGAATCAAAAGTGCAAAAGAGACAGACTGAGGCCCAAGAGATGCAGAAGGTGAAGTCCTGTATCCCTGCTCCTTTGTTACTCTTCCCTTGCTTTGGACCCCATTTTGTATAAAACAGCCAGCAGACTACAGAATAATTTTGACAAGTTTTCACCTCTTTTAACTCCCAGCTATAGGTAATACTATCACATTCTGAAATCAATCTTGCTCATGTTTTGTAACACAGGGGGAAGAGACACACCTTCTTCTGTCCTTTGTCCCTCCTGTCAACCCAAAGTAGTGGCAACTACAAAACTGCAAGAATAGTCCTGCCTGTTAACTGGGTATTTAACAGAAGTGAAATCCATCTATGTACAGTATCAATACAAGGCCAAGGTAGTAATCCTCTTTGTCTTCTGATTACCCTTTGAATCCATTTCCCAATGGGAAAATGCAATGTGATGTGACTTTTTTATCATTAAAACAGACAATCAGAAAATTATAATTGCCCACACCATCTAATGGGTAATATTGTTGTAACCACTCAGTCAACAATCTGCTGCTGTGGCCAGCAGACCAAGGAGGCAATCCTCCCCCACTGTTCAGCCCTAGGGAGGCCACATCCAGAGTACTGTGTTCAGTTCTGATCTCCACAGCTCAAAGAAACAAGAAGCTACTAGAGAGAGTCCAGTGGAGACCACAAAGATGATGAGGGGTCTTGAGCATCTCTCCTATGAGGGGAGACTGTGGGAACTGGGCATGAGAAGACTGAGATGGGACCCCATTAATGCATATAAATATCTCAAAGGGGTGCCAAGGGGATGGCGCCAGACTCTTTTCAGTGGTGCCCAGTGACGGAACAAGGAGCAATGGACAAACTATAACACAAGAAGTTCCATCTCGACATGAGGAAGAACTTCTTTACATTGAGGGTGGCAGAGCACTGGAACAGGTTGCCCAGGAAAGTCATGGAGTCTCCCTCTCCGGAGACATTCAAAACCCACCTGGACACGTTCCTGTGCACCTGCTCCAGGTGACCCTGCCTTTGTGGGGAGGTTAGACTGGGTGATCTCCAGAGGTCCCTTATAACACTGACTATTCTGTGATTTTTTTACTTTTTGTTGAGAGTAGAAAGAGGGCAATGAGGAATCCAGGAGTTTCAGTATCTTCCTAATATATTGATTATGGCAGATACACTAGGATCAATATTTTTAATTGGCTATTTGAAATATAGAGAGTGAAACTCATTCTTCAACTAAAATTCAAAAAGTACTATGAAGTCAGTATGTCCATCTCTAGTAGTGAAGTAATTCCAGTGCTGCCTAAGCAAACTGTTGAGTCTGTTGTTCAAAACAAAATTTGCTCTGTTTTCAATGTTCATCTGGTACTGTTTCAACAACCCACAAGGTAACCAACTTTGTGGTTTTCACTTACCTTTGCCATGGCTGAATCACCAGTCGGAAAGTCCTTGAGGAAGAAATTCTCAACTACATCCCTTGCAAAGCAGGTCTGTTTGCACACAGGACAGGAAAGGATACCTGAATTTTTAAGAAAAGAAAACCATGACAAATAAAACAATGCACATCAGCCCTGTGAACCAGGAAATTATACAAACCACACTTCAGTATTGCGGTTTTTATATCTCACGTGGGCAGTTCCAGGAAACTAAGGCATCCTTCAAGCCCTAAGTTACATGTGGCTAGATCTAGTTCAATATATAGAAAAGAAAAACAAAGCAACAAAATCTCTAGAAAAACACTACAGTTAAGTTGACTTATTTCAATATTTATCAATTACATCTGCATGTCCAAATTAATTCATTAAGGCTTACAGATTTCATTAAAAAGGAGTTGCAGTTTAAAATGTATTCCCTTGTTACAGATCTAGTTGTGCTTTCTGATATTTTCTAAGGTTCTCCTGGGCCAGCTTTACATTACCAGAGGAACATTCAAGCATAAAACATACACTCCTTAATACTAGTTTCACAGTGCAGGATGCTATCCAAGTGAAGTGACAGAGGAGCAACATGCTGCTAGCAGAAGCAACAAGTCAGAACACAGGTAAAGGATGAAAAAAAAGTTTCATAAAGAAAAGTCAGAATTGCAAACCATCTATCAAAACATGACTACCCCTAAAGCAAAGCAAAAAGAAGAGGAGAACAGTATGAACAGCAAAACCTGGTTTCACCATCATTATCTACTGAGCACAACTGGGATGAATCTCCGTGTCTGTCTGGGTTGAGAACCAACAGTTCAAGAAGGTGTCCATAAGTGCACACCTGTATTTTTTCACCTCTGTTATTTCATTCCTTGACTCCCTGGGCTAGGACTTATATTTGGCTAGAAGCTCCAGTCCATTGATTTGGCCATTTTTTTTAAAAGGATGGTGCATGTTTCTGATCCCATTTCTGTAAGTTACTGTAGATGTGAAAACAGTCCTTCAGAGATGGTGGTGGTGTCTATTTTACCTTACCAAGTCTTTTTTTTATCCAAGATTTTCTGTCCTGTTGAGAGCAGAATTTCAGTGCTATGCTCATTTTGCCAAGTCACATGTTTATGATAACTAACAGAATTTTCCATGACTAAATGGTGTAAACTCACTCAAAGCAAGATTTTAAAAACAAGATCAATGACAATATTCTTCTGAACTATGTTCAGAACTTCTTGCTTAACTAAAATTATTTTTGCATGGCTTGTAGGTTAATTATACCTTAAGTTGTTTATTTCTCTTTGTATTAAATAGTTAAACAGAGACTCATGTTTTGAAGGTGCTTAATATCACCTGCTCCTTGGAATGTGGCTCCTGCAGACTCTGACCAGATGCACAATACTAATTCTGAATTTCTCCCATTTTCACAGCTGGGTACTGTAGCTTTAACAGCAGCATTTTACATTGACACACAAACCCCAAAACATTCCTACATCACCGCTTCCGACAAGAGTACCACAGATGTCTGAATATGTTTACTTTCATTCATGAATATTTTGAAGAAACCTTGAGTTCTGGTACATCTCCTTTGAAGAGTACACCTTACTAAGAACCACTTCCATGAGGTTTAGGTCTCCTTTAGCCCAAATCTTACATAAAAGCAAAAGTATAATTGTTTACTATTTTTCAAGGTTGCATTTACAACACAGCTGTCATTTAGGGGCCCAAGTAGCAGACTATGGTGTACCTAAACTACTTGTTTAACTGTGCATTTCATACAGCAGTGACTGTTCGTGTAGACACAACAAGGAACAAGCAGTATCCACGGGCGACTGTGCAACTCAGCTACAAGTCATCTCAGGGGAAATGGTAACACAAGCAATTGCCAATGCACTGCTCATCTTCTGGGGGTGTAACCTGAGTCTTGTTTAAGTGTATTCTGGCGACAGGAGTTACAAAGATGATAAAACCTTATCTGATAAAGATGCCTGTGATGGCAGAAAGCTGTAGAAGTCTTTTAAACATTTCCTCTACTTTGCACCCTTAATATAAGGAGTGCAGTTGAAAAGGTATCTTAATCACCTGTAATTTTTGTAGCTAATCATGTCTTCATATGTTACACCCTAGGACACCACACTAGGTCACACTGAAACCTCTCCATCTTTTCCCAAATTAGTATGTGTGTGTGTGTCTTTTAGATATCTCTTAACAGCTCAGTTCTCTAGAGAAATGTCAAAGCAGCAGGAGCACTGCAGTGTGCAAGACAAGCTGTGTTACACTGACAGTGCCCTCCTACTCCTCGTAAATGGTGCATGCTACAAGCACTAGTAATTGTAGTGCTGATTCCTAGGAGGTGAAAGTTCTCAAGTTTCCCTGTGAGCACTGTACAAAGTGCCAGAGTTGCAAGAGCAGCAGAAAGAAAAAGACAGATACATTGTGACTGAAAAGCCAGGAAGTAAGATATCTCCTTTCCGAGCAGGTTCCCAAATAAGTCTCACGGGACAAGCTCTAATTCTCCGCGTGGTTAATAGGAAACCACCTCCTGACTTCACAGAGAATCGCCTTGAGCCCTTTGAGACTTGGAAGCAGCTTCTTTCTCTCACAACAGCATTGCCCAAGCAGGGTCAGTTCTGGATCTGGCAAACGCTAAGAGAAGACCTCCATACTGACACTACAGAATACACTGCAAATAGACTGAAGGGGAAATTATCCACAGGTTACTTTCTGAAGTAAGAAATGCATGACTCTCACAGTTACTCTTTCATTTACATGCTATATGAGTGAGCACACAGTCTGACACAAAACATTTCTGGGAATAGCTATTCACTGGGAAACAAAAACATATAACTTTGCCATAGCAAGGACCACTTCCGTCTGCACACCACATAAGATTAAAAAGTTAATACTGAAGTTACTATTTTATTTCATTCAGTTAGTGTGGAATGTTAAATCAAATTATATCAATTGAATGATACTTAATAGAATGCTTATGGCCTCAGGCATGTGCATGTGAACTTTAAATTCTGCTAATTTGTTACAAATCAGTGAAGTATAGAATACAGTATAATTAGAATGCATTAATTTGATAATGAGCAAGACCGTCTTTTAAATGTTTTTAAATTAAAAAAAATTTAAAGCAAACTTCAATACTTTTCACCCTTAGAAAGCATAAATCATGCATGGATTTCAGTTCTGCACAAAAGCCTCCTTATATATTTTGAGAAATGCAGCAGTATTAAGAAGTGTGAAACAGTCAAGACTTTGAAGGTAGATGACATTATTGCTGATTACAATTTTATGATTATATGATTATGATTACTGCCCCTGTGATTAAGTGATATCCAAAAGTGATGCCCTGAATGCCATGGCACAATTTTTTCCCCAGGTTTCATATCCAAGTTATGCTACTGAAATCAGTGCTGTTCCAGAGATACACATGGAGCAAGTTGCACGCACACAGATCAGAACTTGGTATTAAACTCACTACCACAGACCATCAAGTACAGCTTTGATTGTGTAAATGTCAAAGTCTATCTTAAATATCCAGGTAACTGTAAATTATAATGATTTAAAATCTAAAACTCCCCTGAGATGAACATAAGACATGTAGAGCCTTCAGCTCAATTAAAAAAAAAAACCACAAAAATTCAAAAAAAGAAGAGCATAACAGTTAACAGAAAACATGATGGGGACACCATAGCAATACAGTATCAGAAGTTGTCTCCTACTCATAGGAGGGTTAATCAAAAGCACCTTCTTACCTGTCCTAATATTGAATTCTATATCTAAGACCTTGTTAAAAGCATAGGAGACAGATTTCCATCTTGCTAGAAGAGGGCTTACCTGGATGTGGTGGCTTGAGAGATCATACTTGTTCAGCTAATTGGGCCTATTTGATACCTTTTCCATTTAATAAAACCTCTGCTCTCTGGAAGCGCCCAACCTTTTTCAATATAAATTCCCCAAAGAATCTAGTGTTAGCTTGGCATAATAAATACACTGCAGAATGGTTTGCAAAGCAATTAGCCTGCAGTTAAGCAAACCTCACATATATATTTACAAATAGTCACAAGCAGCAGCTACATCAACACTACAAGGGGAGTGCACTACGCTGTGCTTGTGCTCAGAGTGCAAATCACCAGTAAAGTACAATTTCCTAGAAGCCCCTTACCTGTGCTCTGGATAAACAGTTAGAGAGCCACCCACAAAGTCACCTGTATCAGGGAGCAGGTGTTATTAAGAGCTGCACACAGAGTGTGCTCCCTGGAATCAAGCTGTGCCGCGATGAAGACTCAAGTCACTACACCTTTCATGGAATATCTGGGGATGCACCCCCTTCTTTGACCTGGAATGCTGACAAATCAGCGGGGAAGAAAGATGTACTGGGCCACTACAAGGTGCAAAGTTTTTCTCCTCTTGCCGCCTTTCTTGTTCATGCCTCTCAGATTCATTCAGGTCTCTGATAACTCACCTTGGTTATATTTTTCCTGAATAAAAATCCCATAGTTAAAATGAATACCAGTATCCTACTTCCATTCTTGCCTGGGTCTTCTCTCAGTCCTCAGAAAAACCTGGAGCAGGTGTTCAGGTGGAAAGAGAAGAGCTTTTCTTCCAAATCCTGATTGTAGCAGGTCTCACAATGCCATTCACTCCCACAGTACATTTTGAAGGCCATTCCCTAAATATTTTCTTGCCTTTCTACCTTACCACTGCCTTCAAACAACACCGTTAATCTGTTTTAAGAACCCGTACTTGGCAGACAGCTCATTTAAATATATCATTATTACAGCGCTGTGGGTGAAGGGAAGAGTAGTCAGAAGCCCTAGAGACTCACTGTTTGCACGTATGAGAATGATGCAATTTCTGGATCTAAGCAGCAATTCAACATGGATTTGAACAACAGTTTACATATTAAGAGATCAGGAGTCAAATTCAGCTATGGTGCAATCATGATGCCTAAAGAGAGTCCATTATTGATATTAAAACCTCTAGAAGAAGCAAAGAGCTGAAAGAGCTGTTGACATGCTCTATTTTTGCATGGAAATTAAATTGGCAGGAAGGAGGTAGGAACATTTGCATAAATTATCTTTTAGAAGTTCATGGATTCCTGCTGTTTGGCACTTGAAATCATTATTTATGGCATCACATTTCACTGCTACAGAGATGACCACGAATTCAGAAAGTGTAGCAAGAATCCTGATGTTAGATTTCAGCCCTGCTTCATTGGGATACACAGAATAAAACCCTATTTCAGGATTATATGAGGGGACAAAACACATACAAGCTATTTGCAGTGTATTTGAGTTATCAACTAGTACTGAACAATCACTGGAGACCACAGTGTACTGAACAGACTCCCACAAAGGTTCATCACATGTGGGATGTCTTACACTGACATCCTTCCAGGGCCCTGCTTCTCCTATAACTACCATCCGTAGTAGGATAATGCATCTGAACACCACCACAAAAGACACCAGCACTATAAGTGACAATATCTCTGTGTGTAGTTATGCTTATGTACAGGCATCTCTGAGCCCTGAAAAGCTTCAGCAGCAGATGTTTACTTTGCTGAATTGATCTGCAGCCCTTTTTCACAAGCCACACATTTATCTCCATTCTCACACTCCCATCAGCAATAGTAACTCGACAGAGGGTTGGGCAAAAATGGAAATTCAAAGGCAGAGAGTCCAGTAGACAGACACAGTTAAGCAGCCTGAACACTGCAACTCCACACCTGGGATGTCCAAGATCAGCTTTCAGGAAAACAACCAACTTCTGCCATGTAGTGTTCAAGCCCTAGTTTCCCCCAGGTCAGATCTCTCACATCCCACAGTACTTTCATTTCCATTAATGAAAGTTGCCACATTGCATTAGACCCGGGGAATAGTAAGCAGACATCAAGGTAGTGACCCTCAGACAGTGTGTTCCTTTGTAGAAGCACAAATAAAGAAAGAACTAGAATTTTTGAGTGCCCTCAAGTATTTACTCCACCTATATTGCAGCAATCTAATTTGTAAGTGACAGAGCTATGGATAATTTCCAGCAATCACCTCTGAAAGTGCAAAGTGTAACCTCTCCATCACATGTGGACACCGAGTACAAAGACCTTTTGAACACGAAAAGCCGCAGCTCACAGTTTTGTTTCAAGGTCTTCCAGTCTGGTCAGGTTCAAAAAGAAAGAATCCTCAAGCTGGCTGTCTCAGAAATAAATCAATGCAGATAATTAACTTATTATTATCATGAGAATTGATTAGCATAAAGAAACAAACAGTGGAGGTACCATACACACCACATTTATACTTGCTGTCCACATGTTGCACCTATTCCTCTGCTCTTTTTCCTCCAACAACCATCAGAATAATTATTCTCAGAGAGCATTAACTACAGCTCAAGCTGCAGGCATAATTTACACTTCCTTGGAGACCCAATTATAGGTTATAGGAAACAGCTCTGAAGACAACCTCCCACTCTACAGTTTCATATTTATATAACTAAACCCTTCATTGTTTCACTTGCCTTTTGGATCTGGCAGCTGAACAACACAGTGCAATGGGATGACTAACTTTAAATCCATTTTAAGATGACTAAACCTACACATTATGAACAGTTTCTGTCTTCAGAATAACCTTTCTACTTCCGTTTTTAGATGTAAAACATGTATGTGGTGTTAAGTGGCTCTAATTAAAGCAAAAGGGTGTTTTCCTTCAGAGTTAATAGATGCATTGCATTGCATCACTTTCCTTGTATGAGTGCATCAAAACATATTTTGAGAGTCCTGGAGACACCACAGCTGCACCAACACCAAGGCAGCCAAACTGTCTCACTGTAAGCCTAATTATGGTTTAAAGAACTCTGTCAATTTTATTATTATTATTATTTTTGAATACAGACTTAATACAAGCTAAGGCGCTGTGTGTTGATACCTGGAGTCTCCTTAAGCCAGCACATCATACTTCTAATGCCAAAACTTCACACTGAAAATGAGTCTAGAGCCAAAAGAGTCCTAGAGCTCAATCCTTTTCTTGAAACAAACCCCCTTGAAGATATCTCTGACCAAATTAAATGTAACTATGACCAATGCCTGGCTGACATTTGGATGTGTTCACAATTAGGGATGCATGGTTACATATACCTCACACCACACAAGCTGAAGAAAAGTGTTTATTTTCAGGAGGAAATAATAAGATGCAGCAAGTGGACACCTGTCAACAGTTGAAGCCACATTTGTTCTCTTTAAAAGTCTGTTTTTCTCTTAGTTTTATCCAATCACTTTGCATTTCCCTAATACATAACCCTGTTACATTTCTTGGCATTAAGCTAACATAACCCAAGCAGAGACAGTTTTTTACTTATGCAGAGAATGTGGACAGAAATTATGCAGTCATTTGCCATGATTTTTGTTTTCCAACCTAGAGAACTACAAAAGGGCAAAGAACATTTTAAAAATAGAATTGCATAAAAAATCCACACAAGTTCAACATAAAAACATGATACAACTAAATGAAACACTTCACAAAGCAATTTACAAAACTGGGCAACTACTAATCACATTTTACTAACATAAAGTGTAACTTAAAGGTTAGACTAATTACCCAATTCAGCCACAAACAATCTAAGTAATACCAGGGCTTGATATCAGCAGAAATCTCAAGGTGTTCCAGTACATCTTTCCTGATCTGCCTTGTTCTCAGGGGTCTAAACTGTGATTGAGCAGTGGTTACTTGTGATTATTTTTTTCCTTAAGGAAAACAAAACCAAATCAATCAATCCTTTAGCAGAGACAGTCTTGCAAAAACATGAGCTGCTCACAACAATGCACCTAAACTGGTCCTCATTTTGCTACTTTTGAAATTAATATTTAAAACACTGAAACAATTTAAATCATTGAACAACTTACAGAGAGGAAGATTTGCAGAAGAAGGGAGAAAAGAAAAAGGAAAGAAAAGGAAAAAGAAAATTAAAACTGAGAATCCTAAAGTTCCCTTCATATAAGAAGCATATGTAGGAGCCAAACTCACAAAGATGTCTTTCCACTCAAATTATCTCCAAACTCTCAGTTCTCACAGCTATACACATTCTGATGTGTATCCAGCTTTTCCATATGAGCTCTGGCTATCTCAGAGCTTTCTTTCATGAGTCACCGTAAACACACAAAGGTATAAAAGTAAGTTCCAACACCAACACCCACCAAATATCAGGACCACTTACCTCCAGCTTCTCAGCAATTTCAGTACAAAAACAATAAACTAGAAAAGAGCTTCCTGTTATCAGAGTACTTTAATTACACTTGTAGTAAAGCATACAGAAACCTGCAAATTCAAGTATGCTTTTTGTAACAAATATCAGATTAACTTCACTTGGAAATACATTAACTTTTGCCTTTCTTCCACTTTCTTAAAGAATCCAACAGTGAGTAAGGAACACACTTTTCTTACAGGCAATATTTTATGTTTACTCAGCTAAGATGGTTTAGCATTTGCATGTACAGTTTATTATTAGCACCTATGTATGATCATACCTAAAGGTAACAATGAAAACTGAGTTGGCATTGTACTACCCATAACTCAGCAATGAGTGCAGATAAGACAAGCAACATTTAGCATCATGCCAGCATGAGAGTTCACAAATTTATCCTGGCTGACTTATGGTGGCAGCAGTTTCAGTCGTTGACTTAATTAAGAGACACAGATGTTTTGGTTTTGCTGCTTTCCTTGCTCATATATCAACTAAGTCTCTGCACCTGGTGTCTCACCTCATTTACTGGGTCATCACTGTTCAGTATTTCTTTTCTCTGATCCTACTGTTTCCCACAGAATTTCCCTACCTACAAAAGAATAAGGAAGTAAATAGAGAAACTTCAAGAATACAGAAATAAACAAGTATTTATTCCATTTTGCTATTGACAAAGAATTCCTGATCTACATGGATTCCTGATCCAGCTTGAAGAAATATCTAATATTTTCACAACTCATGGGAACCTTTAGTTGTACTTTATCCAAGATCACCAAGTGATGGAAGTTCACTTTTACACTTGGCAAACAGAAACTAAAAGGAGAGAGGAATGGCTTAAGTGTCAAATGAGAATACATAAAAAGTAATGGAGTGCTTGTTTCAACAGTATTGTTTTATAGAGTAGGTCCCTCAGACTTTAAGCATACTATGACTGAGCATTAAAAATTTTAAGGGGACGTTACTTGAAATGACTTCTTTGTTGCCTTTATCTTCTTCTCCTACCTTCATATCTTTTCCTATCTGTAACCTAAACATGAACAGCCCTTCTCCTTTGCCATTAGGTCATTCCCTTTTCCTTTAGTTTTGTGTTTTGCTAACCTTTCAGCAGTGATCTCTTCAACTGTTTCCATTTGTTCTCAAACCTGAACTAGCCTAAATGATTGTGTTATCTCATCAATTCTGATTACCATCACCTCAGGGAAGGTATCTTCTCTTCCTACATGTTTCTAAAATCTGATGTGGAAAAGATAATAAATGATGCCCCTTACTCAACTAAAATTCAAAGCCTGTGAAAATGCAAGTAACCTATATGCCTTTGTTCTTCTTACAAATTAGTAATGAGTCTGGAATGCTTTCCCACAGCAATTAAGAGTAATTCAGTTAAAAATTACTGTATTATGTCATATGAGTTCTAATCCAAAAGAAGTTACATATTTTCTCTTAATATCACTACCAAAAACTGTACTAATAACTTCAGGATTTCAAAAGGCACAGCCGCAAAATGCTTCTCATCCTCATGAGTTTACTCAGCTTGTTAGGGTGAGTTACAGCCACAAGTGTGCAGGTAGAGAGAAACCACATTTACAAAGGAAATAAAAGGAAGAGTTTCAGCGCACCAGAATACACATATTCTAATAACAATTATTATGACCTCTAATAGAAACAAAGGACTGGATATTTTGGTGTTGTTATTGCGGAGACGCCGAAGTGGGGGTGAGGGAAGAACAAAGCTATCACCACCACCGGTACCATAGAAATGTCCAACATGTCAAAAAGATTGCAAAAAGATACATCTTGGAAACTATCTTGCAGCATTTATTCATTTATTAAGCTAAGAAAACAAAATATTCATAATGACACATTTGATAACTGAAACCTCGCCCATGCTGAAAAATGTCAAATGTTGCCTGACTGTGTCATTTCTATTCAAAACACTGCTGTTGGATGAAAAACATAATGAAGAAGGTTTATTCTCAATCCACTCTCTGCTCATACAAATTTGACTCTCCTAATTTATCAATTTAAAGTAGTGCTGTAGAAGAATAGGCTACAAAAAGTACTTCTCAATCCACCTATTTTTATAATACTGTAATGCAAAGAGCACAAGCCAGAGATCCTTAAATATTACCTTCATACAGAACTTCATACTGAGTGGGAATATAGCTGTATCCTTGAATCAAATCCGGAAGACAGTCCTTACAGAAGGAATGAAGGCAAGGTAGCATTCTGGGGTCTCTCCTCCTCAGGTCCCACTTGCACACCAAGCAATTTCTCAGCAGATCCAGGGTCTCCATTTCTGTTGGCTCCAGTCTGACATCGAAAACATGAAGAGTCACAAAATGGCTCATGACAAGCCCTTCACTTCACAAAACACTTGATCACTCAAGCACAAACTAGAAGGCGACAGCGGGATGAACAACCAAACAAACAACATTTATTTAGCCCTTGTGCAAAAAAGAAGTTCCTTTCTGCTGAAAATCACATACCTGCTTTACAGAAAAGAATATCTTTGCAGATTGTTGTGCAGGAAAGTGTGGTTTAAGGTTTACAAACCATGACCCCACTATCTCTCTAGTATTTGCTACTTCTGTAAAAAACTGAACTAATCTGTTCTATTGATCTACTTACAAAGCTGCTACAGGGCTGAATTATCACACACTGTACATTTCCTGTTAGAAGCACTGAAACTGTGCAATAAAGATGACGATATTCTCTGACTATTTTTACAATTTCACTTCAATATTTTACAGTTTTCAGGTAAAGCAAATAATAACCATAGCTGATCACACACCCGTCATGTTAGAAAGCTGTCTTGGAAAATGTACAGCATCTTCTGCCAATCTTCTTTATAGAAAATGCACTTCACAGTAATCAAATTTTGACTATCAAGATGACCACAGATCAGATTATAAACAAAACCTAAGCTTTCCACAGGCAGGACAGTGTTCCTCCTGCCAACCTAAGCTCCCCAAGGTCAATTGAGAGTTTTGCAGTTCATGTTTCATCCTCTATTACGAGATTGTGAGAGATGTTGATCAGATACAACCTGCAAAGGGCAACTTCTGCAAGTTGCATCAGAGGAGAAAAAGCAAATAAAGTCTCATCTCTTCAGAGTCACCCTTTTATCTGAGCCAGCCTCCTGGGATCAATAGCCCTGACATGGTGGCCCTGCTATCAGCAGTATGTAACTGAAGCTACGATATCCAGATTTCCCCAGCACAGAAAAGCAGCAGCTCTAATCTTAGGGCCACCTATTCCCTTGAAGGAATCGTCTTGTGGGAGATTCCAGTGGAAATAGTTAGTAAGTGGCTCTGTTTTGTTTGGGGGTTTTTTTTCTACAATACAAAAAATTTATGAGAGTCTCAGAAATTCACAACCAGGCAATTTTTAAGTGTTGCATCCTGAAGTCATTGGTATTTAGAATATTTTAGAGAAAAAAATGGACCCTATGTTAAAGTCTGCACCATACTTCATACCCAAGACCTATTCTAGGTAGATATCCACCAACTTGACTGACAAATTACTTAGACAAATTCAAACCTACCACTAAAACTTAAGATTCTAATTTCAAAAGTAGAGGTCCCTTTAGAAATGATCTGTGAATGGAATTGACAATTGTACCTATGATTTAACTAACATTATATCAGTGCTCATTACACAAACTTACTTTTCACAATGCATCTTCATCTTTCGGAGGCAAATGTCCCTAGAGCAGCACAGCCTCTCAGCTCACTCCATCTCTGTTGTTTCTTGCAAGTGCTGTTGCTAAGAAGACAAACCAGCACCCACAAAAACATGTCATTTCTGCAGTAGGAAGCTGAGGTCTTAGACTACCACATTGTTTAGACAAAGAAACCACAGCCCGGGACCAAAGCATCCCTGCACAGAGAATCAGTGCAAACAAAGCCTGATACTGGGAAACACTGTGTCACTGTAAAGGCTGAACCTGCGGCTGGAGGAGCAGAAGCAGGTTACCCTACATTTTAATTTATGCTTTTTGCATAACATACAAAACTATGTATAAGTTTTTTTGGCAGGAGAGGAAAGAGAGTGATAAAAGTGCTTAAAATTTCGTGCTGAGACAGGTATGCAAATTAGTAGTCTGGCAGATGGAGGAAGAGGAGGCTGAGGTACTTAATGTCTTCTTTGCCTTGGTTTTTAATGGTAAGACTAGTTGTTCTCTGAGTACCCAGCCCCTAAGCTGAAAGGCAGGGATGGGGAGCAGAGTGAAACCTCTGTAAGCCAAGAGGAAATGGTCAGTGACCTGCTACACCACCTAAACACACATAAGTCTATGGAGCTAGATGGAATCCAGCCAAGTGTACTAAGGGAGCTGGTGGAAGTGCTCACTGAGCCACTTTCAGTCATTTATCAGCAGACCTGGCTAACTGGGGGAAGGGAGAGGGGGAGAGGGGGGAAGGGTCCTAGTTCACTGGAGGTCAGCAATTGTGACACCCAGCTATAAGAAGGGCCAGAAAGAGGATCCAGGGAACTACAGGCCTGTCAGCCTGACCTTGGTGCTGGGGAAGGCCATGGAGCAGACTGTATTAAGTACCATCTTGTGGCACTTGTGCAATAACCAGGGGATCAGACCCAGTCAGCACGGGTTTATGAAAGGCTGATCCTGCTTGACTGACCTGATCTCCTTCTATGACAAGACAACACACTTACTGGATGAGGGAAAGGCTGTGGCTGTTGTCTACCTAAACTTCAGTAAAGTCTTTGACACAATTTCCCCCAGCCTTCTGGAGAAAATAGCTGCACATGGCTTGGGTGGGTGTACTCTTGGCTAGATTTGGAGCTGGATGGATGTTTGGGCTCAGAGAGTGGTGGTGGATGGAGTTACATCCAGCTGGCAGCCAGTCACCAGTGGTGTTCCCCGGGGCTCAGTACTGGGGCCAGTCCTGTTTAATTTCTTTATGAATGATTTGGACAAGAGGACCGAGGGTACCCTCAGTCAGTTTGCAGATGATACCAAGTTGGGTGGGAGTGTTGATCAGCTGGAGGGCAGAAAGGCTCTGCAGAGGGATCTGGACAAGCTGAATCAATGGGCCGAGACCAAGTCCCTGAGGTTCAATAAGGCCAAGTGCCAGGTCCTGCACTTGGGTCACAACAACCCCAGGCAGCGCTGCAGGCTGGGGACAGAGTGGCTGGAAAGGGGCCAAGTGGAAAAAGACCTGGAGGTGCTGTTTGACAGCAGCAGAACATGATCCAGCAGTGTGCCCAGGTGACCAAGGCCAATGACATCCTGGCTTGGATCAGAAATAGAGTGGCCAGCAGGACTAGGGAAGTGATTGTCCCCCTGTACTCAGCACTGGTGACGCCACACTTCAAATAACATGTCCAGTTCTCAGACCCTCACTACAAGAAAAATATGGAGGTTCTGGAGTGAGCCCAGAGAAGGGCAATGGAGATGGGCAAAGGTCTGGAGCACAAGTCTGATGAGAAGCAGATGAGGGAGCTAGGGACGGCTCAGGGGAGACCTTATCGCTCTCTACAACTACCTGAAAGAAGGCTGTAGTAAGGTGGGGGTCAGCCTCCTCTCCCAACAAGAGATACAACATGAGGATACAGCCTCAGGTTGTGCCAGGGGAGGTTTAGATGGGATATCAGGAAACATTTCTTCACTGAAAGGGTTGTCAAGCATTGGAACAGGCTGCTCAAGTCACTATCCCTGGAGGTATTTAAAAGTTGTGTAGATGTGGCACTTAGGGACATGGTTTAGTGGTAGATTTGGCAGTACTTGGTTAACAGCTTGACTCGATGATCTCAGGTTTTTTCCAACCCAAATTATTCTATGGGTCTATGATTAGCAGTGACTTGGTTACACTGATGGGAAACACCAAGTTCAGCAGCAGTGACTACAAAGAAAATAAACTTCATTACATTTGGAGATGTATGGTGAGAATAATGAGGCAGGACACAGGACAGAAATAGAGGAAGACTGGGAGAACTGGGGAGGCACCTGGCAGGCAGTCACACCTGGAAGCGGAAGCAAAGTGCTTTGGGTATGTCAGCCCAGAGGAGGACAAAGGAAAGGCACTGCACTGGGGCTGCCTTGGGATCAAAAGGTCAGTCATGGCCTTGGGAAGGCAACAGCCATCCCAGAACAAATCAATGGCAACCATCCAGGTATCTCAGGACTGGAATTTCCAGCAAAGCATTAATGCATTTCAGACAAGAGAATTTTGTAATGATACACTCTTATAACTTAACGATTTCTATATTTGAGGGATGAACTCTTTAAGAAGGTCTTTCAATTTCCTGTGATTATTTTTCTCTATTTAATCAGATTTTTATTTTTTTTTGTATCTTCTTCAGTCCATTAAAAGTGGATGTTGCTACGGGAGGCTCATAACAGCACTTTGAAATGTTATTAAGAGCAATTCCACTAGTTTTATCTCCAGGGTGAGGCAGTGTGAGGGGAGGGCACGCACCCAACAGCAGTGACTGACAGCCTCCTCCAGCACATCACCTCCTTCCCCGTCATGGTGCCTCTGGCAACCTCAAACCCCAGGTTTTTCCTCTGGGCACTTAAGGCAGGAGTTGGCACATAGCTGCCAAGGAAGAAGTCCTGCCCCGGCCTCAGTGTAGGTGTGTTAGGGACAAGGCTCAGCTGTGCAAAATCCCAGCCCCACACTAAATCCCAGCTGGCCTGCAGTAGGGCAGAGACCAGAGCTGGTGGGACTGGCCTGCCTCTCACAAAGAACATTTTGCACGACAAAATATTGCAAGACATAATACTAAGACATTACATACCAAAGAATTGAGAGTGGTGTCTACTATGCATATAAGCGAGCTGGTGTCACCTGCCTGTTGTCACATGTGCACAGGGCAGGTCAGTGCCAGGCGAGCTTTTCCTCACTTCTGTGATCTGGTCAGCACTCCTTAGTTTGCTGTACCACACAACTCACCTCTGAGAAATGGAATGTTTTTGCTTTGGCAGTGGATGAACACTATCACCTATTAGGAAACAGCGGTCCCATCAGTCAGGGAGAGACAGTTCACACACTCTTACCTTAGTACTTTACAAACTGTTCATTTAAGTTATAGTTCTGCACAACTAGCAGTACCACTGGCTAAGATGAACTGTTTCATAAATGGAACACATGTCAATTTTACCCTAAAAGCCATCTAAATTTAATTAGTGCCAAACACATCAAGTCCCCTTTTCACAGACAGCTGTAGAGAGGATCACCAACCAAAGAGCAGCACAAATGCAGAATCGATTTTGCTACCCTGTAAAGACAAAAAGATGAGGTGTTTGTACATGTCATGTACTGGACACCGTAGTCAGGCAATTTCAAAATAAAGCAAGAAACAGTCAAACCACTGATCAAAAAGCACCAGAAATAACTAAGCAGGTAAGACTCAAGTGTGAACACTGTCTGGACAAGTCAGAAAAAGAAAACACAAAACAAGCTTCTGTATATCAGTTCGTTTTACCCATTGTTTTTATTCAAAAAATTTGAATAAAACAAAAACTTCTATGCCACAAGCACACAGGCACCACCAACTTCTTTGATCTTCTCCTCTGCTCTTCTACTGAAGAACTTTGCTTTCACAATTACAGGCTGCTTGGGCAGCTTCCCCTTGCCCAGGACTTTGTAGTAGCCCTAGAAAGATTTAAAAAAGAAGTTCACTGTTTGTAATCGGCTTACAGGCTTCTACATTCAGACCTGTTTTTCAACAGTTAAAACTAAAACTGTTATCACCATGAACCTCATCCAGACAACTCAGTACCTACAGAAAGATGCCCTGCATGACCTAGTGGGGCTGCATTTGTTCTGAAAGAAAGTGCAAACTGTAAACTAAAATTCTCCTGTGATTTAGAAGCTGGATGATGCTTCCCCAAATACTCCATATACAAAAAACATTCTAAAGTCACCAACCTTTCCACATTTTTCTGGGAAGAGCAGTTGGTTGCACTTCCAATGCTGCCTACTGTGCAATGACTGCTGGTCAGTGCTCTTTACCAGTTGGACACCCTGGTACTTCTGAGTAGAGCAGAGGGCTCTTCTGCATGCCTGAAATGCACAGCTGAAGCTTTGTCAAGCTTTCACAGCCATAGCTGCTAACACTGGAATCCTCTCATGTCATTCCTGTCCCTTACATTAATAGGACAATCATGGCATGAAGTCCATTAATAAAACAGCTGTTGAAATCACTGCTGGTTAGAAGTGGCAGCCTAACTGGCCAACACAGAGATCTTCATGTGGGAGGCAGAATACCCCCACATGGCAGAGCGATTCAGTGTTCCTGATTCGGTGGCTGACTGGGATACAGGACATCACAGCCAGTGAATAAGGAGCAGGTGTTTATGTCCGAGAACTATAGCACACCAAGACAACCAAACATGTGGAGATGTGACTCTAGTCTCGGTATTGAAAAAGTGATGTTATGAGACCAGTTCTGCCAGGTTTTTGTACATGCTTTCAGTAACATTTTAAACGAGAAATCTTTCACCATCTACCCAAAGGAGGGAACTCTATGCCCACAGTCACACACAACTATAAGAAAAAGTTCTTACAGGGAAAAATGTAACACCATAAGTGCCTCTGGAACTACTTGTATGCCAAGATACCTGCCTCGAGAAGCTCACAAATACCTAAGCACTTGAACTTAGTTGCAGTTCACCATTTCCCTACTTGGAAAGGCAAAGCTCAGCCACACATGAAGAGACCAGAAATCACAGGGCTGAGTCTCAGCAGGAACTCACCGAGCGCACTACATCGATGACCGGGGCCAGACCAGCCTCATTTTTGGCATAATTAAGCCTGGTCTGTTCACTGACAAGCGTCCACAGTTTATCCAGGTTGACAGTAGGACAGAACTTCTGGTTTCTCTTCAAGTGATAGTGTCTCATGCCTACTTTTCCAAAGTAACCAGGGTGACTGGGAAAGAAACATATTCCGCATTAAATCACATTTTTAATTCATCCTGAACAAGCAGAACTACAAAATTAACACTCAAACAAGCACCTTATTGGATTAAAGCAATCGAAATTTTCACACTGTATTTTTTTCATATTAGTATGTGTAGTATTTAGGTGTAATAATTATTAGTAACTAAACCAAGAAAAAATTACTTCAAGTGTTTCATCATCCCTCTCACTGGAGTCTGCATTTCCAGGGCAGTCCCAACTCCATGAATGCTGGGAGGGCTGCACTGCCTGCAGAGTTTCAGCGCTCCTGTCACTAACCTGGTGACTGACTGAGACAGGAGTGGGCACAGCCAGTGAATAGATTAGTGTTTACTGTCCGAGGACTCCAGCACACCAGGACAACAGGCAGTGCCCAGATGTGACTCTATAGTCTCGGCCACGAGTAAGGACAACATCCCTGACCCTACAGGATGCAGCTAACGGGATGCAGTTTGGATTTAACATTTAATATAATACTTTAAGTTTATTGTGTGTGCATTGTTAAGCAGGAACCAAGTTATTAACCAGCAAGTCAGGTCAAATTTACCAAATGCAGCACTGAACTCTTAAAAGACACCTTGTTTAAGTGAAAAAGCCTTTGATTTTAGGGTAAATGGGGACATGAGTTGACTGTAGCTATAATGCCACACTTCACGTTAAGAGTAAAAAGCACACAAGATTGCAGAAAATTTTCTTTATTCACAAATAAAACTTAGTTGTGTCTACTTCAGGAACACACACGTTGCTAGTATTCATTTAAAATGTTCACTTACTATTTATCAAAGTTAATCCTGTGATGGTGCATACCACCAGCATTACCACGTCCTCCTGGATGCTTCCTGTGTTTCCCTAAAAAGAAAAATTTAAGTTTGTTATACTAACGTTACATATAATACTTGGGCTTAAAGGTACGTTAAGTGTCAATTTAAACTAATTGAATTAATTATTCCACCTTGTTGTGTGACAAGGTGTGAACGGCCAAAGAATCAGAAGGCGGACAGCACTGCCCTGTAATGTTACAATGTCGCACGACCAGTACTGATCGCCTGAGCCCTACTTTAGTTACAAATGTGCAAGGCTTCTGATCGGCCCATCACTGCGGCACCGACCCCCGCACGCTGCGGCCTTCGGAACTACTCGCTACTTCCCACAGCCCAGCGGGCCCCTGCACCCACGGCCGCCTTTTCCTGCGACCCGTGAGGCACAGCAGCCTCCCCTCAGCGCCAGGGAGCCCTCAGCCGACAGGGACACTCCGGCCGAGCGCCCCAGCCCGCGGCGCTTCCCCTCCTACCCCACGCGTGCCGTGCCGTGGTGACGTGCATAAAAATAGATCCGGGTCTTCTTAGCTGAAAGGCTGCAGGAACGCGGGAAAGAGAAGTTGTGAAGCAGCAGAACGCGGCAGTCGAGAGGCAAGCAGAACACCCGCCCGCACCCGAAGGCGCAGCCCCACGGCGGGGCGCAGCCCCGACGCCATGGCGGGCCGGGCTCCCCACGACGCCGTCTGCCCCGCCGCGGGCTCGGAGACGCGCCTCCCGCCACCTCCAGTACTCCTCAGCAGATCCTCTGCTGGAGCGACGGGCGCGGAGCCCTCCAGTCATTCCTCCCATTCCATCCATTCATCCCGGCCGGCATGAGCGCTCCCACCATCATATAAGAGAGAGATGCAGCGAGAAAGAAAGGGCGCCGGCCTGCTGCAGAGAGCGAGAAAAAGCGCGGCTGGGCTGGGTGGGCGGCTGAAATTCTCGCGAGGCTTCGCTGAGGCTTCGGGAGCTGAGCTGAGCTTAGTGGGCGGGAACAGCACGCTCTGATCTCGAAATTCCTGCTGCGATCCACAGGAAAAGCTGGATTTTGAGCAGAACTCTGGAAAATTTGCAAGCTGGGTCACTTTATTAAACACCCATAACAACGGGAAAATAAACACTATGTATTAAACACAGTTATTTGCCACACTAGAGTACTAGTGATGCCTGAGGAGTGTTACTGTGTTCTCCCTTAAGAGTGCCCGGTGATCCTTTTGGGTCCCCTCCAACTATTAAATATTCTATGATTAAGCATGGATTTTTGGAGGGTTTTTTTAATGGATTTTATACTGTAAGATTTTAAACAGATCTTTACCAGTTTTAAACACAGGACTTGATATTAGATTTGGGTTTTTTCGGGATTTCCTTCTCAGTTAAGCAGTGCACTTGGAATGTTCCATGCTGAGGAAACCCATTAGTTTCAGCAACTAATTTAGAAGAGAACACTCCTTATTTTTCATTCATCCTTCCCTTTCAAACACAGACCTCCAAATAACACAGGGATTGTTTTATATAGCCATAGTCTGAGGGTCAAGAAGATCTACAGATTTTTTGAAACGTGATCTCACCATGTCCATTTCTATCCTCTGATTCACATTACAAAAGCAGGAGCAACATGTTGATGGATCATAAAATGTTTAAAACCTTTCTCCTTCAATTTTTAAAGTGCAGATGGAGGAAAATAGCTTTGGTGTGCGAGACGGCTTTTACAGCATCACAGTCTTGTACGTCAGCATTCTGCAGCTTTGTCTTGCTTTTGTAGCAACTCTGCAGCATGTCCTGATGATGTTTTATTCATCATTTTCTTAAGAGGAATATGTATTTCCCCATACATTTACTAGCAGCTGCTGTTTATAAAAAGGCCAGAAGCCATCTGTACAAGTGACATTCCTTCCACTCCGAAGACTTACATCTAGGAGTCATTCTGGAACTTAGAACATATTATATAGTAAAACTAATGGAAATTATTGATTGTGATGACATTTCCATTGAATCAAAAGCACCTGATATTTTACAGACATTTCATGTCCACTTAAAAGCTTTTGTATACACACGAGTGTGAGGGAAGTAATTAAAAAAGGAAACGGCTTCACCTTTTTAGTGAATAATCCCTCGATATTGTTCTATGAGGCTGATAGCAAACCAGAACCACTGACAGGTTCGGAATTGCGCAAGCCTCAAAGCCAGTCTAACTACAGAAATCATGCTGCAAATGAAGAAAAACACAGTATGGCTTTTTTTCTTTAAAGCTAAGAAGCTTTAGCTAATTTTCATTATCTGTCAGACTTGCAAACGTATTCAAGCATTTTATATTTTCTTCCTCAGACTACAGGGAAACTTACAGAACCTCAACAGTTCTGTTATCAGATCAAGGATGAATGTGGCTTAAGCAGCACTCACAGCTGTGCAGGAGCCATGGCAAGCTGAACCATTCCTGTCCTGTCTTCACTGACATGGAAACATCAGCTAAACACACTGCAATTAATGTAAAAGAAAAGCAGTCTCTCATGAAATGTAGGTGATCAGCTCATCAGAAATTCAGGCAAAGGCTGCCTGCTATAAGCTGCTTGTATTCTACTCTGATCATCTACCCAAGGTAGCACAAAAGCAACCTGAAAATATACATATGATACAATGATACAATGACAAAAGAATTTGCTGCTACCCCATCAAAGAAATGTTTTAAGAGATGCTTCTGTTTGGATAAAATTAACAAAACAGCGATATAAAACACCTGCTCTTAGCACCAGTGAAAAACATTGAAGAAAACCCAAACTACACATCACGAAATAGCAAACCTACCAAAAGACAGGTTCATAATAACCATTTTAATTACAAATTCGTTTAGAAAAAAAAAATCACAGGAAAGTTACTGGGTTTGTACCTGCTCAACATCAGAAACTGCAGAGGTTTGCAATGAATATAAACAAACAGGTATATTTACAGAGTTTATTAGAAACCATACATATATACATTAGGAAAGGATGTACTGTACCTACTCGCTGCAGCTTGTATGTCAAAGAGCTGAGATCTCCTCAGGTTTAGCAGTCTTAGTGCAGAATGGATTACAAGGAGTTTACTGACCAGAGTTCAAACCAAGTGGAAAGTTTGCATTGTGAACCAAGTACCTTATTATCAAGTTGCTTTGTTATTTCTTTAAAATTAATTAGAGGGGAAAAAAACCCAACCAAACAAGCAACTGTGCCGCGTGAAAGCGGCCCCCGTTCATACAGCCTCTCCCATGTACCCGAGCTCATTCACCCCACAGTGTTCAGGCATCAGCGTCGCTCTCTCACAAACATCCCTTGAAGTCAGTGGTTCTGCTGAGACAGTCAGCTGCACATAAATCAGCTATTCATTTTTGCACCAAGCATAACTCAATTCATACTAAAGAAACAAAAATAAGCACCTGTTATTCTCAGGAATATACAAATATTTACCACAGTTTTCTTGCTCATTACAAAATCAGTTACAAAAAGCTTACAGCACATTATGTACAAATTCTCTCTAAATACATAAAGGAGCCATCACGTGGCACACTGTCAACAGCATCAGTCATCACTTAGAGCTCGCTCTCCTCTCCTCATGCTCCGAACTCTGGAATGCCGCAGGTGTCTCGCGCTGTGTCATAAATAGTCTTTGGGTTGGTATTTCAGCAGAAAGGAATCAGTTCTTCTTGTGAAGGAACTTCATTTTGTTCCCTGAAGAAAGCACACCGTCAGTGTCCCGCATGTACCAAAAAGCCAGGGTAATCAAAAGTGACCTAGCAGATGGGACTAACTTTTAATGTAATTCCTGTAAGGTAACTCTTCAAATCAACACCAGCAGGGACAGCCAACTAACAGAGTGCTGAGTGGTCAGACACCTTCTTGTTCTACTCCTCCATTATAGTTTGGTTCCCCCACCCCCAAAATGAAAATGAAAGTGTTAACAAGGCTCATAATTAAATCTGGTTTTGTCATCTTTAACTATGTTTTCACTGTTTTCTTTTTAATATTTCCTATCACATTGCAGCTGCTTATCTGATTTTACCTCAGGTAAGGCTTTTTTAAATTTAAAAAAAAAAAAACAAACAAAACAAAACAGAAAAAAAGATAACCACAAGCACTAACATTATTTTCAGAAACACTTCTAAACATTTTCCTCACCAAGGCCTCGCAGGAACTTGTTCACTCCACTTTGTTCCGTGTCTGGAAGCTCTTCCAAATACTGTTCAACCCTCTGCTCGAAGAGACCTGTGGCAGAGGGGGGACAGGGGCGCCGGGGTGAGCTGTGCCCGGCTGCACCCGCATCACCCGCTCCCGGCTCCCGCGGTCCCCACGGCGCAGCTCCGGCGGCCGGACCTGAGCAGCCCCAGCCCTGCGGGCTCTGCCTCCGCCAGCCTCCGCTTAAATCGACCTTCCGCTTAGCCCGGCATTATTTTAGGGATGCGTTTCCGCTTTCCCAGCGAGCGCAGGGGTGCAGACGCTGTGGCTCGCTGCGGGACCTCGGCAGAACGCGTCACCCGCGCCGCAGGGGAGAAACACAGCCTTACCTTTTGCCCTGCATTTCCTCAGCTCTCTGTCCTGGATGAAGCCAGTAAACATTTGGGATTCCATGAAAACTTCCAAGAAGCGGCGGATGCTCTTGGAGGCCACAGATTTACGGAAAGCCTCCCTTTGGAAGGCACGCTCTCCTTTTTCATTCTGGGTTAGGAACAGGGAATAATGGCCAACTGTCTCCACAAAGAATCGGATAAAAACCTCAGACACTAATCCATTCAGGGTGTTACATTCTGCAAAATAAGGCAGCAATAAGACACCAAAATCAGCTGCTACCAGAGCTGTCAGCATTATTCCCACAGGGCCAGTACTGCATCTCTGGGTTTATTGATGCTGTGCTAACAACTGACAGGAGTTGTACAGGGAGCTCCCTGCACACCAGAGAGGGCAACAACTTCATAACCACAAGTGCCACTGTGTATAATTGGTGTTCCATAACCAACAGCCAATGAGAATTACAAATCCTCAGGAAACAACTCAGAAAATTAAGCTTTTTATGGGTGTTTCGTCTCTGAGGATAATAAGCCGACATCAAGACTGATCTAAAAGGGCATGTTGTAGGATTTGGGTTTTCATAATTTCTGAGATGTTAAAACAGTTTTACATATGTAATACAGATGAGTAGAAATAAATTTCAAAAACTGAATAGGGGCCTGTTTCATACCTTTAACCATAGGCATTTATATTGAGCCTGAGCTGGTTTATCATTGCTGGAGAGAAATATGAACCTTCAGAGACAATTCAACCCAGCTTGCACTGAAACTATTTTCTGGTGGTACCTGTTTCTCTCCCCTGAAAATACTGAGTGCCAAAAGCAACTCCAAACTCAGGCACATCCCTAAGCCTGTAGAGTTATCTGGATTGAACTAGGGACAAGTCAACTGCAAACCTCTGTATGAGCAAAGGTTCAGAGGGACCCATGAGAGCCCATGTCATTTACAAAGAAATTAAAATAGATTGCTGGTATTACTGGGGGTTGATGCTATCAGTCTCATTCCCTGTGTGCTCACTATTTTTGCTGTCACAAAAGGTATTTGAGAACTCAAGTCCCATCTTTCTTTCTCCTGGACAGAAAGTCACAATTCTACCTACATGTTTGTTTTATACAAGTCCCTGTTTCCAGATGAACTTACCGTCATCTGAATCACTATCTGAATCCTGATTTATCAGTTCATTCTTTCTCTCTAGAGCCTGCTCCAGAGCAGCTTGCAATTTCCTAGGTAATAGTGTGTCTTCATCATCCATCTAATAGAGGAAAGAAAGGAAATCTTTAGATTACATTAATCTATGCAGAAACTACAGCAAATACTTTCAGAAGTATTCAGAAGTATTTTCACTCAGGTGAAAAAAAAATTTGTATCTGCTACTGTCATGGCTACATAAATAATGAAAACCTATGTGCAGCTAACATATACTTCTATATTTCTTGACACTCTTAATGAGATTAAAGTCAGAAATGATAATCCAAAGAGCAGGTAAATATACAGAATCCTGGAATCGGCTCTTTACATGACAAAGAGTCCAAATAATTGTGTTTAACTAAATATACATCATGTGAAGCCTTGCTATGTGTACACACAGCTGCTCTAGTTTAGGCAGTTTCTTTGGTTCTTGACAGTTGTTTTTACTATATTGTAGTATATCTTGTTTTCTGGGTTTTCCCTGTTTTGGTCTCTTCATTTTATTTAATGCTTGTTCAGCAAAAGCAAGTTGACACAGGAATCTTAGCTGTGCAGCCACTATTCACCAGCCATATCGTCCAGGGAATCGTACAAGAAAGTTTACTCATCTAACCTGCAGATTGTTGTTCTTGAAATTATTTAGCACCACATGACTATCAGATGATCGTGATCCTTTATCTCCCCGTTTTACAAGGCTTCTGCTTTTCCCATCACAATAAATTATTCTTTACTCTCCTCTCTCACTCAGAAACTTCTTTGCAATTTTTGTGCTTTTCACCTCCCACAGTGTGAGTTTTCTTGCTAAGGTGGCGTTGTTATCTTTGGATGTTTTCTTTCCACTGTTAATACAGGTCTGGATTCCTTCTGCCAGTCATAGCCTAAGTCCCTTTTGCATACCTGAGAGGTACTTATTTCCAGATGAAACAGAAAATGAACACTTTTTTTTTTTCTAATCACTTTCCCTTTGTACACACAATTCCTGCCAAATATCTCTGATCAAAGAAACGTAATCATGCTACAGCAGTAAACAGCTTGCTAGACTGCATGGCAACATTTCGAGCTGTACTTTACCTGTCTGATGAATCGATCAGATCCCAAGTTAACCATCAAAGCCTAAAGAAAAAAAAATGCTGTAGTGAGATATATCTGAGGAGGCAGAAAACAGTCATGGCCTTTTAATAGCAGAAGACCATCTGAACAGTGCCAAGCCTCAACATGAATCAAATTCCTACTGTGAAACAAGAGGCTGTGTGCTTTATAAAATAAGAGTGTGAAAGTTTTCTTTAGAGCTAAAAGTCTAATTTAGCATAGTTAGATACAACAGGTCTCATACTAGGTTAACATGTAAAAAAAGCTAAAAGGGTTAGGCAGGTCCTTTTTTTAAAATCGAAGCAAGTTATTGCTAATAATTTGTGTTAACATGCAGTTGAAAAGTATTTCAGAAGAGTTTAACAAAAACAGTGTCATTGGAGGCAGCAGGGCTTCTTAAGGACAAGGGTGTGAAGTATTCTTGATAATGAAGCAGCAAAGCTAGAGATGGAGCTGGGAAGATGTGGGAGAGCAAAGTTAGGAAAGTGAGAAGAAAAGTGGAAAAAGTTAGCAAAGTTAGGAAAGTGGGAGCAGAGATTTACATGGGCCAGAGGAACACGGAACCTCAGAAGCAAGCACAAGAAAAGCAAATTTCATAGAAAAATGCCAGAAAACTAGTAGGAGTAAGAGAGAAGAGCATGCCCTTGAGTGTTTTCGTGGTATTTTACCGAAAGAGCTGATGAAGTGCAACTCTTATTTGATTTCCAGTATAGTATTAACAAAGTCTTAGAAGTTAAAAAAAAACAAATTCTGAAAGGTTTTGTTTTCTGTGTGAGCTGTGGCTTCATGCACAACTTCCATTACCATTAAGAGCTGTCATAGCAGGTGGCTTCCTCTTCTTCTTCCAGAACAAATCAGCATTTTTACACCCTACTTACTTGTTAACCAGGTAAACATTCACTTTGCTCTATCAAGGTGCCAGATATGGGAAGAGGGGCAGAATACAGAGAAGAATAAACCTACTACTGTGTTTTACCAAGAGGCAGTTGCCCATGAGAATTAGGCAGAGAAGAAGCAAAGAGGCAGGTTAAAAATTAAACGTGAGGATTTATGTGTGAATGGCAGACCCTCTCCAGGGTGAGGCCAGCTTTACTCAGGGCAAACAATTCTGGTGCCAGCTCCTACCTCCTCTACAGGCAGGTCCTTGAGTTTGGGCAGAGAGCTGGAGAGCAGTCCCACCAGGAAGGGGGTAGGGCAGCACACGATGTCAATCATGGATGAGGGCAGAACAGGAATGAAGGTGTGCTGCCAGGAGAAGGGGTAGAGCAGGGCCACCACGGCATGTGAGCAGCTCGACAGGGTGCTGGAGAAAGAGGAACAACCAGATTAGCAGAGATTCTCAGTTCAGAACAGCTACCACTTGCTGATAAACTCAATGTGTTGAAGTACAAGTGCCCAAGGCTCTGCCCTTCTGTCGCTTGTGACTTCAGACAGCCCCAGTCTCCTTCCAAGCACTTTGAATGATGCTTAAAATCCAAAAGCAACTTCAGATATTGGCTGTTATGACCAAGTCAGTGGTTAAAACGCATTATAGTGATGTTCTTATGTTGAGCACTAATGCATGAACAAGGGAAAATGAAAAATAAAATAAAATTGAAAAAAAATCCTAAAGAAAAACTCTACTAATCAGATGCAAGAAACCCCTATCAATACTTATTCTGAAGGAAATCTGGTAAAAGCAACACATATCTCAAAGTTTGTATATCTTTGTGACAACAGCATATTTTTATTATAATACATTTTAACAGGCTTATTAACTGACTTCAGTGATACAGGTATTGACCCTGATCAGCAGAGTACTCTAAAATACACATTGGTATCCACTGAACATTAAGGCTTGAAATTATCATGGAAAATGTCTTGCACATGTTGTCTTTCCATCTACTCAATCTGATTCCCTTTTACAGTGACAGGGTTTCCAAATGTTAAAAATAAAGGAATGTCATTACCAAGTTAGTTTTAGCATCAGGGGAATAAAGACAGCCTCTCCCTATCAGAGCTTTAATTTTGGACTGAGTTACAATGTCTGCTTCTCACAGGCTGAGATGACAGAAGTTTGGATTATTACCCAGCCTAGCATGACTGAACTAATTTTCTCACACTGCAAACTTCTGCTGTGCTTAATGTAGCCACAAAGAACTATAAATAATAACTTCAGAGCTGTTACTGCTTGAGAATGCTGGGGAGAGGTGCAGATTTCTTCTGTTGCAAGACTTGGTGGAGGCTTTAGGTGGCATCAGACCTCCACTGGAATAACCTTCATGAGCATTTTTAGTTGTGGATTATTCCAAGGCCAGAAGAAAGGTTTCACCTGTTTGTTCCTGTCTGTGATTAACCTTTGAAGTTTGCAGAATAAGAAAAGTGATAATTAGAGGACAGAGAGAGAAAAGGTTGGGGAAGAACAAATGGCTGTCTTTTACTGCAAATAATCTGTCGGCTTGGTTTTAATTGACATTTCCTTCAAGATCTAACAGTCACAGCATGGTTTTATAACATATGCTGCCTGACACAGGGTTCTTTTAAAATGATGCATTTCTCTAATTTGTTTTTTTGTTTGTTTTTTTTTTTTTATATATAGCAGGCAACAGTGCTTAATAAAAAAACAATGCTATATAAAAACACATTGCCTCATACTTTGCTCTCGAGCGTCTGCCATGGCGAGCACAGCGGTGGGTTTCGGAAGAGGTGGAACATGGTACAGACTCCCAGCACTTTCTCAAGATCACTTTAACGACTCTCTGGCATTTTCAGCTACTACAAATTCAGTCATCTTAGCTGCGCAACTAAAAAAAGAGCCACGCTAAGCTAAAAGCAGGAAGACAAACATTCTTCTGATGCTCAGTTGGTATTTTTTTCCTTCCTATAAAATGCCCTTTTGTAACTTGTTGTTTTACACACGGTGCTGTGACGTAAATCAGCCCCTGCATCCTCTTGTGCGTGCTATTCCCACGCTAGGGGAGACTTCAGGCTCCGGCCCAGGACACTGGTTTCTCTTCCAGAGCTTTCCCGGGAGCTGGCTGTGTCAAGGCAGCAGCAGAATGCAGCGATCGGCCGTGGTGGGGGGTGTCCTGCTCCGCCCTGCCAGCGTCCCCTGACAATCACACCATCGCCCTTGTCAGCACCTCAGCCTCTGCGTTTTAAGACTCTGCATGCAGTTTTTCAAATTCAGCCTCAGAAAAATCTTTCCCCGTGAGACATCTCATCCCCATGAAACACTCCCTCTGAACTTTCAGTCCCCAGAACCTCCTGCTGCCCACCCTCCCTCCCAGACACTGCTCCCACAGAGGGCAGCGGGACTCCCACACGCTGTTACCAAACTCCTGCTTGTACAAAGTCCCTGAGGTCTCTTCCATATCTGGAAAGATTTGTATTTAGAAAGGACACACCTTTCACTGCAGTGTGAGGTTTTTGCATTCTGTAAGGTAAAATTCAGAGATGACGGGTGTGAGGGACACCCCCCCCCAGTTTAAATCTCTAAAATACAGTTCAGACTCTTTTAAAGAATGTTATTAATGAGAGGCATGTTTAGTAAACTAAAAAAGAAAACCCTACCCTGGGAAACCAAGTCCGCTCCAGTTTTTCCTTTCCAAATGTGCAGCCCACACGTTATCCCACTGTTCTTGTTTATGAGAAATAAGCAGTAAGGTCAGATGATTTATTTTCTTTAAGGTGTGTGAAGCACAGAAAGTAAAGCAACAGAATAGTCAAAGAAGTCAGATTTTCAAAATATTTTCACTTTTAATACTCTAGGGCATTTTCGGTAATCCAGAGAGCTGTTTTGGAGAGTGGCCTTTTTCATTTCCTCCATGCAGCTTTACAGGAATGCTGCATAATGTTCTAGCTGTTGTTCTACTGGAAAACACTTCTTATATTACCCATATGCAGGGAATTTTATACAGGAGCACAAGAAACCAACTCATTGCTTGAGTCACACTCTAACAAGGAGCATAAACCTCACACTTCAGAGGGGAAGCACTGCTGGAGTTGTGTACATCACTCCAATAGCCTGGTCTTATCCCAATAATTTGCACTCTGCCAAAGCAAAATTAGAGAACAATTACTAGAAAATCACCCAATTTCAATTAATTTCAAAACACAGGCAATCTACTTAGAATTTGCCAAGGTTTTGGTTCTCCCTATGTCTTTTATTGACTAGATTAAAAAAACCTTCAGTGTTTGATCTTCTCCAAATGAAGGTAGTAATATGAGGTTATACAATCTTATTGAGACATCCTTAATCACAAATTCCTCTGGAAGAAATCTTTTATCATGTTACAGGCAAAACGTGGCATCACTTCTTTCCCAAAGTTGCTTTATCTGCCTCTGGGCTATTTTCTTTCTGAAATCATTTTCTCATGACAGCACACAGAAACTTTTCCTTGCTCTGGAGACACAAGCTCGGACTACAAGCTGAGACACAGGAATTTTAGGCATGACTGTGATTCAGCTGAATTTTGGGGACTGCTTGTGAACATGGTTTAGGTCCATCTCAAAAAGAAAATGACTTAACAAGAACCTTTACTGTCCTTCAGATACAGAGGATGTCTACCAGCAATTTCTGGGTCAGCCAGTTAACAAATAAATGCAAGCCCAGGCTAGATTCATATCTTATCACAACACAACTACCATATTCTGAGAAAGACACACTGTCCACTGTTGGACAGTGAATGGACACTGCCCTGGCTGTGGGGAGCGCTGCCCATGTGGATGTTAGTGCTGGATGTGCCTGTTTCAGAGGACCATGGCTTGTTGCTTACTAGAAGTCACCAGCTGTCTGTTGGTGTTAAAGCCATATTCAGTTACACATGCTACTCACAATGGAAATATTCTACAAATACACTTGATAACTCTCTTTTCTTTATAACAATACCCAACAGTTATATTCCTTCCCACTTCCCCCTCCACACCTGAAATTTCTCACAGACCCAAGGAAGCCTCGCACACTGAGCATCTCCCAAGTCCAGGACTAAGCCTCTAACACAGACAACCCCTTCCTGACATGGCTCCCTGATCCCACCTTGCTACTCACACACACCTCCACAGTCATTTTGACATTTTCATTGAAGGAGGAGAAGGCGAGAATATCCCTTCCCTTCCTCCACATCTTAGATGCAGGGCCAAGCCACACAGCAGCTCTGTCACCCCAGGCCTGGTGCCAGCTCTGTGCTGTGCCAGTGCTCTGGACCATGCACTGGACTGGGGCTGACCATCAGAATCTCGTCTCCCTGCTTCCTCAGACGGAGAAATGTAGCCAAAAATGTAAATTCACAAAAGAGTGTTTCCACTGCCCGTGTTTACTTTTCCACAACCTTTTTATGTTTCTTATTTCTTGCAGCTGATTAAATTATGCTACTCTGTCTGCCTTTGCTGAACTCTTTAATCTGCTGTGTTGACACATTCATGCTCCAGCCCACAACCACTCCAAGACGGAGTAACCTCTCTGACACACATCCCTTCATCTGCTTGCAAAAGCTTCCTCCCCTTTGAGGTTGCAATCTGGAGGCTCTGTCCTTTCCAGGTGTAATACCGTGACTCACATGAGTATTACACACCCACATGCCTCCTCATCACAGGCCCCAGCTGTGCTTTTCTGTGACAGCTCCTACCCTTGGGCCACCGATGAACTGCGTAGCAAAAACAGATGCCTGACACTTTCCTTCTACACCCTTCAATGCCTCCCCATATTAACTCCAGTCTCTGGCAGAGAGAGAGGTCTGTGACAACTCTGTAAATTAACATACTCTGAGAGGTTTGCAGAGGACTGTGAAAGAGTTCTCTAAAGGACTCTGGGAAAAGGCTACAGGCCAAGGACTCAGCCCATTTCCCCTCCCAACACACACAGGCTGCAGCAGTGGAAAGGACAAAGCAGAAAGCTTGAAAAGCATCAGAAATGGAAGTAAAAACTGTAGCTACGGTTTGGGTGGGAGATGGAGTGCGTATGGCACCACTGTTGACGTGCTCTGGCAGTAATTCAGAGCAAAGCTGTGCTGTGCCAGATACAGGACACAATTAAGCTCTGGAAAAATAAAGGTTTCTCTGTGTGCACAAGAATAAATAATATCAGCACGATTAATCAGGCATATAAGACTAAGTAATAGCATCAGGGACAAGATATAAATGAAAACTTATAAGTATCAGAAGTGATAGTCTCCAAGCTCCAGCTGTCTGGCTGTAATGAGCTCCTGTAGCACTCCTGCAGGTCAGCCTTTGAAGTAAGCCCTTGAGGATCCCTGGAAGAGCTGGCTGAGGACAGGGAGATGTTACTGCTTTCTCCCTGGTCCATAGTGTGGGTGCTCAGCCCCAGTACTCCCCTTGATGCCCAAGTGCTCTTCCTGAGGCTGTGAGCTCCCAGAGCCCCCCAGATCAATGGTTTGTCTTTCATTCCCAGGGCTCTGTGCTGTGAGGACGCATTTTTCATTAACCCAGATACCACCAACTGCTCATGAAAAAGGGCAGAGAGGAATAAAATAAGAATTCAAGAAAGTCTTTGATACAATGGTGCTGGACATCTCTAGCTTTCCAGCCAGTATAAAAGTGTCAGACATGACAATGTTTCCTCCTATGCAAAATTATTGCTGACTGTTTCTCTGTTACCATTTCTAGGACCTTTAAAAGGAAAAAAATTCTTCAATTCCCTCTTTCGACTCAAATCAAAGACATTACATATTTTTTTAGTTTTTTTAGCAAGAAGACTTACCCCATGAACACTTCAAATTAAAATCATGTGAGTCACTGTTGCTAGAGGAAAAGAGGGCACAGCAATGGAGCCATTTGACTGCACAGCTGCAGCCCCGAGTTCAGGAATGTGCAAGCACACATTTAGGAACAACAGGCACATCCAAAGGTACAGCATTGGGTAGAGAGAGGGTTGGGGAGGAGGTTGTGTCAAGACAACTTCAGGAAGTGTATGAGACAACCTCCTCACCAGAACAAAATCAAGCAATAAATGTGCTTGTAAACTAATACTGAAGCCAATGTAAAACAGAGATATTTTGAGAGATGAAGCTGTGATGGGTAACATCCCTGCTGGTTAGGAATTAAGGATACCTCTGTGTGTTCATGCATAAGGCATGTGATTCCTGAGGGCTCCAGGAGACCTGCCTATCTGTAGGGTTGCTTGCATTTGTAAGGCACTACTTTCACATGATCTGGATTCAAAATTTAACTTGTTTTCACTGATGTTTTTAAGCATGTGTGTCTGCCACCGGATAACTAAATAAACAAAATAACAATAAACAAAATAAAATTATTATTTTGTTTCCCAATCTGAAGCAAAGTTATATAGAACCATAAAGTAATTCAGGTAGCAATAAACCTCAGGAGATCAACTGATCCAGATCCCCATTGCTTGACATCAGATCAGTTTGTTTCCAAAGCCAGATAAAAATATATAGTATTTTGATAGATCTAACATCTTTGTTGTACATTTTTGTGAAAGGGTGGCATTCTTTGGCAAGGATTTGAAGGCTATCAGGAGGGTCTGCCCTGTGTGTCAAGGACTCCTGCCAGTGTTGTCTAAACTCACTCTGATTCAGTTATGTTAGAAGCCATCTTAAAATAATGTTTTTGTGCATAATAAAAAGAGACTTATTGAGCTGCTAATTTCTTCAGAATAAATTGGTCACACTAAGCAGCACCTTCCTTTCCACTGTAGCCCTGGGCTACACAGAGAAATGAGGAGAGGAAGGTCATCTTCATCCTGCAGGTAACCCAAAGGAAGGCAAGAGAAGAAAAGGAAAGGAAAGCAGGGCAGAGGTTGAATTAAGAGTAAGGAGGTAAAAATAAGACCCATGAGGCAGAACTGGGAGGAGAGGAAGACAAAATAAGCCTGGTGATCAGGTAAAAAGGAAACTGAGGGCAAAGAGGGCAGGATGCAAAATTAAGGAACAAGAGAGTGACTGACTGGGCCGAACAATGCAAGGACTGAGGAAAACAATTTAATGTGATCATGGATAAAGCTCTATTCACACACATGGAGCCAAATTATTAGGTCCCTAGGTGAAAATTCTTCCTCTCTGTTGCTGTAGGCAGATGGAAGGATCATGAAGCTGTCTGATGCCAATTACCCATCCTTGTTCAGAGCCAGCACTGCTGAGAGTGACTGCAGCTCTAGGAGGGAAGGTCAGACACCAGCATAGCTGAAGGTGTGTGACAGAAGCTCAAAGCCTACTCGTGGCACAGATGGAAAACAAATATAACCAGTACTCTACACTTCAGCCACTTCTGCACTGCTTCCTCCTTGCCCCACTGTGCAAAGCCTGCTGATAAGCAGGCAGACACAAACCCACAGTTTCTATCAGGAATAATTATCAAACTGAAAAGACAAGTTTTCTTCACCTGTACAGTGAGAGACAGAAGATTGTGATTAAAACAAACACTAGAATTTAAGCTCAGTTTATTACCATTTGACCCTAATTAATTCAAATCTAGTAAGTTGTCTGGACACCGATAGAAAAATTATTTCTAATGATAACAGAGCAGCAGGAGTTACAGTCAGTTCATGCAATTAAAATAAAGCATGAGGGGACAGGCAAATTACTGCTTTAGGCTTTGATTCAACACAGTATTTCAGCACAAGTTTCAGCCTTAATTTACTTTCATTGTGCTGAAATACTTTGCTAAAATGAAGCCTCAAAGACCTTTTTTCCCCCCACTTCTCCTTTAATCAGACCAGCCCTCAAGTGCACACACAAGACATGATAGCGCCTTCTAAACCACAAGTTCTCTGACTGCTGTGGGAGAGGGCTGCTGCAAAATCAGCCTCTCCTCAGCAAGGCATGTCTCAACTTCAGAAATTTGAATAATTTTTTACTTTTCTAGAAGCCCTTCAGGGGTTAAACAAACTGCAGAGAATCCTGCAAGCCCTTATAAGGTGGTTTGGAAGTAGAGACTGCAATTTTTGAAGCTATTAAATATTTTAATTTCATTTTAGTGTATCATTAATATAATTTATATATCATTAATATAATATATTTATTAAGTTTTAAGGGTGTAATATATTTTTAAATTAAATAATTAGATTTCAACGTTCTGTATTGAGAATTTGCTGTGGCAGAATCCTTCTGTAAAGGGCCCAACTCTGTACAGGGGTTCACAGGGAGAGGACTACCCTGCTGCTAAGGCACTTCTCCTAACCTGAGCTTTAGGTAGATCTGTTGAAACCTGGGTAAATCCATAGCTGCAGGAAGGTTAGGATGGAGTGATTGCATATGAGACTTAAAAGAGAGTTCTGAACTTTCTGAATTTCCTGTTTCTAAATCTGATCTTTCTCTAGAATAATCAATATGTTGTCTAAAACCAAAAGAGTGGGTTCATATTACATGGAAAATTGTGTGACTTTTGGGCTGTAAGAGCCAGAGTAATATTTTGCATTGTGATTTATTTTATAAAACAGACACTTAATAAGAAGTGAACTAAGAGTCACAATCTGAGGTCTTTGGCAGCTAATACTATATCCCTGATCAATACCCAATGTTCTTATTTTCAGGAAATATGGGCAAATCTGTATGAGCAATTTTACGTTACTTCTTCTCTTAATGTCACAGGAGACCTGCCAATAGAAAGCTCTGTTCCTAGAGTCTGAATAAAATAAGGAATTCTCTAGTGCAAATGTGATCATGATGGATGGGAACACATATAATTCCTGTGAGGATCATGGTGAGCCAGGTCCATTTGGGCCATCTCAAATTCAGCAGCCAGTTCTGAACATGTCATAACTTAATCATTATGCACACTACAACAAATACTGCTACAGTCAATCTCTGGAACTGGGTAAAGAGCTCTCTAAAGCACAAACAATAGATCTCCCCTGTCTATTATGGGCCAAAACACGTTACCCAGTCTTAACACACATCAACATATAATACTAGCAGTGAGATAAGACTCACACTTAGTACAGGAGCAGATGAAAATCCCTCACTGTGCACAGAAGCTTGACAAAGGAAAAATATTACTCAAGAATGAACATTTCACAGGGCAGGTGATTTAACAAACCAGCAGCCCTGCTATTGCCCTCAGCCTCCAGGGTGCATCCACTCCTTCCTCACCTCCTGAGCCAGGCTTCCCCCCTCTGGCAAGCAGCAAGCTGATGCAGAAGTGAGAACCAAACCATGCTTTTTCCAGGGGCGAAGGGCAGAGTCAACAGTGGCTCCCCTAATTTGAATGCTGGCACGTTTGCTGCAAGTGACCTTTGTGATATCTCAAGGAATGCAAACAAGTGATAACACTGGCAGGGAGAGGGGGGCACAGACTGAGGAGGAAATGCATATTTTCCACATCACATCAGCCTAATTATCAGTTATTGTCCTTTGCAGAATCTTTTAACTATGCTTACAACTCAAAGAGTGTAGCTACTTAACCCTCACACAACTCAAATGGCAGTTTTGCCCCATAAAAATTAGCTAAACCCAAACCTTCCTTTGCAAGAAAAAAAGAGTCACACTTCAGGTTTTATCTGGTGCTTTCTACAGGGTAGTATGAGAACAGCCAAGCCTATAAAAGTCAGTATGTCCTCACCTGTCTGTGGCGCTGCAGTTCCTTATGGGGGGGCAGGGGGGGTGGCACCAGTGACACACATAATCCAGTGACTACTGAAGGTAAATTACACAGAGCTCAGGCAGCAATTCCTTTGTGCTAGTGGTGATTCCAGGTAGGAAATTTTTTATGATAAACCAAATGTCACAACCCGGTTTCTGGAATTGTTTTCTCTGACTTTGATTCATGGGGCCATGGTTTACCAACACTGCCGTGCCAATGGGTACAGTTCATGGAGCAGACTTGCCCAACATTTTGCGTCATCATCTGTGTTCCTTTTCTGGTCCCTCCTTATCATATTTTACCGAAAATTGAGTGGGCAACGTCTTCATTGATAAGCTCTTCTCTGGCCATATCCCCTTTAGCTTAAGTGTGCAACATCCTCTCCTTGTTTTGTGCTCTTACCCAACCACCTTGGGTCCATCAGCAGCCTCAATGACACTTAACACATCCCCACAGCACATTATGAGCACACCAGACAGCATGGAGCAGAAGGGATGAGGGGTCTGTCATGACCCTTGCCTGTCCTTTCATTGCTCTCCCATGAAAGCTTGACAGAAGCATGTGGACCGAAAAGCTTTTCTGTCACCATAAATGCCCCATCACACCAGAACAGAAAACATCACAGAACGTCAGGACATATTTTGGTACACAGGGTACACGCTAGGAACAAGGAATTTAAATTTTAGTATTTTCTAAGAGGACAACAAAGAGACCAAAGATTATACCTGTGATACTCCTGGCAGCCACTGTTTTTATGCAGGAAGGCTGCTGCAGCAATCTGTGCCCAACTGCAATTTAGGTTCAAGGGCTTAAGGAATGAGCAGTTAAGTTACAATGCAATGGAGTATCCAGGAGGTGTTATCAGGAACAACCAGCACCCAGTAGCTGTCTGCCCTGCTGGGCTGATGTCTCCTAGCTAGAGAGAGATGGGCATCATGAAAAATGATGTGTTCTCAGGGATTCCTATTTTAAAGCCACTGGATTTTTCAGTCAGTTAAAGTAATTCAGATTTTCAATGCTTGATAATTAAACAACTCATAAGGAGATATTATCAAAGAAGTAAGTGCAGTTCATTCTGACTATACGGGAGACTTTCTGTTTCTTCTCCAAGTATTGGAAGACACACATTTTATGCAAAATTTCCAAAAGTTATCATAACTTCCCAGAAATTAGTGAATTATTTAACTCAATTGAGAGCAGCATTTTCAAAATCCAGCCCCCACCTTTCTGGAACACCTGAGTGACAGGCAGTCTGAGGTGCCACAGATAAACCGCAAAGCACAACCCTGGTTCATGGCACAGATCAAGGGGCTAAAAGCTGCAGACCAGAGACCGTGCTGTCAGGAGATCTCTCTCTCTCTCTCTCTCTCTCTCTCAGAGAATAGCTTTGAAGTGCTTAATTTAAAGAAAACAGAGAACAGTTGATTAAAGGGGAATGTGGTTTTAACAAAGACATTATTTTTTGCTCCTGTAATACTTGTGCGTAAGCAAGGCACGTGAAAGCCCCTGGAGAAGGAGACATGCAAAGTGCTCTTCAGAACGAGGATTTGCCTTTTCAAGCAACTGGTGTTCAACCATACTTTCCAAGCAAAACTCAAGCAAATGGGATTTTGGGAAAAAGTCATTGCTTTGACACATCAGCCACATGCCCAAGCTATGTCAGGAGGGTACAAGAAAAAAAAACCCCAACATTTCCAAGTGGAAAGTTATCCTTATAGGCCACAGAGTTATTTAGTTCCTTCCTACAGAACAGTTTCTTAGCATGAATTCATAACAGAAGTGGTTCTGGCCCAGCTGTTCTTTCCACAGTGGGACTGTTGCTCCCACCAGTCCTTGTTAATGTTCACACCGGTGGTTTCAGATTTCCAGGCCATCATTGCACTATTAACAACAGGACAGCTGTAAAGCAGGATGAAGTATTTTTCTAGGCAGTAACCAAGAAAGAGAGGAACAATCCCATCCCCCTAATCCTTCTCATTTAGAAGCTGAAAAGAGAGAATCTGGCTAAATCCTCTTGCAGGGAGCTAGAGGTCAAGTTGGGAAGATGTTGCAATTTACTGCCATATTGTGCCAATAAGCAATCTAGCAGAGAATTACCAAACAACATGGTTGTCTTCTTATCCCATTCCCTTTCATGGGGAAGGGAGAGAGAATTTTGTTGCACAAATCATAAGTGAAAAAAATTATGATGTTTTACCACTATAGAGCATTGGCCAAAGCCTGGAGTGACATAAATAAACACCACTAAAAAGGAGGGGTGGAGGAAAAGGAAAATTATACAAGCTCTACCCTTCTTGGGATATGGCATATTAAAAATGTCACAATTAGATTGTTTTTCTCTGAGACTGTGGAATATTAAACAAGCCAGAGACTTAGAATGTTCATTTTTTTCCTTGGGCTGTCTCTTTTGCCTGACACAGATTTTCCTACTGTCCATGTATGGCTCCTCATCACACAATCTAGGTGACAGAGAAAGTAATCCAAGTGGTACAAAATGCAAGTATCTCTTGAGAGGATAGGGTAAAGTGCAAAATTTCTTTCAAAAAATCTTGGGAGTCAGCTCTGCTAGTTGCCTTAAACCACTGATTTCACATCACATTGAAGACCTTCAGTTTTAGCATTCAGACTCTTAAGACAAGGTGCTCCACATCTTGTAGGACTTGGCTGCATGCAAACATCCTACTCAAGAAAGATTACTAGCTAGATTTGATAGGAAAGAAAGCAGGATATCAAGAAATTGCAGCTACATCAGGCCAATTAATCACATATATTACAGAAGGTTTAAGGGATGTTTTTAAATATTTATGTTTCTATTTATTGCTGCTTCATAGTGCAGGCAGACTGAGAAAAAACAAAGTCTCACAACTGGAAAGTGATAGCAGGGTAGGTAACAGAGACTCAGACAGACTCCAGAGGATGTTTCTTTTATAAAAGATAAAAGGAGCTGCAAGCTGTTGTCCTTCAGGTAGAGCAGGGGTGGTCTGCAGGTTCTAAATCACTCTTCAGCAGGGTCTGATCTGGCTCTTACTGGAGGAAACAGAAACTCTCTGGTTACTTACATGAGGAATGGATGTTTTTGCTGTAGAATAAATTCTGTCTACTAGGTATGATTATATATTGGATAATTATACAAGAGCTCATTCCTTCCACTGCAGAAATTAGTGGAAGATGTTCTCTAGCTTATGTTCAGCATATCAGACCAGACAAGCACAATAAACCCAACAGTATTAAGAAAGGACTTCAAGATCTTTGGATAAAAATATACCAGAAGAAAAGTCAGCCATCCATACTTCTCCTGGGTTTAGACATAAGATTACACATTCCACAGATACAGTAGTTTGCATCTCTAAACATCTCCTTATTAAATGCTCAGTTGATAACTAAAAAACTGCTAAGCCCCTGTGGCCTGTGCTCAGAAATGGTCCAGACAAGTTAGAGTAACAGGGCAACAGTAAGTTCTCCCTCACAAGTCTTCTGGCATGTGTTTGTTGTCAAATTTCTCTCACCTTTTTTTGTGGAGGTTTTTGCAACAGGGGAAAGTAAAGGAAATCTTTATTACTGGCCAAAGCTCATGTCTGTTTACTAAGCACACATTCTCTCTCTACCCTAATACACGTGGTTTTACCTTTTAAACTGCCAGCTGGCAGATTTTACAAGAGTTATGATATGACAGACTATGGGAAAGGAGCATTCCTAGGCAGCAGGTGAGGCTGGCCAGACCTGTCATTGCCATGATTAGCTTGTAAGAATTATATCCCACTTTTGTCAATAAAAAATGAACAATAAGGAAATAGGGAATGAGCTTGCACTTTAGTAATCTGCCAAAAGGTTTGACTGCTCTTGCTTTTCCACTTGACCTTGCTACAGGACTAAGGAGCAATTATTTGTTACTAAAACATTGCCACTTATCTCCTATTTAAATTTGCATATTTTAACTTGAGCTGCAAGATCATGCTATGATTTCAGCTACTAGATTAAAGGATCCCTAATACTGTGTTTCTAGGTAGGCACTGAGAGATGGGGACCAGGCTACCTCTCAACTTTGCTGCTAGTTCCTTAAGCCTCGTGACTTCCAAAACAACAGATTCAAATATGAGGACAAGCATCAGTGGTCCTTGAACATCCTGGGTGTAACAGCCCTAAGCTGTGTCTGTCCGTGAGGTTTGGGAAATGCTGTTGTTTGTTCTGAAAGCCTTTGCCCTTGAATACAAGTACACTCAGCTCCCCTTTTGCTCCACAAAGCTAACAGAGACATGCCTGTGGGATGACTACCCCAGTATTTACATATTTATGCTCTGTCCTGTGTTAGTCAGTGTTTCTGTCGGCAGCTCATAACCTTTGGTCAGGTCTAGGATCCGCCTCGACTTTCTACAGTTGTGCTGCAAGATAGATTCCTCCTGGCAGTCCAGAACACTTTGGGGAGGGGTAGGGAGGTTATTATCCTTAACAGGATAAAGTCTTCACACCTCATAGCAACAGCACCTCTTGACTTCCCGGGGCAAGCACTGCAGAGGAGGGTTTCGGGAGGCTGCAGCACACCAGATGACAGACTGCTGGTCTGTGCTTGGCCAGGGGATGGGTGCTGGCAGAGGGGCACAGAAACATGGAGGGAAGGAAACTCTCATTGATAAGACAGAGTCATCTGTGGCCATCCCTACAGGAGGAAGACCCTGATGTGCAGAAGATTAAGCTGCATTGAAGTTCACTGTCATCCAACATTGCCTCAGGCTCATTCCCTCAGGACTTCCTGAGCTGGCACTGCCACTTAGGAGAAATGCCTGGCCCACCTTCACCTTGAGGTACATTTCAAAGTTTATCCATATGGTTTAGGAGCATAAACAACACTGCTGTCGACAGAGATTTTTTTTCCCCTGAGGCTCATGTTCCTGTTTCACTGAGAAGTAGCTGAAATATCTCATATAAAAATAACATTCATAACAATGAAAAGTTATTTTGTCTTTTACAAGAGCAGGGGCTCTATAGAAGCCTTTCACCGCCCCAAAAGCTCTAGAAAGGCCACTGAGAGGAATATTGTAGGATTAGGATCCATAGCAAAAGACAAGTCTCATCACTCCCACTGACTCCAGCTGGCATTGGACTGGATCCACATGTGAAATGTAAGCAAAATACCCTCAGAGTCCTTCACAATATAGTGCATTACAGCTAGAGTGGTTTTTATTTATGAAAAATGAGGTTATATCACAAGGACGTTGGTATGTCCAGGGCCTTCCTTTCCCACTCACCAAACATTTAGGGGAAAAGGCAAAGAGACTGTTCTCACACGCATGGATACATCACTTCTTCAGTAAACATGTCCACAAATTTGTTTCCCCAGCATAAAACTAAAACAAGCAGAGAAATATTTTTCTTCCAGTGTTTGCTTTCTATTTATTTTCTGTTGCTACCTTTGTGCCTGCAGCAACGTCAGTGTTCCTGAGCCCCAGAACCCACCAATTTTGCATCTGCTGCCTTTCAAACCCCAGAGGATGGCACTAGAGCAGCTTTTCCTTTGCAGCTGGAAGTCACAAGACTATTTCAGAGTTGGGGTGAACAGGCAGAATGCTGGGAACATAAATAGGGGCTTCCAGCTGGGTCAGGGATTTGAACTGGGATGGGACATACCACCTCAGTTGTGTTTTTAGCAGGTTTTTAAGGAATTGGAGCATTAAGTTACCTTTTTAAGAGTTGTTGTCATTATTATTATTATTATTATTATTATTATTCCAAGTTTCTCTGTTGTTATCTTTATTTCTCTGTCTTCTTGACTGCTCATAGAAAGCAAAATACTGAAAGGTCACTGGCAAATTCAAATTCATTTTTGAAGGTAAGCAAATAACTGCAGGGATTTATTCACCCAGTTTCAAGTGGAAAAAATATATTATCAACTTACTGATAAAAAAAAAACCAAATCTAACTGCACATATCTATCCAGGGTAACCTCACAGTCCTGTCATTCAAAACTTCACTGTTCCTTTTTCATTGCCAGTTGCATCACTTTCTGTGTTGAAAAGCGACAATCTCTTCTGCGCAAAGATCAAGGACTATAAATTTTCATATTCTGGGCACTATAAGAACCATAAATAACAATTTATCAAATGAATCTCACTTCACTAGATGTGACTTTCACAAACTTGTATAATGTGTGAACTCATTTATCGCTCAGGGACCTGTTAAAGAGGCAGCCACAAAAGCCCATTGCATTGTTTGAAGCCTAAACCTCAACATCATTAATTTCTAAGCTAGTTTCTGGGTACATACAGAATTCAAATCCTTGTAAAATCTTTTTAATTTCCTGCTTTTGTTCTCTCTGGGCACACAGAGTGGACTGGTAGGATATTTTGCTTCTTTTTTTTTCCACATTACTGGTAAACTCCTTCAGCTTCAACCACAATGCCCATAAACAAAATTCATGTCAGATAAGGCAAAGGTTCCAAGATAGACAGTTATTAGCTCAAAACCAGAGTGTTTCATTTTAGACTTCATCCCCATTTAAACCATGAAAACCTCAGTAAGTATTGAATTTAAATCCACTGTCACTTTCTCCAGGCCCTTGTCAAAGGGCTCATTATTAGTTTCTATTTTACAGTACCTCCTAGATCCCAATGCTGAGAGAGACCACACTGCATAAAGTAGAGCTGCATGCACACAGAGAGCAAGAAGCAGCCTCTGTCCTGGGGCATTTCTGACCCCAGGCAGACCAGATAAAAGGTAAGAAAGAGGTGCTATGTTTACAGCATGTGTCACTCAGCAGGTCTCTGGGTTCAGAAGGATAGCTCAGGATTCACAAGTCTTAATCCAGGATCTTGTCTACCACATCAGATTTTGTTGTCCTCTTATTAAACAAAATGAAGAATATGTATATAATAAAGGGTACATGTGGATATAACAAAGTATATGGATATAAACCTTTTTGTAAGAAAGATTCTGTCCTTCTTACAGGAGCAACCACAAAACTTCATAAGCCTCTTGGATCCATCTGAATCCTCTCTCAAAGTATGTGTTAATGGCCCCCGATGACTTGCTCTCACACAGAAACATCAGTTCACCAGAGAATCATTTTTCAGGAGAGCACAGTGTTTGGATATGTATTTACTGAAAGGGATCTTATCGATTTCTGGTTGCTGTTGGTCCTGTTGCCCTATTTCCATGTGCCAAAAGGGTGAGCAGCACATTGCCTCCAAGAAGGACTGTTATCCCCTGCTCTAAGGCCTCCAGGACTAGGCAGCTATCAGGAGAAAGGTAACTGCACAGGCGAGCCTGAGCTGCTAACTTCCAGCCAGGGCTGCAATGTGTATAAAACCCTGGCTGCCGGATGGAGACCTCGGTCACCACAAGCCCTCAGCACTGGCAACATGACTGCTTTCCATGCCAAGCTGCCTTAAGCCTGTCAAAGTAAGTTTAATTGTTGCTTCTCTTCTCTGCACAGTGCCCAGAAGCATGACACGATATTGGCTAGGCCAGCTGTCCCAGAGGAACACTTTGGGCAGGGAATGGTTGCTGTCTGCCTCCACCCTCATGGCTGAGGGTGTCTCCTGCTGCAAGCCATCCCCTCAGTACTGTGCCCATGGCCCACAGAACTGTGGTACTTTGCCAAACTGGGACAACATTACAAAGGAGCAACTGGGAATTCCAAAGCAGAGCAACAGTTGGCAGCAGCACAGCAGAGCCCTCACTTCTGCTGTACCATTTCTGTGATTTTCCACCCAAATCATTGTGCCATTTGAAGAACGCAGACCTGTGTCATTCTAAGTTACAGTCAGACTTGTGGGTGCCACTAATTCTGCTAAATGAACAGTAAAATAGAAAGAGACAGACTGTTGTAAGCAAGCGTGCTGTAGAAAAAGAGCCAAAAGGAACACACCAACAGCATTTTCAAAAGCCACCTGCCGCAATATTCATGGTGTGACTCACATATCTACTAAAGTACTGCAGAAACCCTGGACTAGTTACACAATTTGCACCAGGAGTTAATGTAAAATTAAGTCATCCCAAATGGTCATTCAGCCTAAGTAACTAAGAGTTATTGACAAGGGAAGGGATGAAATAAAAATGTTCCTATTGTTCTAGACAACAAAAAAGACTGCTAAGGAAGTAACTTTATAACCTGAGAAGGGTCTGCAGCTTTAAGAAATTCTCCCCTAAAGGTTGTAAAGCTTTTACTATGCAAAGTATTTTTGCTATTATATACACTGGCGGCCACTAAGTGCAGCTATTATTTCTGGCGGTCATTCAGAGAAGGTCGGGACTGATAAAGTGTTTAACAGAGTTTGTTTGGGTAGGTTCATCTGTGTTTTTTAACCACGCATAAAGTCTTTTGTGTCCTTTTAAAAGATGCTGCATGTTCCCGAGTCTAATAAATTACAGTCTTTATTTTTATTTGCCATCTTTTATTATTTATCATGCCACAGCAAAGAATGTCTTATTTACAGTGTCCATACTTTTCTATATGGATGCCTGGACACAGGCATCTGAAAAATAGGACGATTCTTTGCTGTGGGGCAGGGGTGCAGCCTACACAGAGCTCCCTTCCTTGGGAAAAGCCATGTAGAGTTGTGACCTGTTGCTCTTGTTCCTTACACCTTGGGGTGAGTTCATGCTTCAGAGGAACCCAGAGGGGAGATTGCAATCAAAGGGCAGGGAAGCAAGAGCTATGTTGAAAGGTTGTAGCAAGCAGCCCAAGATGGAGCTTTAAAAAAGGAAATGTTTTCAGGACATGTGAGAAGCAGGAAAAATATCCTAACTAGTTGGGATGGACCGTGATAGCATTTTAACACTTCCACTGGATGAGTTTGGCAGTGCAGGATTTGAAACCTAACCCTGTTATAAACTCTCTGTACTGCATGGAGTAAACCAGGGGAACTCTCAGCACCCCACTTCCCTGCCTCGCTGCACTGCATGGCTGCAAGGTGGCACCCTCTGATACTGTTTATGAGTACTCTGTGTCCAAAACCTGAAATGAAATATTGCCAGAACCCCATTGCTTCAAAATGCTGTGCAAACATTTGCTGACTATGAAGCAGGTGAGAATATGTATTTTACAGATGGGAAAGTAAGACAAACAGCTTCTAGCTAGTGATCACTAGCGAATGTGTGCCCCATATTTATGACACAAATAACTTCCATTAGTGTAAAAAGACATTTAAATTCTACAGCGAGAGGATCCTCACAGCTGACAACCATTCTGTACAGTTCATAAAGCTTCTTGTATCCAGAGGTAGCATGGTCCTGAACTGTCCTGGTTCAGGTCCCTCTGCCACTTACCTGAGCTTATCTGCTACAAAAATCACACGCCGCTCCAACAGGAGAGAAGCGAAGATCCGGATGATCTGACGAACGCTGAGGCACTTGAAAAGGCACTCAAAGTCCACGTGTTCCAGGCGCGAGTCCATGGGCCTCCGCAGCTCAATGACCTGAACACATCCAAAAAACATCAGTCAGCATCACTGGCCAGGGCTGGCAGTGCCAGGGATGCCCGGCACCCCAGCCTGGGCCTCTGGCACGGCTCCGTGCTTTCCTTTCTCCTTTTGAGGGGACACAGGGAATGAACCCCGTCCCCTTTGGCAAACTGAGGCTGGAGGCAAAGCACTCCACAGAAATGGCATATTGCACAATTCACTATCAAGTAATTCTTCCCAGAATACAGCTGTGTGCATTGCTGTCATTTCTGAGCCTATTTCTCCCTTCTAAACACTGTGAAAGATGTAAAGCTTGGCTCAGTCAACAGTATGAAACAAGTAACAACTGGAAACACTGGAGCTGGAAGTTTACAGGGTTAAAACAGTCATAAAGACAATGTAAATTTGGTTCTAAGCTTGGCTAGCAATTCATGTTAACATCTAGATAGGAGCCAGGGACCAAACTAAAATGCCAGGCAGAATTTAAACCAAATCTACTCAATTTCCACTCTTCCATGATGCATAATTCACTAAATAATGTTTAAAACCTTTTTTTTTCCACATATATCTTTTCATATAAAGCTATGTACATATATATATATATACTTAACTGGGGAGTCAGGACAAGGCCTTAGATGGTGACTTGTGACATCCCTTTAAAGTCTAATTTTCATACTTCATCCATGACCTCAGGCCCTCTCCTTCCTTTTCTCAAAAGTCTTTTGCTTGATTCCTTTATTATATCTTCCTTTTACTCTGCAATTGACATGCTCAGATGTGGAACTTGAAGGCAGAGGACAGAAAAAAGAAGAGGGAAAAATAACATGAAGAGAGTAACAGAAGGAGAAAAATATGAAACGCGAGAGAGCAAATGATGGACTATTGAGGAACTGAGGAAAGAGAAGGGAAAGGGAAAAAGTTGTCCAACTTGAAGTTGTGTTGAAATCTCTAAAGACATATTAACAGGAACATATATACATCTCCTTCTTCCCATATGTCCAAAAATCACCATCACTTTATCATTTTAGACTACTTTTATGTTTTCATGCACATGATACCATTTTCCACAAGCATGCCATATCAGGTTTAAACTGGAGTAGGCCTTACAAAATTCCTCACAAACAGTATTTGTGTATACAGATTTGATTTTTTTAAGCCTGAAATACAGAAACATTATGATGCCAGAATATTTGACACCCATCACTGAGCTGCTTCCCCAAAAAGCAGTAAGAAACAAGTTGCAGAGTGACGGTGTACCAGGAATGCCTCCTTGGGAAATGCTGCCTGCCTACCTCTTCCTCATAGCCAGGAAAGGTGCCCACCTCCATTCCTTAGCATTGGGATTGCAAGCTCAAATCAAGTTTATGTGCCAAATCACAAAGAGCTTATTTTACTGAAAGACTTCCAACACTAAAATGTTGCTGCGGGGTAGGATGCAATGCAAGTTACAGCAGCTTTTACAAATACCATGGATGTTTTCTGTTGCCTGGCAAAGCCTTCTGCTTCACTCTGCTCATCACAAAGGAATATACTGTCTACTTCCCAATTAATCATCATCTTTGTTTAGGCAAGAGGAGCCACAATGGAAGGACAAGATTCTGTTCCTAATTAAGCCAGTGCATTCCATTTAAATAACGAGTTTGTACTAGCATAACAGAGGGCAAAGCTCAGCCAGAAGAGAATTGTTTGTTTGCTTGGAATTATCTCAATTTTTTGGGGGGGAGAGTTCAGGAGCTTGAGCAGAGGATAGAGAAGTTGCAGATCCATGGTTCCCAGATATATTCACATCGAAAAAGAATTATCAGATCTTTCCACTGTTACTCCAATCACCCTTTCAGCTGTTGCGTCTCCAGCAGAAACACTTGTAACTTTAATGTGCCTTGAAAGTCACTTACACAAGGAACCCTTTACATTTCATACCAACTGGCATTACAGGCCCACTCCACTGAAGTCAGTGGCCTTACATTTAGAAAAAATATGATATTAATGTAAAAATAGTAAAGGTACTGTAAAACTAACCCTAAGGAGTGCAAAATAACTCTTAAACAGGATTTTTTTTTTAACTGCTTTCACCAACTGGGACAAATTCTATTCCTATCTTCAGTAATGTATCCACTCTACATGCTTGCCCATCTGAGGGGAGCTACTGTATGCTTACATAAGGGCAAGCAAAGAGCAAAATTTGACACAGCCTCAAGTTACAAAAACTTTTCATCTATATTGCCATTGTCCAGTAAGGCATATGTTGTATAATGGTAGGCTTCTAGCTACTTGAGTCAGTAATAAAAAGAAATTATATCTATTATATGTATGTGCACACATCCACAAAAAAACTTTTACATGACACGCTTTTCTTTGAGGGCCAGTTAAAGGATACTTATTACCACAAAGAACCATTTAAATGCTGCTGGTCACTCCTACCATGGCCAGAACCAGCAGTAATGAGTTTTGAAATAGCAACCAGCTGCTGAACTGCTCAAGTACAGACAGCATGGGAAACTCACACTTGCCTGTTATCACTGTGATAAAGCCCAGCAATGCTGTAGTCTGTGTGAACTACACTAGGTCAGGCCATACTAGGACATTTGTGTTGGGGGTTTTTTTGCTTAAACCCAACCTACTAATAAACATGAAATAATAAATAAATAACAATAAATTGGCTTATAATCTAGCATTAGCATATCGACACTGGTGCAATTCCTGCACTGCTCAGTTTGAGGGTGTGCCATCTCACATCCCTGCAGTATCTGTATGTCTCCTCCTGTTTTTCTTTTGCTGTTTAATACTGGAGTGGTAAGGGGGAAGACTTTTAATGTTTGCAGTTGCTTTTTACCTCGTTTCCAGCTCCAGGCAGAAAAGTTTTGACTTTGATTGTCTTTCCAGGTGCAGGAAAAGGAGATTCCATCAGACTTCTCATAAATGGATAAACCAGGGCAGCAGATATTCCCCGTCTCCTTTCAACCTCATCCAGGATCTAATTCATTAGTAAGACATAAGAGAGAAAGAAACAGAACCTGTCAGCATCACATACACTTTTGAAGTGTCTCTTAACTCACATGGGCCTAAACATGTGGCACATCTAAGTTTAATTCTCTGCCATGCATTTCTTCACTACTATCAAGGCCAGGGGATTGGATCATACCCCAAAAATGATGAATTTTTCGGTTACAAAATAGAGCCTGCTTGTGAATGCAGTTAACACAGACTCAGTGAAGAATGAGCAAATCTAGAAAGGAGAAAGAAGACTCAGCATGACAAAAGGGATCTATATTGTTGGGGTTTTGCCTGAATAACAGGGTGAACTGAAGGAGAGAAAGATGAAGACAAATCGCATGATCACAGGCAAGGTCAACATCATGTCTCAGTGGTACATCTTGAAATTTGTATTAAGGAGAAACACTTTCTTCTACCCTGGGCATCCCTTCCATTTCAACTGAGATGGCAGGAAAAAGCCAGAGCATCAAGAAAAGCAATGCTGCCACACTATGATAGAGGTCTACCAGGAAAGAGCTCCTGAAAGGGTCCCAGCAGTGGCTGTCATGTCACAGTCTGTGCTGAGCTGGAGAGACACGAGCAGCCTCATGAAGCCTGCCCAGCTGTTCACACTGGGTGCCTGCATTATGGTCATTTTCTGTTTGACATAGTGCAGAGCAGGCAAGCTAATTTTGAAATAGGCAGATGGAACTTCTTAGAGAGAAGACTATTATTTTCTTCTCTCTTTGGTCACATGGGCCAACATAAATTAGATCACAGCTAAGTTTTCCCACATTAGACAGAGCATATAGATGATAAACCTAAAGAAGACGAGAAAGCAAGTTTCAAAGCAGTTAGTGGTTTGACCTGAAATGGTGATCTTTTAACCACCACTCAAGAGCAAAAGGCCATACAAGAGTTAGTGGGTCTGAGCCAGGCATTTGCTCTTGTTTCTCTTGGAAATTATTTTCACTGGAACAGAACATTAAAAGATACTTAAGCACAAGCTGGTGAATTGCAATGGTAGCTGGTGACACCAAATGCCAACAGAGGCATTTGCTAGTGGATGGTTTCCCCTTCCTCCTTGCAACATAGTAAAGGCCCCTATATACATAACTCTTATTCAAGTCCATGGAAGTGGCAGATAAGCATAAATGAGGACATGAATTTCATTCTTGATGTGATTTGCAGCATAACTAACCTCACCAAACAAAACCAGATGCCCAAATGGGATGCAGTAGTGAACCAGGGCTGTGCCCCAGGTTCCTTGGTGCTCCTGCACCCTGTCAGCACACAGCTGTAATGTGCCCAATACCCATCTCCTTTCCTGCAGTCACTGTTTGATATTTTAGTTGCTGGAGTTGGGGGGTCATGTGTGTGTCATATGCCTGCCCCAACAACCTTCACAACACAAATAAAGAGGAGTATTTAAACCAAATAGAAGTTGAACAGATATAAAAGAGATCTCAAGAGATAAAATGGTTAAAAATATTTTTTGAAACCATGACCAAATGAACCGGCTGGAAGTTAAGATATCTGTGGTTCTCAAGTCTGTCTTATCAATAGCTATTACAAGAGTGAGTGAGCATAAAAGGAAGATGTAGATGATGAAAATAATGCAGGGTTATCAGAAATAGGATGAAAAACACTTTAAAACAGAGGAATGCTTTTGTTTTTCTGATAAATAATATCCAAGATTTAATAACCCGCGGTCTTTCATCGCCCACGTTTTACTGTAAAGACAACTATTCCTTGTTTTGACTAATTCAGAAAAATGCACCATCATGAGTTTTTTCCTCTTTTCACCAGATTTATCATCTAAGGACAACCAAGGTTCCTCTTACCAGGCTGAACAAAGACTGTCTCACTTTTCAAGAACTTGTGTCTCCATCCACACCACATCTGTCTTCAAAACCAACAGGAACACTAAGGCTCAACCGCTTCCTCCTTCATTTAACAACTGTTTCCTCCAACCCCTTTCCAAACGTGGTTCTTGGAGCATGTGCTAGGGAGCCATACTAAATCCAGCCCAGGGCTGGGGTCAGCCCCGTGTGCCCAACACCCTGTTCCCACCCTGGCACGGTGCCACTGGGAGGTGACCAGACTGAACTGGAAAAGCAGATTATTTGCAATTTTTGTGCAATGACGTTCCTTGTCTGACCTTACACCTCAGCTACAGTGATACTTGGTTGTAAGGAAGATACTTACATTTTCTCCTTTTTTTTTTTTTCTTATTTTTCCCCTCTCCCAAGTTTGCCTTTGAAAAAATAGCTCACTATCAAAATTAGATAATAACATAATAGCAAACGAAGAGCCTCAGGAGATCTGTCCATACCAGGAGTCTGGTGAGCTGTGTGATCCTCCCAGAACAATGCATTCTGTTTCACTCACAGATATCTGTGTTTAGATACATATTATGTCTAAGAGACACTGTTATACACCCTTTATTTCAGACCTTTATGAAAGATGTCAGAAGCAGAATTGCAATTAACTATTGCAACCCAATTGTTGTTCTTCACACAAGGTTTGTGTTAAACAAAGTTTTATCTAGAAAAGATTGAAAGCTGCTTTGAAGATAAGATTCTGTATGAACATTAGATTGTATGAACAATATAAATGCTATGATTTTTATTAAGTTCAGTGATTTACATGTTCTTTTCAATTTATTCTATATGACTGAACAAGAAAAATCTGTGTAAGGTGTTTGAGATTTCCCATATCTGAAGTGAAAATATCTGGCAAATTAAAACCTTATCAATTAAGATTTGGTCAGTTAAAGATTATCCATGCTTTCCTAGCGTCCTAGAATAAAAAAAAATGTCAGTAGTGTTAAGCATATAGAATTCACATATCAAATAGTCTTTTTTCTTAACCTCATCATTCCATGGGGTATTGGAGGAAAAGTGGTACTGGCCCATCATTCAAACTATAGATGCCAAGAATTACAGCTCAACACAGAACGGCTGTAGAAAACAATGGAAAAAACTTCAGGCAGCCAGATCATACAGACACCCAGATGTTTTTTGAATCAAATTCTGCCTCAGTCACAGAAGTAATAAGATTTTTTGATGAACCCAACAATAGGGATGGAATATCCAAAATAGCAACTGTAAAATAGTTATCTCCCATCAAAGGAAGAAATTCTTCCCATCTGGTTCATCACTGCAGATGTGTCTCAGTAAACAATCAAATTAAAAAGCAATATTAAAAAAGTATCTTCTTACCTTGGAAAATAAGTCAAAACATCCCAGCCGGCTGATGACGCAATAAACCTCAGGTAGGCGTGGGCCTTTTCCACTCGGCTGATAACAGCAAAAAGGAGATAGAAATTATATATTAAATTGGAGTCATAAGGAAATACACTTCTCTCTCTGATCACACAGTTGGCCATCATGTGACGTCTTTCACTGTTTCTCCGACAAATAGCTGCTCTTGGAAAAGCATCATATTTCTTCCATAAGACAGGAAGCTAAAAAGTGTAAATAGGGCTTATCCTCTTTGGAAATCACAGCGCGTTGGAGCTGTAGTCCAATATCACTCCAGCTTGCAGCCATAAAAGCACTGAACTAGGACTGTAACTCATGCCTCTGCTATCTCTGTCCTCTGCTCCTGCTGCAGCATGAGGAGTGGGGTCACCCCAAGGGCCCTGTGCTGGGACAGGAGATCTACAATGCTAAGGAAGGTTATGATGGCCTCAGTTCCCCACTCACTCCATGGTGTTCAGAGAGAGCTCAACATACAGAAAGCAAGCCCGCAGACCTAAACAAAGGCAAGCTGCATGAGCAAATCATTAACTTCCTCCAATTAACTCATGATAAACATGAAACTCAAACAGTGGCAAGTATGAATCAATGATGCACATCCCCCCAGCCCCCTCCCCAAAAAAACCTGTCAAGATCATCCTCTATAACCATCCTATGTAAGATATTTCATAGAAAAGCAAATAGTATTTCCTAAGCGTACTGGACTCTTCTACCCTGCCTGTACCACTGCAGAGAAGGCCCACCAGTACTGTGCGTGAAAGATGGATATAGCCACTGGCTGGATTCAGCTGGATTCAGCTTATTTACTGGAAAAGAAGTAGAATTAGGCCAATGTTGAGCACTTCAGAAAAAACACCCTCACTGCAAGGTCCTCAGGGCAGAGAGCTGGTCTGCCTGTGTACAGTGTGTGCTGGCAGCAGTGACATCCATGCATAGCAGTTTTCCACTGTATTTTTAACAAGCTGCGATGTAGCATTCCAGTATTGTGTAGTTGCAACTGATTTTCACCAGATCAGCAGGCACACACTTCCTGGGGGCTGTTATTTCAACAAGGCAGCTTGTTGACTTCAGATGAAGTCACATGCAATCCCAAGATATAATGCAAAGAAGCCCTGGCGCTGCCTCATCCAGGAGCTACATCCATCACAGCACAGAACGGCAGTGGGAACACTGGCAAACCCCAGAACCTCAGCAGCAAAAAGCTGAAAGGGAGGTTTGAGACAATAGGCAAGGAGGCTGCCTACATCCTTGTGTCTTATGTCTGTGTTGCATGAAGTGAAAAGTGACTGTAAAAGAACCACTTGGCACCACTCAGCCTCTTTGTGCAGCTGTACATTACTGATGTGCAGCAGTGACAGAACCATTTCCATCAATAACCACTCCACGATAGAGGAGCTCAGTCACTGTTTCCATCAGCTTCTGCCCATTTGTACATTTAGCCAAAGTGGCTGACGATGTCCTCTGTATCAACACAGAGGTTCAGTGTATTTTTCTCTTTAAATCATCATTAGACTCTGCTGATACAGTGATTAACTTCCCTGCAGTGTGTTTGACATTCACATGCCACAGAGATGACAATCGAGAGAAACTGAGGGGTAGCTGTGCTTTTTAAATCTGAATATTGCAATCAGGACTTGGACAGTCAGCAGGTGCCTGCCTGTTATAATAAAGACCACAAAAAAATACCAAAGCTAAGTGAATACAGATGAGTCTATTTCTGGATCCGAACCTGCTCACTACACGTCACATCTCTGAAAAAGCAGAGCCCTTTTTTGTCCATATTAGGTATAAAATCCTTTCTAAAGGCACTGAGTGATTATATCAAGCATGTGGGATTTTGGTTAAAATCATTGTGTCAAATCTGCAGGAATGCCGAAGCCATGCCAGGAGCCTTGGATAGCTCCCAACCAAGAGCTGTCTCACTGAGTGCCAGTAAAAACAGCACATTCCTGGGTCATCTATAAGACCAGAAACAATAACTGCTTAGTGCTTACTCCAAGATTCTTCTTCATGAAATATCATTGCTTTCAAACGTCTTAAAGGCTACATGCCTGTGACAGCTGGGATTGTTCCCTCCTTGCACTCATCGTATAGGACATCCTTTTCTATTATTTCAGAGGCTTTTTCCTGCTTTTCCTGCAAACAGCACAGCCTCACAGATGCATACACATCATCTGTAAGAGGCAGAAAGCAAAAGCCTCAGGCAGAGCCATTCTGAGGGGCAGGAATTCTCAAGTTTATAACACTGGCAACCCTTCACATAACCTCCCCTCTCAGCCATTAGTTTACACCTCTAAGATAGATCTAGAACACCTGCTCATTGTGCTTTAGTTTGCTTCTGTCCCAGAAAAAAAGCATTGTATGGGACATGTCACTCCTGCCTGGACTCATGTCTCCTCAGTTGGGGGGAGTCAGGCACAGCATCTGGCCAGCAGTCCTAGTTTAACCTTCTCTCTTCCCAAAAGAGAGCTCTCCCAAGTTGCAGGGTGTGCTCTACAAGGCTTTACGTGGCCTTGGAGCCATGTTCTCCATCCAAGGATCATTCTTGCACACAAAGAACAGGTCCAGTTCAGGAAAGTGATATGGTAAAGTAGCACAGTTGAGAGGCACCTGAGTGACTCTGCCTTGATGCACTGCACTCCTCCTGAAAGAAGAGGATGTTAGGGATGATGTTTTGGTTTGGATTTGTTTTCAATTTGTTTTCACAGAGTCCAGGATATTTTCAGCCCTAGATCAGTATCGCGAATGAAAATGCTAATGAGTTTTGTTGATAACAAGACAGTTTCCCAAAAGGATGAACATAAACTGACAAGAACTTGCTTATGAGATGAAGAAGCCGAGATCTACATCTAGGCTGGTCCATGGGTGGCTCAGCAAAATCCTTTTTATGGTGAGTTTAATCTGAATTTTAGTGACAGAAGCCCACTCAAAAACCTGCTTTGGCAGGAGAAACAAGAAGTTTTTGCTCCAAAAACTAAGCCTGCCATTTTAATCTTTCAAATCCCACCTCCCTGCCTGTGTGCTTGAAATCTAGAGGAGCCTCCAGAGATTATCCCAGTCTGGCATAGCACTGAGAGTCACTCGCACACTGCACGTGCCTGCTATCAAAGCAAGGCAGGTTGTCCCTGCAATGGGCACACCCACCAGCCATTCAGACACATAACCCAGGGGGTTGGGATTTATGAGATATTGAGGAGGTCATGGAGCATCAGGAAAGCTTCTGGTTTCACAGCCCTAGAAATAACTGGGAAATGCTAGCATGTTGACATCAGAGGAACCAAAGCAGCAGGGCCCAAACACAACATTTTGCCTCCTGCCCTTCCCTCAGCTGCTTCCATCTCCTGAAGATTAACTGTGTGGAGAGAAAAAGCAGCAAAACCAGAACTACCAAAGGGCAAGGAAGAGGAAGATCCACCACAACCCTACCTGCCATCTCTAAGAAGCAGGAGTGCAGCATCAACCTGAAACTCCAGGACTGTGCTCCTTTCCCCCCAGAATGGGACAGGATTTCTTCCCCAAGATTTTCTAAATAATTCCCCAGAGAGCATTATTCAGAAAATAGGAAGAAGCAGTAAGAGGTGCCTCAAGGCCAGGTGAAAAAGGACCATCAAAAATGCACTGCAGCAGCTGAGTTGTCTGAAGGAAGCAGCTTTTGCAAAGCACATGTGCTAGGCAGCATATCCAGAAACAAAGATGTGCTTTAACGGTGTCAAGAATCAGAACAATTCAAAAACACTGGGAGTCCAAAATGAATAGTCAGTCACAAGCCAGTTTCTATGGCAGCTCTTGATTCCTTGTTAGGGACAAGCCAAATTCAGACCATGAGAAAACTGTGGGTGTTTTAAATCCAAAAGCTCCTCTTAAAGTCTTCTTGTTATTTGTGAAACATAAACTGTGAATGCCAGAGCACCCAATGGGCACAGGGCTGTCAAAGGTGTTTGGGGGAGGGCAGGATGGAGAGAAGAAGGCAAGGAGAAGAAAACATTTTCCAGTTAGCTTTTTTCAGCCCCATAAACATTTTGCATCCAACAAAAGTTGTTTTCACAACTCCCCTTCTCCTGGGGCTGACAGGAGAACAAACTCCCTTTTCATGACCCCAGCAAAAGGAGTATGAACTAGTCCCACCTAACAGCTGGTTTTCATGTTTTGAGGTACACACTTCACATTAAGGCATCTGCTCCTCCACTGACTCCTGGGGCTGGCTTGTCTTAGCCTACAAAAGTAGTGGAGAAGCAAATTTTATGTGAGGGAAGAGAGGGGTAAGATGAAACAGTCCCTGCAAGGGTGTCAAAATCATCTTTGTTGCTGATGTGCATTCACTAGAAAAGCTGTTGCACGATTGCCTCGGAGGTATCAAGACGTAACTGGGAAACTTCACGCTATCTATGGAAGTGCAGATCGTCTGCTGTGGTACAATAGGTTACATTCCATCCTAATCCTGTTCCAAAATGAAACAACATAAATACATTTAAAGAGGATACTGTACAGGATTTGTAGTACAAACAAAACATAATTGTCACTGTATCCCTTGGGGTAGTTTTGGCAGGGTTTTAGCACACACACCCCAAAACCAAAAAAAAAAAAAAGGTCTGAAAGAATTTGAAATCTGAAAGCAAAAAAGAAAAAGTGGAGCAGTCTGTTCACATTACAAGATGCCAAAGGAGAACAAGGCTGATAAGACACAATTGTTTCCTAAAGAAAGGAATCTGCACACCAGACTGCAGAAGACACAGATAGCCACCCTCACAGGATCAGGCTGGCTGGCCCAGCCAACCATGCAGCCTGCTGACGAGGCTGCCAAGTGCTCCAGAAGGTGTGAGACACCTCTCGCTGGGTATTACAAGAGCCTTCCCCAGGACAGCTGGGGAACATTTTCTGAGGAATTAGCCTCACAGCAGTTGGCTTGGCTTGAAGTGGAACAGTTTATAAGAATTTTAGGGTTTTCGTATGGTTCTATATTACACAGTGTGGCCCCACCTTTCTCTTACATAATGTCTGCTAAAAACTGCATGTAGTTCCCAAATTATGGTTATTGCATTTGACAGAACTTGCAAGTCAGGAATGGGACTAATTGAAGGAGATGCTGTGGCCTCCTGGACATCAGACATAAGCTTCCAAAAACTGCTCAGGAAACTGGAAAAAATGTGCCTCTGGCATATAAAGAGTGCCTGTGGGATTTACCTACTCCTTGTTGCCTGTACAAACTCCGTATTTGCATATATAAAATCAGAAAGTATGCACATGTCTGCAAACAGATCACACTGAGGAATACATCAGTGAGGCTGTTTCATCATGTTACACTTCATTGTTACAGTCTGTGAGCACAGCTGGGCCCTATGGAGAAGGCACTTCAGGTAACAACCCCAGCTCCACCATTTCTCCCAGCAGGACAGAAAGAGGTTGCAGAATCCAAATAACAGTAGATCTCTGCTACTTTTGCGATCTCCCCAGATAGAGGAAATGCTGACGTGTTTTCTCCACAGCTTCCAAAATCCTTTTTCTTTCCAAGCACTAGACCGTGCCAGTTTTGCTCTCAGAAAGCATAGCAGGATTTGCCCCAGAAAGGGCACTGTTATCACTCCTTTCTTTCCTCTGCTGGGTAGGGTGTACCAGCGAGATGAGATATGTCAGATTCTATATGCCAGGTTTTGGAATCCAGATTAAAAATTCTGAATTAAGTGATCTCCCAGGGTGAGAGCAGCAGATCTGATTTACAACTAGCTTTAGAATTATTAGATAGATATACCAAGACAGTACTTATTTTCCCTTTTTTTTTTTGGCTATCTGGTTGATTGATTTTAGCCACACCCAATGGAGAATAAAAGTAATATCCAATGCTGTCTCAAAATACCATTGCATAAAAGTGTGTACTACTGATTTAATTCTGTTGCTGGTATTTGCTATTGTGCTAACCTATCTTTAGCACCAGCTGAAAGTCAGTGTTCTACTTTTATGCTGTCTTTAATGTAGGGTGAATTTCACTGAGCCTTAAGTGACTAGAAAAAGCCTATGTTAATGTGTCATCAACAAACTGATACAACATTCCTGTGTATAAATCTTTTTCATTGTGGTTGATTATTTCAATCTCAACCTAGTCCAGGATCAACTATTTTGAATTTCACAAATGTAAGCTCTGTGCACGATTACAAATTTGCTAATATTCTCAGAAAGATAAGTCTTAAACCACCTTCACCTGGTAGAGTGAAAACATTCTCTGATATATTTCTAGGCAAAATTTTCTGAGCTTTTGTTGGTTTTTTTCCAAATATACCTTATTATCCTCTTATATGACAGCTTGTAAAACCATCATTGAATTGTACTGTTGTCCTGCATCTTGTTATGCTTATTTACACCAGCAAGGATACCTTCTAGGTTCTTCCCTTGTTTATCCCCGAGTCTCCTCCTGACCAGCCCTTGATTTACTGCAACACAAGCCTTCAGTGGCCTTTCCTGCCCACATATAAACCTTGTTGTGGCCCACTTCAACATATTGTGTTATATGGAGTGAGTCTCTGTGACACTACCTATGGCAAATACCACCCCCAGAATTGATAAACAAGTTGCCTGTTATGTTAGTTTAAATGAAACTTCTTACAAATAGAGGAACCACACACAGCAATACCTCCCAGACAGAGCATCTGCTGTTTGCATGACAAGGATCTTCGCCATGGGACAGAGAGCAGGGTAAGAGCAGGGTCAGGCACAGGCAGAACTGCAGGATGGAGGGTGCTGTTCTAGTGACAGCAAGTTGCTCTGTCAACTAGAAGCCACTGAAAGCTACTGAAGGCAGGTGTTCCATGCCTGAAAAGATGGGAAATTGTGCCAGAAGGAGAAGGGAGGGCAAAGTACCAGTGTCCCTTTCTCTTAGATACGGTGGACCTATTTATAAAGCTGCTGTAGACATTCATTTTGCACAAAGAGTAAACCAAAGACTCCTGCAGCATCCAATATCCATATAAGCTTTCCAAGCAAGTGTAGGCAACTGTCATATGAACAGTACAGGAGCCATAGCTCCCCACCAGTCACTCAAAAACAACTCCAAACCTATCCAGGAGGTGATGAGCACAGGCCAGCACAGGAACAACCAACTGGTTTATGCTTTGCTGCCATCCAGTCAGGTCTACAGGATGGACACCAAAATTCTCTGTTTGCACTGTGCTTCAACAGCCTCAACACACTTTGCAAGCCTTTGTGCCGTTTCCTCCCCCTGACACACACACTGCCATGTTCTCAGTTTATCAATTGTCCAGTGATTTTTCTGGTGATGGGTAGGCTGAGTCAGGTCCCCACCTCACCCATTGACCAGCCCTGGTCACAAGGACAGAAAAGGAGCCTCAGAAACTAGACTTCCCAGTGCTGGCACCAGCTTTGGTTTCATGATCCTGAGCAAAGGGTGATGGGAGTGTGCTGTCCACCACTGCTGCCCTCCTACTCACCAGGGTGGGTTATTCACCTACATCACAGGCCTGCTGCAGATTGGTTAGGCAGTGCTGGCAGAGTCCTTTGGAGATGTGAGCATCTACCCAAGAGATAAACACTACTCACAAATGTTTAGAAATACCAGGCTTGCCTTTGTTTGCAGTGTTGTAGTATTTCTGATTTTACTTGAAAGTACACAATAAAAAGAATGTATAAAGTAAGTGCTTACACATTCTTAGGAATTTCCTACAAGTCTGGGGATCTATTTGATCAAAACAGCCACTACAAATTCTTACTTTACTTGAGAGCTCCTCACATTTCCAGATTTCAGAGTGAGAAAATCCTCATTTATTTTTTTAAACCATGAGAGACATCCTCAAAGTTCAGAGTACAGTTTGGAGATACTGTTTAACAGAATTCTGCATTTTGAGGTGAAGGTGATGTACTTACCAACAGCCTCCTGCAATAGCCAAACCGCCGGCTCCCATCTTCCCCAGTCAGCATGAAAGAGAAGGTCTCACTAGAAGAAAGTAAATTGCCCAGATCTTACTGTCAGAACTACGGCATAGCTTAGAAAGGGATAAATGCCTTATCCAGTGAGAGATTCTACCCACTGGAGGGTCTTCTCTCTCTCTGCCCTTTATTAGGACACACTCTGTGGGAAAAACTCCCTCAGCAGTAGAGCAAAAATATCTGCAGGGCTGAGAATAACCTAGGTGTCTTATTAGCAGAAGAGATGGGTGCTGAATTCAGGAACATGGCATCCCTTTGTACTGCAGAAGGAACACAAGAATCAGATTTTGAGGGCAGTATTGAAACACTCCTTTACATTTAGATAGATCCTGTCTTTGGACTGAGCTTTGCTCTTTAAGGGAGAACCCTAAATATTCTCTAAGAGTAGAGAAATAATTTTCTAATCCAGAAACAACATAGATTTCCAAAATCCAACTCATTTTATATCTCTGTCTAGGATAAGTAGCATTTGTGACAGAGCAGTAAAACAACAGTTTGAGGCTATAATTACAGAACAGGTAAAGGGATGGGTCTGTGAATTTGTGCCTGGGCTGAGGCACATTCCTGACTGCTTTGCAACTTTTAAATGGCATTATATAAAACACTTCTTTGTGCTGGAATGCCAGGGTTTATATAATTATAGCTGTATATGGGAGAGATATCTTGTTTCACAAACATGGTCTCATGAAAGGGAACAGCAGCAGAAGAGGAGACATGAAGTACAAGCAGGGCTGTGGGTTCCCCGTGCCAATGTCACCCACACAGTTGTCTGCTTCTCCTTGTCAGAGTTTTCAATAACTCATTGTGCAGGTGCTTCCATGTACTGAATAATGCAGCCAAGGAACACAGAATACAACAGGATTATGTTGCATGTGCCATACAGAAGCCTATAAAAAGTTCCATACATATTCTTGGCTACAATAATTCCTGCAGGTGAACACTACTTCCTTGTCACCATGGAAAATCCCTCTAGACACACTCTGAACAGGTCTCACTTCATTTACGTGCTACTCAGACCATGCACCTTAACAAACCATGTCATATTCTAGCAGAATATGGGGAGACCCCACCTGGAGTACTGTATCCAGATCTGGAATCCTCAGTGCAATAAAGACATGGACCTGTTAAAGCAGATCCAGAGGAGGAACACAAAATTATCAAAGCAATGGAATACCTACAAGGACAGGCTGAGAGATTGGTGTTGTTTACACTGGAGAAGGCTCTGGAGAGACCTTATTGTGGCCTTTCAATGTTTAATAAAAGGGGCTTCTAAGAAAGATGGGAACAGACCCATAGGGCCTGTAGCAATAGGACAAGGGGTTATGGTTTTCAACCAAAGGCAAGGAGATTCAGACAAGATTAAAGGAAGAAATGTTTTACAATGAGGGTGGTAAAACACTGGAACAGATTGTCTAGAGGGGTTGTAGATGCCTAATTCCTAGAAACTTTTAAGGTCAAGCTGGGTGGGGCTCTCAGCAGCCTATTTAGTTCAAGATGTCCCTAGTCATGGCAGAAAGGTTGGACCAGATGACCTTTAAATGTCCCTTCCAATCCAAACCATTCCATTATTCTACACCCTCTGCCGATCCTGTTACTTCTGCACTTTTGAATCAACAGGTTCTGACATACCAATGCAGGGGAAAAAAAATTATACATTTTTGAGGTTATTTTTGAATGTAAAAGAAAATTCAATCCTGGCTCTCCCTTCCCTTACAGTCATTCCTATGCCCTGGAAGGAAATAGGGCTCCTCTCTTGGCATAGAGCTCAGCTCCAAAAAAAGTTCTCAGACAGCAGTGTTTTGGGACAAATGAAGAGTGTCCTGCAATGCTAAACAAGCACTCTGAGGTAAATGACTGGGGCAGGTGGTGGGCAGGGCCCTGTCCTTTTTTAAGATTAATTTTAAATACTTCCATTTATGCTTTTGAGTTTAGCACTCAGAGGAACCTTCAAGCCTCTTCCCCTCAGCCACACAGGCCTGTGAGGCAGGCAGAACAGGCAAGAAAAAGAGCACGGAACTTCAAAAGAAAGAAAAATGAAATACAGCTGCTTGATAATGAAGTGGCCAAGGCTCAAACTGCTGCTTCCTTAATTGGGCATGGCAGAGGCTGTGGCTGCTCCAGATGCTCTCCGTCAGCGCCGTGCGGCAGAGGAGCACTGGGGTGGTTACCTGTTGTACTCAGAGACAGGGAGCCAGTCCTTGGCATCAGGGAAGCAGAACTGAGGGATGGCCTTGAGACGCTCCTCTGCTTCACGCATTTGCTTGGTCGGTCTTTCCAGCTGCGGGGGAGAAAAGTGAGGCTCAGTCAGTCCCTCAGTCCTGGCTGCACAGCACTGCTCAGGGGGCAGAGCTACTAATTAGCTCTGAGAGCAAGGGCGCATCAGATTGTTCATTGTTTGTCCTTGGCAGAGCGAGGCATGACTCCAGGACAGGTTTATAGAGGCCAGAACAAAAGAAATAATCACTGCTGGGTTTTTTAATTTTTTTTTTCTTAATTGCCTGAAATTCCCTTGTTGCACAATGGCCACTTAAAGCACAGCCTTAACTCAAATACCTTTCTGCTGCAAGAGCACAAGAGAAATTCCAGAGATCAGAAAAAAATCTTTCCACTGACTTCAGCGAGTTTTGGAATGAATCCTAATATAGCCAAAATGAGTTAAAAGTGAAATATTTAGAAACTGAATTTAAACACAGTCTTTAAAGTATCTGCCATCGGGCCAAACTCTCCAGCCTTGAAAAAGATAAATCTGAAAACAGGGAAAGCTTTCAGTTACCTTCTCTATGCCCTTCACTTTGTAACATATTGCTTTGGAATAATTGAAAGCTCCATTTGAAAATTAGATTTGTATTCATTTTTCCACTTATTCACTTTACTGATCTTAGAATGCACTGTATGTAAGAATTTTTCTTTTACCTTGGGAAACTGATATGTCACTTCTGGGAGGTAAGTGTTTTTAGAGGGCTTCTTTTTCAGTGACACTACCACAAAATACTCAAATAACTCCCGTTCCTGCCATTCAATCAACTCCAGTTCCAGGGTTCGATAACTTGGAGCCCTCTTCAGCATTGACTGGATGTGCACAAGACGCTGGGTATGAGCTGGCATAAAAAAAAAAAAAAGGGAATTAAAAAAGAGGTAGACCATTACCTGAGACTGTAATGTATGTGTGTAAGCCACAGCCATTCACAAAGGACTTTCAATTTGCCAGAGTATTATTCCAAGCATGTTCTCCTTTCAAAAGCAAACCTTCTAGTTAGCAAACCTTCTGTACTCTCCCTTACTAATTACATCCATAAATCAAAACTCTCTCCAAGTACTCAAGTGATGCAACACTAAGTCACTGAAATAATTTGCAGTTCATAACTGTTACCCTGCCAAAGGTCTGTTTTCCCTTCACACATAAGACTAGATTATAAACCCTCATGTGGGTGTGCAAATGCACTGGGGCCTCGAGGGTTTCACATCTCAGGCCTGATTTGGATCTAGCTTACATTGGTGAAAAAGAGCTCTGTGCCCTGCCTCTATGTAGCACAGCTTTTTGCTATGAACCATGGAACAATATCCAGGGAAAGGGGACAGAAAGAAAAGGAAAGATGTGCCAATTGCCTCCCATGGATTGCTTTGCTAGTGCCAATTCAATTAAGGGGCAATCTTAGATTGATGGTCACATCCAGACCTCAAAGATATGCCTTCATCAAGTGACTTGTCACTAGACATCTATGGTGCACTAGCCAGTAACATCATTACCAGTTCTGGTAGACCAAAAAGTGAAAACAGCTCAGTAAAACCAGTTTCCTGCATGCTCTGCCCCACCTCTTCACACCAGGATCTCTGTGCAATGGCAATCAAACTGTTAGCAGCACATGTTTTTGTGCTATCACTGTCTTCGTCCTATCACTGTCTTTGCCCACAGTTTGCAAAAGGCAAACTATCCCTCGTGGTAGGAAAATAAGATGTCATAAGCTCTTGATCACATCCATAATTAACTGCCAGAAAGAAAGGGAAACCTCTTGATGACCAGCTGTCCTACAACTGGTTCAACACAAAAACGAAGAATTATTTTGATAAAGCACTTGGTGTGACTGCACAACTAGGGAAGCTAAATCCCAAGGAATAACCCTGCCTGGTCCTGCCCTGAGATAGCCCCACTCTGCAGGCCAGCGCTTCACATCTGCAAGAGGTGAAACCAAGGAGCCCACCCCACTAGATGGGGACCCAGTGAATCCTGTCACGCTACACATGACAACTGTGTCTTTGGCTGAGGATGTCCTGAGAGCATCAATGTAAATATAAGATCACTCAGGAGCAGTTGGTTAGTGAGACACCAGAATGAAGATCCTCTGTTCCACACCAATGGGGGGAAAACCTCCCTGTTTCCAGTGAAATCAGAATATCCTCCCAATAACACAAGAGAGGCCAAGCCCTGCCTATCTTCCTCCATGGGCTATGAGAACAAGCAACCCCTATATTTTTTGACACAAAGAGAAACAGAACTGAAAGTGCTTTTGGGCTAGTACAGGTAGACAAAGGAGCAATGAATCTTTTTCCACACAACCCCAAAATGTTGCATACAGCCTGTTTTGGGTGTTCTTACCACCACTGTTTCCCTAAGACAATGTTTTCCAGAAAGTTTTGCTGCATGAACAGTAAGCAGGTGACATCTGCAGTGGATAAACATGGATGCTTGCCCCTTATCTTATAACAACAGATCCACACTCTTGGGGTTTTTTCCCTCTCTCATTTACACACAACATTATGGGTTTTTAGTAATAAAATCTGTTGTTGCTGCCTTCAACCTTTTTATAGGTCTCTTTCTGTATCAGAACTCTTGAAAAGGAAGGACTAATTTACTGGCCTGGTTCAGGCAGAGTTTGTGCAGGTGCTGTACACTGATAAAGGAATTTCTGCAATTTGGAGACTGCAGTTATAAAAGAGTGTAAGAACCACTATGCTGGATCATACCCAAATTCCTGCCTCCAACAGCAGCTTGCAGCAAACACTGAAAGTAGCATATGAATAAGAAGAAAGCATCTTTATCCGATCTCATCCCTCTAAGTCTGCACCCAGTAGTCAGTCTGGAATAGATCAGCATCTGTGAAGTGGCTAACAAAGCAAACCTATCAAAGGCCCTGTTTTTCATCATATGACACAGTTGCCAAATCCTTGTTAGATCCTCACAGCTCATTTCGTACTTGCTTTCCACGTTCATGCTCTTGTGTTGGAACTTTTGTGGGCTCTGCAGTAATGGAGTTAGCATAGCTCAGGAAAGAAAATATAGACCATGGGCAGAAACAATGTGCAGTGTCAGAAGGATGTACATTGGTAAGGTCTGTGACAGGGTCTGACTAGAAGTTATTGAAGGCTGATCCCTTACCTTTAAACCTGTCATCTGAGTCACTCTCACTCTCGCTGTTCTCATCTGCAGAGGACATAGAGGGATCAGTTAATGCAAAACCAAAGCAAACAAACTCAGTTTACTGTGGTGAAACATCTCTGAGCCTTGTGATCCACACATGCACTTCTCCTCAGGCTTAAAATATCTTGAAATAAACAGTTTGAACGACTCCTTAGATGGTGTTTTCCTTGGATTCAATTCCAATTTTGCTTGAGAATAAGAGCTTCATTTTGATGAAAGTGCAAAATTCATTCTCCCTTACAGCAACTGTTTGCACTGAACCCCCATCTATGCTCAGCTGCAAAAGTGAATATTCCATTTAGAAAATGGATCTTAACCCTTTCACTACTGTTTTCAGACTTTAATTTTTTTGGAAAAAAGAAAGTTATGGAGCACTTGAGAAGCCAAAGTAAGCCTTATGAGCTCTGGCTGTCTGGGCAACATCTTCAATCACCAGAACTCAACAAACCGAGTTAGAGTTAACAGGCAAAAGTAGCCATATGACAAGATGTATTTCTGAGGGGTACTTGTATTAAAGCTCTATTGTACTCTTACTACAAACATGGCCTGAATTTCTTTTTAGCCCCTGTTTTTCCAGAAGCAGTCTGAAGCACATTGTGAGTGCCAGGAAGAAGCATGAAAGAATTACAAGGTCAAAACCGTGAATTTTGGACAAAACTTACAGATGCAAGTGACTTGAAAAGTGAACTAAAGAAGCTTGATAAATCTAGCTGATCATGGGATTAATAGGAGAGACAATACTGAGAATCTTGTTTATTTTTAGCTCATCCTCATTTTCTCCTCTAGCAGAGAGAAAGTTATTGTTGTTCATGGAAGAAAGTTCTAAACAAAGTAGAGTCCAGGGGAGATGTGGAGAAAAGAAGAGAATCTGTTAATCCAGAAACATTCCAATGGATTCACTGAACCATAACACTTGTATCATACCTCGTAGGGATGCTGTCTCAATATTGGACATAGAAAGTTTCTTCAGTCGTTTTTTTCCTCTTTTTGCACTGTAGATTGAATTGATTCTTTGGACAAGCTGCAAAATAAGAAAATGAGGACTCAGTAAGACTAAATGCTTTTCTGCCAGGAGACTTTTAATTAAGCTATCCAAATAAACAATTTAACCATGGATGATATGCCAGCTGAACCTCCAAGGCCTTTACCATTTCAAAGTGCATTTTTATTTCTCTTATTTTGAATCCCGTTTGTATGAATAAGTTATTTTCAATCTCACTTCTTTACCTATGGGGATATTTTTAAAAACAATTAAATAACTCAGAAATCTAAATACCATTTTCAAAAATGCCATAGACATTTGCAATAAAAGCAATGAGCCTGAGGATTCAAAGGTAGCTGCCGTCCTCTACCACCTCATTCCTCTAAGCTATTATTTCTCTCTTCCCTTGCATCTTCTAAATAATAGTAATCTATTAGCCTTATCCAACTTTGCCAAACACTCATAGACCTGAAGATCATATTCAGATTTTGAATACAAGAGTAAGGTGTACCAGCACCTCTCTGAACTGAGATATTCATGTGTTCAAATAAGCACAAGGAGTTGGGTCTAACTTTTTTAAGCTTTTTCAGGTACAGAGTGAACCAGCTGCTTTGAAGATACATGGTATCAGCTGAGGGTCTGGCCCATATGGACTTCTTCCCCTTTCCAGCTTACCCTGTACTTACCTCACTTCAGAGGTGCTGTACATACTGTCTCCAATCTTATCCTTATCTACAAAAGTATTTTGAAGTTAGCTACTAGTGCTGTCTTTAGCTGGCTTTATCCACCACTAGCCAGAATTTTAAGTCCTGGTAATCATTGTGACTTTCCTCAGGAGGGCTAATGCAGAAAATAACTGTCTGCCAAAAAAAACCTGAGATGATGGAAAATATTAATGAGATAACTTGTGTTTAGTGCCTTCAATAAGAGGTTGGGATTACTAAGAATTCATAATTAAACAGACTATTGTGACTTCTGGAGAGTCATAAATATGTCATAATATGCAATTAATCTTCACAATGTCTTATGAGTGAGGAATACTATATTTTATTCCATAGCAGTTTTAGTCATAGCACTATAATACATTTTGCAAAAACTGTTTCACCTCACCTTGCAGAGACAGAGAAACTCAGTGAGAGATAAACTAATTTACCATAGACAGAGCAGAAGGCCAGTACCAGAGCCAGTAACAGAGCTACAAAACCTCGTGCAACCCCTCCAACAGAAGAAGAGTGTCCAGCCCAGAACATACTGAAGTGTTAAAATCCTCACTTGTTCTCCCACTTGAATCAGGATCAGGGATTTTGCCTCTGGGTGCTGCCTGAACCATGTGCAACCCACCAGCAAAGCTCTGCTGAACTTGATTCACTGTCCCTGGAGGTTTTTAAGATGAGACTGGATGTGGCACTTAGTGCCATGATCTAGTAACCACAGCAGTGTTGGATCAAGGGTTAGACTTGATCTTGGAGGTCTTTTCCAACCCGGTTGATTCTATGATTCTCTGCTCGCAGCCACATGCCTGGCTCTTCCCACTGGGAATCCTGTGGCAGAGCCAGCAGGATAAAACCTTGCCCAGCTCCTGCATGTGCACCAGCCCAGAAACTCCTGCAGGAAACCACTACAAAAGGCATCAGGAACCAGGAGTGGAGGACCTTGCTGGGATTTTTCACTCCCCTTGCTGTGCTGCTTGGCACTTTGTCTGCTTGAGCTACTTCATCATGGGTAAATGCCTGCACTCTCCTGAGGAGAGCCCAGATGTTTAAAGGACTTGAGTATTGCTTCATGAAGCATCACTGGGGGTGGTACAGAACAGGAGTTTCAGAGGTTTGAATTTTTCCCTCTAATAACTAATATTTTCTCAGTAAAAAAACCTGATATTCTCCAGCAACATGAGATTCTTGGAGTTACAGCGACAAAACAATAGAAATTGTCACAAGATTTATGATAAAACTATGAACATTCATATGCTGAAAACATAATTTCACATAAGGAGAATACCTGTCTCATCAATAAAAAAAAAAAAATTTGGTACAAAACCAACAGCCAAACTGACAAAGTTTTACTCAAAAACAAGTAACTCTGTAAGTTACAATGTAACGTCCTCCACAGATCTATGTTCATTTGTGCAGTAAAACAATAAATTCCAAGAAAGTAAAAATATAGTTAATATTAAAGATGTCATTTCCTCCTTAAACAGAATTTCTGACTAATTGACAGAAACATAAAAATGTCCTTCTATTCACAGTATTTATAGCCATGTGCTTTAAAATATTCTTTCTAATAAGAACAGGAAAGAGTTGTATACAGAGTAAAAATCAACTTTGTTCACAAGCCAAAATTAAGTATATTAGCAGTTCTCCCCCTCTCTGTTGCTATTGTACAAGAAGAGGTTTGTTGAGTTTTTTTGGTTGTCATCTTGTGGCTTGGGGTTTTTTTTTTCACATTCTATTTTGAGTTGGAAAACTCCTTGAAAAATTAAAAACTAAGTTTTACTTCAAATCCATGAAGATAACATGGTTATCAGGATGGGGTAGGTTATGAGTAAATTAGGGGAAACATATTAATAATCATTATTTTCCTGAGACCAGGAAACAAATGATGAGGAAATACCACTTCAGATGCTGCTGCATGTTATAAATAATAACTTCTTGGCCATCACCCATTCAAAATCACAAAGCTGTGTCCACAACTATGCTCTGGTTCACAGAGCTTAAACAAGAGTGTGGAAAGCAGAATTCAACTCAAAGGAGTACGGCTGGGCTCCTGAGAATTACTGTTTCTGTTTTGATCTAAATGTTCCTTTAGGATACAAAAAGAGCTTTCAGTGATGGCTAAAGGCTGGGTAGAAATTTGCAAGCTCTTGAAGACAGGTGGCCTGTCCTCAGCATTACCCTCATCACGCTGCCAATACCTTTGGGATCCTCCTGGCTCGCCGTGTAGACAGCAGCTCGCTTGCAGTGCTCAGGCTGTCCTCATTGAGGCTGGAAGGGGAGGAGGGGATGCCAAGCTGAGCCAGCAGCAGCATATCATCGTGGCTGTGCCGCTTGGGCAGCCGTGGTAAGCGGTGGCTCTTCCTTTCTGACCAGTTCCCGACGCGCAGAGACTGGCTGCTGGGCTTCGAGGGCAGCTGCAGGAACAAGAACAGCTTGAGCTCTTCCCCTCCTCAGCAACACTGAGAGAAGAGGCAGCTCTCTGTGAGTGAGTGGTGGCTGCACAAGGACATCCTGCCAGGTGAGCCACTGCTCTGCAGGACATGTGTGAAGAGAGGGTTTCAGATCATGATGAAGCGTCAGGGGTCAATATTTAAGACAAAGAAAACAGCAGTACCTTTGCTCTGCTGCATTTCCCTGCACCCACATCACACCAACTCTATGAGCCTTAAAAATCTGACTTATAGGCTTGGCTGACACCAGAACACTGACCCAGTGGGCCTGGCCCATCTCTTTCACTTGCAGGAGTGAAGATCAAGAGCATTTATCCAATTCAGTGTAATATTAATTCAACGTAATAGTAATAAAAAAATAGCAAATTCATGCTATTTTATCCTAGGAAAAACAAAAAAAAGGCAAAAAAAACCCAAGCTTGATGTATTTTCATGATGTTAAGAAATTTTAATATCTCCTCATGTGCAGAGGTGCTGTTATAGCTTTGTCCCGCATTCCCAAAATATTCTCTTTGAAACACAAAACTGTTAGCATTGGAGGGGGAGGGGAAAATTTCACTGACAGGATTAAGCACCAAGTAACATTTATCTTTAAAAAACTAGGTCTCTTTTGAAGCAGTCCTTCAAACAGCTCTGCCCAGCTCTCAGGAAGGTTAACCAGCAGGCTGGCAAAGCTGGGTCCCTGCCTTCTCCTCCCAAACACAAACGCTGTAAAGAAGCTTAACCAGCACATCCAGGAAAAAAGTACTATTATGTCAAATGTCTGTCAATTGGCATTTGCTAATATTATATCAGCAGTATTACAAGTTATAAATCTGAAGTAATAAATGTCCCGTTTTTTTCTACTTGGAGGGCTTACTGATTACAGTGCCATGCAATTTGGGATTAAGCACAGGTGTTTCTGTGTGGGTGTGTTTTGCATCACAAATACAGTGTTATCATAAAACATTCCTTTTACACATGATGACTTCAAAAACTGAAAATAAAAAATGGGAAGGGAGAAGACACAGTTGGATTCAAAATCAGTGTTTCTGAGGTCCCTGCTTACCACAGATTAGCACACCAGGAAAATGTACAACAGTCTATACTTTAATGAAAGGAATTTTTTTGGAGGTGATTATTGGAAGCCTGATGACCTTCTGATCTCCTTCGTCTTGTTTATCATCATCCATGACTGAAAAGTCATGTTGCTAAGCCAGCTTTGTTGTTATGATGGAAAAACTGGGTGATAAATCGTTGCCAAATCTACCATTCTTCAGGAAATTCAGACTTTTCTATTTCTGGTCACTGGAGAATTACCCAGGCCCATAGCTGACCCGCTCTTAGTGCCTTTTCATTTTAAATATCAGCACAATGACAGTGCAGTTATGACAGGACTGACTCCTGGCAGGGAACTCCAGGCAGCATTTCAAAAACAAGCTCCCAGAATAAGAACAGCCCTGTTGCAAAGATACCAGAGAGTACTTATTTACTGAACAACTTTACAGAAGCTGTTTAAATCTGTATATTCTTTGGTCACCCTGTGTTAACCAGAGAACATTGGATAGTATCTTGCTATGGTCCTATAGGGTTCCTACCCTACACCCTCCTAGATCCTCTAGATGCTACACAGTTCCTGTTAATATGCACACAGCCAGAAATAATTGTTATGCAGCATAAGTCTCTCAGTACAAGGTTATCTTTGTGACTGCAGTTTCTGTTTCTCCTTATTCTGCCTGATTACCTTCCACTTGTTCCTTTTCCAGTAGCTTTGCTGAAAACACTGCTGTTTTACAAGAGATGTGCTAGGATGCACACCAAGAATCCTGGTGGTACTTCTTTTGTCTCTTGGACTGTGATGCTCCCATGCACACAAAGTGAGTAAAAGAAAATGTATTCAGTTCTGGTTTAGGTCTCCTTATAAGACAAAATGTAAATTGTTGTGACGTTTTGTTCAACTGCAAATTTTCTGTTGATTCAGTGCACAGTGAAGTTCCTTTAAGTGGTGTTTTGAATCTCAAAATTAAGTATATGATGAGAATCATATTTTTTCTTATGAACACAACGATCCCATAACAACAAAGCAACCCGGCATTTCATAGTGTTCACAAAAAACAGACTTGCTTTGGAAAATTCACCACAAAATAGAAAGTCTGCAGAGTTCCTCATCTTTCATCTTTTGCTGTAAACACAACTCATACAGCCTCGTTAAATGCAGACACTCAGGTTTTTCTGATTATTTTATTATTCGTTTATTTATTGGGGGGACATACTTGGCATTCTTCATTTTACAGTAAAACATGCCACACTACGTACTTCACCAGAGCAAAGTCACAAGAGGCCTCACGTAACAACACACAGGCAAAATCAGCAGCTGAGTTTTCCCCTCCTGCCCCTGCTTAAAATCACAGCAGCAAACGCAGAGGCAATTCACTAAGAGGTGCAGCCATACAAATAATTTAGGTCCAGATTTAACTCACAACCAACCGGTGGAAGGAATCTGACTGAAATCCTGAGGCCACAGCCAGCACAAAGAGCCATCAGCTCCTGCAGCCCTGGGAAGCTGAGCTACAGCTGCCAAGAGCATTCCCAGCACCGGCTCGTGCGTTCGGTCGCACTCTTTCCAGATACCCTTTATCATCCAGTACGGCTGCTCTTCCTCCTATGCCACGACTGATTTCCTTGCAAAAGCTTTAAAATGAGCTTCAAGCACAGAAAGACAGGCTGTTACCTGGGGAGGTGATGTGTATTTCCTGTTCTGCGGCGTCCACATCCTGTGCAAAGAATCTAGGGAATTCTCAGAGAGCTGATGGGATTTTCGGCCCGCGTGACGGTCTTTCAGCTCCACATCCTCGTACGGGTTTTCCTTGGGTGACTCGCCTTCACATTTGGGTTGGTTTTTTTTAAGGAAAGAAAAACAGACAGGAATGTAAAATTAGAAAAAAAAAATAAAATCATGTGAACCAAGTGAAAGGCTTTTAGAAAAAGCTCCTCAGCTTTCAGCATGACTCATCCCTCTAGCTGCAGCTGGAAGTATTTGGAAGAGAACTTGGCTATGCGGTTGACAAGTTTCTTTGGATTTTTTTTTACTGCCTTTTTTTTTTTTTTAAATAAAATACAAAGATTTCACAAGACGTGGTTCTGAGCATCCGCAGCTGTGGAAAATTTATTGAAATATAAAAGCTAAGGCACTTAACTATTTTAAAGTGTATCAGTAGATTTTATAAATCTGTAACAACCACTCACAGGGTGAAATGAAGACCAATAAATAACCATTCTCAACATATCACCCTTACAAACAAGAAGACAGCTCTTATTTGACGCTACCTTCATTTTTCTCTTCTCCTGAGGGAAGGCAAAGAAAGAATAAACATTTTGGCTCAGCAGTGCCAAGGGAGAAGATTGAAAACACAAAAGGGGTGGAATTTCTGTCCCAACCATACCGCATCCTCAAAGTGTTCTTTAAAACATGTTATGTCTTCCAGTTAGGCAGCTATTCGTTTCAAGTTACATAAAATTCCAATATCCCGGAAGGAAACTCATCCTGCTAGTAATGGATAGAGGCTTGAACAGTTAATGACTACATATGACATAAATGAAAAATACATCAAAAAGCAGACAGCAATCTTTGAACTTTTAGCATTTGAAAATCAGAACCAAAATTTACAGTCCAGACTTGAGATCCAATATCCACCATCTTCTCACAACTCCTGAACTTAGCAAACCTCTCACTCAACTAAGTAACATGAAGATGAATGAGTGCCATCAACAAAATTAACATTTTGTATCCGTTTTTTCAAACAGTTGGTAATCAGCAACTGATTTATCAAATAAATATTAGGTTTATCAAATAAGGGTCCTTCCAGTTTTCCAACCATCTTAAACAGAAAATCATCTCCAAAAAGAGTGATCTACTCAAATTCAAGGCTTGAATTTACAGAAACTTGAAACATGCAGGAAGTTCAAAGCTTTAAACTTACTTGCTTTCAGTTTTATATCTATAGATGACTCTAAACTCCATGTTTTTAATACAATCTATATTACAATACAAGCTATTTAATATAAGAAATTCAGATTTTACTGCATACTATGTCAATTAAGAATTGAGGACAGAAAGCTGTAGCATGGTTTATTATTCCCACTGTTACAGAAAATATTCACAGCATTTAAAGGGTTGACAGCTGAGTCATAGGTGTTTTCAGTGAGAGCAAGGCCTGGGTTAACACTCAGTCCGTGTGACTACCAGCTATTTTATTCTAGACAGAATATTACATTTCTTTATTTTACAAAAGAAAATAAAAGCAGTTTGTGCTTTCTGTTTAATTGTTGAGCCTGGAAACATGAGACTGCTTGATTCATCAATTATCACTGCAGGAACTTTTGCTGAACAAATTCACATATCACAGTAAAAGTAAAAATACACTTTTGCTTCAGTAATGCATCATAATAAGATTTTTAGTGAAATATAAGCACAAGAATGAATGTTTTAGCTTTGTTTTAATTAGAAGTCTGAATCACTGCTGCTCTTGAAGAATGTCTGAAGTTGCAATCACAGCTTATTATTTCATCCAGAGGGAGTCTGATTCCAGAAGCTGCACTGTCATTGTAGCCAATCCATGTGCCACATGGAAAGAACACCTTCAGGTGCATGGGTTACATGAAGGAAGACCTTTTGATAATTGCTATGAACAGAATAGATCTTAACCAACAAGTATTCCTAAAAAAAAGTGTAAAGCTACAAATGTCCTGGGGTGGTTATGGAATTGATTGATTCCTTCTGTGGGAAGAAAAATAGATATTGTGCACTAATTCTGTTATTTGTAAACCCTAGAGCTCTAGATATGATAATCATAACAATGATAAATAGTCAAATTTGCAAAATGCTGTTACTTACTCACAGCTAATTGGGCTGTACTAGCATAATAAAATTTCTTGTAAGCCCAAGTCACGTATAGGTCAAGCAAGCATTTTGGAATGGATTAACAGATTTCAAAATACCCGGCTGCATGAGACAGTGCTCAAACATGCACTTCCCTGTGAAAACAAATGTTATTGTATTCGTCTGCAGAGTATCCAAACTTCTGAGAAGAAACAAGCCCATCAGTGAAAACTTTTTTACAATGTAAAGCATTTGTAAATTCTAAGGGGATTCTCTTTCCAAGACACAATGTAAAACAGAATTGCTCGAACCCAGTTAAACTCAACATAACTAATGTTGACCTGAAATACTAAGTATAGAAATGGGCCCAGAGAAGACTTGGATGAGAGAAGAGGGAGGAGCAAGGCACCATGAGCAGAGGCTGCTTTTCTGAGTCAGATTCTCTACCAAGAGAAAGCTTGGGCCAAATTCCTCTTCAGTGTAATGTGAAGGTCAGAGGAGACACCACAGGGATTTTAACCCTTTCCCCTAGAGCTGTGAGAGTTTCTTCAGCAACTGGTTTGCTGTTCAAGAAGTCTTGTTTCCATTCTTTTTATCATTTGCTTAAAAACCAAACTATTTCAGAGTGTTTGTGGATTTTTTTCACTTTGAAATAAAGCCTTGAGACCAAATACATCTCACCGTTATTTTTTGCACTTTTTTTTTAAGGAATAATCTCCTTCCACACTAAATCTCTGATGATGAAATAATGCAATCAATCAGAAACAACCTGGTTTTGCTGATTTGACATTTGAATGAAATATTTGGTTCAAGCAGTGAACTAGAAGAGACAGTTTATTTGTCTATGTCTTCTGCTTTCATCTCTGCATTTCTCCTCAGCACAACCACTTCTCTAGTCCCAAAACCCAGGCAGGGAATGTTTGCAAGCTGCAGTGCTTTGGCATTCATTTGGACTTGCTGCAAAAGAAAAACATATTTACAATGAAAGAGCAAGGAAACGTCTTTGTTCCTGCCATATGGATGTCTCTATCGGAAGACAAAAGGAGAAACATTACGCAGTATAGAGGTCAGGCTATTCTTAATAAGGCTGATCCTACAGCCACACATGACAACAGCAGATAATCACTGACTTCAAAGAAAGCTGAATCGGATCCCCAGAATGCATATGGTTACTAACAGTTAGTCTTTGGCAAATACTGTCTCTAATCACCATCCCTACTCCCAGATCAGTTCCCTTTATAAGCATTTTTTTTCAAGTTTACCATTCTCTTGAATTCTACGTACCAAACTGCTGAGTTAACACAGGGCATTTATCTACACGACATTTATCTTCAGAAGATCTCACAGACAATTTAATGAGTGGTCCACCGTGGAAAGAAAAGAAAGAAAAATAAAATAATAATAAAAAAAAAAGATAAAACAAGCAGTGATATTTTTAAAAGTCCTGAGGAATGCAGTGCCTTGAGCTTAAGCATCAATGAGTTTCCTCCAGGGGTTGCAGTTCCTCACTCCGTCAGCCCCACTGAATCCTGAGGCAGCACACAATGTTCCTCTGCTCAGCCTCCACACGTGGCAAATGGGAAGCAGAGGCAGACTCAGCAAGCCTGTCTCACGCTGAGAAAGGAGTGAAAAGTAAAGCTGAGGAGGGAAAAAAAAGCAGCAGGCAGATGCTTCTCTATAAATGGCAGAAAGCAGGGAAATGCATCATTTCTTTCTAGATGGGAGAAACAATTATCAGAGGAATTAAGTGATTTACCAAGGGCTGATTTATAACTCCAGCCTTTTGCACTGCCAGGAAGCAAGAAGCAGCAAACAGCAGGTACACAGTAAGGGAAAGAGCTCATTGACTTGTGTCACATCAACTCCTTTCCACACATAATCCCTCTGATGGCACCTACAGATCCTTGAACTACCTTTTCTGCCCTCTGCCCATGACCTCTGTTCAGCTGTGCATAAAGCCCAACTCATTTGATCCACAAAAACACAAACCCTTGCAGAAAATAAAATACCACTGGGCAAGCAGAGAAAAGGGTGGTTGGCGAATTCTGCTTTTGCCGTTGTTGAAGAGGAAGGAATGGGAGCGAACCTCTGAGTTCAAGCACTGCATGAAGGAACAGCACAGCACTGTGCAGACTTACAGCCCTCTGGCATCTCTGGGCACCAAGTCCAAGGAACTGCCCAGTGGTGAGAATCCACGTGGGCCCATTGCAATGTGTGTGCACTGATCATTCATTTTAGTCATAAAATTACACAAATGTAGATTTGCACCGCCAGTGCTGGAGGAAAACTGAGCCACTGGGATGTTTATGAGCATGTTCAGATCAAATGGATGAAAACCACAAAATCTCTACACTCTCATAAAGTATCTGAGCTTAGCTCTTTAGTACATAGATAAGCTCTTTCAACACCAGGGAAGCTGCAACTGTGCATCTCAGCTGAGGAATTTACCTCAGGAATCTGCAGAAAGAGGAACCATTTTGATATCAAAGTACAGCTAAAACACATTATAGCTGCTTTGAAAAGCTATTGCTGAATAGTACTAAGTTACAAGCCATTACCAGCCTATAGTCCTATCACCCAGTGCATCAGCTCAGTACCATGATTTCAGAAAAGTAGTAGAGTATCTGTAACATGCAGAGTGACAAATCTAAAACGCAATCGACATTTTGAGTCCAGGTCCATGGATTTTGTAGGCAACAGCCTGTGCTTTCTGAACTTCTCCAGTTCTGGTTTGCCTTGCAATAAGCAGAAGAAACACTGCAGATACTTTCAGCTCCCAGCTATCTCTGCAGGGAGTGCAAGAGCTTAGAGCTGTAATCATAATGAAGCATAGGGGAAAAGAATTAGCATGGTTGATAAATTAGTAAGAAATTTCACCCTCATAATTCACCCATTTACCACTCAGTCCAAAGTCATGTGCACAAAAACATCTGATGAGCAACTGTTAGCACAGTACAGCATCAGCATGCCTAAACTGCCTGCACTTCAGAGGCCTAACCCTGCTGACTTCAACAGTCTCTGAATTTAAAGTAGGATTTGGCAGAGCAGTCTCATGGTTATTTTTCTCTGTTTTACTAGCCTGCAGTACTGACTAGAAAACCATGCAATAAAGCCAACAGAAACTGTCAACTAGAAAACCAGGCAATACAGCTGACACAGACTCTCACAAGACGCTGCAGTGGATGGTATAGCGATGAGATAGACTCCGCAGAGAAAAACTGAGATCTAAATAGAGCATGAGATGATTATTAAAAATAACTGGAATCCATGTATCCCAATGTAACAACAGAGCAGCAGGCTGATTGTCAACAGGATCAGCTAAAGTATTTGGTTTTTCTTTGACAGGCCCCTATGGATACTGTTTGATTTAATGTGCTCTGGTTGCTATTAGCCTACAGTGTCTATAATTAAATTTGCCACTATTACACTTTCCAAAGTCTTACGTGCTTTTTAGACTGTGACAGGCAGACTGTGGGTGCAGAAGAAGACGGGAACATACAACTCCATGATCACTGCTTGTACCATCAGTTTGCATCAATCCTAGCTCTATCTTTGACTAATAGCAGTCCAGAGACCTGCTGGAATGGGTCTGGCTGAAAACCCAAAATGTTTTCAGAGAAGAACAGCACTGCTAGTGTAGTTGCAATCTCTCCAAGTTTGCTTCAGCTTCACAGCAGCCCAGCAATTTCAGTTTCTCCTTGATTTGTACAATGACTTCGATGTGAGATGATAATATGACAGACTATAATGTGCTACAAAAGCATGACAGGCAATAATGTGGCGTGTGAAGGCGGGATTTCACTTGAAAGAACAACCCTCTATCTTTCTAACCTTTTCCCACATTTACTGGAAGAACTTTGCAAATATTCTAATTCGAAAGCATTGTCAAGCTGGAACATCTTCCAACTGGATCTCGGTCATCATTTCTGCAGCTCTTCTCACACAGAGTGAAGGATTCAGTAAAACAGCTAAATCATCCCATTTTGTTACATGACATGCACTATGCCAATTTTACACAAGAATTCAAAACAACTAAGTGGTTTAGGAGAGACAAGGTGCCTTACCACAAGAGATAAAGGGAGTGACATGCTGTTCTGGACTCCACAGAGAAGGTTAAGCCACCAGCATTCCCTCCACACTCAAGACCTTGCTTGTAGGTCCACACCTGCCTATTTTAACTGCTCAGGTTAGGCTGCCTGACACTCCACTTAATAATGCTGATTTGAGACATATTGCTCTCTGTCTTATGAGTTCTGACACACGGGAAATCACTCAGAGATCCAGACTCCTCTGTTCTCTGAAGAGAGTGTATTTGCCCATGTACAACAACAACCTGACCCTCAGTAATTTCAAGGAGAAATGGTTACACCAAAAGAAGGATGTTCTGCTTTGTGAGTACCTGAAACCTGTACAGAAGATGTACAGGATTTTATGAGGAAGATATGATTTTACTCAAAACCAAACCAAACCAAAAAACCAACCAAGCAAACAAACAAAAAACCCCCAAACATTTCTAGGCCTACTACCAACCTGATGGGTTTGAGGTTTTATAATAATTTTTTTTTCTCTCAGCTCTCTGACTGTGAAGAAAGCCCATGCAAACCCAGAACTAGTTGTCCTGTTTTAGTGCAGAAGTAAACAAGAAGCTGATTCTCCCAAACTGAAGTGATAGTCAGTGACAGATGAAAACAGCTAAACAATTGTCTATAACTACACTCTTTCACCTTTCTGTCACCTTTGGTGTCAATTGTAACAAGATTCAGTTATTATATCCCCCTACAGAAGCACAGTGATTAAGTTGCTATTGTCAATCTACCTTCCTTTAAGGTGCAAAAAGTATCCGTCTAGAGAGTGTCAAGCTATTGAAAGGGCTCAAAGTCTCCTAACCATGACACTGAACAGGTCCAGAGAGCAGACAGGTGCATAAGAACCCCTCCCCAAGAGGGCCAGCTGCCCCCAAGACAGTGAACTGCAGGACATTCCCGACAGGAACCCACCAGCAAGATTCCATTCAGAAATTCATCCTGCTTTTAGAGATTCCATAGCAATGTTTTTGAGGCATTGCTTTACTTTCTAGACTGCTTCAGCTCTAGCTGCCAAAGCAGACACACTAGCTGTCAGCAGATGCTTCTCCTTCAGTTATTTGCCTTCTTTTCTCACTTTTCCCCCTCTAGACAGACTTCCCACATAATTTAACTTTTATTTAAAGTCAATCTGAAATTATCTGACTCAGTTGACTGATACCTCCACAGATTTCTGAGGAGTGTTCTGACTGGCTTCATCAATTACTTCTCAACAGACATAAATACAACCCAAGATGGGCCACAAATACAACTCAAGCTCTGCCCCTGTACATTTATTTCTGAGCTGACAAGAAGTCTGTATCCCCATCAAGAATGTGTGACTGACTCTATCCTTGTCAATGGACCACAGAGAAACTGTGACGTGGTGATAGGGAGAAATGAGGAGAAGATGGAACTGAGTTCCAAGGCAAGGTTTCAAGCTGGTCTCTACCAGTATAGACAATATAAAAACACTAGATCCAAAGGTCTGAGTTCTTTTAGAATTCAACTGTTGAATCCCACCTTTAAGATAAAAAACATTCAACTTTTAACTTTGCATAATAAGCTGGAATTGCCAGAAGAAAGATTTTTTCACAGGAGTCTGTGCCAGTTGCCTGAACCATACACTTCTGACTATCCTTCTCTTGCCCAGGTTATTTGTGTCTCTTTAACAGCCAATCCATCTGCCCAAGTTCACATTCCAGCTGCTCAAGTCTCCTCGAAAAGAGCATTTCCTCAGACAGTAGGTATTTGATGGACTCCAACCTTCACAGTATATCCTACAATGTCAGTTGAAAACACACCTGCATTTAATGCACAATAAATGTAGACTGTATCAACTGCAAGGTTAAAGGAGAGTCGCGTGGCCTAGTGGTCTACACATCACTGGGACCTGCCACCAAGCAGCTCTAGCAAGTTTTGGCACTGACACCTATCATGCATTTGGCACACCACCTAAAGAGCACTCAAAAGAGCTCCTGGGACTCTAAAAGAGGTGTATTAGCACTGTCTCTCATGTGAGTTAACAGAGTTCTAAGAACTCTTTTTGACCATTGCAATTTAGTGAGCAGGCACCAGTCTTGCACGTGAGCCAGTCAGAATGGAAATCTTACTGGGGCAAGGCCTCTCTGCAGTAATAGATGTGTCTTAAATAGACTCACTGTGACACAAACTATTCCTCCTATTGCACCAATAACTATGTTCATCAGAAAACAAATAGTCTGATACTCACAGACCTGGGCTATGTGCTGAATAGTCCTATGACTTAAAAAACAGCAGAGAGGCAAAAACCCCTGTTAAGACACAAATCTTTAGGGAGGAAAAGCATTTTAATTGCTTCCATTCTTCCAGGGAAAAAAATGTGTTAAATAAGGGCCAGGCAGCTATAAGAGGAAATGGTTCTTGCTTGGACAGGGCAAATGGAGTTTTGCAACATTAAATTAAACATTCTCAATCTATGATGCAACACACAGAGCCCAGCTGAGCAGTGGGTTCCTACACATCTCTGTAGCATCCTCTTGGAGGAAATCTTCACGTGTTCTACTGTGTCCAGCACTCTGAGGAGTTGGAGAGTAAGAAGGCTTGCCTTTTCAAAGACTTCCACTAACATTTAATTTCTAAATTGAGCGCAATTTCTCTCACAAATTATAATTTACCTAGTTTTACTAGATTTTCTCAAATTAAACTTAATATTATGATTTCAAGTTATTCTTTCAACTTTTTTTGGTAACAATCATAACAAGTGCTTTCTTCCAGATGTCAGGTGAAAAATGCCTCAGAGACACAAGACCTTAAATAACAGTATTAAACATCTCAACTGCATTTAGGGGAACAGACTAGAAAACTGAAACCGTATGGTACAGATGACAGGAAATACTGTTGTCCACAAACACAGCAGAAGCAGCTATCTCAGACATCTCTTAATACTATGATAGTTTTTTGAATTCACAGAGAGCCAAGCATGGTTTCCCCAACCAGATTCATAAAGCCACATCAATTTTGGTCTGATTAAAGGCTCATTCAAAACCACAAGAAGCAAAACAATGTTAAGTTTACTATGACTGCCACATTCCTTTTAGTGCTAGTACAGAAGATGAATGAAGTCCACATGGTTCCTTGCACATGGAATACAGCTCTGATTTATATTAGGAATGTGCATCCCTTTATACATCTGCTGCTTGATTAGCGCAGAATGGATCATTATGTTCCGATCCAATACCTGTCTTGAAGGTAACATGCAGGTATATCATCTGTTAAAGTCTACAAAAATAACACAAAATTAAAGAAAGTGTCTGGTTCATGATGTCACTGGATTTCAAAGCACAATCATTTTTGGTTTTAATATACCTTAAAACTTTTTTTTTTTTTTAAGTCAGCTCTCACAGTAAGATAAACTAGGCACAGCAGTTCATTGCTGCCCTGGTCATTAAAGAAGAAAACAGTGCAAGGGCATCAGGACAAAGAAAAAGGTTTATTGTACATAAGCATTACTTGAGAAGGCCATGTATTAAGCAAAAAAACAGTGAATCCAGTCCCAGCAACTATGTGCTTGGAAGCTGCACTAGTCTGAGTTAGAGCTCAGTACCCCACACACAGTAACTTGTAGATATCTAACATGAAACATGCTTTTCAGAAGATATTCTCTGACAGATAATTCACAACTTATCCACAGCTCTCCTCTGCTTTCCAATCAGGGAGAGATGTCCTGCTGAGGAGCACCAGGCAAGGGGACATGCTGGCAGACAGGAGAGCTGGGCTTCTGTGCTGTGTGACATCAGCAAACTGAAGGAATGGCTTGGCAGGAACTTCAGGAAGTTTAGGAAAGACAAATCCACTCCCACGGGGGTCAGAATAACCTTGCAACAGTGCATGCCAGGGTAAGGAAGGCCAACCACACCCTGGTCTGTATTAGCAAGACTGTGGCCAGCAAGACATGAAAGTGGTAATTCCCCTCTATTTGGGCCTTGCAAGGCCACACCTGGAGTATTCACAGTACCAGAGAGACATCAACAGACTGGTGATAGGCTAGAGCAAGGCTACTGAGATGGTTGGGAGCTGGAGTGCACAATATAAAAAAGAAGAGGCTGAGAGAACTGGGATTGATTAGCCTGGAAAAGTCTGTGGGATAACCCAACTGCTGTCTTCCACTACCTAGGAGGGGAAGTGGAAAAGGTGGCACCAAACACTGCTCAGAGGTGAAAGGATGAAGGACAGCAGTCACAAATGGTAACAAAGAGAATTTGGACTGGAAAGAAAGAGAAATCTATTTACAGTGACATCGAGAAAAAATTCTTCACAGTGGAGGCTAAGCAGTGGAGCAGGCTGCACAGAGAGGCAGTGAAACCATCCTGCTACAGTATTTGGAAAACTCAACCAGATGTGGCCCTAAGCAACTTGACCTAATATTGAAACTAGCCCTGCTTTAACCAGAGATTGGACCAGCTGACTCCAGAGTCCCTTCAAACCTGAATTTTATGACTCTGTCTCACAGTGCTTAGAACATTACTCAAGATTCACAACTTTCTTTTCTTGTATTTTAGCATTTACTTGAATTACAAATTTTAACTCTAAGGGGAAATGACACACTTTATTAAGTTTATTACTACAGCAACAATGTTTTAACTTCCTACAAGCTTTTAGAGAGACAGGAGATTCAACAAGGTATAGAAAAAAGACCCACCACCGCCTCTAGAGCAACTGTTTGCAAAGAAAACCCAAGGTACAGTGACAAGTCCTTTGTAGCTTTGAAGCAGATGTAGATCTATAAAACAAACTCACTATTACAGGCACCTGGTTTGCATGAGTACAGAAGTGCTACTTAGAGACTGGGGTCTAGCACTACTGGTATAAATTGCAGATGTGATACACAGAACTACGATAGTTTCTTTAAAGCTGGAGATCAAACCACTTTGGCTTGTCTTTAATCATGCTTGACGGTTTATAAGAATTATACTGATTTGGTATTCCCCCTGCACTGCCTGTATTGAATGAAGTGCTTGGAAAGAGGCTGTTAAAAAGCAGTACAAAACAATGAAGTTCTGTGTTTGTTCACAGATCTGAAATTTTGCATTCTCTTCCCATTGCCCTGTCAAAATGCCCAAATTACAGTCTGCAGGCAGCTGGTTTATAGTTCCCATGAGCTGGAAGAGCCCATTATGATTTTGCTTTACTGAACCCAAGATTTCTTCTCTTTTGAAGAAAGCTTCTTACTAGTCCCACACATTTTATATCGATATTTAACAAACCAGGGCAAGGAAAAGAAGCATTACCACCTAACATCTGGCAGCACATTGACGAATCCTGAGAAAAATACGAGCACTGTAACTAACACACAATACATTTTCAAGTATGAATTGCATGGTCTCTCATGGACATATAAAGATGCTCTCCACAGAGAAAAATTTCTCAGTATCTACAAAAGCTCTCATTTTTACTAACAGATACTGAGCAAGAGCGTTTTCTTCTGTTCTGAAAGCATTTTTTTTGAATGACGTAGAGGAAGAGTACAGTTGAAAATGGAAAGAATAAATTCCTGTTTTCACTGAGGCTGACAAGCCAGAGAGAGAATTTGAGTACGACAAAGAGCCCCAGGCTGCAATTTGTGGCCACTGTTCTTTGCTGTATCAACTGATATGACCAAGAAGAGTTTTGTTCTATTATCTTTGTTTGCCCTTCAAACATTTGTAAGCACTACTAAAGTGACTTTTTACCAGATTAAACAAGCCCAGCTTGTCAGTGTCTCTTTAGAGGACATGTGCTTTAGAGTCCCTGATTATCTCGGTAGCCCTCCAGTTTTCAGTATATAAAGATGCATTGTCCAAAGTAAAATGAAGTCCCCTTTGTATCTGCTGTAATAATATAAAACTGAAATAGTTAAAGACAATGCAGATATTCATCACTTGTGTGGAAAATCTGTGCTCTGAAGGGCTGCCCAATTTTCAGTAATTGCAACAACTTTTTTTGATGTTAAAAGAATGTATGCATAGGCCATACATTTCCTTCTAAGACCAGAAGAAACATGTTTTTCTTATGAAGCTTAATCAAAACAGTGCGTTTTTGTTGTGTATTTCTGATGGTTGTATAGCTAAAGGAAATTAATTCCAAATTAACCAGCAACTGGGACTTAGGGAAGACCAGGAACAGTGCTACAAACAACTGCTTTGGGGCAGTCCACACTGGAGTCCTGAAAAGCTCAGGGTGACCACACAAGGCCTCTGAGGTTAATCTCGCTATTGGATAGCTCTGTAAACACCATCTCAAGTTCAGTTCTTTGCATTTTTACACCACTCAAGGCTTCAAGCCAAGGTCGTGATAAAAAGAATGATTTGGTTCTTGAAAAGCATTGGCAAAAAGCTGACCAAACAGTCTGTTTCCAATAGTAGCCAATAAAGTCCGAAAGAATCAAGACTTCCTGCATGCAGACATTACTACTTCCTATATTTGCACTGAAGGATCAAACCCCTTTACCCTCCATTTAACCTCTCTTTACTGACAGCACTGAATGCTCCTGCACCGGGCACGTGTTCAACAATACATGGCCTGCCCACCACCATTTAACATCCTGCTGTGAGCCCGTGTACTGCAGCAGCTTCTTACCTACAATGTCTTCATAGGCATTCTCCTCTAAAGTGCTCTTGGATCCAAATTTATGCTGGCTCTCAGTCCCATTTTCAGTCGGGGAGGGAGGGTACAGGGATTGCAGACTTGAGGCATCCTCAAACTCAAAGGATTTTCTGAAGTTTAAAACAATAAGTAATTAGTAACTAGAATGCAAAATTATTCAAACATTTAGATGAGTGTTTGCTAAGAAATATATATAAAATGAACTACAACAACGACAACAAAAAAAAATCACATATCATGTTTTAAGAACTAACTTTTAGAGGATCCTAAGTCCTGTGCTCACAGCAGTCTCTAATATAGCCACCTGTGACACTTTTATGAGATTGGAAGTATTGTTATCCCCATTATGCAGACAGCAAGAAAATACCAAGAAAGTATGTGATATTTTTGAAAGTTTACAAAGTTAGCAGCACAATCCTGAGATTAGAAACTACTTTGCTCTTGCCAAGGTCCCCAGAAGCATGTGACCCTCTCTCCTCAAGAAAGACATATCTCTGGAAAGTGTTCCTCCACTGGTTGTTCTGGGAAATGCAGCCCCTAGTCCGACACCACTCATGTCTTAAACCTTCAGATGTGTTCCTGCACAGAGGTCAGGGTACAGATGACAGAGGCAGACTCGTGTGGAAGCCACCCATTTCTCTTGCACACCCTGTGTCAAGCACTATCAGCAAAGGGCAAAGCATTGAGGAAATTAGTGCTCTCTGGGGTGGATGAGCAATCTGGGCTGATGGCTCAAGGCCTGAAGGTTTGGCCTTTCTGGCAGGAAGGTGAGGACTGGCTGGGTCAGATGAACCATACAATTTGTCTCTCCCCCGGGTACTTGAAGGAGGGGCAATTCACCACCTCCCACCTACTGCCCCAATGCAGCAGAGCAGTTCTAGAGGAAGAAGAGCATGAGTCCTTCCCACTTTCCAGTTTACATAGACATTGCCTGAGGGAAAAAATGCTATCTATACTGAAGCTGGGAGATCCTTGAATCACAGTGCCAGCTGTACAGGGGCTGGCATTCATCGGACTGATTTACTGCTGAGGATGAAACAGTAATAAAAACAGGCTCAGTTCAGAGCATAAATCCCGTGGTGCTGTAAGGTTTGCAGAGACTGTGCTGATGCCCATACTTCACTCACTGAGACCTAAACTAGATTAACAATAAATCATCCTGCCATCAACCCCTGTTCTTCTTCCCAGCTGGAGTTACAGCACACCCATATGGCAGTGAGAGTCTCATGGGACATACTTTGCTCTGTGAATTGGCTCAGGTATCCCTATAGGTAACACAGTGACTAATATGCAGACACGGCATTTGACAAGAGCATTTCCTATTTGCCTGTTGGAGCAGACTTACAGGTCTGGATCAGGCTTAGGAGCCTCCTCTTTCTCCTTTCCCTAATCTTCAGAATATCCAGGTCCAAGTTATGCACACCAGGATCACAGCAGAAACAATCCATGCATTCCAGATCCAGACACCTACTCTTCCACACCTACTCACAGCTCTAAAGGAAGCTTACACACTGAAGACATACCTCTGTATCAAAGGAGACTTTCTAAAGTAGTTAAATATCCAACTCCTATAGATTCCAAGGCAACACTACGATGTGGTGACACTGTATAGGATCACAGGAATGGTTTTGTGGACTGACACTAAGGTGTGGTCCATGTGTCCCAAACCTATCCTGTGACACTCCTCTCCTGCACTGTGTGTGTGCCAGAGGATCTGGAACTGCTAGGGAACGTCCAGTTCACATCAACCTGAAATGTTAAAGCTACTGTGGGCACCAGATCCTCTGAATACAGACTGTCCCCATGCTAGGAGGCAAACATAAGAGATCTTCCTCCATTTTACTAGAATGACAAATAAAATCAATGCTTTCAATCAAGATATTAGAAGAATAAATACCCACAGTCCACTCTCATGACATTCCAGTGAGTGCAAACCACGTGTGTGTTCAATCTGAAACACGGAGCTACAAGCTGTAGACACAATGAATTATGTCTGTTCTCAAAAAGAGAACAGTTTAGATATCGAGATTTCAGTAATTACTGTTAACTAAATACTGTCATTATTAGATGAATTGTATGGTCTTAAGTTCTTTGTAAATCCTGGAGTTCTCCCTTCTGTAACTAAATGAAGGACAGTAGGAAAGACAATATAGTTAAGATTTTATAAAGGATTTCTACCCAGCCTTGAAGACCTGAGATTTTTGGGAGATTGATTTAAACTTATTTAGATCATGATTAATCAGAGTTGAGTCCAGAGAAATCACTAAGCTACTAATCACTAAGCTTTGTAGGATAAAGCTGTTACAAATGAATGTACATCTACCCTGTAAAATGTCAAACTGATTTGCAAGAATCATCAGGTTCACACTATAACATTGTAAATCCTACAAGTTGTACTCTACTAATCACAATTCAAATTGATAAATAATGCTTTTCTTTTGGGTTTGTATCTCCTAACCCTACCCAGGCCTGAAGCTCCTTTTCTGAACTGTGCTGTTGTCTAACTCTGCTACAACAGGAGGCTGAACCTGCAGAACAGCAGGTACCTCTTCTTGAAAGAAGCTTCAAAACTTCATCTCAAAGATCATTGTGATAAAATACTGTGGTTCGTAGATGATTGCCCCTTAATTTACCAATAAAGGCTATCACTTATACTAGAACATCTCAAAACTATTGTTTATCTTCTGTACATTGCAAATGCTGTGCTGAACAAAATGAGATAAGCTTTGCTTCACAAATTCTTGTTAAAAACTAGATTTACTTCCTCTGAAATCATTGCCAGAACTCAAAGATAAGCACTGCTAATCAGAGCTTGACTTTCCACATCCCCCTCTCCCCGCCTTTCTCAGAGAAACAAGTTGTCTCTGCAGAGCTGTTCAATCCATTTCAAAAGCAGGAGTGTCTTAAAAGAAAAGAGCAGAATTCAAAGGTTCCCCTTTTCCTCCCTCAGCATACTTCAGGTTAGGTTGTGCTGATATAAACCTTTAATTAATTGAGCCAACATCAAGCACCAGATACTAAACTGATAGAGTGCATCTGAGAAGCTGTTTAGCAGTTACTTGCAAATCTAAATATCGGGGGGAGTGTGTATCACACACATGCATTGATATGTGAACTTGTTAAAATTATGTACATTGAATGCTTAGCAACAACTGTGCCTACAATTTTCTAGAGCAGTGAGCAGAAAGAGTTTTATCATGTCTAAAATTCAAGACGAATCATGTAATTAAAACAAGCCAAGCTCCACAGACTGCTGGGGAAATAGCCATACACTCTGCCCATCATTAACTCAGGAAGGGCATAAGGGTCTTTCGGTGCTATAACAGTTTTCTCAGCATTAATCCTCTACAGCTGTTGATAGTAACTTAGGATAACATTCCTAAGCACTGAAATAAATAAGATCACCAGCATTGCATAAAACTGACTGTAATGAGCTTTGGAAATAGAAAACCTCTGCAGGTGTGTTTTGCAGTGAACAGGAAGAAAAGACTATGATGGATCAGCTAAGGTCCCACAACAAGAAAATAATGAAATCATGGTCCATTAAAAAATCACAATTAAGGGTATTTGTGCCAAAATGAACTAGATAACCTTTAGCACACATGACCTAGGGCCTTTTTTAGGGATCAAGGAATGCAAGTTGTAGAATTCCAAAACTGTAGGCATGTAAAGGTATTGTACCAATGCATCCCATCAGTGCAATCCAGCAGAAAACAACACTAGTCTTGCACACAACTCCTAGTTTTTCTTATGTCAAAAGCACTGCATTAGGAGGAGAATTTACAATATTGTTACTGCAAAAACACAGTACACTTATTTATTAATTTATTTGGAGAACTGAGCACAAGACATTTCCTTGACTGTTACCTATTCTGGGATTTTCTGTGAAAGCGTGACTCTTTCTTCTGCCTTCTGGTCACAGGGGGTGCAGGAGTGGACGGGAGGGGAGGAGGAGCAGAAGGTGTAGGAGATGGAGGTAGGCCATTGCTTGGTTTGTTTTTGTGGGTTTTGTCTGCTTCATATTCAAAGGTGCGTTTGGGCTTGGGGACAGGATTCACCGCACTGTTGGCCGGGCTTTCGAGGAGCAGTTTAGGGCCGGCTGAGTTCGCAGTAAGTCCCTGTTTTGTTTTACTGCTTTTCTCAGCCTCAGGGGGTGTTTCTGGTTCACTCCCCAAAATAACACTCCCTCCTTTGCTATCACTTAGGGTTTCACTCAGTCCCTCCACAGTCTTTTTCTTCCCTTTGTCAACACTGTAGCAGCTACTTGGTAACTGGGGGAGGCCTCTGCCCGACTGCTCCTTCAGAGCCTGCTCAATCTTCTGTATTCTGTTGAGCACAGCAGAGGACTCTTTCCTCCCATGGCCCTTAAGGAAAGTGGCAGCAGGAGATGGCTCACTCCTGCTTGGTCTCTTTTCAAACCGATGGCAGGAATCCCTGTCCAGCAGTTCCTCCTCCTCTGTTTCCGGGTAAGAACACTCAGAAAATGTTCGGCTCATTCTTCTGAGCCCTTTGAAATCAAATGTCTTGTCGCTGCAGGGAGAGGTCAGCACACTGGGGCAGCTCTCACTGCCTGACCTCTCCCCAGCATCCCTCTTGTCCACACACACACTCATCCTGGGGGACAGCTCCCGGCGGCATTCCCATTCTGTGATCTTCTGCCTGATGTCCAGTGCCTGGGAGCGGACGCTCACCCTGCTGATGGAGAAGGTCCTCAAGTTGGTGGAAGTGCCCAAGGACAGAGTGCTCCGGGTAAGTGGATGGCTCCCTATTGCTTCCCCATCTTGAGCCTCATTTGGACTCTCCTTTTGGTCAGCCTTGGACACGGACAGCCTTTTATCCAAAGCACCCACGCTGATGGCTTTGAGGGGGTGGCTCGAGGAGTCTGTGTCCGATGGGCTTGTGGAGGTGCCTTGCGACGTACACGTGTGGCTGTTCCGGTCCTTGAGGCACTGTCTGGAGCTGGAGACTTTGGTGAGCTGAGTAGAGCGGGAAGAGTCCTCACTATCACTGAGGGGGTAGGCAGGGCTTCTTCGGGGGGACAAAAGAGGTGGCGGAGTGGCTGACTGACACCTAGAAGCAGAAAGAAATAAAAAATCAAGTCCCTGGGGGAACTAGAGTTGGTTGCCAGATTTCTCCCGGCTGCAGGTCTTCACACTGCAAGACTATCCCAAAGTGCCACTAAGACACCAATGACCATTCAGCCACACAGTCGAGGGCTGAGATTCTCAGATTCTCACAGCAAACTACTGTCTTGAAGGGATCTACCACCTCCAGCTGAGTAGCTCCCTGACCTCCCAGATTAAGGAGTCCCTCTTGCCCCACTGCAACAAAACTGGGAAAGACTGACCAACCAGGAGCATAGTTTACTCACTGGTTGAGGTGAGCAAACTAATTTGAAAATATGTCAGTTTTTAATTCAGAATATCTGAAGCAAAGTTCCATCATGGTGTCAGACGCTGCAGTACTTTATCCTCAGCATTTCAAATCCCTGATATATATAATAAGCTAAATAAAACAGCAAAAGACCTGGTTTGTCTTTGATCTGATGCTGTGGCCAACAGATTAAATTCTCCTTATGAAACAGAAGTAATTTCTTATAAAATGAATATTACAGAGACTGAGAAAACATATTAATCTACCCACACTATCTGTTGAAAAATACGAACTATATAGAAAGATCTCAGTGTTACCCTGGAAAAAACCCTTGGAACAAATTCTTGCCATGGTTTGCAAAATCAGCTATTGTTGCTGGGGTTTAGTACATTGTTGCAAAGATTTTTAAGAACAAAAAGACAAAAGGAAATTAAACAAAACATTAATCAGTTGGCTCGTCAGAGATGAGCCTGCAGTAAGAAAATTAAGCCAAAACTGTGTCAAAAAAAGGGGGTTTGCTGCATTGCCAAAATCCATACTTACAAAACATAGCAGAAATAATCACAACTCCTTTAACATTTTGCCCTAGCAACCTTTCTGTTCCAAACAGCACAGAAAGAAAAAGAAAGACCCATAAATAATGTCTTGCATATGCAATTAAGTTTATGTTCCGTGAAGACTGAGGACAACAAGCTAGTTTTTTTATAAACTGTCTTGTACACACAAGATCCAAATCAAAGAGCTGTTTGACCAAAAGGAACAAATGTCTCCACTATAGCAAAGGAACAAGAGATTCAGAAGATCCCTGCTGCTATATTGTTTTCTTCCCAACAGCCAACCAGTACCTACAGGCAGAGGTGCCAAGTTCTGTGCATTAATCCAAAAATCCAGAGCACTGGGGTGATTTCTGAAAAATTTACTTTAACACAGGAGATATTTTCTTCTCCTTCAAACACAACCCCAAACCAAATTATTAGATTTCATCCCAGTTTCTTACAGTGGATACTTCACAAGCAAAGGTCATAAGCATCACAAAAGAAAAAAGTTCTGGGCAAGTCTATTTGAAAGAGAAGCTGCACCACCTTGGTGACTTCTGTTTCTTCATTGTTTTGAAAAATAAACATGCCCACAGGAGAAGAGAGATCTCAAGTCACAGACAATGGCAAATACTCCTACAACAACTGCTTAAAGCTTCCTTATTTCAGAAAAGAAAGGAAGCATGTCAGAATATGCTCTTTTCATCCTGGAAGTTAAATTTCCTGCTACCCTATACAGCTGCAGGCAGTTGTCTTAAGAGATCTCAGAAGATCAAAAGCAGGTGACAGATGATGAGTGGTTTTGGCTGGCTGTTGCAGCACAGAGTTTGTAGTGGATTACCTGGAATTACCTTGGCCAACATACCTTTATAGTGTCTGAAGATGAAACCTAAATCGGCCTTCGCCGACTTGGTGGGGCACCCTGAATCTTCATTATTTCTGTCTGTCTCATCTCAGTCTCTTCATTTTAACACCACAAACCCAAACTTTTTTATTATTCTTAACGCTCCTTTAGCTTAGATCATGTTTGCCCATTCTTGTATGTCACGCAGGCCTGCCCCAGAGCTGCACTCACAGTTCTCTCAAGGAAACAGGCATCACCCAGTGGAAGTGTATTTCACATCTAAAGGCTACAGCCTCCACTGCAGCCTTAGAAGCCATAGGTTGTCTAAATCCACTGCCAGGATTCAGCTAGGGGATAGGGACAGAAGAGGCCATGCAAAATGCTTTAGCAACTTATTTATTAGAGTCTAATCTGTATTGACAATAGCAAGAATAAAATACAAAATTATAGGAGTAAAGTCAGTAAAATGGGATAGCAGACACACTGACAAACATAGAATCATAGAATCCTCTCTCTGACTCATTGTATGGAAAACACCATAGGCATAGTCTTTTATCTCATTACAATCTAAGAAATATCTTCTCAGTTGTTTCCACTGTCAGGAAAAGGTTTGGTGACTCATCAGGAGAGGAGGAAGAGGGGAAAAATCGTGATTTGCATAACCTGCAGAAGTTGCAAAACATTTCTTCTTAAGAGATATGAGCCATGCTTTTAAACCCCAAGTCCCCAGTAAGGTAACTGCAACTAAGGCTTGGTCGTGAAACCCCCAAATTCAGTTATAAAACTCCCACTCACTTCCACTGGGCAAGGCTGGGGCTGCAGAGCCACAGGCCTTCTGGAGGTGCATGCTGTCAAGTACTTGAGATGCCACAGTTAAGAAACAGATTCTGTTTTACATGGCATAACACTGTAAATTTAAGTAATCCAGAGAGAACCTATAGGACTAATTCAACAACAAAGAGGAACAAAGCTTTTTCCCAGTGGTTTCAGCATGCATTCTCTAAAGGACACTGGCAAGTAACAGAATTAAAGAAAAAAAGAAGTACAAAAGCTGATCAGTGGATAATAAAATGGTTCTTCCCCAAGAGACCTGCTTCCATTAGAAGAATATTCCCTTGAAGGGACGATAGTTTCACAGACCTTGAAAGCAATATTACCGGATTGGAGATGAATAATTAATTAACTTGCAAACTTTCATACAAAGATTAAAGCAAAATGTTTTTATTGAAGTTTTCTACATACACAATGATACAGTGCAGCACTTACAAAGCAGATCGTTACATAAACTTTCCAAATATTGTGTATAAACAGCACAAATAAAGATTACGGAATCAATTTTGGCTTTCTTAACAAGTTCACTGGACAACACCTTCATTCTTGGCAATGATATTTTTTTGAGAATATCAGCATTTCACAAAGACACTGTTATAAGTTGCTCTGATTCCCTGCCAAAGGGCACTCTTCCAACATGCAACCTTAGGTGCACAGCTCTCAAATCACTGGCAGGTCAGCTTTGCACTGCAGTCTCAAAGACAATCACCTGCCAAGCAGCCCACAATGTCCTCTAAACAGGTCACAGACCCTGAAACTACCTTCCTGCTGGGACTTGTTGCTGCACAGTGAGGAGAGCAGACAGAATCCAAGACGTGATTTCCAGCTCTCTAGACCACGCTCAGCTTTGCTGACGTGACTTGTTCCCTGAGAAATCAGCAGAATAACAGTAAGAGAAAACTGATAATATCAGTCATGCTCTGTAGGATTTTGAACTGTAGACACAACTGATCTTTGTGTTCTGATTCAGTCCCTTCTCTCCAGGTTCCCTTTTTCCCACCCAAACACAGAAAAAACTTTTAATTTACAAAACCTGTAATTCTCCAGGCCTGCTATCAAATGAAGACATGATTTTCATGGAGCAACGTATTTATTCATATTGTTTTCTCTAATAAAGGCTACTATCAAGAGGCATCTCTTTTTACCAGTTCCCATAAACACATGTTGATAACAGTGGAGCTGTATCTCAGCTGAACCAAGAGAGCAAAAGCACTTGCTCTGAGGTAATTTGCAACCTACTCATTACAAAACAAAAGATAAAAAAAAATTAATTCCTGCTCTCTTTGTGAGGACTCTGGCAAGGCTGACTTGTACTAAAAATATAGATAGAGAAGGGCTGGTTCTTGGTGCCACAAATGCCTGAGTTCTCACTCTATATCTGATCCAAAAATCAGAAAGTCTCCAATTTTGGACAAGACACCAATATTCTCATTGCAAAATGTGGGTGTGTAGAAGAAGGAGAATTTAATTCCTGGAAGCCACTCTGAAAATGGGCAATACAAAATTATTAGCAAGAGCAGGGGGTCTGGCCTTTTGGTCCAGTTGAGCAGAAGCACAGCTCCTTCCTGCTTCCATTGCCAAACATCAGCTCCAGAAAAGAGGAGAAATGAGTGCAGACAATTCTCACAACTAGATGACATGTTTCAAAACCAGGAGACAGACAGAATGATGGGTAAAGAGCTGGTTTTATACATCTTTCAGAAATCAGAGTACAGGTGGATAACAAGAATATGCATATACTGAGGAGTTTTGCATTCATGATCAACACACTTTTTATACACGAATAATAATCTTAAATTGCGTTTCAGACCAGGCTTAAAGGTGACTGGTGGGTGGTCAAATGACTTGCCTTGAAAGAGTTACAGGACTCCTAACTCCCACTGCCCTGCTCTGACCTCTGAGCTAAACAGCTGAGACTCTGCAGTGCTGTTTTATCTTTCCTGAAGTGTCAAGAGTGACCCTACAGATCATCTCCTCCTGTGGAAAGACAAGTTGGAAGAAACTGCTCAGCAGTCTTTCAGTTTTGCAAATCCCTTCAGCTCTGCTTAAACCAACACGTACAGAATAACAACACAGTTTTTGGCGCTCTAATCCAGGGAATTTCCCACTTCAACATGCTCATGCGTGGGAGCCCATTTACTGAAAAAAGAGCAAGGAACATGCTGACAAAAAGGTAGTGGGTCTTTCCAGGCTCCTGTTGATGAGATCCCGTCATTGCACACTGACACTGAAGTGTGGTGAGCTCACACAAAGACACACAGCACTGGTTTTATTCCTCGGGACTTTCTCCCTGCTTTGCTAGGGAAAATAATGCTTTCTTAGTATTTTATTTAGGGTTTTGTTATCCCTGGTTCTTCTCAGGGCATTGTGCCACTTCATCAGGACAACCTAACCTGTTTCAGGGTAATGATAACATCAGAATGAGCTGTGACCACAGGCACGTTAGTTTGAGTATTAGTAGATTTGGCCTTCCACACAAGACTAGAGACCTCTTGTTGCTCTATCCAAAATTTAACAAGACCTGAAACAAAAGCAATAGAAATTTCTCCTAGCAAGAGCAGCAAAACTCATGTTTAATACAGACACTGAAGCTGCCCTGATTTCAGGTAACTGAGAATGCAACTTCAAAATTCTCTGGAAATTTGTAAGAGAATTCTAACAAATGTTCAGCTACCAACTCTCAAATTATTTCATACAACACTACAAATTAGTAATATTTTATAATTAATGACAATCTTCATTTCTTTAAGTAAAGAGCCTCTCTCAAGCAAAAGATTACACAATAATGATCATTTGAAGCACTAATTCAGATATTTATTGCTAACACTCTATTGGAAAGAATGGTAAAGCGCAATCCTTTCTGGCATCTTGTTAGTCTTTTTGGCTTCTGAGCACACAAGATGGTTGTGTTCAGACTTCAGGATGAAAAACTGAAATTGTCTTTGTAACTGAATGTTGAAAAACCCCTAAATCCTGGGGATTTTATTGTGAGTAAGGTGAGCTTATTTATGTCCAGATCTTCAATTAGTATACACCTCCAAATAGTTGAAGGGCAAGTGAAATATGAAACTTGGAGAACAATACATAACTTACTGGATTCTTGGATTTTCAAAAGGGTATTTTCTCCCATGCAAGCCTAACTTCTCACCACATTAAAAAGCTGTACTTGCATTTTTGTACTCAAATTAAAAATGGATCATATTCTTCCCTACTTCTACCCATAATTCAGAAGGCCAAAACAAAAATGAGGATGGACATTTTTTGAACCAAGCAAGATCATGTCCACCCAAAAGCAGAGCTTTGTGCTGTCAGACTGCAAGAGAGCGGTTGGTCAACCCAGAAAGATCCCTTGAGTAAGGAGCAGCTCCTACTTCATGCCAGCCACTGTGAGTACAAATACTGGAACCTATCGTTCCCAGAGCAAGGCAAAGTGAGAGGGAAGCACACTCTGCTCACCTGTCAACTGCAAGCAAGTGCACCACATGCATTTTGATGCACTGTGCTGAGAACAGATGTAATGGCTCACTATAGTATCCATTTATATCAAACTCCCACTTGATTTGACATAATAGGCAGAGGAGACCAACAGAAACTCAAACCAGAACCAGTGTTTACATCCCATCACTTCTGTGACCTGGACAAAAGAAGCACTTTTGCAAAGGTTCAGTACCAGCAGCTGCTTGTAACTAGTACATTTTCACACCACCCTAAGGGCACTACTGCCATGAAATCACCCAGCAAACAAACAGAGAAGCCTCTTCTGCCTCTGTCAGAGATGCTTGGGAAAGCTCCCACTAAGAATCAATAGTTTTGCACAAACAAAAACTGAACACACTACTGCAGGACAGCAATCTCCCAGTGGCACCTCTTCAGATGCAAAAAAGGCAGAGTAACTCAAAGCAGACCAAAAAGCCTTCAAGCACTTGATTGAAGCAATGATGAAGGACACTTCTCAAAAAATTCCCTCTTCCTCTCTCTATACAAGAACTAGGAATAAATTTCCTCTGTGCTTTCCTCCAAAGAACTAGGAGAAGTCCACTTTTTTGCTCTCAAACACTAGCAATCAGTGGTTTGGTTGCACTTTGAGATGAGTTATGGAACAAACCACTGGACAGAGCAGCAAAGATTCAGCATTATTTGCTTGTGACAGTGTGCCATTTCCTTTCATTTCCTCACCCCCAGCTACATTCTCACCAGAGGGGACAGGCAGGCAATAACAGTGACTGCTGCAAATCTGTAAAGCAAAGGGACCCCCTGCACTTCTGATTTTAAATCCACTTTCATTTGGCAGTAAGCTTTATTATTATACTATATTCTGTGCTCTCACAGCACATAGCATTTTAATTTTCTACATAACTCAAGTAGATAATTACAGATTATATTTAATTATCTTAAATCTAAGTAAGAGCTTATGGTGAGCAAAGGAGGTGAACTTTTCACACTCAAGTGCTGGGCACACAGTAAGAAGGTGGTTTTTGAGCTGATTCAACTTGGGAATGAAGCAAGCAGTACTTGTCATATCTTGCCTCTGACTTGGGAAGGAAAGTGATGTAAGTGGTTACAGAACAAGCTCTCTTCCACCAGACCCTTTATGTTTTTTGAGCTCTCACCAGGAGTGTGGCTCAAAATCCCCAAAAATCTGCATTCCAGATAACATCCTCCCATTATTGTTGACTTTGGGATTGTGACAAAAACAAGACAGAAACTTTCTAAACTGAAAAGTGTATCTGCATTATAAGACTGTTTGAAATAGGCTCACTCTCATGAACATGTGTAGTGATGGAAAAGTCCCAGCACTTGGAGAATGAGGCAATAAAATCAAAGCAGACAACAAATCAGAGAATGTTTAAAGATAGAACAAAAATAGAAACACCAATTATTTTTCTGTTTGTACTTCTGAATTTTTTCCCCTCAAGGGATTTTGATACTTTCCATTTAAACAAAAAACGAAACCATATCAGAGCTAGTTTCAAAATTACAGGACATCAGGACTGTGAAATAAAAAGAAAAGATCAAGTTCTGTGTGTGGTTTTTAAAAGCTCCAGTTTCTGTGCTCCAAGGTAGTACCAAGTTAGTGACAATTGTGGGACATTTGTGGGGGTGCTGTGATGAATTCCTGCCTTAACACCCCTCTGGGGCTCTGGATCTTTACAGGGAGTTCATGAAGAGAAGTACACACAATTGCAGCTGACTGCAGCTAAACTCTGTTTTTAAGGCTCAGAAGCAAAAGGAATGCAGGAATCATTCTGCCAAAGTAAATTATGTGAAGTGGCAACTGTGCTCTACAACTGTACAAAAAAAGGGCAAAGAAATCAACGCTGATGAGTCAGATCCTAAATACTTGACATTAGACTGGATCTCTAAAGCAAAGATAGCAAGACAAATCTGATGATGACAAATGACTGTAAAATAAAATGTGATCAATCAGCATGCTCTAGGTACATGCCTTTGCCAAGAAGTTTCCAAGTTTCTAGACTGAGAGGGCTAGATTCCCTGCCACCCTAGATTTGTGGCAATCTTCTGCTCTGTTACAAGGCAAGTGCAGGATGGTTTTAAAACCATTTCTAAATCACATTTAAACCTTTTTCACCCTCACTGTACAGACACAAATGAATACCCAAGGCAGAGATCAATGAGCCTGTGCTGTACCTTCCATCACAGTGATAAGAAGCTGACTGTAAAAAAAAAAAAAAAAAAAAAACATAAAAATGCAAGAACTGAAGTGTCAGAGTAAGCCATTCTCTCTTTTCCACCAAAGTGCAGTGCACAGGTTTATAGGACCATCTCTCATTTTCTCCCTAAAAAGCACAATTCAAAGATGAAAAATGGATTCCTCTCTTACAGTCAGCCTTTTCCCATAACTTGTAGATATTTCCACTGTTATAGCTCCACTGTGACCTGTTTTTATTATGTTCTGGAATCAGCTCAGCATGTTTTAGTCTCACCTGATTTCTTAAGGCCTTGGGAGTTCTGTTGGAGAGGGAGTGGCAACACAGCAAGTGATGGCATTTTCTTAAACCAAGCAGAATGCACAAACCCTTATTTGTCTATTTAAGAACTGCCAGTCCTTGAAACTTGTTCTTTAACAGCATGTCTAAACATGCTGACTGTTCAAAACCCTGGTGCACATAGAAGCTCTCAGTTTGCTTCTTAAAAGCACGGGTGATTTTTCAACATGCTTGTTTATCTGCCCTGGAATATCAGAGCAATAAACTCTGTGGAACTAATTCTGCCAAAGCTTTCCAAGTTTTCTATGTTTACACGCACACAATTTGGGAAGGGTTAAAAATTACTTCTGTGAACTGTGATGCTTAGTTTTTAAGACATCTGAGGGCATTCTGCATTTGGCAACCTCCAAGTCTGGAATTCTGGTTTGGAAAAGTTGTTGTAAAACAGGCTCGTTCCTTTTCTGCTCTGACAAGTCGGAAAACCTTACAAGGTCACTGTATGCTTTACTGAAATACTCTATACCCAGAAAGAAAATATCTGAACTTGAAGTAAAAAAGTGCCAAGTCCTGGCTGCACACTAATACAGGATACAGCCAAGTCTGCTTTCCCTGCTTCACATATAAATCAACCTCTAGGTCACGTAAAACCTCATCAAATAGACCCAAGAATAAACACCTAATAGGAACGGGAAAATAATAGGAATTCAGGACTCCATCCCATCTTTAACAAACCTTTTTAATCTCATCCACTCAGAGAAGTCACTTTCAGAATAAAGTTTTTCGTTTGCCTTTCCTACCAGTATCCACCATTTTCCTTCCCCTCAGCTTAGCTCTGGTCCCCAGTGTGCTGCAGAGGTCCAGTGAGGTCTTTCTGTAAAGATTTCTTTTTTCCAGTCTTCTGGTTTTGTAAAGTAGTTTATTTAACACAGTGAGAAAGCATCCTAGAAGTGCAGGTTATAAAGCTGAAAGCAATTATTCATCTACCTACTATGAAACAGGCATTCTTAATTTCTATCATCATTTCAACTACCAGTATCACAATTCAGGAAGTGTGAGGCCTGAGACATCTGGAGAAAATACAGTATGTCACACAGGATAACACCAAAGTGATTGAAAAGATCTGAGAATGTCTGTGCTGCTCCTGGAGTTACTGCACTGCATAGGAAATAAAATCGAAAGCAAAACAAAATAAAATAAATTTTAAGATCCCAGAAGAACAGAAGTTCCTACATTATCTCTGTGAATCCAGAACAACCCCAACATCAGCCCTGTTTGGATACAGCCGATCAGGCCCAACCTTGTCTTACTGTCATGCAATTGAAGCTCATGCCTTGTGAAGGTCAGACAGGAGTAACATGGACTATCTGAGGCAGGGGAAGAGAAAGACTAATTCTGATTTCAAACTCTGTCTAAAGAGTGCTCAGGCCTCTGAGGAGTCTCATGTCTGGCCAGCAACTGGGTGCCATCCTCCTGCCAAGACAGCTACAGCCACCCAGTTTAACTTTCTGCACACTTCTCCTCCATAAGCAAAAAGCTGAAGCAATGGCATAATATCAGCACACCACGCTAAGAAAGCTTATCTGTTCCCTGAAGGGCACTTTCTGTGCATGTTTCTAAAACATGGGTGAAGCAGTCTGACAGCTTTTTGTTTGTTACTATATTACTCTTACAGTGATATGACTAGAGAAATGTGCCCTTGTTCTTCATCTTTAACTTCATTTTATAAGTTTTACCCTCTCTCCTTTGTCCCTTAGAAGAGTGAATTTCCACCTGCCTAGGTCTCCAAAGACCTCTGTGCCTCAAATTTGGACTATTTTTCTAACACAATCAAGGGTATTACTATCCTCTGTGAACTTTCCAGTCACTTAGTTATGCAATTGCACCCCAACAGTTGTCTGTCTCTCACCCATACACTGACGTTCATTACAACCTTTGAAGACGGTCAAAACAGTTTTCCTACCAAAAGATACACTTTTTTTTCTTTTGTAAGAAGCACTAATAATATCTCTCACAACACATGACTTTTATGTAAACAACTGAAAGGAAAAAAAAAATCAGATGCAGGATTTTTTTTCAGCACCTGAAAAAGCAGAAAAGAACAGTTGCTAAGTGAAAGATGACATTAAGGTGCCAAAGCAAGGCAGAGAGAAGGAAACACACAGACACTCTCTGCTTTCTCAAATACTACAAATACATACTCAGGTGATATGTAATATTGGATTTGTTCAGAAGCAACAGCTAGTACAGACTTGCAGCACAGCTTCTGTATCAGGACAGACTGAGAGTACAAACAGCATTTCAGAAGCTGCCACTGCCTGCCATGACTTATACTGACCTATAAGTGAGCTGATATCCCTCATACCATCGTGTACAGACCAGGCAAACCTATACCACAGACCACAGCTGCACTGCCTGACTTGCACAGATACACTCCATGTTTTGGGGTCTCCATGGTGAGAGGAGCAAAGGATCATAACTACAGATAAAATAACATAAAATACACAGATTAAGAGTCTACCCCGTACATGTTGAGTATACAACATGTCTCTTCTTTGGAGGTTGCACCCTGTATCTGGAGGAAAGATTTCAAAGTTTACACCCCCAGCCTCTCTTATCATCATAATTTTCTTTAGAGGCTCTGACCTTGTGGAATGCAAAATAAATTCCAGCTATGATGACAAACATGACCCTTGGTACACTTTCCAGTGTGCATAGATGTGGCTGGATGCCAGGTGCCCACCAAAGCTGCTCTGCCACTCCCCCTCCTGAGCTGGACAGGGGAGAGAAACATAGCAAAAAGCTCAAGGGTCGAGATAAGGACAGGAAGCGATTCTTCACCAATTACACTAACATCATTTGGGGAAAAAAGGTGAGTAACTAATTATCGGTCAAATGTGAGTAGGATAATGAGAAATAAAACCTTAAAAACACCATTCCCTCCACCCCACCCTACTTTCTGGGCTCAACTTTACTCCCAATTTTCTCTACCTCTTTTCCGCCAGCAGCATTGGGTCCTCAGGAGTTGGGACTGCAGTCAGTTCATCACACGCTGTTTCTGCCGCTCCTTCCTCCTCAAGGGGAGGACTCCTCTCGCTCTTCTCCTCCTCCGGCATGGGGTCTCTCCCACAGGAGATAGTTACACTCTTCTCCTGCTCCGGCATGGGTTCGCTCCCATGGGAAACAGTTACACTCTTCCCCTGCTCTGGCATGGGGTCTTGGGAGACAGTTATACTCTTCCCTTGGTCTGGCATGGGGTCTCTCCCCCGGGAGACAACTCTCCACAAATTTCTCCAAGGTGGTTCCTTCCCAAGGTTGCAGTTCTTCATTAACTGCTCCAGTGTGGGTCCCTTCCAAAGGGTCCAGTTCTTCAGGAATAGCCTGCTCCAGCGTGCGTTCCCCCCAAGATCCCAGGTCCTGACAGCAAACCTGCTCCAGAGTGGGCTCCTCTCTCCACAAGTCCACAGGTCTTTCCAGGACCCTGCTCCAGCATGGGCTTCCCACGGGGTCACAGCCTCCTTTGGGCACCCACCTGCTCTGGCATGGGGTCCTCCATGGGCTGCAGGTGGATGTCTGCATCCCCATGGACCTCCATGTCCTCCTGCAAGGACAGAGCCTGCTTCCCCACAGGCTGCAGGGGAATCTCTACTCCGGCTCATGGAGCACCTCCTCCCCCTCCTTCTGCACTGACCTTGGTGCCTGCAGGGCTGTTTCTCTCACATATTCTCACTCTTCTCTTCTCTGGCTACATTTGCTCCTGCGCAGTAAATGTTTCCCCCCTTAAATACATCATCCCAGAGGCGCTGCCACCACCACTGATGGGCTCGGCCTTGCCCAGCAGCAAGTCCATCTTGGAGCCACCTGGCATTGGCTCTGTCGGACATGGGGGGAAGCTTCCAGCAGCTTGTCACAGAAGCCACCTCTGTAGCCTCTCTGCTACCAAAACCTTGCCAGTGTAATGGATTTATTCAGATTAAGAAGAAATAACATACTTTGCTTGAATTTATGAGGGAATTTTTTTTCATTCCCTCTTATTCACTTTCTTTAAATATCTATGCATGAGGGTTAGATTTTCTTCTGGCATAAATCATGACTTACTAAAGAGAAGTTACTAAAGATGCAAACTGATGCAAAACGTATTGCAGGAAGATTTAAGGCATTGACCTGGTGCAAATGTACACTTACAAAGAACAAAGTTTCATCTAAAAGCATTTCCATTGAAAATTAAATTATACCGCTATATCTGACTGGATACTGTATGTTTCATTCTATTCATTTAGCTAAACAAGCCAGGAAAGTGAGGAAATGTGTTGGGCATATCCACTACTGAGCATCATGCGAAAAAAATTGGCTTAACAAGAGTTGTTGGGGTATTTTTTAGTTGAATGCAGCTTTGAAAAACTCCTTGATCTATTTATTCCCCAATCTGTTGGCATACACACATAAACTGAAAAAGAAAAATGAAAAAGAAAAAAAAGAAGAAAGAAAGAAAAAGGAAAAAAAGCCAAGCTGTGACTTGCAATGCTTGTTGCTATCATGCTTATTTACCTAAGAGTCCAGACAAGGCCAAATTTAACTTGACCAAGGGCTACATCTGGCCCTAATTCAGTTTCGCTGAATATTAACAAAAGAACAATCAGCCAGTACTCGAGCACTGCCCACACCAATATTCAGAAACATGATCTAAAGGAAACTTTCCAAAAGATTCAGACATTGGCTTCTCTCTGCTTTTTGCTGCCCATAACCGTCATCGGGAGCAGAGTTAGGTCAGGGAAAGACACTCCCCATTACTGTCTTCACTGTGATCAAGGGTAACGTAAACGTGTCTATTACTCATCCAGCTGAAATGAGCCTCCCAGACCAGATTTCATCACCACACCTACAAGGGCTGTGGGATCTCAAGCCTAAATTTGGAATCAGGATATCATCTGGGGGATTTATATATCCTTTATAAACATTTCATTCTCACAAGACCTTGGCTTCTTATAAAACTGTGGATTTAGTTTTACACCCTTCTGTTGGCCTATTAGGTTTTATAAGGAGCTGGCCAATACATTTTTACTTTTCACTTTACTTTTTACTTCTTATAAGAGAATTTGTATGTATCATAACCCTAACAATGATAATGTTTTGCTACCACTGACGTGCAACAGGAATGCTGCACAGTAATAAGAAACTGCAAGTTTTACTTAATTTAGGGCAACTAAACTTTAACTTAGAGCAACTAAAAGGAAATAGATATTTCTCCTGTCACCCATCCTTTCCTTCCAGGACAGAACCAAAAATAAGCTTCATGTCACTACAGGAAGCTACACAGATAGCATCAGGCAAAGCAGGAAGAAAAGGAAAATGCTGTGGCGCAAGCGAGGCAATACCAACACCTGTGTATACGGCAGCAAGAAAAACCAACTAGTGACATTTATAAGCTCATCAGCTGTGACAATATTTGCTCTCCAAAGACTACGATACTATCAACAAACTCCTTACAGTAATCCACGGGCTCTCAAATAATGAGTCTTTGAATCAACAAATTGAAGCCCAGATTCTAACCTAAGTTACACCCCTCAGAACCTCACAGAGTTTGACCCACAATAATGATTTTTTCCTAAAAAGCACAAACCTGTGACTTCTGGTATTTATTCAGTGGAAAAAAAATGCAAGCTGTCTCATAACCCAGAAAGCATATTATAAAAAAAAAAAAAACAACCAACAAACAAATCACCAAAAAACCCTGAAACCAGGCATCAAAACCAACACAACACACAAAAATGTGCCAGCAGCACTGCATGTTACACCGCGTTTCCATCCCAGCAATTAGCCAGCAGTTAGAAAAGTATAGTCATATTCAGCCTAGGTGTAAACAACTGTGGCCTCTCTCTAATGGACTAACACTTTCTATACAATAAAACCAAATCTAGCTTAGTATATCCAAAGTATGCATCCCAAGTGTGCCAGAACAAAGTGTGTCATTCCTCATTCCTCATCCAAAGGCATATCTGAGGGCAATGGCATGATGAGGGCAAATGCATAGTATGATTACTGCTGCATAACTTAAAAATCACCTTTAAGAATTAAAGAGGAAAAAATGGAATCTCATCAAACTAGACAAGAAACAGGCATTTAGCCATGCAGAGAGATTAGGTTCTGTCTGAGAGCAAGAGGGATAGCACGAGGAGGGGAAGAGAAGGGCTGTAAAAATGAGTTTTAGTCCACCAAGTTGCTAGTCCTACACCAGAGCTGCATACTCTGGCAATTAAAGCCAGTCCTATAGCTACCTTCAGTAAGCAGAAGGCTGCTGTTGAGTTCCTGCCTACGAGCAGAAAGTCCCCCTCCTGCAAAACTGGTTATGGGAAATGCCAAGCCTCTGACAAGCACACAGCTGTCCACCACCGCTGTCACTTCAGCCTACCCAGACTTACTCAGAAGCTCTTCCCTCCTGGAAAGGTACAGAATGGAGACGTAGGCATTCTTCCTTCAGCCCCGCATGCCTTGCTGTAGCCTCTGCCTGCTTCCCTTGTCAAGCAGCAAATGACACAGCCTGAGTGTGTTTGTCAAAGCTCTATCCCTTTGTATGCTTAAAGGGAGGAAGCTGACATTAATGTTTAACAAAGCTAACAGTAGCAAAGCCTTTCTCTGCAATCTCACATGCTGGCTTTGAAGGCACCGGTGCGTGAGAAATTTGGCAAGAAGTTTGCTCCTGGTAGCCCACAGCTTGGAAAAAATAGCGTTTCTCAGGCTTTTGTTTTAAAGTTGCAGGGAGCAACAGTTTACAATAAATTCCTGAACCTCTAAACAGAGGCAATCCAGCTGCCTGTTGCTAAAGAAATCATAAAAGCTGTATCAGGTACCAAACCACATGCACACAGACACAGTGAGGAAGCCTGCCAGGCTCAGCATGCATCCTGAAGTCCACATGGGTGACCGTACTGTTTGACAGGAAAGGGAGAGGTTAAAAATCCACATTAAAATGCCTTTAGGCCTCTGCCAACAGTTTCGAATGGACACAGGCTATCTGCCATCTCCCCTGTTTGCCTATGTTGACATAATTCCCAAATCAGCAGCAAACCAAGGGGGCAGAGGTTTCATGTGAGAGCAGTCTGATTCCTGGGTATTTCTTCAGTTGTCTGGACAGACAAGTCCTCTTTTGGCCTCAGCTGCCACACGGCCCTGCCCCTGCTCCCTGGGCTGAGCATCCTGGTGCTCATGCAGAAGGGGAGCCAGCTGGAGACACCTACACTGCGATAACAGGAGGATTAACCAACGCTCCCCTCACCTGAATGTCACCAGTACTGCCCCAGCCCAGCCCACAGGAGTCCCCTGCACCTGCCTGCCAGCATTCGCTGGAAAAGGACCTTGTGAGGTTTTGCTAGCAAAATTTGGAGCATAAAGCATTTCTCTGTTACTGCCACCTCAGTGAATTGTGTTTTCATAGTTCAAAGAGTTATGTTGTTACCCAGAAAAAGCTTACATCTGAGAAATGGTGATGCCAGGTGAGCTTTAGCCTATGAATTCAAAATGAAAAATACCATTTCCATCTATTAGCTGCCGTTAATTGTTTGTCCCAAAGATGTACTTGCTGTACAGCCACAGTATTGTAGATGACCTACGCTGAAGAAGTCACCTTGCTTTGCAGACCTATCACTTTCTTTCTACAGCTAAGGAGAGAAGAAAACAAATTAATACTTGTCATTTACTCCAACATTTTTCTACAGCTCCATCATAATAAAATATTAACACACATTTGCATTAAAGCTCATCGTTAATATGATAAGCATAAAATATTTTCTTTATAAAAATATTGCTTTCAAAGAGCTTCAGGAGCAACATATGGGCACTCTGGACAAAATTCCCATATCTGGATAATGGGAAACTTGCAAGATATTTAGGCTCCCAAAAAAACCAATCAGGCTGTTACAGGAGCTGACATTCCCATTGACTACAATATCATTTTATGGGTTGACTCAATAAATCAATTCATATTTTTTATGTGCTATTTGACTATTAGGAACATCCAACTGTTATATTTAGTTGTGCTTTCAGCACTGAAGTTATCCTACCAGATTCCTGCACGTTGCTGCCTGTTGTTCAAAAGCTCCAGGGAGCCACATTCCCTTGTGGCACAGTGCCAGTTCTATATGCAGGAGCTGGCCAAAATGGAAATAACCTCGGAGTGCATGATGTGAATCGTGACAAAAGTTTTGAAAAAGTCTCCCAGGAACTATGGGCATTTTTGCATGTATATATGGTAATAATATGAATGGCACCTGTGTATTTCCATTAGGTCTTATCTTCCTGCTTGCAGAAAAAAATCTTACAGTTTCTTTTGCTTTTAAATGCCATTTGCTGTTAATGTGTGTTCCTCAAGGGCAAATGTAAGGATGGCACTTGGTGTGGAGACTGAATCAAGCACTGAGTTAATTCCCAGTTTCATAACACAATAGCACCCGGTAAATAGTGATTATGCTATTTAAAGAATGAAATCTGTGAGGATGCTAAGTTGGTGCACTTCTTGCTTTGTTTTTCCAAGCATACATGTTTCTTTTCCAATTAGGAAAGAAACATACAATATCTGTCTCATTACATTCAGATTTTCCTTTCAAATTCACTCCTTACAAATTTTGCTATTTCTTCTTCTAATGTTCTGTTCTGCCCAAGTGGAAAATATCTTTTTAGGATAACTGAACACTGCAGCAAACTGGTAAGACAACACAGACTCTTTCATTTCTAAACCACTGATTCAAATTTGGACTGATTAGGGCACAGAACTGAAATTGTTCTCCCACACTGATGGCTTCTCAACAGCTCAAGTGTAAAGAGATGAGCGTCCTAGACAGCTCCTCATGGCCAGACATTCACAGAACAAGGAATATCATTAGCAGTGCTCATGACTTGCATCTTTGTTGGTCTTTTCAGTGAGATTACCAGCATCTTCCTGGTCCAGAAGGCAACAGAGTTTCATTACAAAGAACAACTTCCTCCAGAAAAATGGAATTATTTGCATTATAATGTAAAAATATTATGCACTTGACTACTATGCTATGTTCCCTGAGGACATCTGTCCCACATTTTATCGCCACCCAAAAAACAAATTCACACAAGACTTGTGCTCTGATTCTCTGACAGTGCACTGGTGAAGTCTCCTTTAAGTGATTTATCATATATCTTTCTCATTGCTTTTATTCACTACCTTTTACTGCAGTAAAAGCACTAGAAAGGTATCAGAAATATTTCCAAAATCATGCTATTGTAATTGTTTTCTGCAAAAATATATAAGTTAATTCAGGTCTTAGTACCACTGAGTACACTAATGTAAATATGGTGATTAAACAAATAAAGATTGCAGTGTTAATCTAAGTAGTCTTTGTACTGCAAGAGTTGCAGTTTCCAGTGGTTTTGGCAAATATAAACTGTAATAGAAGGGGAAAGGTAATTTTAATGATAAGGTATGATTTGCTGCATATAAGCATTCAAAGTGTCGTGAGAATTTTAATACAATGGAAAGTAATTCACCACAGTAAATTCCTGCAGACTCCAAGTAATAATAAATCCAACTTGATCTGAAGCTGTGTGAAGCAAAATTCAATCAAAATTTTAGGGTTTATTGGTTTTTTTTTTCTTAAAAACCTGTACAAATGGGAGGGATATATTAATAAAACTTCCCTCTAAGAAAAAGTTATTTGTTTGACTGACAAGTGCATATAAAGTTATGTTTCTTCCTGAGTGGATTTCTAAAATTAGAGTGAAACAAACCAGCAGCAATAGAAATGGAATAGTAAAACTCCCTGTCCCCTATCAACTCTTTGGGGAAGCCAAAAGGATGTATCCAAAAGTAGGTCTATTTGTTCAATTCTCTCAATCTAATTAGAAGCTAGTATCTCACCTTACAAACCATTCCTCTCTTATGTCTCTAGATCACTGTACTTACAGTGATATTTCTCCAACCCTGCCTAAGTGATTTCCAGGGATTTTCAGTATGCCCTCTGATCCGCCACCCCGAGGTCGCTGCTGAGCAGTGCGAGGGAGGGGAACATTCTGCCTCAGACCGTCGGAAATCAGCAGGCCACCGGTGCCGAGATAAAGGACAGCAATCAAGTCAAACCCCGCATTCAAACTCCTCCCAGTTTCAGGGTCATTTGGCCCAGCATTCGTACTTGTTCCCGCTGCAGATGTTTCTGTTCCTGATGACAGTAGGTGCCCTCCCAACTGATGCACCTCCAGCGGTACAGGGTAAATAACAGCTCTTATTCCCTCCTGAACCAAATGTAACTTTGCACTGCTGGGAACTGACCTGCTAAAAATTTTTCAGCTGCATGGTTCAAGCTGTTTCTGCTTGTAAAGGAGTACAATACTCGCTAATAGATTTCACATCAGTTATTCAGTTTTCACAGTTGTTCGGCTGAGGTTTCTTTGAACTGTTTTCTAAACCTCAATGATTTAAACAACAACAACAAAAAAGCTGTGTCTCATCATGGCTCCAATAACTTAGCATATTGTTAGTCTTAGAATTTTATTAAATCACTATTCTTCCTATTCTCAAGCTCACTGTCAAAATATTAAAACTTGATTATTTTCTAAAGTAACAAACATTTTCTGCAGGTTTTGTTTCACAAGTTCATGAAGAGCTTGAAGGGTTCTCTCTAGTATTTCTGAGCAGTAGACAAATACTTTTGGCAGGAAAATCCATCTCAGCAGTTCAGTGTGAAGTGCCTCGTTGCCTTGAGCCACACTCATCTGCCAGGAGTTCTCCCGCAACAGAGCCAAGAGATCCCAGCCCAGGCAGCATAGAGAGGATGGGACACATCAAGAGCACATGAGCTGAACTCACACCACTGGCCTCTTGGAGCTCTAACAAAGTCCCCCAGGGCTTCTCTGACTGGGAAAACTGGGAGATGTTTTAGCCCACCTGACGGGACAATTGAAGCTTTTATTTTAAAATATGTGAAATGAAAACTTGGCTTCCTGCTTTATGCACACATAACTCACTCTCCTTTCCAAGCTGGTCTCACTCCTCCCTCATCAGAATGCATTGGAAAAAAAAAAGACCAAAACTTGCACACCCAAATATGCACAAAACCACTAACTTATCAAACTCCATACAAATCTCCCAAAAGTTGTAAACAACCAGCAACCAGTTTTCTGTTCCTGTTTTCTGCATCTACATCTGCATGTCTCCTCCAGAGAAAGATTTTCACTGAGACACATCACTCTTGTGATGCTTTGATAAGCATTTCAGCACACAGTTGAGGCAGCAGCAAACACACCAGCATTTTTCCCCCCCGTAGCACACCATTATAAAGCAAACTGAATTGGCACCCAAACAACCCACTGAACTTTCTGTTAAGTATGGCTTAAGAAGAATAGCACAGATCTCCACAGTGATCTATTACCAATGTTTTAAGGAGACTCTTTTAAACCATACAACTAACTGTAGAGCCCAGGCAAAGAGCACTTTTCACCTCTAATTAAATGCAGCCTTTTACCTGTAATTGAAATGCAGCCATCCACAAGGGAAAGATGCAGCTTTTCTATCACTCACAGCAATACTGTCCACACACTAAGCAAATAAAGAGTAAGAGGTGAGAGAATAATTTATCATAATTGCTATAAGACAATGGCAATCACACACAGAAAGTTAGTGGGAAAATTGTACACGTTAGAATTTCAAATAAGATCGAAACATCATTATTTTAGAGCAACACAGAGAACTGAAGATGCATCCTTTGATTTCGAAGTTATTGCATTCTTCATGATGCTCTCCACTCAGAAAACTCAGGGCATGTAATAACTATCATAGTTTTTAAATTTATATTCACATGAAATGCATAAATACAATACATTTTGCTTATCTTACTACTAATATTTTTCTTACAGCAGGATCAGGGCTCCACCGTGGTGGATGCAGAGTTATCTCCCTCCCCACGCTCTGTCACAGTAATGGGGAGGGAGTTGTTTAGTGTCAGTCTGCCTTATCTGCCCCTCGAGTCATCCACCCTGGGTGTGAACACAGCTCTTTTGCATGAGTCACAAGGTAATTCACTGTCAGTGCAGGCAGACTGGACCACATGCGGATGAATTACCTGACAATAAATATAGACAGTGCCTACAGTTTAGCACAGAGATGAGGAGAATTGGTTTAGTTTGGTTTTTTCTTATATTAGGAGTCATAATAGAAAAGTATTGAATTTATAAAAATTAATTTAAAGTCATATTGTTACATATCTGGTAACACAAGCAGAAGACACTACAGTTGCATCCATGAATGGATGTCCCTAAATGAGAGACAAGTACTGCACAGGTATTGCCTCTGTGAAGACAATACTTCTCCCTATAGAGATGGGTTTTCCTCAAGACATGAGATCATCTTCGAAATGAAAAACTTACTGTGGAAAGGGAAGAGAACAGAGCACTCTCAGAACAAACCAGCAGAGCAAACAGCTGCCACCCACACTCCAGCACTGACAGCAGAGCACTTCTTAACCCCAGCACCAGACATATCTGCACATCCTTTTATTGAAGAATTCTGGAGGTGTCAATTCCTGTGGCAAAGTATTTCTAGTCCTCTGCCCAGGCCACAACCACATAATGCTTTCAAAGGAAACAAAGTATTTCAAAGTTGGATTTATTAATGTGAATTGAGAATTTATTTCATCTTAAAATAAATAAATAAATACACTGGCTGTAAAACTGAATGAGTTTGGCCTGACTAGGGCTGATTTTGGAAGAGATCACAGATCTCAGAGTTTTAAGGCTGAAACACAGGCACAAAGCCTTCCTTCACCAAAGATTTCTCTAAAAGTTTTCTTAATTTCTAAGATCTTTCTAAGATTGTTTCTGCCTTCAGATGCAAACTCAGATCTGGCCTCTGGTTTACCTAGCAGCAAGTTAATGCATCGACCTGAGGAGCCTTCCCTATGAACTTCCAATTTTAATTTTACCTATGAATAACAACAACAAATAATTCCTCCACTCATAATAAAGCTGGACACAACACTACTCCATGGGCTTACTTTGTTAAACAATGTCAGTCACTATTTTATTTGATAAATAAAGAATTGTAAACAATTCACCTGAAACACTCCTAAGGTATCTCTAGAGTTATATTAGTCCAGATCTGATTTATGTGGTGCATCTCTATTGCCTTCACTGGAGGCAAGCTAGCTCCGCCAATTAAATTCTGTCCTGTTAACCTACATTCTGAAGAAGGAAGAAGTTTTGAGCCACAAAGCCAGTGCAAACATATCTCAGCATATGCCAGGCTAATGAGGCTGACAAATTGTCAGTGACAGCAGGAATGTCCTCACACAGTGCTGGGAGATAAAAAACAGAGCCTATATTTAGAGGTTTGTGGGTACCCAGCTCAGTTCTTCCCAAGCAAGGAGAAAGATGCAACTCATGATATCAGATTCCAGTTTTAACCAAGCAAAGAGTATATTTGGTTCAAAGATTCAACTAAAAGTATTTAGAAAGAAGTTTTATGACAGTTATTAGGATAGACACTTTGCAACCTGCAACTCTGTGCTCACAGCAATTTGCAGATGTAATCCTTAGTTAGCACAAATTTCTGGTGTCTTGCTATACCACCCACTGACATCAGCACCCTCAGCTTATTGTGCCATTGAAATCATGATTGCTCAGCTGGAGAACATCCTCCACCAACACCCTCCAGTGAGGACACCACCTTTCCCATTCAGATTGGGTGGAAAGACAACAGCCCACATCACAAAATCCAATCCACACTGAAACTCATATGATTCTGGTGACATAGTTTTCCTCAGACACACGGCCTCTGAGAGTAGTTTTCCTCAGACATCATCCTTTTCCACAGTTGGAATCAAGATTGGTTTCTGCTTTGTCTATCTTCCCAAACTGAGCCCAGAGACATTAAACTAGAAAGGTGTTCTAGCTCATCACGGCAGTCCCTCTATATATACTACTAAAGTCATCATGCTACTACAACACTTAGTTGCAGAGAATCTAATCTTTGTTCACTGTAAATGGTATACAAATGTGTATAAGCTTTCAAAAGCTCTCCCTTAGTCTCCAAGGTGGGACTCATACACAAGGCACAGCCTGCACCACAGAAAATATTAGAGACAAAGAGAAATTCTGTCACTTACAAACACACTGGGAGAAACCTGTATCAACAAAATCTGAATTTTTTTATGCCTGATTCAATACTCTCAGACAAAAAACCGTAAATCAATGGGTTCCTCTAAAAACAAATTCTTCCTGTACTCCAGTAGTATACTGCAGCAGGTAAGAAATGTATAAAATGCCTTGAGATAAAGAGTTAAGAGATGGTATATCAGCCAGAGATAAAGACATAAGGAATGATTTACAGAAGTTCTGTAGCCACATTTACTCTAAACCCTTTTCAGCTCTGGTCCTTGTTGCATCTAGCATCTCAAACTAAGCTACAATATTCAGATGTAATGATATATTAATATATAATTATTTTGTTTAGAATTTTTTTCTCCTTGTCTCTGTTATACAATATAGAGTACAAGTTTGAAACCTGTATTTTCTTAAGTAGAGCATGACCTCATAGACATAACTATAGGCCTGTTTTAATACAGTATAGTGTAAAGGTGATTTTTAAGTCAGAGGTCGTAGCACCATTTCTACAGTTACCTTTGTTTGCACTGGAGCAAACACTAGATTAGGACAAATACCTCATGAATTAATTAATTAATTAAAATTAAGTTTCTGCATAAAACACAAAGACCTCAGATAAATACTAAATCATTTGCTAAGGGAAAACAAGTCACATTGCAAGGAGAGAGAGCTACAAACACTGCTATGCCTTTAACTTCTGTTCTCTTAATGTGTCCTCAGAGTTACACTGATCTGCTTAACTATGGTGCAATCAAACCAAGTAGTCATTTGATACAAAAGGGTCATGAACTAGCTTCAAGCATGCTCTGGGCTCCCTTGTCTCTTGTCGAACAGCTAAGAAGATTTCACAGAGCTGCTTCTTGCCAGAACTGCCAAGAAGGCACTTTCAGCTACACATAAGGTGCTTTCCTATCCTTCTGTTCCTTGGCGTTCACCTCAGTGACTCAGGAGGAAGGATTAAAGTTGTGCCCTTGAAGTTCACCGAAAGCCAGAAAGTCTCATTTTGTAAGCGTAACAACCCTTTTGCAATTTCTCCAATTTGCTTCCTGTAATTGGTTCTTGTTCCAAAAAACATCAGAATGTCCCCACTGGCTTGGACCCAAAAAGCATTCCTGGTGCAGGCTCAGTCACTGATCATGATGGTTAGCAGGTGCCTGGACAGGAGAAGCTGTAGTGCAACTTAACCAGCTTAACAGTCTGTTGACTCATAGATTTTGTTTCTGTGACTAAAAGGCTTTGGAAGATTTTTCTTCCATGAATTTGTCCAACTGCAACATCCCATAGCAATAAGTTTCATAGTTTAAAAACATGCTGCAGAGAAGTGCCTTCTTTTCGACTGATTTTCAACCTGTTGTCTTCTAATTTTATTTGATTTGTGTCAGTTCTTAAACAGAAAGAGGTTTTTCCCCCCCTATTTATCCTCACTGTTCCATATATCATTTCAGAGATTTCTATTACTTCCTCTTCCCCTCCAACCCTTTCTTCTCTAGGATGAAGAGTCACAATCAATCTACTCTTGCCTTGTAGTGAAAATGTTCCATACTTTCAACCACTCTTGTCATCATTCCACAGTTTTCCTATCCACAGTCAAGTTTGTCTCACCTAAACCACACAAAAACCTCTGTTTGTAACAAGTGGTGAATGAACCTCCAGTAGGTTCAGAAACAATGCATTAGTGCGGATTTATTTATTTAAATTAAATTTATTTCGCTTTCTTCAAATCCAAGCATTTTCCCCCCCTATACTTATGGCAGAAACCCATGAATCCCACAACCAGTTTCTCAGGAGAGACTCACAGTTATCCTCCCAAATAATGTCCTCGCTCTCCTCTGTCTCTCCCTCATTTCCTAAACTGTCATTCACGCAAATCTGGTGAAAAAATGGCTCTGGTGGTTCGTGTGAATCCACATCCTGGTGAGGACCAAGAGAATCTTAGTTACTGCAAGAATCTTGATGCTTGCTGTTTACTTGTAGGCACTTTCTTTTTGAGGACTTTTATTATTAAAATTTAAATCTGTGATGTACAGGGATCTAATTCACAGTCAAAGCAATTAGAAACACTTCTACAGACTTTACTGACCTTTGCTTCTGACCCATAATGAATCAGAAAAGGTTGAACCAGCTGGTGATACTACGTCACTGAATCATAGAAGCATTCAGGTTAGAGAAGACCTTTGAGATCAAGTCCAAGTGAACAGTCTTGAAACAATAAACCTCACCAAAACTAGGACTGACAAGAAAATAACACTAAAAATATGCCATAGCCACCAGGAGATAATTACACCTATGTTGCACCAATATCAGCACTAAATGAAACTCTACTACCACGAACTATAAAATACATTTGCAGATTTCCAAATGTCCAGCCAAATTCCATACCAAGCAGAGAGAGTGACTGTTCAGTTTAAGCAAATTTTTGAACATGTTTGCAATAAATCCTGAAAGCCTTGAACTTTTATTATGCCAGGACTTATTCCACTGATTTAGAGTCTGACTAAAATGAATAATCCTCGTGGTTGACTCAAATAACATCCTCTTACAGGGTTTCTCGAAGACAGGTGAAGAAGATTACATAAGGTAAAATAATGGATGTAGAAATGGTGCATGACCACCTATTCATTTCCCCACTTGTTGTGCAAGTGCAACTCAAAGATTTTCCTTAGCTTCAGGCTCACACTTGTACTTAAAAAATCTTTTCCTGACAAATCCTAATCAAAACAGATGATGATGATGATAAGGAAAGACAGTTTATTTGACAGTTACCATCCATTAACTTAGTATCCCACAGTACTTTCTAAGCTACTCAGAATGCAAAAGATTTTAAAACAAAACACTTGGTCCAAAATTTTGCTAAAGTCTAGACCCAAGTTGCCAGCACCAATCTGTATGCACTGATGGAAGGATGATAAGCAGCTTGAGAATCCCAGATATCATCAGAGATCTGTTTTTAGTATCCACATATGAATTTTTCTCTAGAAATTCCTCTAGCCACTCTGGGCCCTCTTTATTTTATGTTTTTACTGTTTTGTACTAAGAGATGGCAAACACACAAACTAACAAACTGGGATGTGTACATGGATGTCAAGTCCATTTCTGCTGAGTTTCAACACAGCATAATATTGCCTAACAGGAACCACTAGAATAGATGCTGGTTATCTCTATTTGCACATTTTAAAAAGCAAAAGGAGAACAGCACCAGCAAGAAAAAAGGCAGATCAACCTGATGACAGATTTAGACATGGGAAGGATGTGACAATGCCACAAAGGAGGTCACTAGCACAGACAGGATTAGGGTCAGGGTTCTAATTTAAGGCTCTTCATTGTTACCTCGTTGCTACTTTGTAGACCAGCCTATCCCTTGGTAATCAGGATGAATCCATTTCATCCAACTCAGGAAAATTGCCTGGGATTACTGTGATTCAATGATATGTGTAGATAAGTGGGAAGAAGGTGTGGCAAAGAGCTGAAAGAGAGAAATAAGTTATTAGATAAAAAAGGCAATGCAGAGTCAGCCATGGAAAGGACTAAAAGTGAGAAAAAAACCCAGATTGTCTAAATGAAAAACAGAGATGTGCCATTAAAAAGAAGTTTTCCTTTAAATAAAAACAGAAAACTGCTAAAAACACATTTTTCATTATTTCCATCCTGAAAAATCTCAGAATATAATTTATATTTTCTTTTTTCTATTGTTTGTGCTTGGAAAAGTTCAGAATACAACAACAGGTATGACAAACCAAGCCAGCATTCAACAACACTTTAGAGTTGACTTGCAGCTCCCCTCTAGGATCAAAGCCAACTCTCCTCAATTTCTCTATCTGAAATTCTCCATCTATACCAGCTATTCTGGCAGCTGCAATACAGGGACTTTTCGCCTCTGACATTTCATTCTCAAGTGAACAAAATCAAACAGTAATTTTGTGATCCCCTCACCTGTATCCCAGTGTTCACTAGTGTATTTGAAACAGGGAAGTTCTCCCAGCACAATCCTTCTGTGAACATGCTGTACTTTTGTCAGCTAGGAACAACCGTGGTACAGCTTATCAGGTGTGGGACTCCAAGTCAGGTATGGTTAAAACAGATGCCACCTGGCCTGGACAAAGTGACTGGAGCATTTTGTTGACATGGGTACAACCCACACCCCTATCCCAAAGTGTCCAACAAATAAATAGGACCTCCACTGCTTCTTTCCTCTACAACATTCATGTCTGGGCACAGACTCATTTTACTGCAGCCTACTTACTGCCTTACAGAGTTACTTGTTGAACTTTTTATGGCAAAGAGCATCTTCCTTGCTTCCATGTGTGATATGTAACATAAAGGCATTACTGCAGTATGGAGACTCTATAAGGTTAGGGGCAAGTTATTCCTCCTCTGTGCTGTTTATAACAGTGTAAAAGTCTTTTTGAGACAAAACACAAGAAAAATTAAGTCACTGGTATGTTATTGTGTAACATAGTACAGAATAGTCCCTTAAAACAGAATAGGATCACGCAAGAATCCCCTGGAGAGCTAGACAAAATGCTACAGAAAGGACAGGGAGATATGTCAACAGACATACCATGGATTTTAGGAAAGGCCCTGCACAGTTTGTGTGGTTTTCTGCTCACCTAGCTGACAACCAAAGTCTAGAGCTTTGCTCCTGTGATGAAGTGGTTTACTCAATGGTTCTTTAACCCAATAGTTGTCTAAACATTCCTGGTCAAAGCACAGCAAGGCTGCACAGTGGGATTGCAGATTTAAATGCAGAGTTTACAGCTGACAGTCCCAGAATGAGAGGAGCTGGTGAGCTTGTCCTGCATGAAGGCCATGGGCTGAATCAGTCGGCATTACTTTGTAAAGGCTGTGGCTGAGAACAAGACTCCTTCTGACATGGATAGGAGAACCTGATGGTTGCATGTGATTTGCTTACTTGCATATCAAAGCAACATTCCAATGCAGAGTTGCCCAAAGAAAATTTGTCCTTTCTTATCCTCAAAACACTACCAATGCAAACCAGAGAACAAGGGAGCAAAAACTCACTCTACCCTTTTTGCATTTTCACTTTACCAATTCATGAGTGAAACATGTCTGTTATTTAAAGGCATGTGCAGCACTGCATGCAGCCATGTCACATCCTTCTCATGGACTGGAACTTTATTAGGATAGTGTTTCTTAGCTAGAAGTAAACATGCACAAATTTGAAAGAGCACTTTGATTTCTGATCTAGTCTAAAAAGACTGATTTCCCCAGGATTGCCAGATTTGGGGATTTAAGGTGTCCTTGGCTACAGTTTTCCCCTAACTGTGAATGATCTACTTTGCAAACTGCTTTAATGCTATAGAAAGGACAAATAAGCAAAGCAACAGAGATGTGCCCTGTACTTTACATTCAGCCCTTTCCCACTCACTGCCTGATCTGCAACAGGAGACAGTCTGACCACAGTCTGTGACAGCAGATACAGCAGAGAAAACGTGACAGAAACCAATACAAAACAAGGAGGTTGGCATGCAGTCACATGGCTGAGAAATTCAGCCCAAATCTCCTGAGGTCTACATAGCACCCTCCACACAGGTCCTTCCTTGCAATCACTTTCCTTATAACCAGACGGAAAGCAGCAACAGCCCAACAGAAATACACCAGAAGCAGACCTTCCCTCATACCTCAGTTCCTCCTACCCCTACAAAAAAACTTCTCTCAGCCAAGAGATGTGTCAGAATAGAGGCCAACCTTTGAACAAGAGATTTTGTTCCAAACGTGGACAAACCTTTCTCAGAATCTTGCAGTTCACCACTTACCTATCCAGAGTGTCCTGGGGCACTTTACTCCCTCCAGCTCTGCTGTTGACACTGGCATTCTTGTTGGCAGTCATGGTCATTTCTGCTTTCTAGAAATGTAGATATCTGTGAGAAGAAAAAAATTAAGCTTCAACAAGCCCAAATGAAAATTAGCTGCTAGAACTACTATGCTGTGTAAAGGCAGAACTCTAGGCTGCTTTTCATTCTATAAATGCAATCAGTCTGGTTATGATCCTGAGAAACTAAACCCTACCTCTCTACTGCTGCTCTTTCACGTCCACAGCCAAATTTATTAGAGCCCGGTGCTATAAAGGAAATATCTTATGGGAATTAGGTGTGTCCATCAGGTTCTGACCTGTCTGATGAACAGAGCTTGATACCAAGTTCACAAAATATTACAGGTTTGGTGTGGTTCTTCCATCCATCAGTGTATGTGGAGAACCCAGTAACTGCACTGCGTGATACTTGCGAATACCATAGCTATGACTGGCATTTTGACCACACAAAAGCTATTCCAAGGAATGAAGAAAGCTTTCTCAATTTTAAAATGCAGTTCTATTATGGAAATATTTTCTAATAGTGAAATTTATTCAATAGTGGATTTGTTGAATATAATTTTCAAATCTGTTTGTGGTGTGAAAGTATCACAAATGGTTTTCTCTATTAGACTCAAGATTCTTTAAGTAAAACTGTATTAGGACACTTTTAAAACCTCAAGTAATATAATGAAACTTTAGCAATGCCTAGCTATGTTTTAGTAATATGGTAATCTCAAAAATTGTGAATTTAATTTCAGCCCTGTATATTCAGTTAAATGCCCAAAAGATGGGTCTTCTTGACATTGTTTCACTTTGGCAAAGAAGCAGCCCAGTACCGTGATTTATTTTGCTTTCATCCCATTATCTTAAATAGGAATGTCATGATGTGACTGAAGGGAGAATATGATGATATGGATATAGGACAGGATGTAATCCAAAGGATGCAAAAGTGGTAACCCCCAACATCATGCTCCTCTGTTGACTATATTCCATGTTTCTCTGGCATAGACCACAGCTCTTAGTGGCCATTTCCTCTGTCACTGTAATCTCTTGAGAAATATTCTGCAAAATGAAGGAGGAAGGTATTTCCATGTCATGATAAGATTCCTAAAATGCCGACAGAGTCCCTTGAGAAAGAAATAGAACAGTACTTATTCCATCTGATGCTGAAGGAGTCATTTATCCAGGATTCTGTAGCTCTGCTGGCACCACTCTGGGTGGTTTCTGAGATGCTGCTTAGTTTATAAACTAAAATATCTACCATGGTTTACAGCACTGCCACCCAGGGTCTGACCAGAGCTACCATTTTTTACGACCATTAATGGCATAGCTAATGCAAAAATAAGGAGTGTTACGAAACTTCTTGTTTACTCAAACCCACAGTAAGTCCAGACTGCTTGAGAAGCCACTGTAATGTGATGCTGAAAAGCAAGCTGGGAACTGACAACACACAAAAATCCCTGTACTAACAAAGCCATTGCAGTGAAGGGACATTCTCTAAACCACTTCATTCCGAACAAATACAGTCAGAAAATCTCCTGCAGATTGCAGCTCCAGAGGCAGAGTCAATCATGCTGACCACAGACTCCAGGTCTACTTGTCCTTCTCCACTGTCTTGTATCAATTTTCACAGATTAACTGGAGATTTTTTTCCCCAGTTGGTAACATTTTTTTCTACACTGAAGCTCCCCAAATTCTTCCAGCGTCTCATTGTTATTGTTAGTGTTACATTATCAAGATAACAGGACTGTTACAGAACTGCCTGTTCCGACTGGAAAAGGGATTGCTTGGGACAAGAAAGGAAGCCTGCTGATGCTGGCCAAGCTTTCTAGGACTGTACATTCCACAGGGAGCAAGCAGTTTTTTCAACGTTTTCCACTCACTTTCCACTTCAATACTTCTACAGCATTAAATCTGTCTAAATCACATATTAAAAACTAATAAGAGAGAAATCAGAGACGTGGCATAAGGAAAATAATAACTGCTAGCATGCATGAGTTACATTAATTTTCCAAGATTTCCTTTTCTGTGCAAGACAAAAATGAGCTCAAGAAACCCTCAAAAAGATGGGATACTGACCAACATATTACAAAATTAAAATAGTAGTTGTTGTTTTCTAAGAGTCCACTTTTCCCATACCCAAAATTCAATGGAAAAAGAGCATGTCAAAGTTTGATAAATATCATTGTGGTCAATATTTTAAAAAAATTATTATTTAAATCTCACACTTCAAAGCTACCTTACATGTCAAATAGGCCAAACTGATTTGTTTTCAGCAAAAGAGGAATTGAGTTCTAGAAGACAATTTCACAAGATATTTCAAATTTAGTGAGATAAGCATATTTCTTCCCATGCAGTTGAGACTCCTGTATATATGGTACTATCAGATGACTTTTACATGTAATTTTTCTTTAATGCTTATTTTGGATTAATATTTTACTGCAGGTGATGCTGCATATGCAGGGAAAATGCAAACAACCTGAACATAGCAGAAAAGTATTCAATCAACAATTTACAGAGGTGCCTGGAAGCAAAGGTTTATACCACCACCACTCCAAAAAATCCTCCATACAGCCCCCAACCCCTCCCAAAAAAAACCCCAAAACAAAGAGGGACAAAGAAAAGAAACCTAAATCAAATTTTATGGTCTTGTAGCAAGTTATTTTAGAGTCTTCAAATGAGTGTGACAGCCCTGCAAGTTTATTGAATGGTAAGAATCATATCCCTTGGGCTTGGGTGAGAGCATTCTTCAATAGTGTTTGCAAATTATTCTTCACAGAGCAATGAAAACCAAAGTCTCTCAAGTATTGTGACATACTGCTAAAAACATATCCAAAAATAGTCATGTCACACAGATTCCACATTGCCTGGTAAACCATCTAACTATATTTACAAATACAACAGAACTCTTCATTTTTAGACAAAGTTTAAAGAATTCCTCTGAAACCCTTATGTAGCCATAGTTTGTGCTTTACTCCAGACATGGTCTCACTAGTTTCACTGGGACAGCTCTCAAATTGGCAATTTAGTGAGCCTAGATGGTAAAATCTGGGCATTCTTCATTATTACATCAATTTTGCCTAAAACCTCCACAAACCATTTATCAGATTCGAAAGGTAATAAATATAAAAGGTAACAAATATAAAAAAAAATGTGTGATGGCAATATGGGATCTACTGCTCGTGCCAGTCAGGGTTCTGCATCCTGACTGAAAAATGGCTGCTGCAATGCAGATATTTCCTCACAGATTTTTGTCATTGCAGGAAACCCCAATGACAGAATAATCCTTATGAACCACCTGCCCTGGTCCTAAGAGTATCCTTATATTTTTAAAATTAAAGTGTGGCCTGGAGCTTTCTAATGGACAGATGAGGCACTGAAAGCCATCACTCTTTGGGCTAACAAACCTTAAGGCAACATTGAATCTCTAATTCCATTAACAAATGTTAGCAGAGGAGGGGTAAATCCTATGGTCCTCCCCTCTGCAGTTTAAAATTATTCTTACTTTCCTAAAGCATCCCAGCACTTTGGAAGCACCCATTCTTAGTCCCACAACAGTGCAAGTGAATGAGAGCGAGGCTTGGAGCAAGCACCTGAAAAGTCAAAGCAACCAAGAGTGCTTTATTCACTCCTTATATCCTCCTAAGGTCTCAAGAAAACCTTCTGCTTTCTAATACACCCTGTGTCCATCAGTGAACGCTTTCCAAGAACTGATTCCCCCCTCTCCTTCTGTGGAAGGTGAATGAATAACCTGAACCTGGTTATTCATGTCTAGGCTCAGATGTCTTGAGTAGTGTCTATATGAAGTGTCTCAGATCAAAATGTTTTAGAGAAAACATTGTCATAAGTTGAATCATGACATCTTCCATTCTGTTAACATAACAGGAGCAGAAGGGGACTTTTCAATTGCAATTTATTCTGTTCAGCAGAATGCATGTTTTTTGTTTGTTTGTTTTTTGGGGTCTTGTTTTGTTGTTTTTAGTACTGTGCTCAGTGTCCCTTCCTATCCATATGGCCCTGGAGACAGGAAGGCATAACAGGGAAAACTACAGGCTTTTAAAACAAACTCGTGCTTTGAAAAAGTACTTCATAACAAATACAAACTCTCAGAAATATATTAATAATAATCGATTCGGTCTACTTATTTTTCTCTTAAGAGTAGCTGCAACAGATTGTCTCTAGGCATTGAGAATTCAGCTTAGCATGTTAATATGCTTTTCTGAGTGCTTTAGGGAAGCTCACCCACATTTCAAGAGGTGTTGTATAGTTAAGCTTTTGTTTAGGAGTCACAAGTTGCTTCGTGGCAATTTGCCTACTCCCTTCCAGTAACATAGATAATTATGTCCTCCCAGAACAACATCAGTTCTGATGAACTGGAAAGTCCAATAAAATTTTTAAAGATTCCTGCCTTGAGAGGGCGTCTGTAGAGACTCCAAAGAACATTGTTCCAAGAACTACGTGCTTTTATCAGGCATTTCTGCTCTCTAAGTTTTGCCACTTTAAGTTTAGCCACCCAATACCATCCAAACCAAAACAAAGAGCTAAAGGATCTGCTCAGCAAGGACTTGGAGTGGAGATACTCAGAAAGTATTAACTATTTCATCCCAAGTTCAGTCTTTGCAGCACACAGACTATGATGACACCAATGCACTTCTTAAAACACGAGAAATTACTGTCTTCAAGGGGAGTGACTAGGACTGTGTACAGTTTTGGGCCACTCACTTCAGAAAGGGCACTGAGGTGCTGGAGTGTGTTCAGAGAAGGGCAACGGAGCTGGGGAAGGGTCTGGAGCACAGGTCTGATGAGCAGAGGCTGTGTTTAGTCTGGAGAAGAGACCAGGGGGACCTCATTGCTCTCTACAACTACCTGAAAGGAGGATGTAGTGAGGTGGGGGTTGGTCTCTTCTCCACAACTCAAGTGAAAGTCCATTTTCTCCTGTCCTTCACTTGGGTCATGGAAGGTTCAGATTAAACATTAGAAAAAAATTTCACTGAAAGAGTGGTTAGGTATTGGAATAAGTTGCCCAGGAAGGTGGTAGAGTCACCATCTCTGGAAGTGTTCAAGAGGTGTCTGGATGTGGCACTTGGGGATATGGTTTAGGGGTGATTAGGGTTGAAAGTTGGACGAGATGACCTTGAATGTCTCTTCCAATCTTGATGATTCTGTTTGTGGATAATAGAACCAAAGGAATAGGATTTGTCAAACTTCTCATCTTTATGACACTGCAAAAGGCACAGATTTTAACTGGTATTAACTTCACAGTCTCATCCAAAGTTTCCCTCCCCACAATCCACAGCTTGTTTCCAATCAAGTCAATGGGCAGTCTCTCTGCTAAGTCTTCCCAATCAAGATGACAAGTTTACTTCTAGCACAAACTTCCCAGTATAATCAACAGGGAGTGGTGGACTTGGTTGTCATTGACCCTTGCAATGCCAACCCACTCTTCAGCAGTTCACTGAACTGAACTGGTACCACAAGGAAACTGATGTTCCAGCCCTTATTGGAGGGGAAAGAAGTTACCCCCCCTCAGCATAGGCTGGCAGTCCTGGTTAGATGCAGAACCAGGCAGGTGAAAAGCAGGCACACTACCCAGAGTGGGGACAGCTCTCTATTCCCCCCTCAACCCTCCTTTCCTGTTTTTCTGCCACCTAAAATACTTTTCCCTTTTCTAATGCTCATGCACTTGCCTGTGTTGTGCCTTCCTCACCTGTCTCCCTCACTCTCCTTTACCTTCCTATTTATTTATCTTCCATGGAGCTTGAATTGAAAATGGAAAATACCTGGTGGAAAGAACAGACCTCACTTGAAACACACCACAGTCCAAAGGCAAAAATTCATCACTAAGCTCCTCTATTACCCTTAGCATTGCTAGAGCAATCACAGTTTCCAAATGAAAGGGAAACAACATGAAAATCAAAGAGACCAGTGCTACTGTGTATTTGCATTCACCTTTTATGAAGGGATTTTCACAAATACTGGGTGTGACATGCTTCTCAGGTTATGGAGGTCACTGGATTTGAAAAACTTCTAAATGTAATTACAGGAACTCTCTGGCACTTAGGGCATTTGCTTTACCTTACTTGCTTTAGTATTAAAAAGTATCAATAAGGTTTTGTTTGTGCTTTGCTCTCTTACATTACTGGAATTATATCCCAGCTGAAAGAAGTTGGACAGAATCCAGCTTTTGGACTGAATCCTTCTTCCTTTCTGCATACAGGAGAGACATATTGATTTGTGCCACATCTAGTACAGTAACCACCAGATCTTTTCACCTGGGTAGTAGCCCATACAAGGCTTTCTTCCAACCGAGATAAATTACAGCTACTGCTGTACCAGCAGGGAAGTAACTTCACTGTGACTTCTACCAACTCATTTGTGCTAAATGAGTGCTTTTAAAGAGCTCTGACTGAATACTGCAAGTACACATCGATCGACAAATCAAACTGGATTAAACTGAAGGCTCCTTTAAAGGGGATCTGATCCCCAGGGAAGCGAGAAGGAGACATTAACAGAAAACACATGTCTGTTATTGAATCAGAAGTCAGTATTTCCCTGCGTAGGTTGAAGAAAAAGTATGGGGTTTAAAAAATACATTGACTATTTGAAATTTAATTATCTTGATTTGAGACATCAGGGTAGAAAGAGTTTATGATACCACACATTCTCACCCCGTCGCTCATACAGCTATCTCTTTCAGGGAGCCTATTTATCTGAAAACCTACCATCTGAGCTTTTTTCTTTGCCTAAGGCTGATTTTCAGTTGTTCATTTGGATTATTCTGGACTGTCAGGAAAACACACCTTAAAAATTGTTTCAAAGCATGCATTACTTAAAACTAAATTTGTGTGTTTTCCCTTTAAGACAAATCTTTCTGATTGTGGACAGCACTCTAAGTGGTATATGTTCCTATAGTGTATAAAATACTATTTTAGACTTGCAAACACAGAAGTTATTTTTGATTTTAATTTTTTGAGAGCAAAAGAGAAAAAAAAGGGAAAAACATTCATCAAGACATCTTCTGTCTGACATGAATGCAGCAGAAATTCATATGTTTAATGCAAGAAAAACTGTTAGATTTCATACACTGGAAGTTGGATTTAGATTTACATTACTTTCACATGGCTTCAGCAAGAAAAATATGTGGGGCATCTCAGATCTGGATCACTTTACAACAAAAAGGTGCCTTCTGGTTTCCTTCTGCTGTACTTCAGTGTCAGTCACAATCTGGTAAGTCCTCTCAACAAACCCTATAATAAACTTACTGAGCACTGATTTGTTGAAAGCCCTTAGTAATCATATTTTGCAATGCAGACTTAGAACCAAATAATCAGAACCCTAAATATTTTTCCCATTTGCAATACAAACATTTCCACAGTGACCAGATGTCACTATGAAAACAGCCTACTTGGAAATTGTGCCCAATATATATCACAATTCCTTGCTATTATTCTTCCTTTGTTCCTTCCCTTCGTCCTCAGGATTTTTGCATAAAATCATCCATTCGAGTCTCAGGAGCTCACCTGCTCCTGTTGCTCACTCCTCATTGAAGTCACAATCCTCTAATAGGAACACCAGCATCATTTGCACAATAATTAACTGTCTCTTGTGACACAAAAACCAAATTATAAATTTGCTAAGGAAGAGAGTAGGTTAGTTTTAACTAACGTAATCCTTAACCTAATCCAACTTCCAGTTTATGAAGAAAGATGCTTTTTCATTAATATTTTTTTGTGTCACAAAGTATATGATAAATGAGATAATAGAATGTCTTTTGGTATTTCCCATAGGGTGTCACCAGTCCCTAAGAGCATTCCAATGCAATTGAAAGCACAGTTCATTGGACACACTGCCTGGGAGCACACACTGTGGGGTAAACACAGGGTGGACAAACCAAGATGAAAGTCTTAGTCAGTCTTAAAAGGAACCTCCCTGTTGAGCTGACATCGATGACTGAACCTTCTTCACCCCAAGGCTGACTGACAAAGTCTGCTGGACAGCTGAGAAGCATCCTGGCTTTGCAGCTGCTGTAGGTTTTGATTTGTCAGAGCAAAACACAGGTCACAGCTCTAATGCAGAACAAGATGCTGTCCCCAGTGTTGTCAGCCCACCTCCCTGCCTGCCTGCCAGGCACACGTGGCTCCCACTCCCAGGCACACCACTAAAGTGCAAACTGCAAAGCTATTAGCAGTTATATGTCTTGTGTAATGTTTTAATAAGACATGATGGAAGGAAGGAGAATCTTGATGCAGCTGCATAGAGACTTGAGAGGGAGAGATATTCAGACTTCATTTTGCCATACATTTCTTATGAGTCACTGAGTTATGCCAGTTGAGTTATTCCCTGACTACTACTGCGTATGGACATCTTTTCTAGAAGCAAGCTGTGCCACCCAGAAGCATCTGAAGTACACTCTGCTATACAGAGGGTGGCTTAACAAGATTGCTATTATGTTGTGCTTTAAACATGATTTAACTTTCCAGGGTAGACAAATGACCTTCATTTTTTTTTTTTTTACTAATTGTACTCCATAAAGCAGAAACGTGTCAGAGCTTGTCTGTATGCAGAGGAGAACTGACAGCATTTTAAATACTCCACACGAAGTCTCCATGCAGATGTCCTTAGTACATTTAGGGTAGGCATAAACGCCTACTTAATAGCAAGGTAGGTATAAAGCATGTTTAGAAGTTAGAATATAGCCAATGGATTATCTAAGAGCAGCCAGTGAGCTATAAATTAATAATTTGGCTTCCCATTGCCTGCACAAGCAGACCTTTGAGCTTCTTCTCCCATACCCCAAGTGACAGCAGTGAAGTTGACACCCACAGAGCTTGAGAACTCCCGAAGTAGCCTTTCATTTTGCAACTGCAATTGTGACACTGTGGAAAATACATTCTACAGCAGCAGTAGATCACCTTTAAATACCAGTGGGTCAGTAAGGTCAAGAACTGATACGTGGTGGCACTGTGAATCTCCTAGTTAGATCACTATGTCCTAGTAATTGTGTTACTGTTCTGAGTCAGTACCTCCCAGAAGGTCCTGTCTGTGATACCCAAGCTGCCAATGCTAACACTTCTAGTGAAACAATTATTAATTTGCATGGACTGTCTCAATATGATGATATAAAAGCATCCTGGGAGGATGAGGTATGGGCTGGAGACCTCATGGATATAAGTAGGAAATATTGACCAAAGCTGTCTTGGCTTGCACAAAGATATGAGAACAACTTTGGGCCTGTCTCTTTAGCTCTTGGCACTTATCCAGAGAATCTGGAGAAAGGCACGGAGAAGATCTCAATTCCCTTGTATCCAAAGTACATCCAGAAGTGGCCTTGGACACAGACATTAGCAGCAAGAAATGGGATGGCAATTAAGTCCATTGTTTGTATTAGGGATTTGTGCAAGAATCTTTCAGGAGAGGTATCTGTTTACATTTAGAAATTATGTTCTTGCACTTAAAGCAACATCTGCAGGATGCAGGAACTCTGAGCTGCGTTTGAGCTCTGACATGGATTTCTTTAGCAGTCTTAGGAAACCTGATTAGAGTTAAGATCCTAAAATTCAGTGTCAGAGAGTAAAGCACATCACCCACATTCTGCAATTTGGTTGCATGCCAATTTCCCCAAAGCTGCTCCTATTTTTCCTACAGAAATCTGTGGCTCAATATGTCCAAATATCACTGCTCTAGTCAGGGTAGTGATATGGACCAGGAGTAACTTTATGACTTAGCTCACACACAAAAAATGAGGACCTGTTATTTACTAACATGGTTCTCCACAAACATGGTGGAGCCCAGACACAGGCAATCAGCAACAGAGACAACAAGCCATTGCTCATCATCTACTGCAGTCACCAAAACCACCCTCTCCTGCCTCTCGTGGATGCCTTCCTAAAAACCAGCCTCTCCTGGGGCACTGAGCACCTGTCTCATGCACAGTGGTTTCCTGATTCAGATTCCCCTCATGTCTATGAACATCTTGGCTACTGCCTCCCTCTCATTCAAACTCTACATGTTCCAAGCCAAAACAAACAAATCCAAATCCCCTGTGCTCCCTGGATGATAAATTACAATGTGAGCAGCCTGACTGAGTGGGTGCAGTCCATTCCCTGCCTACCTAAGCTCCATCTCCCACCTCAGACAACTAAACACAAATATAGGTGAGAAGCATGGATCCAGCAAATAAGTGAACCCCAGCCTTCCTCCTAACTGTGCCACTGAAACAGAGGATGCATGCTAAAGAAGGAACAGAAAGGAAAGATGAGGTTCAGACAAATATTGGATGAGTTGAGGACTGGTAGAACAAAGGTGAAACAAAGAATAGCTAACATAATATGAGAAAAACACAGGTGAAGAGATTTTTTTAGAAAGATAAAAAGGCAGTAAGAAACCACAGGTGGGAAGAGAAATACACTCCCATTCTTTCCCTCCATCCTAGGAACACACTCTGTGTCCCCCAGAGAAAGCAGTCCATCTTTCATCATGCTCTGGGATGCTTTCATTCCAAGGCTAAAATCTTCCTTTGAATTGACCCAAAGATACTTCAAGAAAAAAGGATCTGTGACACTGTGGGAACCTGACATGATACTTCACCAAAAGAGACAGAAATTCCTGCAGTCCTGCAAAGCAGGTGCAGGTCCATGAGAGTGAGGACTTTCCAGACTCTGCGTAGCTGCTCATTTGATACACAAGCCCAAACTCAAACCTAAATTCAAGTTTTTGAATTTAGATGGGGAGAAGCCTCATTCCCCATGCACATACAGCCCTGCAGTGACTGCAGGAGACTAGCAGTTCCCAGACTCCTGCAGCTTCTTTACAGAATTGGTTTGGGGGAGGAGAGTGGAGGGGGGTGAAGACAGGAGAGGAGAAAGGACTGAGAGAATATTGGCAGCTACAGCAGAATGACAATAGCAAACTAAGCACAGCAAACTACTTCTTATTCCCTTTGTTAACAAAAATTATTGTAGCTATAGTAACAGAAAGAGGGGTAAGGAGCAAAAAAACCTGAGACTTTTTAAAATGCCCTAAGAACACAGCTTTCTAATATGGGAAAAAAAAAAAAAAATCAAGATTTATTGTACCAGCAGTTCCCACAAGGCAGGGCTACGGTAATGCACAATAGGTTCAATTAAAGGCACCAATCATTAACCAGTACAGCTGGGCTTAGTAGTTGGCAGGCAACATCATCTCTTCCAGTGACCCACAATTTCTTCAGGGACTGAACTAGCTTCTCATGCTGTGTGATGAGTCCTTCAGTCCCATTTCTGGTGGCTTTACCTCATATTCTCTGTCAAGCCCTGTGTTAGAGAGACTAATGTCACTGCTCAAAACTCCTGTGCTCAAGTCTTTGTGCACATATTCCTTGCTAGCCATCACACACTGGTATCTCCACAGGCACTGCCCATGGCACAGCACACTCAGCAAGTATCTCAGAAAGAATAGCATTTCAGTTCCCTGCTGCCTGTGTGTATTTTCCTACTCAAATACACACACTTGCAAGCTCAAAGAGGGGAGGAATGTCTGGCACTTCTGTGGTGACCATCTGGCAGAAGCACTGCTCCATTTTCTGGCAACTTGACCAGAGTCTTAGAACAATTATTTCAGTTCCTGATTCAAGCGCTGGAGACAGAAGATCGAGTTACATTTCTCTCCAGCCATCAACACTAATTCAGTTTTCACTAAGTCAGCCTTGCTGGAATTTCACTCTTCCACACTAAAAAAAAAACAAACAAAAAACAAAACAAACAAACAAACAAAAAACAAACAACAAGGAAAGTGTGAATCTACACTGAAAAGCCATTAGAAGAAACATAAGGAATTTCAAGAGTTTCCCTTCAGAAATGCAAAAATCACCAATAAGATCCAACAGAGAAGGAGCTGTTTCTTCCTAGAAAGGATATTTTTATAAGATAAAATGACAAACTGAATCTATCGCAGATGAAATGGTACCATAGTCCTCTGTGATATCCACTGGTTTTATAACTACCCTGTAAATAAGCTTTCTTCCCTTGCTATGACAAGCTGATTGTGAATTTGAAGAGAGTGTCTTCCCAGCCATCGCTCAGGCACAGGTGTATGCAGCCGTCAGAAGAGGCGCTTTTCCCAAGAAAAGAGTTCAGCTCCCACAGCACTGACCTTTGTCATCTGCATGAAAGCAAAGTTTCAACAAGCTACCACAAGCAAAAGTGTTATAAATCACCTTTCATCAGGCCTCCAACCACTAGCCAGCGAAACAACTGGAAACACTTAAACCTGTTTTAACATTCCTTGTAGAAGGAGGCAGCGGAACACCTTCCTGCCCACCCACAGGAGTTGATTGCAGCCACCAAACCGCTATGGACTGTGGCTCCTGCCAACGGAGAGTCTCTGTTGAGGCTTCCTGGAACAACAACCATTCCCAGAAGAGCTAGGAAAAAAGGCAGCAGCCACAGAAACACCAGCTCTGTTCCCATGTATGTTGCATTCAGAGTAGCAAAAGGGAGTGAGGGGGTTTTTGACAGGGGCAAAAACAAATCCACAAACAAACCATGAATGATACCAAAGATATTTTAAACCTCTTCAGGCTGTGAGATGGTATTTGATGATTTGAAAAAGCTTCTCCTCTTCCCTTTTATGAAAATGATTTACATACTGCTGTGTACATGGCATGTTGGAGACCTCTCAAGAGACCAGCCGCTGTTCCAAAGAACTTACACTTCTATGACAGGAATTTCATAAATGAAGGCACTAACTATCTTCCCAGATGCAGGCTTGAATAGAACCACTGTACTGGTGAGTTCTGCTGAGGGAACAATCTTTTTTCACAGTCCTCAGGGCAGGAGTAAACCTGACTTAGAGCAGTGTTACAGACTGAACCGCTTCGTTTCCTGGCTGGAGAGGACCAAGACCCCCCGGAGCTGCCAGACCAGCACTGAGACCCTTGTGATCCTGTGCCCTTCGATTCAGCTGGACGAGTCCAGGAATAACAAGTAAGCCCCACCACCGAGACCCCATCACACAGCCTCACACACTGCTCCCATGAGTGATCCAGGCTTCCCAAATCCTGCTTCTCTGCTCACACTGCAAGTCTTAATATCTGTAATGCCTGAGAGGGCACAGGAGAACGCAGCCTCAAGAAGAAAGCATGATATCATGCCCTTCCATCCAGCTGGATGCATCCAGGAATAACAAGTAGCCAGTGCGTGCAGGAACAGGGTCCTCTTTCTTGTTCCCAGATCAGCTGCAGTGCCGCAATGTGCTACCACTTATGTTCAACAGTATTAAAACATGTAACATGAACTTGGAATATTTGTGTGAAATGATTAATTTTATCCAGATAGTATTTGGAGTGTCACTCTGGCACCAGCATTTCTACCCAAAGTTTTAGCAGTGGTGTTCCTACTTTAACTCAATTCAAAACTGTAAGTAAAATATAATTTAATAGCAATTTGATTTTGCAATGATCTCATTGAAAAGGCACATCCAGTATTGCCCTTGCAACACAGAAATGGCCACAAGATAAGCCTGAGGGACATAGATTAACAGATACAATTTCAGTCCCTTCTCCCTTACAGGGAATGTTTTGACCTCTTGCCAAGCAGAGAGCATTCCACACACAGTAGGATAAATTTGGTATAGCACCCATATGGAAATATCTTCTTCACAACAAGGCCAGGGTGTAAAATCTATTATCTGAACACACATGTTCTCTCACTTCAGAATCGAATGAGCCTACAGCAAAGTTTGACTCAAACTTTCCCCATCTCATGGGAGTCCATATTTGAGCAAACTTTCGAATGGCAGCATCATCTACCCTGGCACTGAAGCTGGCAATCATCTTTCTTTTCTTCTTTCTTATGGATTTAAGCTGAACACAGCAGAGGTCCAATTTGGATCTGTTCCCTATACAAAAATATTTTTATTGTCTCTTAAAATGTGATTATCATAGAAGATTAACTCTGCATTCACCCTAACCTGCAGAATTAGACCTGTCTACTCACAATGAAAATGTTAAAGCAGGCTTTGTTATGATCAATTATAACATATAGTTCACTTAGCAAAAGGGCAAACTGGAATTCTACTCTGCTTCCACAGAGTTCATGCTCACGCGGTTGTCAGCTAAACTCTAGTTTCCAACACTCCTTTGTTACTGTTCACAGAGGATGATACCAGCACTGAAATTGCATCTCTGACTTCTCTCCTGCCTCCTTCACTGTTCTCCTTCAGTTCAGTTGTAAGCACACCCATCCTTCCAATACCAGCAAGCAGAGAACTGAAAATGCGCATCTACAAACAGACAAATTATTACACAGGAGGAGTTATGTACAATTATATATGTGCAATACTGCACACACAATTTGATAATAAACTTCACAAACAAAACTTGTCTTTCGGTAAGTAAATTAAGTAGAATAAAGTATACACACAGACTATAAACAATGCTTCCCTACTAAAAATTCCATCATCATAAAACAAATACAGCCTTTGAGGATTATATAATATATTACACAAAACTCTTCAGTGTCAGCTTCATGTGAATGTATTTTTTTCCCCTGGGCTTGATTAACAAACAAATCTAAACATTCAAGACAGATATTAAACAGTTCTGTCCAGGATGAAGTCTGCATTGCCAAATTCCACATGGTTTCCACTTGATACCACAAACTTGGCCACAGTTCATTCCAAATTCAGTCCTAGTCCTCCAAAAGGTAAAAAAATACCTGTGAAACTTTTTATGATGCCACGAAGGTGATTTGTATTACAGAGACAGATACAATTGTACCCATGCCTAACACACAGCGGGCAAAAGCTGATTAACAGCAGGTTTCACCCTGCTAGAACAAAATAAATGCCTTTTTCAACTCCAAAAGGGTAATGATTTATGTGATTATGAATCCACTTCAAATATTTTTTCTGACTATCTACTCATCTGATGATTTGGCATGGAGGTATTTTATCTGATAATCTGCCTTTAAATTTGTAGGTGTTATAAATGTACCAGGATTCACAGGTTCCTTCAGAGCATGAGTTCCTGAAGTTTCCTGATGGAAGAACTGCCTCTTTTTTCTAGTGTGTGCCTAGTACCTAATATCTGAGCTCCTACCTCCTTTGTCCCCAGAAAAACCTGCTTGAAGAAGAACGCATGGTGAGACATTCATATACAACAGGTTTTATTTATCCTGTTTTAGATGCAAGAGTCATGCTAAGGATCCTCCTTCTGATCCTAGACAGTCTAAGGATGTGAAAAACATGAAATTCACTTTAGCTGATTCATAGAATAGAATCAGTTGGGTTGGAAGGGACCTCCGAGATCATCAAGTCCAACCCTTGATCCACTGCCGCTGAGATTACTAGGCCATGGCACTAAGTGCCACATCCAGTCTCTTTTTAAAAATCTCCAGGGACAGAGAATCCACCACTTCCCTGGGCAGCCCATTCCAATGTCTGATCACCCTCTCTGTAAAGAAATTCTTTCTAACATCTAACCTAAACCTCCCCTGGCACAACTTGAGACCATGCCCTCCTGTCTTGCTGATAGTTGCCTGGGAAAAGAGACCAACCCCCACCTGGCTACAAACCTCCTTTCAAGTAGTTGATTCTTCACAGCAGCTATATTACAGGTGAAGCTCCAAAGAAAATACATGTGTGAAGATGAAGTTTGAGAGCTTTTTTTTTTCCAAACTGCAGTTTAATTTTATGGCAATTTCAAGGTATTATCTCTGCTATTTCAGACAGCTGCATTTTCTTAACCTTTCGACCAATCTCTCAACTAAAAAACCAGTACATCTGGATACATCTAGTGATAAATTCACCTTATACTGTAGCTGTACCACCAAGCAACGGCTCCATTCAATTCCCACAGAAGCTAGTTTTGGCCTCTCCAGTTCTAATGAGAAAGCTGGAGCCACAACACAAAAAATGCGAACTCTGGTAATGCAACCACACCCCACTCGTAATCTGCTCTGTGCCCCATGTCCCCACCCACAGACACACAACAGAGGAACACCAGCTGTTGAAACTTTGCAGATGGCAAGTCCAATATTGTGCCATTTTGGACTTTCTCCTCAAAGGATCATTCCACATGGCTTCTTTTATAGGGTCAGGATTTCTTTTCTCAGAGGGATGGATGTTTGGGCATGGAAAATATCTGTGGGCATGAACAATGGGCAAATAGCATTTATAAACTAAAATAAAGTCTTTCAATTTGTGGAAACAGCTGGAGGGAGGAAAGAATCTTATGAATAACGTAGTTGAAACGGAACAGACTGTTGACAGTGAGTTCTTTCACATGCTAACTATGGCTACACTCTGACATGGCAGTACAACACTTAAATCTGCAACTAAAGAAGATTCAATGCACAATGATGTATTCATTTTCAGTGCTATGTGAGAGGTAGAGTATGTCTGTGCCAATGCAGAGATGCTCCCCAAAAGGAAAGAGATGGTCCCCCAAAAGGAAACACACACTATTTGGTAGTCATTGAGTTGCTGACACAAACAGTACAGTCTCCACGTGGGACTACACCAAGGAAGCTTTGCAAAGCACCAAATGGACCTTCTGTGCAGGAATTACAGCCTGGGTTGAAAAACTCAGAGGTAAGTACAGCAGCTTGGCATCGAGGGAATACACGTGGGCTCTCATCTGCCAACAGGTAAAACAGAGCCAGACTTCTACTTGTTCCAACCTCTCACTGCTCCTGCTTTTATCTCCTCTCCACTCATATGATTTCATGCATAGCATCCCTTCCTCTCTTGCTCCTACCAGACATCACTGCTCCAGGCAACTTCCAAACACTACCTTCACACAATTCTCAGCAACACATAACAGAAGTCTTATTCCAATTCCCAGCAATGGTTTGTGTACTCAGGAGCTGAAGTATCATTGCAAGTCAATATCGTGCAACTGTGTGAGTCATTTAGGTGCTTTTGAAAAGGTGAATCACCCTCAACACAGCTGATATAAACTGCCTGCTTAAAGGAAATAACCTCCAGTTAATTTAACACAAGAGTATTAAGTTCAGCACTCAGTCCAGGGGAATCCTGCACAGGCACCTTCAAGGGAGCATCTGCTGAGCTTCCTGTTTCTCAAAAGGTATTTTTCACTCCTGCCTCACAGAATGAGGTTTTCAGGTAGCAAGAAGGAATCATGTTTCTCACAAAAAACACGAGGGAGACTTCAAGTGTATGTCATTCAATACAGCACATTTTCAGTACAGCATCTTTTTAGATTAACTCCACAAGTTACGCCCAATGAAAACAGACAGAAAACACAGACAAAATTCCACACAAGGAAACACCTTAACAGTCTCTTTAAATGTATTACAGAAATATTTCAAAGCACTGTCAGTAAGGTACTTTACCCATGCTATGGAGAAGCAGATACATTTTAGTAAATATTTTTCTTTTTCTATTGGAAGAAATAAAAGCTATTTGCCAAATAAATCTTTTCCTTCTAAGCTTCCCTGCTTCAGCCAAGTCCCATTATTCATTATGCTGTTAGACAAGATGGCTTTGATGTCAATAGATCATACAAAAGATTTCAGACAGTAAGCTGTGTGAAAAATTCAGTGGCAAGTTCAAGGCAAACCCAGGTAAAAATTGTTTACACAGTACTAATTTAGTCAAAAGTTTTACTTGTTTCACATAAACCCAAGAAGTTTATCAACTTTTGACTGTTATTTTATCTAGCACTATCTAGATTGTTACTTATCTAGCAGATAGTGCAAAACCTCTATCTTGTTACTACAGTTGCCTGACTTGTCCAGTCACCTGGAAACTCAACCCTCTAAGGAGAAACAAAGACTAAATTAGAAATATTCTTCTCTATAAATGGGCTGTACAGAAGGCATCTTACTTCTGTAGTCAAGTTGAGTTTAAGATTACAGGTTCATGTTTCAGAAACCAACAGCTACAGGGACAAAGATGGGGAAAGGGCATAATCAGAATTATAGAGAAACACCTGTCCTGGGAGCTGGGAACTCCTTGATTTTTAATTTACAAATTGTGCCTACTGATAAAGCTGTTAGCCCAAAAGCTCAGTGAAATCAGCTTATTCAAAAATCAAGCATTTTAGTCTGCTTGCTCAGTTAACTCAAAAATAAAAGGAGCATTTCTATTAGTTTTTTCCTGTGAAAAACAGTACTTTGGAAGTAGGAAAGGTACACTGTTTCAACACCTACTTGACAGTAAGGTTCTCACAAAATATAGGTTTTGTGCCAATATTCCCCAAGAACTTTTATTCCTGAAATCAACAGAGCTTTGTCTGAATCATTATGGGCCTCTGTTGCTTCTACAAGGAATCAAAGGGAGTTCAGGTATCTGGACTTAAGGCCAAGGGCCACTGTATTTTAGTCTGAATCCTACTTCTAAGGCTCACTTTAAATAGCACCAGTGAGTTCTACAAGCTGGGGAAAAAAAAAACAAAAACAAACAAACAAAAAACCCACAAGGAACTGAGAAGAGGAAAAGAAATGTTGACTTTGAATGAAAAGGTCTCCAAAGGCCCTGTTCAGACTGGCCAACCAGTCTGAGTTGTCTTCTTTGCCAACAAATGCTGTTCCATTACACACCCTCGTTCAGGACTGTGGGGAGAGGAAAGGTTCCAAACAGGTGTGTGGAGGCAGGAGAGGTGAGGTAGGGTCTTCCTAAGGATACATTATGAGTGACAATAGGCATGGCTGTAGAAACACAAGCATGCCCGCTTTGCACAGTCACAGCAGACAGGCAGGCAGCTTATCAGGCTTAGAGTCCAAAAGACATGGCAGACAACTTTGAACTGACAATCTAAAACAAGTTCCTCCTTTCTGTACAAACTGCTGATAGTTTGTCAGTGCCTTTAGCCTCAGTTTCTTCCCCTGTTCTTCTCCTTAGAGCACCCAGTAATCCCTTAGAACTTCACCTTAGGGGGTGAAAACTGAAGTTCTCTTTGGGCACCATAAACAACAAAGAAACTCACATATCCTCTATCAGACAGTGAATGGATCCCTTAAGAAGTAGTTTCAGCAGAAACTATGATTAAAAATTCTTCTGGAAAATACTCCAGTTATGGTTTATGGATAGAAAAGCCTTAAAAAAAAACCCAAACATGTTAATGGTTCCACTAAGAAACAAAAAATAGAAACATACAAATAACTCTTTAAACTAATGCTATGGCAACAAAAAAGGATTTAAAACATGACTTAATAAATGGATTTGACCCAGATTCCTACTCTCTCTTTTAAGAGAACATTCTTGAGAACAGTTCACAAGCATGTTGGTATACTAATTTATCTCAATTGTGTCACAACTTTCAAAGCATCAGTAAAAGAGTTGCAACATCCATTCCCACTTTGTTGCCTGCACACATTCTTACCAGTAAGGGCTATTAAAGGAAGCTGAACTAAAACGGAAAACAAGAAAAATTTTAAATCATAATCATCAGTTGAAGGGAAGGGTGTTTCTTCTACATAGAAAATAAGGGAACTGAAGGATCTGCCAGTGCAGCAATCTCGGCTCCCTCTCCACTTCAGATAATCTCTAGTTCTTGTGATGACATTGTTTTCACTTTAAATTGGTCTTGGCTTATCTTCAGCCCACCCAAGTAGTTGTCTTCTTCAGGTGGTGACACTGCTATGCCATTTCATTTATTTCAGTCTGAAAAATCACCAACTCAGCTGTGTAGAAGCAGGAAATTTAACTGCATACTCCATTTAACGAACATTTTAATGGAGATAGTGGATGAAACTAGTCTCAAGATACTTATGTGACAGTTCATTTCTAACCTCCCTACAACATGGGATTTTTCTCCCAACATTATTCTTATCTTTACATCCTTATCAAGTCACTTCCCAGTTGCTCTACTGATTCCAAATTTCTCTCACTTGGTCCCAACTATGGCTCTGCTAGCAAGCAGAAGTCCAAACAGGACAAACCTGCCACTTCTTTGGCTCTGCAATAGAGCTATCAGAGGGAGCTACCAGATTAGTCAGCACAATCTACCTTTTATTTTTAAACTCCAAGACTCCACATACTCCACTTTCCCTCTGAGCTGGTTTATCATGATCAGCATCACTGAACTGAATTTTCCTCTTCTGCAACATGGATACTATATTTGTAATTTCTAAGCACATCATAAAAGTCACATAATCACAGAATAAGTGGCATTGGAAAAGACCTCTGAGAACCATCTAGTCCAACTCCTGTGCTAAAGCAGTTCGACCTAGAGCAGGTTGCACAGGATCTCTTCCAGGTAGGTTTTGAATATCTCCAGAGTTTTTTTTGCTGGAGTTGTTTTCATGTGGCTCTTATCCTAGTACTTCTTCTTGTCTCCATGGCTAATCTTACCCACCAGGTCAACAATATCATAGAATCCTAGAAAGATTTGGAGTTTGGAAGGGACCTCAAAGATCATGTAGTTCCAACCACTCCTCCAGGGACAGGGATGCCTCCCACAAGACCAGGATGCTCAGAGCCCTATCCAACCTGGCCTTCCAGGGATGGGCCATATTCATTGTCCTGTTTCATTCCCTTGGGAATGAAAACTGGAGTATAATTTAGTTTATGCTTGTCTGTACAGTCACTGATCACTAAACCATTCTTCTCCTGCTAACTGTCCCGCCTACCCCATGCCTCTGTCCTGCTTCTGTTTTCATAAATTTTAGGGAAAATGAAAATACTTTGTTTTGTTTTAATACCCTTAGCAATGTCTAAATCCAACTTCACCTCGGGCAGTCCTCACTTGGTATTTATGCTTCTTCACCTCAAAAAATGCACCTTTATTTCCCCATGAGTTTTTCCCTCTCCTTTTGTTTCAGACTTTTCCTATTTCTTCTTTGCAGTTGCTCCCTGGGACTCCCTCCCTGAGACACCAATTCAATGGCAGTTCTGGAGTCCACAATTACAGGATGTTCCAGACCTCCTTCATATTTAGGTACCTGTCCAATTCAGCCCAGCTGATGTTACTAACTAGTTGCTATAGCCCTATCTCAATTTTCTCCTTGAAATAAGAAGCTTCGTTATAGAGCCATTTTTAATTCTTTCCATTTATTTTAAAAATACGAGTAAATTATGTTTTAAGAGACTACATAAGCATTCTATTTGAACAAAGCTCCTACATCTCCTTAATTAGTAAAACCAAAGCAACACTAAAGCTGTCTTGTAAGTTGAGAGATGAAGAAATTCCTAGGCATCAATAAACACATAGGGGCCTCTATTACTATCAGTATTTTCCTCCTGTTTTGCTGTAAAGGTGATCTATGGACTGCATTTAGCAGTCTTTTCTGAAGAATCTTTCTCAACAGTACCATAATCTGTGCTCATAATTTTAGTACTAACTGAAGACCAGAGGTAATTTCTGTTTCCAGCTGCCTAGACAAAATGCAGACTGACTCAGCTGATTTCAGTACCAGTAGATTGTCTCAGCTGGTGAGACAGAATGAAACAATTCATTCCTAAGCTTTTGCTGGGATGGGCAACAACATCCCTTTCAGAACAACAGGGAAACAGGAAGTTCTCTGCAGAGAGGATGCCAGCATTCTTCTAGAGAGCCCGAGATACAAGCAGTCACTTACCTCTGCTTGCCCCATACACACACTGTTAACACACTGGACAAAATGAGCTGCTTGTATTGTCCTTCCACTTCTCTTAGGTGCAACACAGCTGCTTTTAAAAGTCTTGCCCATGTATCAGCTTACACACTCTTACTTAGAAAATATTTTTTATTACCTCAAAGAAGAAATATCTGACATTTCTATGCTTTAAAACTACAATCTGGCAAAACCAGTGAGAATGAAGGTGGCAGAAATACATCCTTATAATAGAATTTACCTTTTTTTAGCCATCTTTAAATATCCCAGTAAGAAAGAATAAATAAAAAAAAGTTTCCAGTTAACAGATGTAAAATCACACCTCAAACTTTTCCCTAAGCTTTTCTTTTTGCATCTCATTTTTGTTTCTGTCAGCATTATAACATAAACCATCTGAGAGGCTTCAAATTGAACAGCTTTAAGCAGTGGGTGAAACCACAGTATGTTAACTGACAGGAGGTTTTGGCTCCTTCTTCATCTTTAAGCATCTATTTCTCAGCTGCTGTTTCTTGCAGCAGGGGCTAGAACATTTGTAGACTTCAGCCCAAGACTCCTAATTTCCTAATACATGCTGCTTAAGCATGTTTTCCTTTAATTTGGTTTTTTTCTTTGATAACTACACCATTATTGTCTTCCAGCTTGTCCATTTGAATATAATCAATGCTAATTCACATTTACTGCAGCTAGTGCCCTTCATCTAACACCTGTTTGTATCAGATGAAAGCCAGAGATACACATTTTGCTGTGATGTCACCTAACAGAGAACCCTGTCTGACGGGTGTCAGAGCTGACAACCACAAAACAAGACACAGATAGGACAAATAAGATAAAGCAGAAACATCAGTGTGATACCTCTGATATCTCTGAGCATTAGCCAGTTCTTCTTCAGCCAAATATAAAGCTATTTTCAACGTGTAAACTACAGACAAGCTACTAAGCTGTTTGTTTTAAAAAACAAAATACTTTTCCTATGCCATATAGTCCACAGCCATCTCCAGCCCAAGAGATTTTATCCTCGAACAATCTGAAGAGTGGAAGAAGGAAAGCTTATAAAATATCTATCCTTGTCTATGTTGGAAATAGCACAATTCCAAACCAGAGACAAATGCTGAAATACAATCCAGGGGCTGTGCTTCCATTCATAAACTGTTCCATTTGAACACAGGGTCTGGAATGAATTTTATCCTCATGTTCAACGAGAGAGCCACAATTTATTATAGTGCTGCACTTTTCAGTTTCAAAATCATATCCCTAATATTTTTCCCTGTCAGGTCCAGTGGAGATTAGCAGACTTTTCAACCAGGATCATCCGTAAAGGGAAAATACAGCAGAATCCAACTGCCCAGAGACATGAAGAAACAAGTCCAGTTATGTACCACATGGCTAAAAGAAAAGGAAACCTACTGCAAACACACAGCTTCAACTGTTTAAACTGGAAAGGCATCAGAAAGGTCCTTCTCTTATTAACAGCATAAGTGGGATCTCAAATATACTCACTTCAGCTCTGTCTTTATGTTACCACTAGACTGTCTGTGCAGCAGACCAGCCCTATTAGTCCTGTGTAAGATCAGGGTAATGCTCCCTGACAACTTCAAACCCCAAAATAAATAACCAGTGCTTCCCAGTCATTGCATATTCCACAGCTGAGATGTGCCACAAAGACACAGGGTTATTTACACCAGTTAAATTTTCAGAGCTGTCTCTGGAACCTCCCTGAGTGCTCTAGGGAATCTCACTACCCTCTAATGTTCAAATTAGAAGGAAATTGGAATTCACCAACACTGGTCAGTATGACCAGTTTCAATCTATAGGCTCACTGCTTTTGATGACAATTTAAAATGAACACTGCTTTGACTAGGGCTGCTGTAAGAATATATTTTTTAAACTAATCTCTGAGGAGCTTTGTTTGTGACTGAAATAAGAAATATTTTTAACACAGCAGCTATAGCTCCATGAGAAGCTTCACCATCTATTTTGGAAGGCAATATGCCAAGAGAACTGTGGCACATTTTCATTCATCTCTTGGCTACTGCTTCTTCCAAAGTTTCTCTCCAAAGACAGCCAAGACCAAGTTCTGTGAATAATTTTTTGAATGAGATCTATAATTCAATTAGTTTTAAAGCCTTACACACCTCTTGCCCTTCAGGGTATTTGTCCTCATGTCTTTCCCACAATTGGATGTGAAGGCAATTTCTTTCCCACCCATAACAGCTTTCAGATTAAGAAGAAAACTGAATACAATATCCTGCACAATGCTCTTTTTATCTAGGGAGAAGAAAGAATAAATATGTGTATAGTCACCTACTCATAGACAGTTTTCTGAGATCTGATCTGCTGCTTTGCACACATCACAGATTTATTGCCCCTAATCTAGGGGCAAGTTAACTCCCTCACAAAGATATCTGTCACATTTGCTTTTACCTGAATACACAGGATTATTAATATAGCCTCAGATATGAAACTGCAGATGTATGATCCGCCTAGCTATGTGTAAGTAGGGGAAACAAGATTTAACTGTAAAACATGAACTGCTTCAAAAAGTGTATCAGTTGGAAGGCTTCAGTAATGCGGAAAAAGAAGATCTCTCAGCTGTTGTTCTACTGAACGATCCTCAATTTGTATGGTACAGACACTTCTTCCTTACCCTTTTGCTTTCTTCATTATTTTTTCCATCTCTTATTGGTTCCTTCTTACTTCTCTCTAGTTTCACAACTGAAAGGATACTGCTCAAAACCCCACAAGACTCAAATGGATCCACTTTGCCTTTGCTGAGCCAGCTCCTGCAAGCTCAGGACAACTTGGATTTAATTTCTCTTTCATCTAAAAATGCAAATTTTTCACATTTCTTGATGTAGTGAAATGGCTACAAAGTGGACAACCAGAAAACAAACTTTTTTATCTGAAAAAAGTAAATACAATTTCTGTTTGACCAATAACTTTAGAAACAGTTTGAAGATAGAGTATTTTAGCCCACAGGGGAACACAATATGCATTCAGGAGTACACTGCAAAGATGCTTGCTGGATTTGAGTTCTGCTGTCACAGCACTCAGGACTTCAACATTTCTGGAAGTCAGTGGGATCTCAGGACTTTTGAGAACATTGTCCTCAGACCTGAAAGTACAATTAAAGATTTCCAGGTGTCTGACTGTTCAGTGGAACTGTGTCTTTAAAAGGTACTTGAAGAATGATTTTGTCTCCAAACTGGGTCATCACATTCAGGCTGTTCTCTGGCCACTCTAGAATATGTTACTGCAGGGACTAAGAGATTATTAATTTTTCACCTTATTCCTCAAGAGTCCCACCATTTTTTGTTTTGCCTGCTACTACATAAACATTAAAAAAAAAAAACCCTGTCTCACAACAACGATGTCTGCTTTCTTCCTGTATGATTACACACCAAAGAAACAATAATAAATGGTATAATATAGATTTACTGCGAATTCCTAACTATCTGTTCATCTTAGTCCTTTAGACTGTAGCTCCAGGTCGCAGTGATCCTTCAATTCCCAAGGAAGATGACTCATTTGCTTTTACAGGAATACTGTCTGGAGTTCAAACTCATTTTTCTGGGGGAAGATTTTAAGGTGGAATTAAAAATGCAACCTATGATGCAGATAGCTAAGAGATGAAGCACTTTTTCACAGCTCTAAGAAGCTGGCTTTCCTCTTCCCCTCCTGCACTGCCTACAGGAATGTGCTGGCTGGAGAAAAATAACAGAAATGCAAACTTCCCAACGAGAAACAGGATGGAGAGATTTTGTACTTACTGCATTTTTAGCCACGGATTTGTGACAGGACTGGGAGAGAGTAACGAACAAATGGATATGCGTTGACTCATTCACCATTCTTTTTAATGAGAATTAATGGCTCTTGAAAACAAAAATGTGTGTATCTTTTGAAGAGTTACAGCTAGAAAAAGCCAGTATTCTACTCAATTCAACAGTGAGGCTTATCAGGCCTGACTTTTATTAACCCAGTAATTATTACACCCACTACCTCACAAGCCTAGCTACGGATTAGGACTCAGTACGCTGAACACTACACAAACAAAAACCAAAGTGTTAGTCTCACTTAAGCAGTTTCTCTTAAAACACTGTGGCAACTTGAGTTTGCTATGGCATTATCCACACACTTCTTACCAATTGCACCTTTGTAGTGATGGGAAGAGGTGCCCTGCTGGGACTGGTTGTTGCCAGGAGAGGAAGAAAACTATGCAGTAAAGTTCATGAGTCAACTAATACTTCATTTTGCTGCAGTTTTGAAAAAGACTATAGAACACAGTTGGCAATGCTGCACACCACTGCTACCAGCTGCCCTCCAGCTCACAGCAGAGGTTCCCCTTGCAAAGCTCGCTGGGGCTGGATCTGTCCTTGCTCTAGTGACTGGCTGCCTCTGGAAGCCTGACTGAAGTTCTAGAGACAGTCAGGCTACCCACAAAGTTCACGCTGTACGAAATTTTTGTCAACACCTTTTGATTGGCTGGCCTCAAAAGTTGCCTCTTTTACTTTCAATGCTAAAGACACGGTAGAATTTCAATCTTGCAGAGAAACACTTCATTCATTAAGCAACACCTTCTCCTTCTTAGTAAGTCTTTTCCCTCTTTCTCAAAATAGGGATTTGATTTCATTAAAAACATAAACAATAGGTATTGCCTCACAAAATACCCAGCTGTGCTGAGGTACATGGCATCGTTTAAGAACAAACACACTTCCATCCCTTGCCTTTTATTCTACTGAACTTGGTGTGTCAGAAAGTTCAGGGAAGCATCTAATGGCTTGTATTGGAAGGGATCTTTTAAAGATCATTTAGTTCTGCCCTCTCTCCCACGGACAGGGACACCTTCCACTAGACCAGTTTTCTCAAAGTCCCATCCAGCTTGGCTTTGAACACTTTCAGGGATGGGACAGGGACAACTTCTCTGGGCAACATGTTCTAGTGTCACACCACCCTCACAGTAAAGAATATCTTCCTAATACCTGATCTAAACCTACACTAGGTCTCTCAAAGCAAGTTCCATGGCCTAAGTAGCCAAACCCCTGGTTGCAGTACCAGTCCTGTATCCAACTGATGATTCTCCAGATTCAACTGACCTTTTAGTGATGTTCCCTCTCTTTGACATTGCTCACGTGGAGATCAGGAGAGTAGATGTTTGTTATTAATACATGACAAATTTTGTTTTTCTGAGACATACCTGACTCCTTTTTATTCAGCTTGCTGCTGTGCACCTAGCAGACACAAGCTAGAAAATAGGATTCACATGTTTTACTTGATAGCTTTGTCTAGAATTTCCAAAAATGCTTGAAAAAGCATTGAGTTAATTTACAGCAGTAACAGCATAAATATTAGATTTACTACTCGTCGTTTTGAAATAAATATATTTGGCTATTTGTCTTTCAGTCAAAGTCACCACCTTTGAGTTTGGAATGATCTCAGAGATAATACTGGAAATCTCATGACTCAGTACTGCCTGTACTACTCAGTACTGGCTTGCTGCAGTCACATGAGGCGATGAGTCCCAGCACATAGTCTTGAACCAAGTAGGTTTGCCTTTACTGTCTTGGAAACCTCTCTTGGGCAAAGTTAGGATCTCCCAAATAACTGCTTCTACCATGAGATAAAATGTTCCTGGTAACAGTTCTACTAGTTGGAGTCTGCTGATACAGATGACCAAGGTGAACAGTCATTCATGGGCACATATATTGTACATGCACACACAGAGCTACCAGCCACCACACAGGAATGGTGTGAAGCACCAGGATTCAACTCATGACCTTCTGATACAGAGCCCCAGGGTCTGCCACTTCAGTTAAAAAAAAACTCCAGCACCTGCCAATATTAGCAAAGCTGCATCCTGTTTGCAATTCTCCAGTGAGATGGACTGAATGCTTGTAAGCAGTTCTGATTCTATTCAGGAAAGGGCAATCATGTAGTACTTCAAAAAGCTCTGGACTCCTCCTCCTTTTTATTACTTACATCATATTATCTTATTTATACAACTACTGTTTCCCTTCTTTTATAGTCCCTGCATAAGAGGGGCAAATACTTGTATTACAGATCCTTCTAGGTTTCAAGATTGATATGTTCATGATAGAGAGTTCTCTATATTATCAGATAATATTCTGCATATTATCTGATAAAAGCTGCATTATTTCAGCCTTTTTTTCCTTGTTTTATGTATGCACGTGACTTGGTACACAACATATTAATAGATAACCTACAGATAAACAGTTGCAGACTGCTGCATCCTGCATTGTTCACTGAGGGAGAAATTAGTTGAATATAAATAAAATGCTTATGCACTTCTTTAAACAACTGCAAGAGAACAAATGTGACTGCTTACCCCAGGGGTTCAACCTTGGCCAACACACCTACCTGAATCTCCAAAACTCTTCTGAAAAAGAGGCAGCGTGACCCAAGGGTGCCCAAGTCTGCCCCATAGAAGAACACTGGTGCTTCTGCTTCAATCCCCAAAACTTCAATATTATCTTCAGCAAAACAATGAATAAAACTTCTTAACAAATAGAAGATCTATCAATTCAGCACTGGTTCAGCCCCATATAGGAGGTACTGCAAATTACAGAGAAATGTAGCTAGTCATAGCTGGCTGCTTCACATACAAAGGGCAAAATCAGTGAGTAACAAAGAGCAGGAAGGATAATTTTCTCTCCTTACCCATATGCTTTCCTGACTAGGGCCCAGGGGGGATTTGCTGATAAAACACAACTTTGTCACATTTGTCAGACCTGAGGCTGTCATGGAAACATAACTGATGTGACAAACGTTAGTGAGCCACTGTCACAAGGGCAATCTGTCCGAGCCAACAGTCACTGCTCCTCTTCAGTAGTGGGCAGCAGTGAAACAGCCCAGGCTCTCAGTGCCACTTGGCTGCCAAAAGTGTCCTGGACTTCTTTGTTTTGGGAACACCATGCATCCATCACACCGAAAAAGTATTTTACAGGATTCCCAGTCTAACATGATGGGTCAGTTGGTTTATTTGCTTTCAAATCTGATCATAAGCAAATCTTGAAATAAGTGTTGAAATGACAAGCTGAGCCAGAAGCCTGGGTTTTGACTTTGCTCCTCTTCTGCCCACCTTGCAGAAAGCCAGCCTCTCATCCAGAAGAATAATTACCTTTTAACAAGGTTTCCTTCTTTCACAGATAACCAGCTGGCTTTTTCTTCTGCACTGTTCTTCCAACTATTTCCAAGCATTTCCCTTTTCCACCCAGACTAAGGAGCAGCTGACTGTTCCCTCACTGTAAGCAATAGGTTTCTCCTTTTCTCATGACAAATAATTTTTTAATAGTAAACATTTTAATACTTCCAGAAGCCATATTATTTGGCACCCATACAGGTAGCAAGAACTCCTCCTTCTTAGGAACCAGTGGCAGTTCACTTTGGAGTCTGTCCTGTCACTGAGTCCCGGGGGCCATGTGATGCCAGATCCTCAAGGACAGCAAGCTCATGTGCACTGCTACTGTAGGCAAGGTCACTTATCACACCAGCAATGCAGCTGCCAAAAGGACATTACACACCTGATACAACTCAGCAAGAGGTTGATGCACAAGAGGGCTTCACCTAAAGCAGCCTGGTTTTGCATATGGAAATATTATTGAGATGGAGAAAGAGGAATGTGGCCATTTTTTCAGGATTTCAGGACATCACACAGCCTGACCAGAGCAGCCATTGGCTGACTCCTGAAATCTCTGGATAAATGCCCACTTTGCAATCAGTCTGCCCTAGCAAGAACATGAACTGCATAGATTTTCCAGATAAATCATGAAAGCCTTTAGCATAACTCCACTGCCTTCCTCTACTTGAGGGTCTTGCCACACTTTTAGAACATGTACCACAGCCATTATCAGAGCCATCAGTGGCACAGGGATTGTGCTGGGAACTGCTGACAAGGTGCTGCAACTGAAGACCTCGGGCTACCTCTTGGATGCCCTGTCCTTCCAGATAGTTATATATCCCAGGAAGCATTCTGTGCTATTGTAGTACACAGACTCGAGTCACATTTACATTTGTTTTCTACTGTCCATGCACATCAGCCAGTAGCAAATAAGTCACAGCAGGGACCTTAGCTCTTGATGTGTTTCAGCAGAAACCTGGATAATATTTCCATAGGAGAGGAAAGCAGATCTTAACGTCCATGTCAAATTTGACAGTACATTACACTACGCACTGAGACTGGCACAGAAGAGAGTATAACCTGTTTTCTGTACAACCAGCTTGTATAGCAGCCCTCTCACCACACACAAAGACCTCCAAACATGTGGGCATGAAGTGAGTGTTTCTAAATGCAATAGGGTTCAACTTCTGCCTTCATCTATCTTTACATTAAGCAAATCTCATTTCCAGGGAGATTTATGTTGAAAAAGGATCCTGGGCTCAACCGCTGGATAGAAAGTGAAATAGCCTCACTCCCAATGCTACCCTTTTCCCGTCTCCATAGACACTAATGTGAGGAAGAGGAGAGCAGAGGCAGCACATGGCAACAGACATGATCTGCAAGGACTTCAGCTCTGCATGTCCCCCGTGCCTTGACAGCAGCTCTGACCTGACTCAACGGAATGGTGTTCCTGCCCAGCTGATCTTCCAGTCATCCTCAAGGACATGAGTTCTCTGCACTAAAAAACAGGCAGTGTCCTCCCAGCCCAGGGTGACCAGGGCCAATTTAGCTTTCTTGCCTTGTGCTGCTCTTCACTCTCACCTTTTGTGACTCCTGCCACACTAAAGCCTCTCAGGAGGGGGCAGGGGGAACAGTCTCATGAAAGCTCATGACGTTACAGCACCATGGCAGAGCCTTGTTGCTGTAGGAAACAGAGGACCTCAATGGATCATCTTATGCAGCTCCAGGGACAGAAGTGGCTCTCCTCCACTGAAGTCTCACATTAGGTGAAAAGAATTGTAATTGTGCCCCAGCAGCCCAGGCTGGGTCTTGCTTGCTTAGAGGTGGCACACACGGGCAGTGTCTTCCACAGGAAAGAAAGGGGTGACCAGACAGCAGCACGCACATGTCCCAAGGCAATGCTGCTCAACTTGCAATCCACTGTCATGTGCTGCTGCAAATAAAAAGAGCACTGAAAAACCAGCTTATGTCTTCATACATTCCCAAAAGCCAGTCTGCCCAAGCACGAGTGCAGCAGGGTCAGTACAACAGTGGAACCCAGTCTGATGCACAGCAGAGCAGCTCTGATCCAGAGCATCAGCTGATTACACAAAGCATATCCATTGTCCAAAAGCAGTTTTATTTTCATTCTTCCCTCTGAAACCAACTTGACTCTTCTTCAAAAACCAACACCAGAATGAATCATTTGAAATAATCTTTTAGGTAGTTTTCTAAAGGCTGGTTTGCAATGCGTCCCCTTCCCTGTGACAACATGCCAGGAAACCCCCAGGGAGCTCTCCCAGAAACTGCTAGAGAGTGAATGCAAAACAGGCTGAGCTGTTCAGCTTCTCTCCTCCCCAGCACGGGTTTGAACATGTCGGCAGCAGGGTGGTATGAAGGTGGTTTTGTCCCCTACAAATCTTTTGGATAAACAGGATTGTGCTCTACATCAGAGATTTCTCTTTGTAACCTCAGTCAGTATTTCCTTGCCTTGCCATTCTTGACAACTCAGTCATAAAACAGCTCTCTCTGGAATACGCCATTCAAATTAATCAGCTGTCATCTATTCTCCATTTAAAACTAATAATAGAAGGTTTGCCTGAGCCTGTGAGAGACTGAAACATGGAAATACGAATTGCGCAGCTGCAAATGTTTCCATATTGCTGCAGCTTTCAAATTGCTTTTTGCTCTCTACCAAGAAGGCATGAAACAGCATTGCAGGGAGCAGGGTTTGTACTGTCAAAATTGTCCAACTGTCCTCAGCATGCCCATAATGTGGTAAATGCTTGGTGATGCCTTTTAACTTTCAAGCATGCTTTAAAGACAGGAGGGATGTTCTGGTCATAAACCAACAGGCTCAGCTGGACCAGGAGCACGGATAATTTGATGGCTTGTATCCTTTGGATGCCAGCTGCACAGGGGGTGCCAAATTGCGTTCTTGCCATTGGCAGAAGTTTTAGCCTCCAATTCATCTTCCTGTCATCAAACTGCAACAGGATGGAGAAAAAAAAACTTCCAGGGGGGATCACTGCCTGGCAGAATGGGGAAACAGGACTCCTTTGAACAGTCCCTTGTCTACAGCAGTTTGGCTTCAAGTGGGCAGAGAGGATTAATGCCACATGAGGCTTGAACTCAGAATAAGAGCTGGCACTGGAGGAAAGCCAACTGTGCAACACTCCTCTAACTGCTTAGGGAACTCTGTCATTGTCACACGAAACTGAGGAACAGCTGGGGGTCTCTGTTCAAAAAGCACTCAGGTTGGAAGCACGTTTGCAAAGCCTGATGAAGGAACAAGAGCAGCACCTGTCTCTTCCAGGTCTGCTACAGCAACTACCACCAGGGGACTTTGCCTCTACCAGCAGTAGGTTCATTTTCAGCCTGAAAAATACTTTTAAATGCCTCTCAGCCTTTTAAGAGAAAGAAGCAGTTTAAATCCCAGACCGGAAGCCTTAATTATAATGGATTTGTGTGAAAGTTGCCAGATCTCTCCCTGCTCTGTGATCAGGGCTGTGCCAAGAGTCTGCTTTGTGTCACACCAGTAACTGTGTTGAGTTCAGCAAAGTAACTGGGTCAAAGATGCATAGGCAGAAGAGAGATCACTGATTAGCACTCATGACAGCCTCTACTGCAGAGCACAATGACAGTGCAATCACGTGGAGGTTCTTGCTGTAATTAAAGGTAGTCAGACTCATATCCAGTGTAAGCTTGTCAGAATAAATCTTTGTGTGCTACATTTTGTACCTTGGGAAGTTACTCAGTTTCCACGACCAGAAAACAGCACATGAGAGGAAACAACTGAGAACTCATGGTTCATATTGCTGAAACTAGCTTATAGAAAAATCAGGAGAGATTTGAGCATCCTCATGGGCAGCTCTTCTAAACATGCAGCACTGCTGTTTTCAATCAGTTAATTCCACCTATGGTGAGCATAAGGTTACAGATGAAGAACACTGATCTCATGTTCAAGAATTTCATGATACATCTGTCCACAGCTGTAACACCAGGTGCTCTGAAGATCACCCAAACTTCAAAGAAAACAGTAGAAATGGAGAAAACTACAGGGTTTTTCCAGTGTCTCACATACTTTCCCAAAGAAAAAAAAATAGAAAGGACTGAAGTTATTTAGAGAACGGAGTAAGAGCAGAAACAAGTATTGAATAATACAGATAGAGTCAGTCCTAGATAGTCTCAGCTCTTTCACAAAGCAGTGTATTTCCACATAATAAAGACAAATGTGTCAGGGTAGCAATTAACCTGGAATTCACTACAAACAGACAACATTATGGATAGAGGGAGTACAAGGAGTTACACGAGAGAGGGTCTTATGCAAGATAAAACAAACAATTAAAAACATTATACCTCAGAATATAAAAATTACTCATTAGACATTCAAGGAGAGAGAGTAAAAAAAGATTTCTACTGTGACTCTTCACTTTTCTTCTAAGTAAAATGAGACAAAAAGCAACTAATCCCATCAAAAGCCACACTGATCTCTCTGTAAATCTCAGAGCCACTGACTATCCACAAACTGAACGTGGACGTACAGCCACTGGCAGAAACGTGGTGGACACATGGGACCAACAAGGAGATTTATGTCAAAACAATACAGAGCAACTGCCTTTGAGATACAGAAATGAATGCACTTAAAAAGTGACAACTACAGCAGGACTGCAAATGCTGAGCTAAAGACCTGTCCAGAGGTGCTGTTTTGAGCACAGAGATGCTACACCTGCAGAGAGACCCGCAAGAACTTCACCTGCATCAGCAGGTTCTGGAACTGCTTCCTCCCTTAATGGATGAAAAAACTCATGTGCCAATGCCTATGTGCTGCTGGGTACATTTACACCCAACCATAATAGGTCAGTTATGAGGTATCTTGTTATGATTGTAGTTACAAACATATTACGATTTTTTAAAAAATTTCCTACTAGTAAGGTATATGTAGTATATAACATATGAAAACTTCATTTGGAACCATTCAGAATGCTAGAGCATATGGAAATTATCTTAAAGGACTATGGGAATGATGCCTTGTATCACTTTTCAAAGTAACATGCAAATGCTACAGTACAGACCATTAAGGGAAATGCCACTCATCCAGAAACTCACCGGAGAGAATTCACCAGGCTTCCCACTGCATCACACCACACAACAGAAAAACACCAAGCCCCCACTGTTGCCTTTGGAATGCCAAGTTTGCAGCACCTTGCAGAGATCTCTCAGGATTCCCAAGATGATCAGCTGTAAAATGTAAGCACTTACAAGCAGTGGTTCTGATGCTGAAAATCATTAGATTTGTCTGTCTCAGAAATTTCAGGGACTAATAGCATTTTCCCACAAATGAGCCTTAAACTTGGGTAATCATCACAGTGTTCCTTCGTAAGGAGGGGGATGGTTCAAATTAACACATCGGCTCCACAGATATTTCATTTCTAGTCAAGAAAGGCACAAGGATTTCTTATTAAACTGCTTCCATTTCCACAAAGAGATGAAAAACTATTTTTTTCCAAACCAGGTTATCCACTAGCAGCAAGAATAGAATCAAGTTGGTCAAATCTGGTAGGCAAGAGGGGGACACAAAGTGTTAACAGATCAGCCCTCAGTTTGCAGCTGACAGCTGCCAGTGCTGCTCCAGGACAGCCTGCTTCTCCTGCATAAGTGCCCTATGGCACATCACAGCTATAACAGTGTTTTCTCCCTAAAATCTTCCTGGAACTCCCCCCTGAAGCACAGCCAATACTGCCCTTTAAAAAAAGGAACAATTTGCACACACAGACACACACACGCCCGCCCATAGACAACAGCCATTTGTGAGGAGGGGAGGTGGGATAGAAGGATCCGATTTCCATTCAAGGCACTTTCCCGTCCAGGAGGATATTAGGAGAAAGGGGAAATCAGCATCACCATTATCTCCAGCGTGTGTTAACAGCCACGCTGAAGCCAGTCAGCAGCGCCTGGCATTGTTTGGAGGAACACAAAAGACCTTCTGTTTGGAAAGTTCAAGAAAGAAAACGGAGAGCCTGTGGCCTGGTCCTGCAGTCAAAAGACTGAAACAGAGGTTGGGAAGTTCTCAGGCAGAGGCTGATCCGAAGCCCTTTGAAGTTGACGGGAAAACTCCCATGGACTCCAGCAAGCTTTGGATCATGCCTGAAACGCACAGAAGGGAACAAAGCAGCATAAAAGTAGAAATGAGCATCTGCTAGAGGGGGATTTAAACAGCACAGGGGTGACCTAGTCTGTTCATCATGATTGCTGGTACAGTGTATTTTTGTGATGTTTGAAGAAGTAGGATTATATATAAAAGTTTCAAGTCTTTTTATTAGGGCATAGCAGTTGTACATTCATCATGAGGTATTCTTCTGCATAAAATCCTATGCATGCTATCCTAACACTGGGTGTTTAATACAGCACTTAGCAAAAGTCTCTGAGGAAAGGGGGGAGGAAAAGTCTCTTTCAAATTGCTGAAATTATGAGGGTTTTGCTTTCTTTCCCCACTGCTCTCTCCCAAAAAGGCTGGTTTAAAGCTATTAAATACACAGTCCAGGACTGAAAACCTTATTAAGAACAATGCTGCCAGCATCATCTATTCACAAGCAGCAGTTTGAGAAAGAGCCCAACGCAGAAGACACCCTTTAGCAGTACATTCTCTAAACAATTGTTAGAGGATCCCAAGTGCATCAGGGCTCCAAATCCTCTGCTTGATTGTAGTGTAAATTATTTTCTCATTAAAGATTAATATAGGAGCATTCGAGATGAAAGAAATGTTTTCTGGTTTCTGCAACATTTCCATAATCATTTTCTTGCATATAGGAGTAATTGTTGCAGTGGTTTCAAAAGACTGATGCTGCCTAGGTCCTAAATGATATTTTCTGGGAGCTAATTAGTTCTGAACTTTTCTCTTCTTAAAATACTTCTTGTAGCCTTTGCACAAGATTCAATCAAGAGCCAAAGTAAATCCCTTCCCCCCCACACGCCCCCCAAACAAAAAATGCAGGATGTTTCCTCTTTCCCTGGCTAATAGAATCCAACTGTTGCCGCATGACATCATTCCCCAGAGCTAGGGAATCCAAGCTCGCTCTGAGGCTCGGCTGGGAGTAAACACCACAGAGGGGGAAAAAGAAAAAAAAAAAGGAAGAAAACCCACCAAACATCAAACTTTACAATGGGAGGACATAACATTAAAAAGGCAATTTTTGTTACCTGAAATTTGGAGCGTTTCCCTTTCCACTCCATTGTCAGATTTGTATTTCCCAGAAAAAACTCTCTCTTATTATCTGAGGCAATCAGAAAACCAGTCGTTTAGTATCTAATACCTGCTGTGCTTCCCATAACTCCTTCATATGACCTTTCGCAGCACTGATTCCAGCTAAAATGATTGCAGAGAACACAGACTGGCCAGGCCAGTTGTCATGGAGATCTCTCTCTCCCCCTTTTCATAAGCGCGCGCGCATACACACACACACAGATTTAAACAATTCTGGGAGGCATCCACAAAACAGCATGCCTTTTCATCAGCTAAGTTTTTGAAACATTCCACCCCTCCTCCAACCCCTCCCTAGAGTCAGCCCAGGAAGCTGAGCTTTGGTCATGAATCGATTGTTGAAATCAGAGATATCGCCTCTTAAAAAAGAGAAAGCGACCACAGAACTTGTACTTTTTTTTACCCTCAGGAAGGAAAACAGAGATGTTTTCTCACTAAAGCTTTGAACTAAAAGTAAATCTACTGCATTCAAACCTGCAGGCTATTTGTCTTTGCCCCCCTTATTATGAATTTGATATCTGAAAGCACTAAGCCTTTGTCGAAATACAATCATGCAGATTACAAGAAATGCTGTTGGCATGGCCTGACTGCTTACCTTGCTGTTCTCCCAGTACCAAGCCAGTTACTTAATTAGCACAGGTATTCATCACGGTCATGCAGGACTTCCTGTATTCTTTCATGTTTCTGTAATTAAGAAGAAAAATGGGCAGGTCAGGAACATGCAACTCAAACAAACAAACAGAAGGAAAAATAAAAAATCAGCTAAACAATATTCCAGATACATCTGGAATTTTTCTCATACTGACTGTAAGTTTAAGTCTGTCTTACCCAAAACTCGCTATCTCCCAGTTAAAGGAGAAACCCATTTCAATGACGTTTGTGAATACAAGAACTGATTAGTTTACCATATTCACTGGCACCATGGTTGCAAAACAAAACTTACTCCAAACATAAATAAAGACATAAAAATTCTTTTCCCTGACAAAAAAAAAAAATCTAAATTAATCCCCACCAACGTCATATAGGAAAGTCTGGACTGATAAATCAAGAGAACAGAAAACACTTAAAAAAAAAAAAAAGAAAGAATATTTAGCAAGAAAATTAAGTAAAAAACTATTTGGACTCAGGAGAAGAGCACTGTGCCCAAAGTTTTTTTTACACATTGAGAAATACCTTGGAGACTTACTCTTTAGAGGACTTAACTGGAGTCAGTCATTCAAACTTTTAAAACTTCATAAAAGATACTGAAGGGACTGCACGACTCCGGGTTCTGCAACCAGCAGTACAAGCAACAGTCCCTCTAGTGGGCAGAAAATTGCAAAGCTGCCTATGCCACGCTAAACGAGAAACCAATTTCTTCTTTCTCTGTCAACCACTTCATTATGCTGCTACGATATTCCACCCCTGCATTTAAAACTTAAAATTACCACATAAAATCCTTTGTATGTTACTTAGGGAGCTGAACACAAGAAAGTGTACATTACACGATCAACATAACTAGGTTTACACATGAGATTAGAGAGTTCCAGCATATTACTCTTCTGGTTGTGTTTTTAATATGATAGCAAAAGTGAGCTTAAAAACAAGACCTAGACAGTGAGATAGTCAAGATGTCTTATGGGAACATAAGACTCTCTCCATAGCCATTATCAGATATAAACTACACTGGAGCATATTATTTACTATACTTCAGAAAACTCTACAGTTTGTGAGTGACAGGGCTCCGAGCAGATTGTACACTTAAACCACCTCTCTTTCTAGTAAAAACATCACACAAAAGCATATACACGAGGCATATTTTACACTGTTACCAAAACTATGCGCAGACTATTCACAGGTAGATAAATAAACAAAACAGCTAGCAAGAATCCAGAAGATGCTAAAATTACAGTAAGGAGTTCCTAGATATGAAAGCTGAACATGTTAAGCTTGCAATTTCACACTAACTTCCCTTAAGAATGCACCCGTGAAGGCCAGCAGAGCCACGAGAGCCAAATATGAAAAAATATGACGTTTTTGTCCTGAAAAGTTCCCTTTGGTGTTTGACTGAGGTAAAGTCATCACATGCTGCAAGTGGGCACAGTTTCAGCAGTGTGAACGGAGAAAGAGGAAACTGCTAGCTCCTCCCACAAAAGTAATGTTTTAAACTACATCACTGCAGAGGGAGTATTCAAAGACATGGAGGTAGTAAAAATCCAACTTAGGAACTGATCAATGGACAAGGAAAATGGCTGATCAGTCTCAGATTTCCTATAGACCCCATTACCAGTAGCATGGGGGTAGATGTACCAACCATCTGCATCACATCCCACTCCAGTGTTTATCACAAGGCTCTGTGGCACTTAATTAGGTGACCACATTGGCATATATGGCAAGGATCTGGGGAAGCACGCAAGCTAGCATTTATAAATAATTGAAAATACTCAGTGCATTAAATATACACTCAGTTACAGTTTAAAGTTCAAAGCAAAGTCATTAAAATACATTACACATACACAAATACGTAGGAACAAAGCACAGTAGTAAAACTATGACTGGAGCTTTGGTCTAGGACAGGTGACTACCACAGAAGCCCTCAGACAAGCACATTTCTATTCTAAGCCTCATGAATACATTGCTAATCTGTTCCTTCCCAAAAGGTGACATACTTTGCTCCAACTGACCCCAGCGAAACAAGAACCATTCCCACGCTTTACTTTTTTCTCCCTGGGCTCTTATTTGAGCACATCAATATCTCAGAACACAATTTAGGATCAGGACAGAGTTTGGGATCATAAACAGAGGACATGGTGAACAGACGACATTACATCAATTACAGTGTCACGGCTCCATTGCGATCAAAAGGCATCAGAGTATGTACCCTCATCCCCTGGAGGAGACAGACAATCCATTACTCACACACAGCTGATGTTTAGTTTCTTATTTCCGATACACTTCCCATTTCTGTCTGGTTGAACACACTCCTTTCCTAAGCTCCATGGCCACAGGCACAGGATGCAGCAGCCACGTGACACACAGGAGAGGGCATGCACTGAGCAGGATTATTGCACAGGGAGAGCCCTCACCGGGGCACACCTGGTGTCCCTGCCCTGGAGACTGGAAAGGGAAACATGAGCTGCTCTCCCCACAAGCTGCGTGGTCTGAGATTCTTCACTGAATCCTTTCCAAGCCAGGCAGCCATCACCAGCAACAGCAGAGGAAACAAAAATCAGACTTCTTCCTAAATGATTAATGAAATTTTATCACTTTCGGTAGGTGAAAACTCAACATCAACTTTGGGATTTAAAAAGACAAACCTAGAGATGAGCTACAGACTAAGCTGCCCACAACAGCAGCACAAATCTCTGGAAGATGTAAACAGAAATTAATCACTGCACCAACCTTAGTAACATTTTCTTTGACTTTTTAAAATAAAACTAAATTCTACATAAAAATACTTCTATAAAATTACTTAGGATTTTCCCCCTTCTCAAATAATTTTCTGCACTTCAGAAGGGCTTCTTCCCCTTTCACATTGAAGATGACCACCTTATTTCTCTTCCTCGCATGTCATCTCTACACATTTACTGACCATCTTTCCAGTGACCTCAACACATACGTTTTTGTTTGAAATTCAGTAATTTAAGACACAACAACTAACAGTGAAATTTAAGTACCCTGTCCCACTGTATTTTTAACCCAATACTACTGCAAGTGCCTGCAGCTCCTATTGACCTCAATGGGAGAGGCAGGGAGCTTGGGAGCAGCACTTCCTCATCACCAGGCAGTGACTTGCAGAGGTATGGAAATATGGGAAAAGGCCTCAGTCAGCTCATAATATAAAGCACACATGCACTACAAGAACTGTGTTCTCTGCTCTTCTTCTAGAGACTCAGTACTCAATACTTTTGCATAAGGCATTCTGTGCCTACCAGGTGGGACAAGACAATGACATGCAGGACAGCAGCCAGCATACCTTCTGAAGCAGTCCCACAACACTACTGAGTTCTTTGAATTAACAGTCCACAGCACTGGTCTTTGTGGTTAACACTCCAACACAATGGCACAAGAGCACACCAGTAAAGCAAGTAGCACCTCTGACCCCCAAAGTATTTTTTACTGAAGTGATTAAACCTTCCACTGACTTCAGTGGCACATCAACTTCAGTTTTGCCTCACTGCATGTTTTGCTAGGATTGTGGTATCAAAGTAAGCAGCACAAAAGTATCTTGTAGCCTTGCAAACAATAGCAAAGGAGCTGACCCAGCATATGAGCTCCCCAGTTATAATGGGACTGCACAGGTGTAGGTCTAAGATCAGTCACTTATGGACTTGTTTTCTTCCCCCATTTCAGCATCAGGTCCATTACCCACAGCACATCCACAACTCTCTTCTAACAGGAGAATTAAAAGTTTCCATGACCTCTTTAATAGCCCAACGAGGATCATGTTTGTAGCACGGTATTCATTTCACTAAATCAGGGGGAAAAAAAAAGGAGTGTATGTATATACACAGAATATATACAGTATGCATATAGGAAATGACTAATCATAGCTGTGTACTCTTTGAGGTGCTGCCAATCCCTTTATAGCCCTATATCCCATTTCAGTTTGATCTCATTCTGCAAATGAAAGCCTGCCATACTTGTGTCTGACCCTGGCATTGCAACCAAGTGCAAGACGGCAATTTGAAAAAGTTCCTAAGTGATTTAGTAAAACTAAGAGGATATCTGTACCTAAGAGGTCATGACAAGGAGCTGACACTCATTCAACTCCTGTGCAAACACTCATTCTGAAATAAAGTGGCTTAATTTTGTAGCTGTTATTGGTTTAGGCCCTGATTCAGCAAAGCACTTAAACACTGACTTCAAAAGAACTTAAAAATACACCAATCGTGCTACAATATTTTACCAAAGTGGTGGTTTAGTAATGTTGTGTATTTCAGAAAAGAGAGATGAAAAGAGTTTTTATTTGGCAATTAAAGATTTAAGACATTGTTTGGCACACTGGGACACAATCCCCATGCTAAACCTACTAATAAGGTTGAAAATTTGCTGAGCAATAAGCTGAATAATTCCTTAATAAAGGAATAGGTTGAATAATTCCTTAATAAAACAACTTTAAACATGAACAGTGTTGAACATGGTTCTCAAACCATGCAAATGCCCGGCCTGAGAATTATCCATACCTACAGTCTGATTCATGACAGGAGACACATATTACAGCTCACCCTGCTAGAAAAGCAATGCAAAGCCAAGCAAGCCATACAAACTGGCTCTGGGCCCAGGCAGCCAATTCAGCCAGCCCTCAACATCCCAATGCTGCAAACCGTGTCAGATGGCACCAGGCCAAGGCACAAGCCAAGCCAGAGGGATAACCAAAAGGTGGGAACCTCATGTAAATAAGTCCTTCTGCTGCTTAACTCTCCAGAACCAGCCCTGTCTGCAACCCATCTGCATTCCAGTCAACACCCTTCCTTGCATGGCTGTGCTACATCCCAGGCATGCCCAAAAAGGAAAGACAGGAAGCTGTAGGGCCAAACCTGATGGAGGAAAGAAGCCCCCAGGGAGAGACTATTTGTCCTGTCTCTACAAAAAAAGAAAATTTTGCCCTTTATAGGTGTTAGTTTTTTCCTATACCTTCTTTTTACTGCCTTTATCCCCATCAAGCATGGATGTCCCAAGAAAAGGGGGCACATGAGACAAGCAGGTTTCCTCTGTGAACTAGCCATATCAGGAGAGATGTCAATGAGTTGCTTGAAATTCCACAGGATTTCTGATTTGACCTCACACGAATGCAAGATATCTCAATTGGTCTTAGTTCACTACTGTTTCTTTTAAGTAAAAGCCAAAGGACAAGTTTCTGTTGCCCCCATTCACAGTACACATCCTGCAACACAAGATGCTGCACATGGGACTAGAAGGCAATTTAAAAACCAGATCCTCTCATACCTGGAATTGCACTGAAGCAGGACACACAAGAATATAACTCTGGGAGGACTAAATCTTGTGTGAATCTGAGCACGGGCTGCAAAGTTTTGACTTAATGGGAACAGAGGGTCAGAATCCTTCTGAGAGCACATAAATTATGGGAATATGGGTCCTTTAAGCCAAATCCCCATCTGAAGTGGAACTTCTCAAATTATTGTCAAAGTAGCCCTTCCTGTATTTGCATCCAGGTGGTAGGACAAGGAAGATGCTGTTGGGAACAATCTCTATTTTTACACTGGCTACACAAAGCTAATAAAGGGAAGAGGATCTTCTAGAAAAGCAATGGACACAAGGACAGATGTATTCAATAATGCAGGGATGGTTTCTGGAGCAGAATATGGGTGGTTGCATTTTCTGCATTTTTTCCCCCCAAAAAATGCCTTTCCAGAGCAAAAACTCTTGAACTCAAAATGGAAAATGTGGGCCTAAGGCCATGCATCCAGTATGATATCACCTTGTTTACAAGAAAAAAAAAGTCACAACCAATAGCACTGTACACTCTTTGAACTTCTAAATAGATAAACAAATAGATAAATAATGACAACATGTTTTGTGATTCCTTTTGATCATCAACTATTAAAGTTCACAGGAAGTTTATGCAACCCCCTCTGACTGGATAGATCTTATCTTCCAAATATTATGAGCCAAGAGACTCGAAGAAGAAAGTGTCACCCTGATGTTCCTTTGGACAAAAAGCAATGATTTATCCGTGAGCTAACTTCTCCAGTTGGCTTCCTTTATTTTAATAATGAGTTGAACCTCAAACTGGCCTGGAGACCCTGTGAACTGCTGCTAACAGGCTGGGGGGGATGCCTATGAGCCCCCCTTCGCATCCCTGGAGAGGATGGATAGTGCAAGCACTGGTCCAGCACTACTCCCATCACCTACACCCTATTGAAATCAAAGCCAGTGGCAGTGTGTGTTTTTTCAGGCATATAGCACGTTTGTCTTTCCTACTGTCACAAATATCACAGCAGGCAGATTTTTCAAGCTGCAGACAATAATATTTTCTTCTCTGTTTTGGATAGAGCAGATAAACAAAATACTGCTTTGAATACGCACAGCTCCTTTCATTCATGGCCCTTAGGGTGCTTTACAAAGCCCAGTAAATGTCACTTCTGTGTGGCTGCTTGGAAAAGAGGAGTTAAGTGACTTTGTGTGTAAGTCTGCACAGTGGGCCCTTCAGAAACAATGTGTGACCAACCATGTTCTGAGCACCCAGCTCTGCTGCCTCCCCCGAGGTCATAGTTAGAACCTAGAAGCAACTGAGGTCAGTTGAACTCCAAGAGATATCAGAACTTGTTTTTTTCTGGAAAACAATTTGGGCATGGGAAACAGCTGAAATGAAGCTTTTCTTCTAGCTGGTTTCCAGTGCCACGGGGGGAATGAAAGTCAGTGACAGCGGAGTGCCTAGGATGAGCTTGTGCAAAACAAAAGAAATCCAAAACCAGACCATGCACACAGTTCAAAAACATTGTGAACCCTGTGTTTGTTTCCCAGTGCCTCAGTGCTTCCTGGGTTTAGCAACGGAGTGTGGTACAGAGATGTCCAAATGAGCCACAACCAACCTAACTCCAGAACTGGCAGCAGCACAGCCCCAACAGCACAAAAGAGTGCTTGAACCAGTGCAGCTGTATTTCTGGGGAAGGGGGTTATGCCTCCACGCAGTGGCCCCGTGGCTGCAGGGCGGTGCAGACCTCCCGGAGTCAGCTCCAGGGCTTTCTGTGCTAAGCTCCATTGTGTGGCACAGACATCCCCTGACCAACACACTGCAGACCACAGAGAAAGCCAGTCCCAGCGCTGGGAATTGAGCTCCCAGTGCCCAAGCTCCAGATGAATGCCTTAAAAGCAAGGTCATTCTTCCTCCTTCAGTTCTGTGCATTCTTCCTAACAGAGCTGTGGGATGTCTCTCAAAACGCTCCACATCCAGGGAAGAACTGTCCCAACACCCACATCTAGGCTGCTGGAGAATCACACGCCTACCTGTCGCCTCTTCATCAACTAACAGCATAGAGTATTATGTAAGAAAAAAAAAAAGTACACATTCTGCTTTATTCTCATCAAAACAGATAACTCAGAGATAAGATTTTACCTCTCACCATGAAGATGCATAATTTCTTCTTTTAATTAAATTACTTCCCATTTTAGAGACAAAAGGAAAGCAAGAATCAACTTTTTTTTTTTTTTAACATCAAACTGAAAAGGGCGGAACTTGGGAAAGTACCAGTGCTTTTCTTCCAAGTCTGGGAAAACTATACAGCTTACATAGGCCAGGACACTGTTACAGATATTTTTCCTTTAACACACTGGATAAGGTCCACGTAGCCACATGATGTTCCCCATTGCTACGTACATCGCTTTAAGGGGATGGACAACTCAGCTCACTCCCTGGAACCCTTGCTGCTTGCTGTTCATACTATGAAAGTGGTGAAATCCCACAACACAGGCCGAGTGTCAGCTATTCAGAGTGCAAAGACCACACACCAGACAGTTTGCAAAAGACCTTGCTGCCAGTGAAGAAGTGCTGGCAAAACCTCTGCTAAAAGCCTGGATTTCTAGCTTACCTGGCCTGCAACAGCACAAGCACTGAATGCTACACCAACATCTCCAGCTGAACCCCACTGCTGGGCCAGACTTCCAGTGGAATTGGACACTCTCAATCACATGGAGTTACGCCAAGATTTAAACATGTAAGTTATGGCTGTTACCCTTGCAGCTGGGTGGGTGTGTGTTCACTGCAAACACAAGTTAGTGCCTACAGTGCTGGAAGCAGCTTATGGAAAGTCTGAACTGGAAGATGCAAATCATTAGGAGCATGCATCACAACTTGCTTTGGGGGAAATTCCCCATTCAAGAACAGACATGCTTGATTACGTCTCCAGTTTTCTGACTTCCTGACGTGTGAAAGTCCCATCAGTAAACATGAGAGCTCTGTGCTTACTGAAAGCATAAAGCAACGCTCTGCGTTTGCCAGAAAGAGCTGAAAGGGCTCTTTTGCACATATGCATGCTGTTGAAAACCTCTACTCTTCCTCTTGTGCTGCGTGGAGGGACCTAACAAGGAGTCAGAAGAGTCAAAAGCTGTTCTTGATTTTGACACCATCCAGGTATATGTCCTTGGATGCCTTTCTTTGCCTAGCAACACAAGACCTGTTTGGTTTTCTGAAGCACTGAGTAATCAGAAGCAAACAGTATTGGAATGATGCACTAAGTTGTAATCCCACCATGAACTTCAAACGATGTGTGTCTTTGATCATGTTACACAATTCTGTACATTAAACAACCTCTAAAACTGTTTCCAGTTTCTTAACCTGCTTCACATCTATGCATTTTTTATATTCCTTCCAGCCTGAAAAAGGGTGAACATGAACAGGGTTTCTACATCATCCTTACCTCTGAAATAAGAATTTCTCCTCACAATTTACACAGTCCCAGAGAACAACAAATGCAAATACAGTCCTGCACCACTGAAAGAATTAGAACCTGATTTTTCTTTATGACAAAGTCAGAACTTTGCACAGTTTTTCTTAGATTTTTGTATCTAGTCACACTCTAAAACAATAGATAGTTATGCCATAAGATTAAAAACCAACTAAACAAAAACAAATAAAAAAACCCACACCACCAAAAGCAACACGTTTTGTAGGTCATTTTTAGAATCCCCTCCATCCAGCTGCATTCAAAATAAGCTGCACTGCACCTGTCTTGCAAAAACCTCAATGGTTAAAAATTCCATACAGCTTGTATCTTATTGCTGGTTTTGTGTCTGCTTTGCCTGCATGTGACCCGGAGCAAATTTTAGCAATTCCCTAGAGTGGTTCCAAAGTACAATTAACATGGTTTGTCAAACAACTGTAAAATGAAAGAGGAGCTTGCAGCCCCAGTTTCTAGATGTCTAAGACACTCATAGAAAGCCAGCAGACTAGTACAATATAGAAGACGTTTGTAGAACCCAGTACCATTTGACATCCATTTGGAATGGCACCTCAATACTTTAGAAAATACAACAGGTAACTGAAACAACTTTCTGCTGTCTGTTTCCTTATCTCTAAAGAGCTGATAATAACTGAATCTATTAGAAATACTGTTAGAATAAATTAAGAACTTCTTAAATTGGCCCCAGACTGCTGGAAGGAAAGTCTTACTATATTAAGAAAAAAGACCAGCTATATCTCTTTTAATTTAACTGGATTCCCACTACTAAACCCATTCAGGAGGTTGTATTAATATAATCCTCAGAAAAAGTTTCACTCTAAAATTTTAAAATCACAAGCTGAGCTAGGGAATGAAAAAGGAATGTCATGCACTGTCATGCACTCACAGAGAATAAGAGTCAGCCGCTTGGAGGCTGTCTTCTGGATGGAAGAGCAAGCCCATTGACAGGAGAAGGTGATAAAAAACCCATATGCAGCACAGAGCACCTCTAAAAGCCAAAACAACAACAGGCAAGAGAGGTGGAGAGTGGAGCAGACCGCTATGACTCATAGGCTATAAGTCTAGTCAGTGAAAAATCTGGCAGAAGTGTGCTGTTTGACTATGTCTGTACATTCCCAAGAGATTTATAGCTGCTTATTAAATCATCTGTTCCTCTTAAAACTAAAGAAACTGTGTATGTTTCACTGGATTTTACATCTGCTAGAAAGACCCAATAACCATTAGTACAGAGTAGATTTTTTTTTATATTGAGTGAGTCATTCAAAAGATTTTAAGATATTACTTGAGAGAGGAAGCAAAATCTACACAAGTGGTGGGTTGCAGTGTGATCTAAAATCTGCTGCAGGATGGGTCTCTCTCACTGGCATCTCTGGTGTGCCTGGCTAATCTTCAAAACCAGATGGATCTTTTCAGTGACAAATACTTTCTGCAGAGGAAAGGAAAGGAAACAAGTACTTTCTACAGAGGAAAGTTCTGTCGAGGAAATAGTCATGTCTTCAAGAAAATGACCACTCTGGTTTGAGACAGGGTTTGTGGAGAAGGTTCATGGCATGTGGGGACACACACAAGCACAGGACCTATCAACACCTGAGGAGTTGGCAGCATTATTGTCTTCCAGACAGAAGTTGTTAAGTTCAGGAGCTGGAAGAAAAACACTTCTAGCCCTGTAGTTTCATCTCAAAACCCAAGGTTAGAGGAAAAGGAACTGTGCACAGTCCTGCTCCAAACATGAACACTGCTGCTTGAGCACTGGGTAGTTGAGCACTGGTAGTTGAGCACAGAAGAGCAGGAGAGAAAGGTGGGTAGGGCTTTCGTTTCAATCCCGGTTACCTAAACAAGTTATTTTATTATCTCAGAATGCTCCTTGGAGCATCCCCACCCCTACCCTTCCCACACATTGTCTAGTGAAAAAAACTCGCACAAAGAACTTTCCTTCTCCCATCTCCTCTCCCCCCCCAGTCTTACTTTTTTTTTTCCTTTTTTTCACCCTTGGGCTCATCCACAGATTAGCTCTCCGAGATAGCCATCTCTCAAAGATGGTGTACAAAGATGTTATTAAATAGAAGCCATTTGCTGAGGCATACGTGGGGCTGAACGTTCTGAATTCCCAGAAGGTAGGAAAGTTTTAGATGTTTTAAATTAACCCCTCAAAAATAAACAAAATCCACGCACATTTGCCAAACATCTGAGAACGCAGAAATACTGTATCCATGGCTACTTCAGTGATAAGACTAGAATAGAGATGTACTTTAAAAACACTGAAAATGTTCTTCTGAGTCAGCCCAGCAGCGCCTCCAGCTCAATACTCTTGCCTTCAGAGGCAGTGAAAGGCAGTGATAGTCAGGGTAAGCCCAGGAACCGAGTAGTTTTCTGACCATTTTTCTTTGTCCGTGGGAGACAGCGAGCTGTGGGTGAGCAGAGCTGAAAAGCAGCAAGATTTGCAAAATGTTGCTAACAGTGCTTTTGTTACTGTTGCTGTACCACTAAAATCCTAGTAAGTCTGTAAAGCCAAACAGGACAGAAAGCCATGTGTGAACTGTTGCTCTTAGCCGAAAAGTCAGCAATTTGGGAGTTTGAGAACACAATAATAACATCGAGACCCACACCAGCTCACGCACACGGAACGCCCAAAGCCTGCAAGCGAGGGAGCTGAGCACCACCATGCCCGTGGGTGCAACTGCAGCAGATTTGCCAGCACGCACTGGATGGGAGCACGAGAAAGGGATGAATTGCTGAGCGCGGTTCTCTTTCATGTTTTTGAATTGCTGCCTTGTAAAAGTCAATTTTCTAAAAAACATGACAAGATAATGGTGGGTCCTGCTGAATCGGCACAGCTATGCTACGCCAAACTGATTCCTGCAGTAAATCATGTGCACTCTCAAGACACAAAGGCAGGGCTGTACAGCTCTGCAAACTCATTATTTATTTTTGCCAAAAACGACAAAATGTCTGTCAGGCTTGGGTTTTTTTCTCTTTATTATCTCTGTATTGAACTGTCTTCACTTTAGCGCACTGAATCAATGCAGAAGGAACAAACAAGCATCATGAATTTGATCTCCCAGCAATCTTTTCAAAAGCCTAAGTCAGCATAGCTATGCTCTGTGGGTTACATTCAATCAGACAATACATACAACTCAACAGACCCAGCCATCACCAGTTTCCTACCCATTACAGTAAATAACTTTCTGATGTGTCATCAATGTGCTGAGATTGATTTAGTGATTTCCCTCCTAAAAACACTATAAAACAACATTGTGGAAGAAAGAAAATAGATTCATTACGGCCATACCCATGGCCAGCACAGTAATACCACATCTCAGCCTCTTTAAAGTGAGACATCATGAATAAGGCATGTCATCCCTGCAGCAGACTGCCTTAGCAGGCTTTGCACTAGTCACATGTTACAAGTCTTGGGATGGTGGTGTGGCAAATCAAGAGCATCGGTCAATCCTCATATCTGTTGATTTGTCTCTCTTGCTCCATGTCACCTCTGCCCCCCCGTCACGCACACAGCAACACCACATCTCACAACCGGTGAACTCAGAGCAACTCACGGCCCAACTCACCCCAGATCAACACCAGTGGATGTCACCCCCCTCCCCAGTGATCCAGCCAGGTAACAAGCTTTTTCTTCCCATTGGAAAAGGAGAAGTGATCGTTATATTTCACAGGCATGGGAAGCACACAAATATTGCTGCCCACTCTCACCAGAGGAAACACCTTATGAGAGCTGTTGTGAGAACTACAGCAGTCTTCCAGACCAGCATGGAACCTGAGTCAGCCCTTAGTCAAGCTGCTGAAGTCAATGCTCAGCTTTCAAGCACATGCTAAAGTATTTGGCTGAGCTGAGACCATTTTCAAGTGTGGGATGCAGAATCCCACTCAATGGTTGCTTCAGTGAGAGACTACAAAAGTATTCTTGATAAATAATAATGCAGTAATTTATGGGGGTGCATTCTCCCTTAACCAGAACCTTGGACTCATCTGTTCTTCACAAGCAATTGTTTCTTAAGGAGTGTTGCTGCGTCCCTCATCTGCAATCACTGAGAGAACAGCTGCTAACCACAGTAGGAAATGGTTTACACCAATTGAAAGTATTTCTGAAACCCCACCAATTCTGCTCTACTAGGAAGAAAAAAAAGGAAAAAAAAAAAAAACACGAAAAACCCCACCAACCAAAAACCACAAGTAACAACAAGAAAACCCAAGAGAATTTGATAGTCATTCTGCATCTTTGTTGAGAAGTTAAGGATCTTTGTTTTCTCTTTCAGACCATCCTGTTATTCACACACTGAATTACAGACCTAACCAATTCTATAACTGGTTGTTCCCCAACTCATGGTTTAAGTTTAGGTCAAAAGATTATTCACATGTGAAGCATGACTCTTCTCTGGCAGAGTAAAGCCACCCTTATTCCCGACAATGCTATATTTAGCTTATTTTAACTGTCCTGATCTGCTGCCTCTTTTCCTCAAAATTATTGAGTAATAGATGTCAGAAGAAAGAGATTCTACAACTCTCAACCAGAAAGAAAGCTCGCCTGGAGGCAAGCTCAGAGCCAGGAGCCAGGCACTGCCAATCCTATTCTCACCAGCTTGCGCTGCCCATCCACAGGGGCACATCACATCACTGTAGGTGCAGCCTGTTGCCTGCCAGTGACAGCATGGGAAGACTAATGCCTTCTAAACCCTAAGTTCCATTTTAACATGCTATCACTGCCTTACCCAAAGTTACATGAAAATCTCAATGCCTCAGTGCAGGATTGTAACACTTGTTTACCTAATTCATAAAGATGAGTTATCATAAAGATGTAGTTTATCAATAATCAGATTGTTACCCTTTGCAGATGACTAATGCTCCTCTGATGTCCATAAAGCTGTGACTACTACCTGCAGACTGAGACCATCGAGGAAACAAGTAAAGCCCTGTAAAAGTTATCTGAAACAAAGCAAACATGTATTAGGCAATATAAGTTTAACCTTGCAACCTTAAGGTAATGCAAGGAAAACTGTGCTAGCAATCTAGAGGAACAACACCTTCCAAATACAGGCTGCTTCATTAAGTGGGTAGTATCTAGTCTTGAAGGCACAGTTCATTTAGCCAAAGTTTAATAACCATTTTAACCTGCTAATCGGGTGGTGAAATAAATTATAAGAAACTCTGTGTACAGACACTTGAAGGCAAATGGTTGTTCCTGTCTTGAATGTGAACATGAAAACACAAACACCATACGAGCCACTGGGCTCCAAAGCTGACCAAGAGCACACAGCTATTTAAATATATACAGGATCCTGGTAATCTGCCCAGTTTTAGAGCTGCAACAATACAGTCAAATAACAGGACACCCAAAACCCACGCAGCTCAGTGATTAGCTACACCCACTCAGTTTGGTTCTCATTGATGCCAAGACCTTCCTCCTGCACGTCACGCTGTCTCAATCAACAGGCAAGTTCCTATGAAACTTCAAACTCTGGATAGGTTTTTGGAGCAGGAGAGTTGGGGGAAGATTGGATCAATGTTTTCTTTTTAATAGTTCAATGCATTCAACCTGTTTGCATTCTACCAAATAAAACCAGATAGGCAGCGAAAGATGCCAAGGGCCAATCAAACCTCCAAGGGTCTGAAAATGAAACCTCAAAATGCCTTGTTTCCAATTAAAAACCTTGGAAGCAAATTAGACCAGCCTCATCTGTGTAGCTGGTAGCAAGATAAAAAGTCTCGATACACAATCACATCTGATTTCCTGCAGAGCTCTGCTCTGAAAAGCAGGTGTTGCAGGAGGAGAGTGCCTGGGTAGCAAACAGCTCTGGTCAAACCACCCTGCCCACCTTCACTGCAATCTTCAGTGCAGTTACTGTAAAGGGGGCAAAGCGGAGAGCATGGTCATAAAGCTGTCTTATCCTGATGCAGAAGAAAGCTTTTAGCTTATGAGTCAGCATATCCTTTTAAACAGTAGACAAAAGCAGCAAGAGAACACCTCTGAAAAATTATTCCTTTCCTCTTCTTCCCCTTCCCCCTGCTTTCTAGAGAAAGTACTCTTTAGACAAATTGCGTACAGTATTTGCAACCCTCCTGCTTGGAAAATTTTGTCTGTTATTAAAATCAAACGCAAAACAAACAACACCAACAAAAAACAATCCATTTTTGATCAGTTTCCTTGTCCTGCCAAGGCCCCCCGGCTTCTGTTCTGAAGGATTTACCAAAATATTTGTTTATTTACACAGAGCTGGAATTCTGGAGTACCAGATTCTCTTCTGGCAAGACCTTTGGCCATGCTTAGAGGTGGTAGCAATATTAAATGTTTCCAGTGACATCAGTAGGAAAGTAACTGTGCTGTAAATAAGAACAGTTACATAAAGGCATGGCTTTGTCCGTCCCTTACAGATACTCAGCTCTGCGAAGGATAATGGAAGATAGAACTTTACCCTGAGCCAAAGTGCCAGTTCCTTTCCATTTTGTGAACACTGAACTCTGACCACTCCAGGTAGACGCAATTTTTCTCCTGTCATGCCTGTCAGCTCACTGGGAGAAGTGCTGAGTCAGACTCATCTCCTGCTCTCCCTCCAACACCACACAGTAAGTGGACAGTGAAAATAAATAAAAAAAAAAAAAAATCATATCACTGGGTTTAAGTACCTCAATGCCTTGAGGCAAGTCCCTATGATGCTCTGAGAAGACCAAAACAAATCACAGAATTTTAGGTATAAATACAGTTTTAACTCCTTCTATTAGCTTTACAGATTTCAAGCCCTTTGGGACTCATGTTTTCATGCTTTCCCATGTAGCTAAAAAAGCCAGAGAGGGTCAAGATTTCTAACAGTCACTTAACTCCAGGATCCTTGGCCTTAAAAGAAGGAATTAAAAAGCTAAACTAACATTAAAAAAAAACAACTACATAAAAATTGGTAGAGTTGACAAGAGCAAGAAAGAAAACTTTTCTTTCTTCTTTTGCATTTATCACCCACTGCCTCCCACACAATCACATTGAGTAAGAGCACACTGTGACAACACTTCTAAATATCTCTTTAAAATTCCTTAGTCACTGTAATTGTATACAGAGCAAACAAGAAATGCTTCACTTGCCAGCAAAACACAGCAGCATCTGGACCATAACATGGCAGTCCCTACAGGATGCATGAAGATGAAGAGAGAAATCAACCTGTCTGGAATTCGAACACAGAAGACCAGACCAGCACACCTTGACCCATTTAATGACACAAATGAGAGACATTTGATAACCATCTGGTTTTCCAATTATTGCTTTGTCTCTCTGTGTGAAGCTGACAACTACTTCTTGCAGGATACAGCCACCGTGTTGGGGGTGTGACACATCTGTAGTACCCCTGGGGAGACAGAGATTCAGGATGTGACAAAACCCACCACATCCTACCTTCCAAAATTCAACTCTTCCCTGCCACACACATGCTCTGTTTGAGGAATTTATACCTCAAAAATGGCACTTCTGGAAATGAAAAACTTAGATGAGATCCACCAAACCAGGGCACGAGGTTTTCACACCATCGAAACTTTCTGGTATTTTCTTGGAGCAAATATCACCATGTTCATCTGCACATCAGGCTTACCTCAGCAGGCCATGGTGTTTGAGAACACAGTCTTCTCATTGACTAGCTCCACTTGTAACCCTCTCCATAGTGATTCCTGCAATTACTCTTTCCACATGAATCGTTATGTGCTGCTTACACTTCAGTTTCACTCCCCAAAAACATAGGTTGACTGCAAAAACACATGCTACCACAGACCTTCCTTACAGATCAAACTGCAAGCAAGCAAGCTGCAGGACTTTGACAAAACAAATATGCAGGAACCCCACGTGCAGTAACTTCATCTGCCAGAGAACGTGGGTGTACAGCTCAAATCTGGGGGGACCAGGGTGAGTCTGATGTTTCCTTCTCTGGGGAGGCCCCATGCCATGGATGGCTGCTGTGTGGAACTATATTGTTAAGGCACAGATCAGCCTATGAATATTTCTCCTTGGGTGTATAGCTCCCTTTGAACTCTGTCATAATTGCACCAGCCTTGTGCACACATGTTCATTGCCCAATCTGTGGGTGGGAAACACATCTGGCGCCAGCTCTACACAAACCTTGTACAGCTTAATTCTCAAGACCACTGAAGTCAACGTGGGTCTTTCCATGGGCTTCACCAAGCTTGGGTCCAGACCCACAATCCTTCATTTTACAGGACATCAGAACTGCACTGAATATTTTGAGGCAAGCACTGAGTCACCAGCCTACTGCTTCAAGACCAGGAGAGTGACCTGCTCAGTCAGCTCTTTCCACAAGCCCTCAAGGCAGATAGACCTCATTCACTGTACTCACTGCATTCATTTTCTTCTCACTGACACAAGGATGAATTAGACAGAGACTAGGTTGGAAATTAGAAAAGCATTTCTAACCCCTGGGTACCTGCTGCATCATTTAAAGGGGATATGTCCACCTTCCAGTAGCAAGGCACTGGCTCTGAGTGCCTGAGAGAGCATTCTAGGGATGCTGACACCTGAGGCAGGACAGGTAGGTAACTTCCCCACTGTGGGAACCTGATTTCACCGTACACTGAGCCCTCCCTGACAGGACATCTTGTGAGCACTGTGCATCCAACATCCAAGGAGACAAAACTGGAGGGGAGAGATACTGTTTTCTGAGCTCATGTTGCTTGGAAACACCAGTCCTTAGGAATTTGTCACGTGTCAATGAAACCAGTGTTGGAGCTGGTACCAGAGAGTGGAAAGGCCGCCTCAGAAGCAATGCTTGGCCAGCAGATTGCATTCTCCTTCCCCAGCTTTCTCATCCACATGGCTTTGACACCTTGGCATTTCAGCAGTTCTATTGAATATTCAAAACTAAAGCATACACTGAACCAGTTTTATTTTTATGCTCCTTTAGTGTGTAGGCAGAATGTCAACTGGTCCTAAAGAAACATATGCAGAGAAAACACTTTTTTCTCCCCTTTTCCAAAACTCACATTGACCCAAACACTTCATTAACACAGAAATACCCCTCTCTTTAGCATGCATAAATGCCCACACCAGCTTTATCCTGGGACTGCAGGGGACACCAATAGGCAGGAGAGAGCAGCTCCAGCCCATCAAGACTCAACCAATTTCTCAATCTGCTTCTCAGGAAGTGAAATGTTGGACTCTCCCTTGCTTTGGCTTGGGGTGAACTCATAACCCACAGTTTGGCCTCCAGAAAAGAAGCCCTACTGTTCTTTACTCACACTCAGTAGCACTTAAGTCACTGAGCTGTCTCACAGTGCCCAGAAGGATTCTTATATAGCAAATAACTATACAGCAGCTGTCAGGGCCCCAAGTGCACCAACAGCAACCAATGCCCTGTCCAGCCAGACTTGGGATTTGTACACACACAGCCACAGTCAAGGGACCAGAAGCCTGGTTTGAGCTCAGATTCAACACTGCTGCTGGTTTGTCCACCCCCAGCCTGTCCTTGCTGTGCCTGACTTGCTGCATGGACTGAACTCAGTCCCAGCTATTCCCGTGGCATCTGCCCAGTGATCACTGGGCTGCCAGTGAAATCTGGCACTGTCACCAACCTGGTCCCACTTGGGCACTGTGGGATTTGGCAGTGGTCAGTGAGAGCATTGTCCTACCTGTGCTGTGGTCACCTTTGGCTCATCCTTTCTCATAGTTCAGCCCTTGCTCTCTGCTCCCTGTAAGTACCATGCACAGCACACTGTTTCCATTTGCTGGTCATCCTCCCTGTCTCGATGGGTCCTGGGTCACGTTTAGGACAAGCATCACAGGATAGCCAGGGGCTGGCATTAAAGGCGAATTGGGTGAAGGAAAAGTATCACAACACTTTTTCCAGAGGCATTCAGCACCTTGGTTTTGACCCATGAAAAAGCTTAAGTAGTAGCAGCTATGCTGGTATCAGAGCAGGTTTGGGGAACCAGGTCACTGTTTTCCTGGTGATTAATTCCAGGGTAAGATACCAACCTGGTTCAGACAGAGTTCAAAACATCCCTGCTTATATAATCAGGTGTGTGAACAGGAAAGACACTTTTGCAAGCTACTATCTTTCCTTCAAACAGAAATACTGCATCACAGAAACATACAATGTCCTGCTCACAAAAAGGACTGATGGGTAAATTCCATTATTCACACCTAGAAAGGTTCTCAGCTATCCAGATTTTCCTAGCTAGCCTGAGGGTGAAAACAAAAACTTAAAATAAGTTTGGTGTTCCCAGAAAAACAAATTATCAAAAGTTTCTGGCACTTTCACTAAATGCAACGTGGCAGGGAGCATCTTTGCAGTCCTATAGCAAAATTAGAACTGCAACAGAGAGTTTTCCTCAGGATACTCAGCAATCCTTGTGAGCACTCCAGCCTTGCCTTACTCTCTGCCTGTTGGGAGTCTGGTTTTGGAGCTGTTTTATTTTTAGCCTTGGAGATTCACTCTTCCTCTTTACGCATCATTCTTTCAATAAAAGAACACCACAAAGAAACCCCAAAACCAAAAAAAAGTTGTTTTTTTTTCCTCTTTCCTGTTCATACGTAAAGGCAGAGAAATTCAGAGAGCTGATTTCCCATAAGGACAGAAACCTTCAAACCAGGTGCACTGGATGAACTTCAGAAGTTATTGCAGGTTCTGCAGAGTGACATGGTGACGTGCAAAACTAATACAAGCCAGAAATGAGGCATATGATCAGAGAAATTATACATCTGACTTTCTAATCTGGTGGTTTTTGGGTTTTTTTCCAAAATGGTATCACCTGTTTAGGCACCTTCATAGTGGCTTCCTATATGCCAGTAGCAAACTAAGATAAAATTTCTGGATACGGACAATTTTGTTTTGGGAGTTTACCATTTTAGATACAGCTCTCTACTTTCTAAATAACCTACCTGCATTGTTTGATTCCACCCACACCCAATCACCACCCCATCCCCAAACCGTGTTGTCTCTAAATAGCCAAGCAAAAGCCAACAGTGCCAACTGTCTACATATTCTGGGGGTTTCTTGGAGGGAGGGTTGTGGGGGAGAGATTGTGGTTGAGTTTTTTTTAGTCCCCAGAACTTAAAGAGGGGGCTTTGCTCCCCAGCAGTGGCCTCTCAAGCCTTTGGTGGTCATTCTAGTCCACATGCCTACAAAAGACACACTCATGTTCTGAGGATATGTGCAAGGACAATATGAGATAATAAAGTGCAAAAGTGGGCTGGAATGGGTGTTCTGGGAGTCCCACAGGTAGTCCAGGTTTCCAGGAGGAAGAAGAGAGATCCTGTATGTTCTCTCCATGAGGAAAACTTTAGGGGTCTAACATATGTTTACATTGCTCTGTTTCAACACTACAGGCTTGATCAAAGAATCAAAACTCAGCTTTCCCAAAGGACACTCAGTTCTACAGATACTTGTACATAAAAGTGACCACATTCATAGAGTTTTAATATAATAAAGAAAATACATAAAACAATGCTCAGCAATGGGAGTATAGGTCATTTGGAACTGAATCCAGAAGTTTAAATCATTAGGTTTCTGGATGTGGCAAAATTAGCCTGGCCCTATCACAAGAGCTAACCTTCCCACAAGGTTCACAACACAGGAAAGGCTGGGACTAAGAACAACAACAATAATGGCAAGAAAATAACCTTTATCTGAAACTAATCAGTTACTAGTGATTTGAGGAAAATTATGTCAACTCCCCATATATGGGTTCTTTACAAGAAGGGTGAAGCATTACACTGTCAAATAACAGATGTGAGTTATCCACATTGATTTGGATTTAAGATACATGTTCTTCAACTATTCTTCTCATGTTCCTTAGAGGGACAATGGAAAAGGATTCCCAGCATCAGAGGAATCTCTACTGAAGGCTCAGTTTATACACAGTCAGTGTGTTCCACTTTTCACAGGATGAAGTTCTTTGATGTGACCTCTTCTAATGAAGCAGTAAGATTCACTCTCTACAACTACCTGAAAGGAGACTGTAGCAAACTGGGGGTTGGTCTCTCTTCCCAGGTAAAAAGCAACAGGATGAGAGGAAAACCACCAGAGGAGGTTTAGTTTAGACATGAGGAAAAATTTCTCCACCAAAAGGGTTGTCAAGCATTGGAACAGGCTGCCCAGGGAAGTGGTTGAGTCACTATCCCTGGAGGCATTTAAAAGCCGTGTAGATGTAGCACTTGGGGACATGGTTTAGTGCTAGACTTGGCAGAGCTGGGTTAATGGTTGGACTCTATGACCTTAGAGGCCTTTTCCAACTTAAAGGATTCAATGGTTCTATTCAGGTTACTTGATTATATTCAGAAATACAGAAACAGCTGGCTCTAATGCAATCAGAATACAGAATATTCCACAAAATTTTTGCGTTGCTTCCTGTGGGATTCCAATTTGCTGTCTGGAACTCGACATCCTGGGATTTGCCTCTTGATGCTTCTCCTTGATCAACTATTAGCTTTTCAGGTGCTACCCTGATGCCATCCTGACATCATTTCCAGTGTGTGCCATAACCAGTCTCTCTCAGATCACACGAGTCAAGTTCATGTGTGCTGCAAGGTCGAAGGGCAGCTCCAGTTCAGAGAAAGTTTGCTGGAGGCATCAGGGGTACAGCAGAAAGCTGTGCTGATTGCACCCTGATAGAAAAATGAAAATGCATCATGTCCACATGCATAATTTGTTGGAAGTAGTTTGCTCCGAAATTTGAAAGGCAAAAACTTGTACAGTCAGTTCAGTGTTAATTACACACTTCCATAACTGATGTCCAGTTCCTTCAAAGAGCTGAATTTCTTCATCTGGAGAGGCCAGCAGACCCTCTGTTCTCAGGGGAAGTGTCCTGAAGTTTTACAAGAACATGGACACAGCAGGAATGCCTCTCTGCCCGCAGAAGATACATTCTCCTTGCACAAAATGAAGCAGTTTTTCAACAGACACATTCTAAAGGATGAGAACAAGGGTTACAGCAGGTTTTAATCTATCCCCTCCAGCACCCTTAGGCCTCACACACAACAGCTGAGACACACTAGCTACAATCTCTCTAAAACTATTGCTGTTGATGCAGTTTCCTCTGACCAGGGAGGTCAGGGATATTTTTTGGCCAAGAACCTTAATGACCTAACAGCACTAAGACAAACCTTTTTCAGCTATTTGTCTGCATTCTTTAGGCATGAGGACATGAAGGGGAAGCACTGAACTATGTAAAGCTATGAAGGAAAGAGAGACATTCCATGCTACAAAGCTATTCCAGTTAGCATCTCATTTGTATTCTGGGATATAAACATAACTTCTCTCCCATATGTGATGAAGATTCCCATACATAATTTTTCAAGACCAACACTGAATAAACCTGCTTATAGCCCAGTCACCCCACAACCTTTGAGAGGTTTTGGCAAGTGACGTATTTGACCACTTTTTAGTACACTACCAACAAATGGATGAAGGTTAACATGTATTTCTCCTCTTCCTGTCCACTTCTTATATCTGCCTTTTTCACATCAAAAAGGAACCTTTGTTATTGCTTACACATACAGTTTATGCACGTAGAAAGACCAAGAAATCTGGATTCAATCACTAACCAGTGCTTGTAGACAACACTGGAATATGAATAGAGGTACTAAAAGGCAGCCAATGGAAAAAAAAAAATCTGAGGAGACTGTGGATTTGTTAGCACACAACATGGCATGGACAATGAAGGTAGGGATAGAGAAAAAGTAGAAGATGAGGTAGGAAGGTACCATGCCACCCAGATTCCTGCCAGTTCCAATAAGAACAAGAGATGGGTTTAGATAGACAGGTCTGTCTCCAAGCAAAAATTCCCTAGGAGTTCATTTCTCTCTCTTATTCATGCATACTTTAGAAACCTCTGGAGACCACTCCGCAAACTGGAACAATAAAACAAAATGTCAAGACAGTAAATGGGGCATTGAATCTCTGCAGTCTGTTAGAGGAAGGCCTTTTCTCACTTGGAGGCAGTACCTTGTTTTCACCTCACAAAGAACAAAGCAATGTAGGGTAAGCGTTGTCTTTCAGGATGACCTAAACAGAGTGGGCCAGCACAGAAACACTTGGCTGGATCAACTACCTTCAAAAATTTAAAGTTGAAATTCATCCTGCCACAGGCATATCTTAGTATTTTGTTGTCATCTGATCTATGGTGTCATAAGAGGTACATTGTTAGAGATACCAATAAACACCAGGAATCCAATTTATTTTCCTCTAATCCGAGGACACTAATTCCACTTTCACCTTTGCTACCAAACTTCTGTTACAATCTAAGAAAGTCAGAGGTATTGCAATCTATCAGCAGTGAAACAGTTAATGTTTTGTTCTCATTTATAACATAAGCATTTAAAGCTAAAGGTAGACTTAGCCTCCCTTTTCTGTGACCAGGAGAAAATTCACTGTTATTATTTATCTACACACTTCACTTTTCTTGGAACTGTAAGTTTAATTTCTGGAAAAAATAATAGTTTTGGTGCAAAAGTGTTAAAGCAAGTGCCTTGTTAAACTACTGTGAAGCATAAGGGAGGCAGCTCTGTGGCCAGAGGACCCAAAGCCCCAGCTCCATCTTTGGCATATTGGGCAATTCCAATCACACAAGCAATTTTATTTTCCTCCTCTTTGATTTCTTAATCTACAAGATGGAGATACTGGCTAAAATTATTCAAGGACATTACAATAATCACAGTGTCATTCCCTGCTTTTATGTCATGATTGAATGAAACCAAGAAAACCTTGTGTTGCACAATAAGCCAGTTGTGCCGATACGTCCGTTTTCGTACAAAAAGCAGTTGCTGGGTTTGTTTCTGTTTCAGTTGGGCCTCTAGCCCACTCTGGCTCCTTAGGAAGCTCTCCTAGCACCAAAGAAATCCCAGGAATTGTTCAGCACAATCAAAACAGCATATTTTAGTCATGTTTCATTGAATCAAAACCTTTCAATTAGCTCTAGCAATGGCTCCAACCATCTTTGAAAGCACTTTGGAGAACTGCAGTGAAAAGCACTGTATCAGAGTTAGGTATTATCACTTACACAAATAGGAGTTGAAGACTTCAAAATACACATAAGCAATATCTTTATTCCTTCGCTGACTTAAACACTGCTCAAGTCATATGATATTCTTCAAGGAAGAATGTCAATCATCTAATAACTCGTAGCCTTGCAACACCTTGCAAAAAAAAATAGTGAAAAGTGGGTACACACAAATTGCTACATCTGCTGAAATACAGCTGTTTCTGGAGCAAAAAAACACAATACTCATTTAACAGTACAAAGCCACAGAAGCATAGAGGGCACAAAGGAAAAAATATTATTGTATCCATTTAGAGCAAGAGAGGAAGTTTGTGGAGGCAAAAGTGCAGTAAACCAAACTAAACTAAAAAAAAAAAAAAAAAAAAAAGCATTTAAATAGCACCCTGATCTTGATGCCAAATTGGTCAGAAATAGCCCACATTTCCAAATTTGGTAAATCTTCCAAGGAGGAGTTAAAAGCAACAAATCTTTGTAGAGGTTAGTAAGGATATAAGGGAGGGTTTTCCTGGTTTGATTTACTGGTTAACTCAATCTGTACTGTTTATGATTGTTTAACATGGTTGGTGGGCTGATCTTGTGTTATCTTTAGATGACACTTTAATGTTGCAGGGCAATCATTATTACATTCTTGCAAGCTCAGTGCCTTGACCAATTGCTTAAATCTAAGAGACATAATAACTCATCAGGCAGAGAGGCACAAGTGTTAGGTCCAGCACCGGATCCATATCTCAGCTGAAAACCATGATCTCCAACAGAACTGTGCCCTCAGCTCCTTCCTGAACCATTGAACATTTTCTCTGTTCAGGGCACAGATGCCACACACTAAATCACAAAACCAAACATGCTCTTGGGAGGTCTCCTACCCACATGGTGAGCCATTCCCAGTACTGTTTAGCCTACAGGAAACTGTTTAGTCAGAAAGTTTTAGAGGACCTTGCAAAAAGCAGTCTCACATCACATGCCTTGCTTTGCCAAATGCACTCGTCCTAATTCAAAGCCAGATTCCACACTGCTTCCAAGCCTGCTGAAAAATTTCAGCCTGCTTCTTTAAGCAAATGTAAAACACTATCATGCTGGGACTTTTTTCACCCTTTTACATTAAACAGAGGAATAAATACCCTGAGAAGCAGGGGAGTGGATGCAGGCTACTTTTCTTCATCAGTCTTTCAAACATCATTGCAGAAAAGACCAACATTTAGCCTTACAGCAAGGAAGGCCACTATAGGTGGTCATTGCAAATTCCAACCAGGAGCATGCTGCTCAGAGTGCAGCAAGACCTCAAGAGTGGTTTTCTAAACAAATGGACCAGAAAACCAGTGTATTAAAGACATCAGTTTTCTCACAACTGTGCTCCCAGGCTGACAACAACTGGGCATCACTCAGCCTTTAGAGAAGGATATATAAACTGATCTCGTTAATTATCAGCTACGGAAAAATGGATGCTTGTCTCTGCTTTTCAATTCACTTGCTGTTGCTATGAAGCACAGTACAGAAAACAATCAATGGATCAGGTTTCCAAATGGGAAACAAAACCACTGGGAAAGTCTAAATTCATTTTCGCCTTGTTGGAAGTTTTTACCATTACTTCATGATTCTCTTCTAAAAATACAGTATCATGCTGTTTGCATGCACTTAAATACTTGAGTTACCTCAGCAAAATGCAAGTGTATTAATATAGTTCAAGGTTTTAGACTTCCATTTCTCCTATTGTGAACAACATCCTTTATAAAAAAATAATAATAAAAAAAAAAAGACAGACACATTTTCAGGATGGTTTTTTTTCTGGCTCAAAAAAACACCAAGATGGGGTTTCAGTCCCAAATATGCAGTTGGCATTTGGCCCAGCGTAAAGACATGCCCAAACCACCTGAGGATGGAGCAGCTGTGAGGCCAGGGGGTAGGTCACAAACTGCCTAAACCAAGGAGACTTTGCAGGAGTGATTCCTTTAGGACAGAGAAGAGCTCTGAGGAAAACAAGCAGCAAGCATACTAAAACCACCTCCATTCAGTCTCAGGATATGCAAGTTGAAAGCACTTTCTGTCCCTTTAATATTCCTTCTTCCTTCATCTGAGCCAGAAATTGCCAGCCAGCCTGGTCTCTTGTTTAAACTATCTCCCACCATCAGTTTACAAGGAATGGAGAGAGTTTCCAGAGCAGCAAAATTCTAGTATGGTAGTGAAAGAAACTCTTGGTAAATACAATGAAGTGCTGTCATGAAAGATCAGCTAACTCAGGTTGTGATCCAAGCTCTGTAGAAATGTCTACATGAATGTAGAAAAGGATCAGAAAAAAAACAGGGGTGGGGGGAAGAGGGGGAAAGAGAGCAGCTCATTTAGCCAGCCTGCATCCCCTCCACAACAGAGGAGACAGGAGAAAAACTGACAGCTGTGGTACCAAATGTATGTAAAGAGACACTGCAAAACCAAAGCACAGTTGAGGATGTAAATAAGTCTCCTGTTACCTGCTTATTCTCCCCCTTCTGTATTTTATGCACATAGCTTAAAAAAAGAAAAGAAAGTAAACTGACCCAAGTGCCATCCATTTACACAAAAGTGAATTTTGGAAAAGTGGCAGCAAAATTTGCTTCAAGGGACTTGAGTCAATTCACACAGGCAGCATGTATAAAAAACTAACAGAGTTCCTACAGAATCCAAGGGACTGAGAAAGAAATAAGGTTATTTGAAAAGGTTTTCAGAGAAAGTGTTATCTAAAACCCAATTTAACCTGAACCTGAAAAGTTTAGAGCCCAGTAAAATGTGCAAGAGAGACCTATACACCATTTCCTATTAGGTGGCTGCCAAACAAATTTGTTACACATTTAATAAAGCAGCAAAATAAGGTATTTATGTAGCATGTTTAAGTGCAAGCATATTTGTAGCATTTTGTTTAAATGGAAGTGTAACCTGGTAGATGCTGCAATTACTGGACAACGGGAAATGTGAGGAGAAAAAGAAAAGTCAGAACTCCTGCTGCATCACAAAAAAAATAACATAACAGTGCCCTTGCAAAGTCCTGCTTTAACAGGCCCATAAAACCCAAATGTTTTGAGCCTCTAAGAATGCCTGGCTGGCAGATGGTGATTATTCACATGCCTTGGAGGGTCCAGCTACTTCGAGGGAGTAGTCTGGAATACTCTTTGCTGGGTCACACATCACTGCTATTCCTTCCCTTCAGGGTTTCACCTCATACTTGGCGAAGCAGCAGAGGCTGCAGCTCCTTCCAACGTCAACACCTTCTCTTTGCTTGGCCAGAGGTGTCAGCACAGAACAGCCTCCCTAAATTCAGAGCTCCCCAAGCCCCTTGCACTGCTCAGGCTCAATCTTTTGATCACTGAACCTTCACAGGAAAGCCACCACCACCCTTCAGAGTGCAGTTTTGGCCCATCACAACTTTTCCAGGTTACAAAAGAAATGTCACAAACTGCAAAGTTACATGTCATAAAAAACAGCTTAATACAAACTTTTGTAGCTTTTGCCTCTTTAATGTGCAGATCTCAGGAATATATGGGGAGATACCAGTTATTGCTTTACAGATGCACAGGGAAACTGAGATTGCAGGTAATGGGATGACTTAGAGGACTCCTGAATGAGTGAACAATAAAGCAGAGAACTGGACAACAGATTTGCAAGCTAGTATCTCTTTAGCCAGGTTTATGTCTTTCTATATATGTTGTAGTTAAGAGCTGCTTCTGAAAAATAAATTATTCTCTTTTGGAGACAGGCCAACACGCTCTTCTTTATGAGCAATTATTCCCAGAGTGGATAAAAACCTAAGGGAGAAGAGTACAGAAACAAACATTACATAGCAAACCTGTGTTCTTCCAAGCGTGAGGACAGAAGTAAAGCAGATATTTTGGGATAAAATTGTTTTTAAAAAGAGTTACTTTTCTGGTTCAATAGAGACATATGCAGACATGTCTAAGTATCTTTAATACAAGGAAAACACTGAAACAATAAGTTACTGACTTTTGCTTGCACATTCCTAACATGGAGATCCTGAGTTCCCTCTTAGAAGAGTATGTGGATGTTTTATTGTTAAACAATTAGGCCAAAGCCACACTGAGGATTTTTGTATTTGGTTCAAACTGACTTGAATGGGAAATGAGCATCTAACTCTCATAAGTGACTTAGAAAAATCTCAGCAAGGTTGTACAAAAAGCCAGAACATTTTCTACTCTGCTTGAATCTAGCCTGGTCAAGGCTTTATAGAGAGCTGAGAATCCATTTAAAAAGATCAGAAACTCTGAAGGAAAAAAACAGTCTTTATATCCTCCTCTCCCTGGTCAAAGTGATGTTTAGGGATAACTGAAACATCTGATGCAGTAACTTGTGTATCAAAGCTTGTTTCCATTAATAAAAAGGGGGCTACAGGTAATTTAATCTGCATATAGAAAACCCTGTTTTTGTGAAATGAAATGGGTAAATTATTATCTTTCGACTAGTCATGATAGACATGCCCTACATAAGGTGTACCTGAGCTGCACATTGATGAACCAGAATGTATCTTTGCCTCTTGGCATAGGTTGATAATGGAGGAGATAGATGGGGATAGTAGATACAAAATAACTGCTACATTGCAACCCGAAATAATGGTTATGACTAAGTTTCAAAAATCAAAGATAAGTAGATATAGAAGAACTCAAGCTTTTCAAGAAAAAACAGTATTAACATCGTATCTCTATATATGCATTGGTCCATTGATAAATATTTGAGATTACATAGTTAAGAAACGAGGTATTAAAAGCCTAAATTATCCTGCCAGTCTCACCCCGGATCATACAAATTTTGAGGTAAAGTAACTTCACTTGAAATTACGTTCGGGGAGGTGGTGGTGGGGTGGGTGTGTGTGTGTGCCTTTTGAAACACAGAAGGGCAGCAGCAGTATTGTCATCTTGAAGGCACTACTCTGGGTGCTTATTTACAGTTCAAGATGAAAGAAAATATTCTGCCTTGCAAAATATTTCTGATTTCCCTAAGAGTTAAACTGAAAATGGAGAAAAAAGGTTTTAAATGTCCCCAGGATTACCCTCCTGATCCCTCTCACCTGTATTGATGATTGCCTCCTATACCAAAGTCAGATACAGTCTTTCATTCATTCGTTCACATTTTGTTGAGTGCTTTTAGATTTACAAATGAAAGATGCTACACTGTTGCAATACCTCATCATCCGTCTGGCACTGCCTGAATTTAGCTCCCGGTTTTTATTGTCACTTCCCCTACTCCAGAAACCACTAATCCTAATTTGACTCGGAGGCCCTCATCGTTGAAATTTTTAAAATCCACTTGATAAAGCCTAGAGATGAAAATAATATATCTCCATTAGCCCCAGGCACAGGATTCCTGCATCCAGTTTTTAGAAGTTATGGAGGTATGTCTTTGTTATGCACTGAAAAAAAGATTATATATATATATAATTTATATCAATGAATTAGTATCAAAAAATCTCTCACTGACTATCCAACATTTAGGGTCATGCTAAGTCTCAAAAAAAACCACTGTCTTTCCCCTTTTACCCTTTGCCTAACGAGGAGGGAAAGTTAGAAGGGAAAAAAAAAAAAAAAGGCAAGCTGGATTTACAAACAGCTTGAAAAGTCACAGCCAGAAATACAGTGCCAGGTGAGGAAGAGGTGAGTGCACACTGCCTATATGCTGCATAATTCACCTAGTCCAAATCAGCTGTTTTGTGTGGTCTCCACCCCAGCTAACCTCCTCACTACATGTTTGTCTGGGCTGACAAGTAGATGTGTTTGCCAACCTGTCCTGCTGCAAAGCATACGGGAAAGGGAAAAGGAAGCTTTTTTGTCCAAGATAAAGTACTAGGCTATCCAGGGCTGGATTCCTGCTGTTTTATCCATTATCCACAGGCTCATGAATATGCATGTCCCTCAAAATTCAATACATATTTTAATTTCTGACATGAGTATGCCACTAAATTATCCTGCTTCCAGAGCATGCCTCCAGCCCAGTAGCTCAACTACATTTCTACAGAGTAAGGACTTTCTACTGTCTCTCCAAACTTAAGCACAGGCCAGATTCTTTCCTCCATCACATCAGTCTATCCACAGTGTTCTGGGTGAACACCAGTATGCCATAAATCACTATGAGGTTCATCTCATGCTCTCTATGTATAATGATGCTCTCTGCTAAAAATAATGATAATGGATAGAATTTGAACCATTAACCTTCAAAAGGGAAGATGGCTTCACTGAGGGCAGAAAGCAAATTCTCTCATAGGCTGTGCTTTTACACTGCGTATTAACCTCCGCAGTCTTTTGGTTGCCAGAAGTATCACAATACAAGTATCCACACAACTGAAAAGATAAGATAATCACTTACCCTCAGCCATATATCCTGGGGCATTCCCCCCTCCAGACACAATCTCATTAAGGTGGATAGACAACATATTTTTCTCATAACTTTATACCTTCCACTGTAATTCTCCATCGGAAGTATGTCATTGTCATTGAAAACTTTATGGTTCTCTTACTGTTTCATTTGGGAGACCTCACCTTAGGTGCACATTCATCAACTTTCTTGGTAGTTTCTTCAACTCATAGACAACTTTCTCACAGGGAGAGAACTCAGTGGCAAACAAAGCCAGAATTAGAGCTGAATCACAATCAAATCTTACATGACACTGCAAAGCACAATCTGACATCTCCCTCACTGCTTCACTAAATACAAATGTGAACATCAGAACAACAGCCAAGCACTGGAATATACCACCAGCAGCTCAAATATCTGCTACCAGGGACTGTCTGTGACAGACAAAAAGCCTCCATTCACAAGCAAACGATCAATCTGCCACCATTTATCCCCTTTCTAGGGCCTAATGGGTCCCAAGCCACAGTGAAAGCAGCATCCACAAAGTTTAGGTCTCACATTCACACACAGCTTGGTTGCAGCAGCAGCACGACTAGAGGGTATAACACAAAGTTCATTACAGCCCAGATGCTGTAATGAGGGGGACACTTCCCCCTCCTTTCAAAGGGAAGCTAAGGGCTAAAAGGAGAAAGTAGAAAAGCAGCACACCAAAAAAAAAAAAAAAAAAAAAAAAAAAAGAGAAAACAATTGCAAACACTTTCCTGGGAGCTAACAGGCAAGTTTCCCCAAAGCACAGGGGTTTAGATGAAGCTTTAGTTGTAGCTAAAATGTCAAGACTGAGGGCCCTTGCCTCTCCTAAATTTATTTTTTCTAGAGAGTTATCTGTGTTGTCCAAGTTACGTATCCACAGGCAAAGTAGAGCAGGCCAATGAAGATTATCCCCAACTCACCTTGGCACCAGATGAGAAGGTAGCTCTGTCACCTGGCAACATCCATCCCACTCTGCTTCCCAGGCCTGAGGACACCTCCAGAGAGAAAAACTAGTTCCTCTGCCAGCTGCTCTACAACAACAGCAAAGAGCCTCAAATAGTCCTGCTCAAGGTGTTGCTTCAGAGGATAATAAAGCACTGAGCCAATCAGCAGGACACCTCTCTGCACCAATCCTTAGCGCTGGGGTGGGCAGAGCTGATGTACAGCACCTGTGAAAGGGGGAGGGAGGCTTAGAAGATACCTGGAGGTCGGGTAATACCAAAACCAGACAATCAGCATTGTCATTAAAGCTAATGAGTGTCACATGGGCTCTTAGAAAAGACAGGTGCCCACAAGGAGACAGTGCGAGCTCCCTGTGTTTGTCCTTGTTTTTCCCTGCATTACAATTAAATAATTCCAGATATTTGCTCATTTCCACAAGTGAAATGGTGGTAGATACAGCCATAAAACACTAACAGAAATATGTACTCTAACCTAAAGCTGCATGAATTATATTGATGAGAACTGAATGCTGTTTTAACAATTTTGAAGATTGTTAAGTAATCATTACAAATGGCCTTCAGGGAGGTGCAGATGGTTTTACGCCTCTTCTTTACAATCCTTTTCTTTCCTTCCCCACCCTGATCTCACCTGTCTGTCAAATCAGTAATTTCTTATGCAGTTTGAGTGGCACAGAGGACATTCTGCTCAAACATTAGTTAATGATATAGCAGGCAGTAAAATACAAGCTGTGGTATGGAATTGCTGCCCAATTTGCAACTTAACAGTGGAAATAAGCAGAGCTTGCTGATTATTTGGTAAGCTTTTGCATTTTGCTGATCTGCCATATCTTCAAAACAGTATTCCCAGCTCCTAAAGCTCATTTGAACAGCACTGGCTAAGAGGATCTTGTGAGCCTAGAGCCAGGATTAAGGTATGAGGCAAACTGGAAACTTCAATCATTACAATCCTGTAGCACAAATGAGAAGCACTTTCATACACAGAGAGTCAATATGCCTCATTTCTCTTTAGCATGTTGTGCCCACATAGAAAGAAACATGACTTCAGATTCTTTTCAGTGACCTTGAGTGATAGGAGTTTTCATGAGGACAAAGGATCAAAATCATTAGAACTCGTCATTCATTTTACCCCATATTGCAAAAACTATTTTTACTCCCTCAAGTAGTAACAATGTTGAAAGCAAAAATGTTAAGAGACACATCCATCTCCTGACTTGAAGGACTTCCCAGAACAGTGGCCAGAGTCTGTGTTTGGAACATTTGCTCCTCACTGAAGAAAGGTTGCAAGATCTTCCAGGCCAGCTCTCCTGAAGTCTTTGGTCTCTGCCCTAATACTTGGAATAGCAGGCTGAGCAGAGTGCTTTGTCCTCTATGATTGTGACTGGATGTCCCATGAAGACAACTAATCTTTTTCTCAAGGGGAAAAAATGCAAACTCACTGTGACAACCCCATCAAAATGATGAAATGAATAATGGTTTTAAAACTTTACACAGCAACTGTTTCTAATAACAGGGGAGTTACAGAATAATGTTAAAAGTTTCAATTCAAAGACCTGGTTTCCTGTGTTGGCACCAGTCCTACACTAAATGTTAACACAACAAGCATTTTTACATCTTCATTTTAAAGAGAAATTAGGAGACAGATACACTTAAACTGAAATAACTTCCCGTTTCTGTGTGTGTGAACACATACAGGGTGCATTTCTGACAGAAACTCACTATGCTTTCACTGTGTCCTTCAGGATTTCTCCATTTGCTCAGATTCACTGAAGTCTCAACCACACTGCAACAGCTGACAGATTTTTCAGCATACAGTTACAGCTTAAACAAACATATCTTCAAAGGATGGTAGAAGGTGGCATTAAAAATGAACACCTACTCTTGTTCTATGTTCCTCGACCTAACAAGTGCATCTCCAAGGCCAGAAGCTCACAGCAGAATGTATCAAAAGCACTGGCTGTATGACTTATACCATTCATTTACCTCAACAGTTGTAACTGTCTGAGAATATACTCCAGGTGGAGAATAAGTTACATTCCCCTAAACATGTTCACTGTGGATTAAGATAATGCAGTCCAAAGTAGGATGGCTAACAATGCAAAGCTACAGAGCTCAACTGATGTACTAGCTGATCCCTAACCCTACAGTTTGCAGTATTATTGACTTCAGAAAGTTCAATTGCTAATGGAGAATACATCTTCCAGGCTCAGGCCCCAGTGAATAAAAAGTTTCTAACAGAATCTGACAGCTGTTTAAAGCCTGTATGAATGAAAAAAGGATTTAAATCTGAAACTCTAATTGAGCATCCCCATCGCTCAAATCAGTCTCCAAACCATATTTCTGCACGTACAAGCATCAAGGACCAGGAAAACAGTAGCTAGAGAGGGAGGGGAAACTTCACTACAGCCCCTCTCTACCAGGGCAGAGCTCTAGAGCAGCATAGGAAGACCAGGATTTCCAGAGTCTGTACAGCATCCCATAGGTGGGCAGGACTTCTTTTCCATGACATTTAACTTGACACATCTCACCAGCATGAGGCATTTCTACATGACCAAAAAAAAAGATTTTGCAGTCAAATGAAGGGTACAAATGGTGAGTACTAACTCTCAGCTGATGTATGCACAACCAAAAAAACATATCCAAAACTCTTCCCAAAAAGGGGAATTTCAGGTCTTCAAGGGTGTGACTCTCCAAGGCTTGGCAAAGCCACTTCTAACCTCACCAAAGTTTAATATGACTAGGAGTGTTTACAAGCACAAGAACTAGGCCAAATTCAAAATGTAAATATTTGGATTCAGTTCCCCAAACTTGCCTCTATCTGTACTGCCAACTTAATCCCAACTGCAGACCAAAGAATCTGAAAAGCAACAGTTGCACACACTTTATAGCGCACTATAGACAAAACTAACACACATGGCACTCAACACTGGAAAGAAAATATCCTAATTCATAATCTAAACTGATTTTATTTTAAACAAGGCATCAATGAAGTTTGGATCAAAACTCAACTCCGTTATCATTTGGTACATTTTAAAAGCCTGATCAGTGCAGATGTTGGTCCTCTGCCCTCAGGAGACTGGGTTGCATTAACCATAGCTAGATTACTCAAGACCCTGCAGATAACATGACAGCTCTAGCACAAAGTGGTAACTTTGCCCTAAACCATATTCTCTTAAGCCATCCAAAGTGAGTACTTCCATTTTTCAGGCAGATGAATTGCCTCAGTCCCATATTCAGAATTGATATAGGATCACAAATCACCTGGGGTTCTCAACACCCATGACTTTTTCTTTTCTTTTCTTTTAAGTTTTACTCCAGTTCTTTTAGGTATAGGTAAGGATGGCAACCATTCAAGAGACTTTTGACCTCCCACAAACACACATCCCAAGGGATACACCATATTCTCATCTCCCAGTTCCCAGCCCTTCTCTGAAAGTGTTAAACGCCTTTCAGTCCTACATCTACATTGCAGTTACTCTCTGGAGGGAATCAGAAAGGCAAGGGTCACATCAAGACCAAGATTTTTTTTTTTTTAATGATAAGAATTTGGGCCTCCTCACTCCCACTACTGTAAACTAACAAAAAAGTCCACCCTTTCACTCTTCAGTTAAGTGGAAAAAGCACAAATCTGGTTCTTTCACTTTACTCAACTGTGGGAAACTTGGTTTTGCTTTCCAGTTAAAAGCAGGCTCTTTGGTGCACTTCACAGTGACCTCTTCACAAGGGGCTAGTATCATTTCTTTAAATGCCCCTGTACTAAAAATAGTCCTGCTTCCTAAACATGAGTGCTTTGCTGTTCCAGGCATTCTGAGATCCTGCATACCACTTTATTTTTTTTTTTAACTGGCAACATTTATTTAACCAACAATTAAAAAAAGGAGGCCCAGTCGCCCCAGTGATTCTTCCCAGAGGGTCTTAGATGTTTATGAAACACAATGAAAACAATAAAGTGGATAAAATCATGCTATTCCATCAGGTCCTTGGCAAGACTTCCCAACCCAAATAAATTGGCATGGTATGTTACAGTCAACAGATTACACAATGGTTTACAGGGTCACCAATAATAAGGGGTCACACGCTCCTTAAAGAGCTACAGTATATGTTAAGTCACTTGCTTAAAGGGAGAGAGCAATGCTTGGTCCTGAGCTCCTTGAAGCACATTCTGGCAGCCACAGCACAAACATGCTGCAGGGGTAAGAGAGGACAGAAGGCGACTCTCCTCCTCCACTGAGCCAGGAAGGGCAGTGACTACACTGTGCAAGCTGGCTGGGGGAGTTTAGCACCCTGAAGGGAGTAGCAAAAAGCCAAGCCAGGCAGGGCTCTCCTATTTCTGCATACGAGAGACTACATGCTATGGACTTTTAGGAGCAGGACAGTCTCTATTACCCAATGATACCCAGCACCACCATCCCTATCACCTCTTCCCAAGAAGTCCCACTTCTCACTTCATGATCTCAGAGGAAATTGGTTCCAACTCAGAAGCAAGATTTCATCAGTTCCATACCAGTCTAGTCGCTCTTAGCTCTTAGCAGTCACTCTTAGACTGTAGCTACTTTAAAAAGTGCTTGACTATACTCTCAGGTAACTTATTAAAGTCATCACAATTCCTTAAATGTGTTGCAGTTTCCCTTTAAATAACTAATCTTAAAGCAAGAGGGAAATGAATGATCAAACCCATAAATCTTACTCCTACCTGTCAACCTGGTTACAGATTTCTACTATGTCATCTGCATAACCTGATTACCACAATGAAAGTTAAATTTTTATATTCCTAAAACCCACAAGACTTTCTTGAATTTCACCTTAAATGCATGATACTTCTACCTTTGCTCTGTTAATTTACCCTTCCACCATATGGAATATTTTCATCTACTAACTATAAATTAATCATGTATAAACAAAACATTATCAAGTCTTAAAGGCAAATCAGCCTCACTTCAACTCACGCTATCATCAAAAAACAAACTATAACTCATGGTTTCATCCTTCATCTTCCACAGGCTTTGATCACTCTAGATGATTTTTATTGGACTATTCAATATATGGCTGAACTTAAAATCAGCAAAAAATGAAAGAAAACATATTCCCCAAACTCAGTACGACAGCAGAATAAGGGTGTAGAAAACACTACTGCTAACATACTCCATGCAATAATGCTATGCATCCGGTTTTATTTAGCTTGACTACTATATTCAAAGTCCATTTGAGAGATAAAACTGAAGTAAACTCAAGAAGGCTCTCTCATATGTAGCCACTACTCTTTGATTGCAGTGACCTTAGTAATGGAAACGTTTGGTACCAAGCCAAGAGCAGTACATCTGATTTTCCCACCAAGTGAACTGCTGAAGCAGCTCCCTTAGCTCTTCAGCCAAGTCTGTCTTGGGATCCTAAAGTCTTCCGCCGGAGTCCAGGTGGCTCCTCTACTCTTTCCAACACGCACGCAAACCCTGCAGCCGGCTGGACAGACGATGCGAGCGGGCATTGGAAGGGAAAAGAAGTGCCGCAGTCCCCCGCCTCTCCCCAGAGCAGAGCCCCGCGCTCGGCGCGCTGGCTCCCTAGGCGGGTTGGAGTTATCCCAGTCCCGCCGAGGTGGTCTCCCGGGCTCTGTCCCTCCGCACTGCCTCTGCCCACGCCACCCACGCCAAAACCAGCGTCCCGCGGGCTCAGCGCTCACCAGCGCGGGAGCACCGACTCCGCGCTCCGCCCGTGCGCAAGGACCCCGCGCCCGTCCGCGCTCCCCCCGGGCAGGGCAGGGCAGGGTCCCGCAAGGACAGCGGGCCAGCCCGCACCGGCGCAAGCCTCCGCATGCTCCGTTATGCTCGAGACCCTCGTGCCCGGGGAGCCCCCGCCGCTGCCGCCGGCCGCATCCCACGCGCCGCGCCACACTGGTGGGAGGCGGGCGTCTCTCGGAGTGCACGGACGACGACCCTCCAGCACGACAAAACGATCGCTTTCGTCCAGGCACGAGTCCCGCTTCCCTGCCCGGGTCCCCCCCCCCCCAGAAGTGTTACCACCGCTCCCCGGCCCTTACCGAGGCGCGCAGGGATTGCGCTCCTCCGCCGGCCGCTTCCAGCCCCGTCCCTCAGCCCTGGCGGAATTGTAAGCTTTCTTCATTTTGGAGAAGCTGGGGGAGAGGGAAAAGAAAGGGGGGAGGGAAGGGGTGAGGGAAGGGACGAGGATCGAGGAGAGAAGTATTGCAAAGCAGGAAGTTGGAGACGGCCACGGCCAGGGCGGGAGATTAATGAGACACCAAGCTACACCCGCGCAGTAACAAAAGAAACCTGCTCGCACAGCCGCAGCGCAGCCCTTGCCCGGGCTTGCCCCGGGCGCCCCGAGACGTCCGCTCCCGCCAGCAGCGCTCGGCCCCAGCCCCGCGGAGGGCGTGGGCGCCCCACCCCCCAGGCCCCAACCCCGGCGTCCTGGCCAGGCGGAAGGGAAGGGAGGAGGAGGAGCAGCCACGGCGGGAACCCGATGGGCGGAGGAGGGGAGGACTGAGACCCCCGCCTGACAGCCTTCCTCCTCCCTTTAGCCCGGAGGGGCGATACAGTTTATTTTTTATTTAAAACACTCCGAGCTCTGCGCTCCTCCCGGCGCGGAGCCGCTTTCGGGGCAGAACGGAAGGAAGGAGGAGAGCAGGCGGCGCTTCCTGCGCCAGGCGCGGGACAGATGGATCCCATCAGGGCGCCGGGAGCGGGAGAGCTCCCGGGGCCTTTCCCGAGGTTCCCGGGGTAGCTCGCAGCAACAGCACCTGTGGAGAACGAGGGGGGAAGAGGGAGGCAGCGGCTTGCCTCTGGACTTCATTTCGGGTACCTCAGTTCAGATCCAGCCTGCTGGGAGCAGCTCCTGGCAGCAACTTGGAATGTTCTGCTTCCTCGGGAGCCCAGCCCGAGGTGCCCAGCTGGCACACCAGGACACAGGGCATTGCACGTACCAGGGGGTGAAGAAGGTCCGTGTGCGGTACAAGCAATAAAGCTCATACTCCGCGCAGGCCACCAACAGCATTGGGCGGGCCAGCTCCCTGGCACACGTGTGGCTTCTGATGGTTTGGCAGATGAGAAACCTGCACAAGACGTTTGATATAAAAAAAGCACACTGAAGAGGCAGGATACTGGCTGTTAGCAGGACCATGAGTATTGCAAAATACACAGACTGCTCCTAGATCTTGAAGTATTATGTAGGCATTTATAAAACAAGTCACTTCACAATATATTAACCAAATGACACTAGATACAGAAGGGGGAAAAAAAGGGCGACACCTGTATTCTGCAGCTGGAAGTACAAATTCCAGCACTACACATTTCTTGAACTTTAAGCACCTACTGACTTTCTTTCCGTTGACTGAAATGGAAGCAAACTGGTGTTCCACATTAGGCATATGCTTATGAGGTTTCCTACACCAGGATACTTCTCTGAACACAGAACCAAGTGCTCAGGATAAACTATTCCTGGCTTTTGCCACCTCATCAGCAAAACAAAATATGTTGTCTTGAGATATTCTGATCCATCATCCCATACAACAAGGAATCTGGTGTAAATGCCCAGCATTTCACAAGCCTCCATTATATTTCAAAAGAGTGAGTGTACAGGAAATAAGGGTAGCTCTCATCTGGATTCTGATGTGAATGTGTTTCAAAGCACAAGCTATTTCAGCTGTCAGCCTTCTTGGGACAGATGTATTTACTCAGCTGCAAAAGGAGTACTGTGTCATTGAACATCAAAAAATGGTGGGAGTTTAAACTTCAACACACAAGGAATAATTTACCTCCTGAACAAGCTACTGCTACAAGTACCTGGCAGGAGTAGCAAATGAATGGTTGTCTCCCTGTTACGAAAAGGACACAGGAGGGCCTTTCCAAGTATATTTCACCAGTGCAGCCAGACAGCAAACTCACCTGCCTCTCCAGGAGACCATTGCTAACAAGGAATGATGCATAGAAAGATATTCAGCTTCCAATTAAGCAGGAAGCAGTCTATTCTGGCTGCTTCTCCAGCCCATCAAACATGCTAACATTGCTTTTATCAAATATTATTTTTCTCCTCTGTTTATGTTTCACTCAGTTCCCCAGACCTCAAGCACTCCAGCAGCTGCTTACATTTTCTTGTGAGTACAGGAGACCAAACTTAAGCTGTATCTGAACACTGAGTTGGGGCTCTGAATGTGTTTTAATGAACAAGCAGCCTGCAAAGGGCTTGCTTATTACAGGCCCTGGCTGCTGCTCTGGTTAAGCAACTGGAAGACGACAGTAAAACTTAAACTAGGAGGGGATTATTTTTGCTGTTTGCCAAACAGATTACTGCTAGCAAAGCTCTCAGCAGGAATGGAGGACTTGCAGAATCGGGGCCTCCACGTTAACCTCGGCCATACCACCCTTGAAGAAAGTTTCTGTGCGTATTTCGCCCTTCCCACCGCCATCTCAGGGCACACGGGGTTAGCGAGGCCTCGGGGTGGCTCTGACTCACACGGAGCCGCTTCCCGAGCCCATCTGGCGACTCCAAGCGGTGACCACGGCCTCGCCGGAGAACCCTCCTGGGACAGACCCGGCTCCCAGGGAGCGAACCGGCTGGTTTGGCAAACCCTGCTCGCAGGGGGCCAAAACGCCGCGCGGTTTCTTTCACCGACCCAGGTGAGCGGGTTTTCCTCCGGGGAGCGGATGCAGTTGCTGTGCCCTCTCGCCCGCACCCCCTTCGCCCAGCCGGCCATCGCTACCTACTGCCATCGTCACCGTGCACCTCACAAGTTTTAAAAGAAAACCAAACAGCCGGGCAGCACCGCAGGGTGGAGACCCGCCGGGCCCGCCGAGTCCGAGGTTCCCCACACGACGCTGCCCGGGCCGCGGTCCGCCGATTCTTCCCCGGCGCTCCCGGGCGGAGCGGGCGGCAGTCGCCCCCTATCGGCGGCGGCGGGGAGGAGGGCGGGCGCGGAGGTCGGGCGGGCGGCGGCGTTCGCAGGGAGGCGGCGGGCCGGCCGCGGCGGCGGCGGGATGGAAATGGTGGGCGCGCGCAGGTGGCGCACGGCCGAGGCTGGCGCGGAGATGTGCTGTGAGTGCGCGGCGGCGTCCGGGCGGCAGAACCGGGGGCCGGGACCGGGACCGGTCAGTGAGACCCGCACACCTCCCTGTACACACGGATCTATGTCTGTATACGTGCGAGCCTTAACGAGCGTCCTGAAGTACGCTTTGTCGCTTCCTACCCCTCTCCCCCCGCTACATCTTCCTTTGGAACCGGCGGGGCAGCGCTGGGCCACCCGGGACTGTGCCACCCCAGGGACAGCCGGGAGTGTTTGCTGTTTAATCGCTTTCTGCCTCTAAGCAACGAGCACCGCGCTGGGTTACAGAGAATGTCTCTAATTGCAGGAGGAAGAAGCCGAGCGCCTCAGCGCAGCCTTCGATTCGATCGTGAAGCTGATGGGTAAAGCCTCAAGGGAATGCGAGGTGAGGTTTCGCCCCCAGACCCGTGCAGAGGGGAATGTTTATCATGTGCCCAGCAGGCACCACTTTTACTGAAAAAATTAGACTTCAGTTTCACTCATTGCATGGAAAGAGTTCAGCCAGTGAGCCTCTGATGCCGGCCTAGATGAAGACATTTGGGACATTCACCATCATGTGGTAGAAGGGTACATGGCAGGTTTCACCGGTGTTATCGCACTTGAGCTGATAAACATCACTATCAGCATTTTCCATGGACAGTACCAGTAGCCCGGTGCAGATTTTAGCAGAGGGTTTCTCCATTTCTTGGTGAAAAGGCATTACAGTCAGAGAGGCAGAAATGTCAGGTGACATCACAAATTACATTGTGTCGGCCCCTGCACAGGCTTTTGTGTCACAATATATGGAGTGTTTCCAGTGCTCCAAAGTATCTCTGCTGTAGAGTGGCTTTATGACATAGTAACCCTTTGTTTCCATCAGACCAATGTGAAGCACTCATGCTGGCTGACACTGTGTTCTGGGTGATGGAAGTAAGGCTAATGTTAAAGAGTTCGACTCTCGAGCAAAGAGATTGTTTTGTGTCATGCTTTTGCTCTGAACTTTGAGTTAACCTCCCCAGTATTGTGATTTAACCCCAGTCAGCAACTAAGTACCATACAGCTCACTCCCTTCCCTGCCCCCCTACCCTGGAGGGATGGGAGGAGAATCAGGAGAAAATAAAACTTGTGGGTTGAAAGAAGAACAGTTTAATAATTGAAACAAAGTAAAATATGATAATAGTAATGATAATAACAATAATAATAATAATTGTAATGAAAAGGAGAGAGACAAATAAAACCCAAGAAGAACAAGGGATGCACAATACAGTTGCTCACCACCAATGCCCAGCCAGTCCCCAAACAGCAGTCGGCCCCCCCAGCCAACTCTCCCAGTTTATACTGAGCAGGACAGTCCATGGTATGGAATATCCTTCTGGCAAGTTTGGGTCAGCTGTCCTGGCTAGGCTCCCTCCCATCTTTTTGTGCACCTCCCTGCTGGCAGAGCATGAGATACTGAAAAGTCCTTGATTTAGGGTAAGCACCATTCAACAACCAAAACATCCGTTTGTTATTAACATTATACTTGTACCAAACCCAAAACACAGCTACTGTACCAGCTACTAGGAAGAAAACCAACTCCATTCCCAGATGAAACCGGGTCGAAGTTGATCTGGGATGTTGCCACTGGATGAGGACTGTGGGCTCAGTTCTGAGCAGCACCGTACCTTTGTGATAAGTAGAAATGGAGGGGTATGGCTTACAGATGCACAGCTCCACTGCTTTCATGCTGGCTTTGGCTGTCAGGTGTCATTGCCTTATGGAGTGGATGGACCAGGAGCCAACCTCTGCCAGCTCATCCTTGTGAAGGCAGCCCTGCAGCCCAGCTGCTGCACTGAAGTCTCTGTGAATTCCACCGCAGTTCACAGCGGCTGTGCCCCTCGGGAGCTGTTACAACACAGCAGGGAGCTCGTTGTCTGCAGAGTTAATAACACAGGCTAAGTCTGCAATTACATTAGAGAAAACAGTACTTCATCACCCCAAATGATTAGATCTTAAGCAACTCTTCTATCATTTGAAAGCACTACACACAGTAACCAGTTAATCCTGAAAACAACTCAGGCAGAATAGAGTTTTACACAAGATGAAACAAAAATACAAGTGTATAGAGATTCATCCTTAGTGGTGGAATTGGCAGTGCTAAGTTTATGGTTGGACTGTATGATCTTAAGGGTGTTTTCCAACCTATATTAATCTATGGGTCTACCTTATGGCCTGCTAACAGTATTAGAGTTGGAAAAGCAGTAAATGATTTCCACACTTATGCATCAGCCAAGACAGTACTGCTTCAGTCATTTTTTAGAGGAGTCATAAAAAGGGGGAATTGTCAGACCTGTTCATGGATAAAGTTTAAAAAGCGCAAATAAAAATCTCCAGCTGAACACAACCATTTAGCCACTTCAATGCAAACAATTAGAACTGGGATTTAAGCTGAGTTGTTTGGAGTTACTAAGGGACCAAAGTTTACCCTCATTACTCACCAAAAGTTTGATTTTATTTCTTTGCTCTGTGCCATCACATTAAAGAATCCAGCTCACCTCCTGTGATACAGAGATGTGCTGCAAAGCATTATGCAATAGGTCAGAGCATTTGATGCATTTTGGGACATAGCTCCACAGAAACCACAATACAAGCAACCAGATCTCTTGATTTGTGCATAAGCTCGAGGAATAAAGCATAGCAGTAGATCTGGAAATAAGAATTGCTATAGCCTTATTTTTGTTATCTTTAGTCCAGACAGTGAGGGTTGAGGACAACATAAGTGAAATAAAATAGATATTTTGGAACTTTTTGGTCCCTGTGATCAAAAAGGTAACCCTGGGAGGAGTTCTCTTGTGACAACAGATGGCAGCAGAGCTGTACTCTAATATTAAATTTGCAGTGAGGAAGGTTCCAGTACCTCTGCAGCTGAACCAGAAGAGGGCTGCTGTAGACTTAAACACAGTTCTCAAAACTGCTGTGCTACTGGTACCAGCCTTGAAAACACTTTAGGTTCTTTACTGACTCAGTTTTCAGTATTAACATGTTCTGCTTTTAGAGTGCTGCTCCTGCATGTGCCCTGCAGAATGAATCTTCACTGGCTAGGTTGCAAAGCACCTCGCTGGCATATATGTCCTATTAAGGACCCATAAACTGTGCCTTCTTCCACCCGAGCTTTTCTTGAAGAGCCTGATCAGGAAGGTATTTCCAGAATATTCCTTCTGACATTTTCACAAGTTCAGTTCTGAGGTGCCAGAGTCCCTCCCTACATACTGTGTCAGGAGACAGGCTTCTAAAATCAGGGCTGACAGTCTTGTACCGTAAGGCAGGTGTCTTGTGGACATCCAGGCATTGTTTTCATCCTCACAAGAGAACAAACCAGCCAATTAATACAGGAAGTCAGTAGCTGTGCAGTTCCACTTTCAGTTGTAAATCTGCAGTAGCTGTGAGTATGGCCTTTGATGCCTCCCCACATAATATTCTGTGTTTCTATTGTTGTCCAGAAGTACTATAGCTTCGTGGGAGCCCCGAGGTGCAAAGAGCATGAAATTAAACACATCTGCAAATACCATGGCAAGCAGGCAGAGGAAAGAGAGGAGGAAGAAGAGGTAGGTACTTTTGGTTTTGATTTAAGGTTATTCCTTCCCTTGCAGCAGGATAATTGTTATCCATCCATCTGTGAGACACTAATATATGTAGGTTGACAGTATGGACTTAGGAACACCTGGACTGATCTAAGCCTTCTGTTGGGTGGTGGGAAGACAGAGTAGCTTCTGGTGGCACCAACCAGTGTCATATCAGTCCTTTCATGGAGGGGAAAATTTCCTGCACATGACACATCACCTCACTTGGGCTGGATGTGTTATATCATTAGAAAACAGTATCTTTTTCTTTCCAGAGGCCTGAAGCTTCCAGAGCACCCAGTCGAGCTCAAACTTGCCAGCAACGTGTAAGTTTATAGAATACTTTGTTTTTAAATGGAGGTATTTGATAGCATTTTTTTATCATCATTTTGCATCAAGCTGGTTAAAAATTGTGACAGATGTGGAGACTTGGATGACACAGAAGATTAACAAGTGGTGCGTTCCCAGTCCTGGGGGGGTATGTATAGACAGGAAAATGGGCACACAGAGAGTTGCACTGTTAATCAGAAGCCAGATTGTGGCATTCTGGCACATAACCACTTAAGAGTCTGTACCAGTTAGACTGGTACAGAACGTGAAACACCAATAAAGCTCTAGGCTTTTGTGAATTACATCAGCAGCAATAAGGCAGCACTTCTCCAGTCTCACCTCACTCGTGCTCCTGAGGAAAAGTGTGCAGCAAGGCACACAGCAGTTGCTTAGCCATTTACTCTTGGCCCTCCTACAGGCTCTCTGAAGACTCCTGTTCCTCAAGGAGAAGAAATCTGGTTTTATTTCTAAAAGCCTAACACTTCACCAAATCAATTTCAAAAACTGCTAAGACACAATAGACAAGAAACACACAGTACAAATTAGTGGGAACACTCTTATGATAGGGAATGTTTTCCAGGTTTATGTTCAAAACTGTCTAGGTTGCTAACTTTCAGTTTTGTGAGACACAGATTACAGCATAGTGATCACTTCCACAGGAACATTTCACAGTTTTGTCCACGCTGATTTTGAAAAACCTTAGTACATTTATATAGCAGCTGAAATGTAATTTTTTTAACCAAATTCAAAATTTTTATTTTTGTGGGAAATCTAGGATGGCTAACCAGTAATGAAGCTTTTTTTTTTTTCCTCTTAAAGACCAGACAAGCTTCCAAAGACTTGTACATCGAAGTTTCTCCCGGCATCTATTCTGTCACAGCAATCTCAGATGACATGGTGAAAAAAACCCTCGTAGTAGGTGTCAATGCAGGACAAAGTGTTGATTTAACTTTTGTTCTGTGATGTTTGTTGTTTCTTGACATCACGGGAATAAAATACAAGGCTCTTTTTACTGCATGTAATGAACTATAAATATCCTTTTCTTGTTAGCACTTTAATAGTAGCTTCCTCTTTGGAGACTCCATTTTTATGGTCTGTATATTTGTTTTCTACTTAATGCAATTATATGCAACCCACTTTGTACACTGATTTTATAAATATTTGTACACTGTGTGCCTTTTAAATCCAATTATGTGACTGTAATTCCAGATTCTTCTGCTTTAAACAACTAAAGATACAATCAGTGGAATAAAATACATGATCGAGCCTTTGTGAGGACTGCTTCTTTTATAGTATGCTCAGACAGAACCTCCATGTCGCATTGTGGACCACAGAGAGCATGATCCGTGTGGTATGAATATGGATGTGCATTAGCTTCTGTAGGATGGCACTGATTTTAGAGCAGCTGGATCATAATCCATTCTCTTATCTATACTTTTACAATTCTAATAAAGAAATAAAATGTAAACATAATTCACTACCTAGGACCCCAGCTCAGAAAGGTGCTTGAATATATGTCAGATGTTCAGTATAGGCACGTAAATTATTGACCCCTCAAGTCCTGTCCCTTTGCAGAGCAGGCTCAACCCCAGTTAGCTGCCTTTTCTGAGGGCAGTGGGGTACCCTGAATTATCCTATTTCCTGCAGGGGAAAAGTACTGCTGAGTACCTGCAGACTGCAGCTTATGGACAAGTTCATGTGCTTTAAACATGAGCAATCCTGCTAACAAAATTCCCTGGATGCTTTACTTTCCCAAAGGATCAGGTTCCATGTTTAGAATTAGTGATGTGACCTATATAGATCTGTCATCTTTTTGTAGCTGATGTATTAAGGTTTCAGTAATTTTCATTTGAACATAAAATTCAGTGACTTGAATGCTGGATCTCTAAGCATTTTGTTATTTGTTTCTACAGTAGCAGGTCTTTTACCCTCTGGCTACTTTGTCTTCCGCTTTAATCCTGAAAAAAATACTTTCAGCTGTCAACTTGTATTGTTTCTGCATTCCTTCTGGCTTTCTACTAACAAAAATTGCTTTCCTGAATTCCTCTGGCTCACTCTAGGGAACTGTAGGCAAATTGGAGGTTTATTGGACTCTTGCTGTGCATCTGTTCAGGCTTTTAGTGCTCATACTAGTTCATCTGATCTCTCCAGAACTGTAAAGTCAAGTTCAGGTAGTTAGGAATTTAATATCACACCTTGGAGTAAAGAGTGAGGATGCTGAAGTTTGATGTGGGTAGAAATATACTTTCTCAGTATTAAAACTATATAGTCACCCATAAAGGTATTCCACTGAGACAGTACCTAAACCAGAACTTGATTTGCTTAATAAGTATAACACCGATAGAGTATTTTACCTGAAATTTCAGCCCCTGAACTTCATGTGCTGAATTCTGGTTGATTGTGTCTCTCTCTGCTTTGTTGCAAGGGAGCTCTGACATGCTCTATAACATCAAGTTTGTCGTCGCCCACGCAAGTCGCTTTACATTTATCATCTGACGCTCTTTTGTTTCTTTGTTTTTCTGATGCTGCAAAACCTTCTTCCTGGAGGACAGAAAACAAATCCCTTGGAAATCAGGGCTAAAAAAAGCATCAGTGTCTTTGTTAACCGCTGCTTTCCTGGCTGTACCTCTGCCTCACGTAGCCTTAACAATGGTATATTTTCTGTGCTAGTACAAACTTTACTGCTGAAACAGAGAACTGGACAGTTAAGACCAAAGGATTTTCAGAAGATGTTAGGCTTTGATGAAAAATTTTGCTGCTTTAGAAGTTAGGAGGATTGTTGTTGACTGCAGAGAGAGGACATCAGCCCCCCAGAGAGCACCTCTGGGAAGCCTATGGTCTAGCTTCACTTGTTTGTTGCAAGTCACTTCTGATGCAGTCTGTAACACATGATAAAACTGCCTCAGCTATCTCAAAGAGTGCCAATGTATCTTCTAGGTTTAAAATCACCTAGGGCTATTTTACAGGAATAAAAGGATGTCATTATACTCTGTATTACCACATTGTGCCCACTGCTGTGGTTCATGCTGCTGGTTTGGGGCTAGAATTAAACAATTCTGCTTTCTTATTAGTTTTACCAAAAGGCAAATCACGTCACTTCAGTGCACAGCTGTGACACTTACTAACATACAGCATGTTTGCCTGAAGCTCCACATTAGCTTCTAAATTCCTAGGAAATCAATTAAAAAGGCGTGTAATTATGATTATTTTAATAATAAAGTAGAATAGAAATAGAAAGTAGGAACCACACAGTTAATAAGTTGGTGAGCATCTGCTTAAAATGAATGCATATAATTGTGAGAATATGTCTTCCAGTATATTTTCTGTTCAGTAAGACATGTCATGAACAGATTCATCTTCTCCTAAATGTACAAGGTTAGAATGTTCAAAGTTTTTTTGGAGTCAGCTTACAGTAGCAAGAGCATGAAGGTACAGAGGAGCTAATATTTGATTTCTGATATATAATTTATTAATTGTACCCCAGATGCTCTTGTGCTGACATTCTCTTTCATCTTCCACTTCTTCCTGTAAGCTTTTTTCTTTCTCTTTTCTGTGCTTGCTTTTTTTAGCATTCATGTTCTGATTTTTTTCCCAAGTTTTTCTAAAGCAGGAGGGATCATGGCCAACAGAAGCCAGGCCTGAAAACCAGGGTGTTGTCCTTGTTCCTAGCTGTGACACAGTTTGCTTACTCTGTATCCCCAGCTTTAGGGTAGGGATCTGCTGTTTAAACTGCTTGCTTCTTGCAAGGGAGTAAAAGAAACTTGGCAAAAACTGTTTACTAAAGAATCTGCTTTTATCTTTCAGAGACAAAGATTGTGACTATCAGAATTTGACTGGCAGAGCTCAGCACCTTTCCAGGTTGAGTCTTTCCTTGTGTTCTATTGCTGCTGACAGTCACATCTGTCCATTTCTAGGGCCACTCATGTAGGTCTCTACTTCCATAGGACTTCACTGAGTTGCTGTCAATGGGCATTTGGCAGGTTTCTGAACGGAACTCTGCATTATTAAATGCTCACACAGTTACTGCCATAATCGGTTCTATTTTACCAAGTAGCTTCAGCCCTTCCTTAGGGTTTGGGGATTTTAGTTTCCTGTTAGTGCAGAAGTTTCCTACCTATCACAAAACAGGTGGATGGCCTTAGCAAGCAGTTAAATTAGAAACCATGTAGTTTTCTTACCAGCTCCCAGACCATTAACAAGAATATCTTTTCCATTCAAACAAACCTCATGCTTACATAACTACACTATTAATACAGATTACCTTACCTCCAGTGATGGCTTGAAATCTTGGTCTCTTAAGATTTCTTTCACTGTGAGTTGCCCTCTGGGAGAGAGCTCAATGGTTTCAAACATTGCACTCCGATTAGCTGGGCCCACATGGGATGTGTCCCCAATGGAGATGGCTTTGGATTCCAGCTTGCCCTTCATACATGTGCTGCTGCAACTGCCAAGTCCTAGGAAGGAGTAAAATTGTGTGTAAGAGTAAAACCAGAACTGAAATGGAGAATCATGTGTTTCAGAAGAGAGAAAATGCAACTTAAGCCTGAAAGGAATTCTTCCAGGTTATTCAGCATGGACTAGCTATGCAGGTTAATGAAATTAACTGTTGTGGTATTTTTCCATGAGATGAGTTGCTAAAAGAAGCAGCAGAAACATTGGGGAGGGAGAAGTATTGTATCAGAGACTGACATGCAAATTTACAGTACTAATCCCAATAACCAATAACCTACAGGCAGAGTGACTGCCCTGCCCAGAGCACATTTGGTTTTGTTCCCTCTGACTGCTGCTTCTCTGTGGAGATGCTGAAAGGTACCTGAATTACTGGAATGTGACCTGTGGTGGCTTCTTTTCCAGTATTTCCACTGAGGTCTTGCAGAATCCTTTAGTTTGGGCTTTTCAAGACAGCCACAGGCTGTGTTAACAGCACTGTCCACCACAGTACTCCTAGTGGGGAGTAGCTTCAGGTCCCACTTTGAATCAGAAGAGGAGGAAGATGTAGCCACAGCTGCAGCTGCTTCTTGTTTTGTGCCTTCCAGTTCTAGAAGGCCTGGAGACGGCTCACTGCTGGACTCTGCCTCTTCAGATCTGTTCTGAAAGACCAGAGACCTGGATGGAAGAGACCACCAGGCATCAGCACGGGGGTGACAGCAGCAGATGCACCTTACACATCCTGACAAACAGCACAAAGCACCACCACAGTGGTAGTGGAAATGTGGCCAGCAGGGTGAGCAGAGCAAGCAGTGCTTGGCAAGGCTGTGTCCAGCACAAACAGGAATGAGGGCTGGTTTAGGACTGTAGGGAAAAATACAAGATCCAGCATGTGGATTTTCTCTGGACTTCAGCCTGCTGGTGAAGGGCATGTGGATCATCTCTACAATCCTCTCCCACAGGCCAGGAGGGATCCACAGAGCCACATTACGTGGGAGTTTCACTTTCTTATCATTCCAGAACTGGACTGTAATTTCTTCATCTTCTGAGGCTGTTAAGAGAAAAAGTAAGCAGCCATAAGCAGCTGGCCTGCCTGGGCAGTGCACATACACAGATCAGGCTTTGCAGCTTTGTACACTTTCTACTTCTGTCAAGCAGCAGGATCAACTATCATCCCTCTCACCATAATGCTGGAGGGGTAGAGTGGGCAGCTAGGGCACCATCATTAAAACACAGGACTGGCAGCATCTTTCCTACCAATCTGTCATCAGATGAACAAGAAACTGTTGACTGAGTAATCTTTGTTTTTACTGCCAAAGTTAGCAGCAATGCTCTGAGAAAAGTATTTTGGTAAGTCAGTGGAGCTCGACTGTCAAATGTGGGAAAAATTAATGAGCTGTTGAAATCTCCTATGTTTGGGTGATAAAATCACCCCCAGATGTACCATTTGTTACAAATGTGAGCATTAAGATCAGATGAATGCTTCCTGAAAGTTGTCTCATTTGTATTCCTTGTGAAAAGGCCACAGTCCTGCACATGGCAGACACAGCCCTGTCCCAGCAACACCCACGGACACAGATGACATTTTTATGGGTCACAACTTCCTTAGGGTCAGACCGATAAGATTACACACAGATATCCATCAGCAAGTCCCATCAGCTCCTGTAAGCTCTAAGCAACACTAAACTGTACTCTGTGCACTGTTATTCCTCTGGCAGTTGCACAGTGACAAGAGTTTATCGTGACAAGCGTTTATCCCGACAGTCTCACGCGTGTTCCAGAGCAAGACAAGAAGGGAGAGGGCAACATCTTTCTTACCTCTTAAGGGGTCCCTTGTCTCAATGCCTGTGAGGACGGTTCCTGGGCCATACCTGGCCATATCTGGCTCCCAGGGTGCCAGCACTTTGTCTCCAGGGAGTAAGGAGTGCTTCATCCCATTCACATACTCCAGAATGTCATCCTTTGCTGTTTTTTGCACACGCACTGGATGCTTTCCACGGGACACAAGTGGTTTGGCAAACTCTACCAGGAACATGCCTCTTTCACTCTGTTACCAAGAACAAAATAGCAGTTCCACTGAAAAACACCCTATAATGTGTCAGGTCATGTAACCCTCAGTAGGAGGCCATCCTGTGCCTATGTGACTAGGCCAAACCAAGCCTGAACAGTAGCTAAATAGTGTGTGGTGTTAGTCCAGCACTGAGATGGCCAGAAAAATCTCGAAGAGGCTCACCAGAAAGAAGGATGAGCAAAGCATATGTATAGAGTCACTGCCACTAGGATCTGTATTTTCTTTCCCAAGAGAAAAAGCTATAGACAAGTGTAGCTGGATTTCACAAACACCACCATGTGTGCCAAGTAACAAGGGACACTGAAGCCTTTCAGACCTGTTCTTAAATTGTGCCTAAGTCTTCCTCATTACATACAAGACTAACTCTGCTTCTTGGGGGGTTTGTCGGGAATTTTTATTTTCTTTTACACTAAGGCCTGTCAAGAGGCTTTCCATCAACAATGAAGTGAGGCACTTCCCTGTTCTTGAGAAAGAATAGGCTCTTTTTTGTGTTAAGTTTGAAGTGCTAACAAACCAATGAATTAAAGCTTTCACTGACATTTCTGGAAAGACCCCAAGCCATTGGTCTGTAGCTGACTCAAGGTGGATGTGTGTACACAAAACACTAAGCCTTTTCCTGTGCTATTGATGGTTATGTGTGTACACACAACAGCAGCCCCTACATCGTTTGCAACGGCACTCAGGCTGTCTGAGCCTGGCTCAGTGCCCAGCACCAGCAGAGGCAGAGGACTGCTCTTCCAAGGTGCACAACAACACTGCTTTCAGCAGGAACTGGGAGTCTGTGGGGCACCCATTTTCTGCACAAGATGAGGATCCCTGAAACACACCTGCTCACTGCTAGGGATGGACTCAGCAAAGGGGGCTGAGCAGAGCACAGTTCTGACCATCATTAGTTTATTGGTGCCTCAGGCTATGCTGTACACAAGAGGTTCACATGGCTTGTGAGGCAACAGGAGGTAAGGAACAGCCTGGAATCATGCATGTTGGGAGCTTTATGATAACCACAAGTTCCAGCTGTCCTGGTGATCTGTTCTCTAATTCATGCACCAGCTGAAACCAAAACTGCTACACTGAACTCAGGTGGTGTGTGAGGACTGCTCCCTGTTACTCACACCCATGTTACTGTACCACTGCTCACCTCTACCTCCTCTTTTACTGTACCATGGTAATAAAATCCATCTTGTTCCCTTCTCACCAGCACAGGCACGTTGCTGTCTATGCACACGGATCTCCCCAGTCTCTCCCATGCCAGGCGGGGGGAGTGGAGGCAGTGGCTAATCCATTGGCACCTTGAAGAAAAGAAAATGGGTCAGCAATGAGAGAAATAGCTTCTGTAGGTCATGAAAAAAAAAAAACAAAACCTTTTAAGATTTCAGAACTGGAACACCCCATCTCATTTTCTACCACTCCCACAGGCCAAAGAATGTGGGAAGCAAACTTGCCTGTGCGGGGACAGTTACTTGTTCTTGGGAAAAACATATCAGTGTCTGCTTTTACCCAGATTTCTTTGGTTTTAGGTTTAGAGGAAGCAGTCTGCTGGAATCCTGGGCCAGGAATACCTGCACTATCCCTTTGCTGTTTACCTGGCAAGACAATGCAACCCTTCCCCAGCACAGAGCACAGCGTAGGCGTGCTTGAGAATGCTGTAGCTGATGGTTTACACTGAAGCATTCGGGGAACAGCAAAGCAGAGAAGTAAACAACCACGCTGCTGGTTGATGACAGGTTCAAGTTCAAAACTTGAAAAATAATCTTCTGTCACAAAGCATTAGAAACATTTCACAGAAGACAGCTGCTAATGCAAGATGCTTTTATTTATCCAAATAATATTATAGGAATGTTTCTTTGATAGGAGGCTTACTCAGGCTTTGCTTTTCATAATCTCCAAGGTAGCAAATTACTTCAGTTAACACCATCTAAAAAACTGCCAGTGCAGGGGTGGAAAAGCCCAAATGATGTTCAAACTGCTAATTTATTAATCTGACACACCAGCCTGGTTTATCCTATTAGATATCATGGAAAAAAACAAATCACAGACTCAAACAGGAATTGATCTTACCTCTGGGGAGTGAGGGGCTCAGCGATCCAGGCAGGATACACTACAAAAGAGCTCCTGCAGCTGGGGTTAATGGCAGGTACAATGCTGGAACACGAGAACTTGTCCAGAGCTGGCCTCACACTGCAATACCTGTGACTCGTAGGCAGGAACCCTTCCAAATGAGCCATTCTTGCAAAAGCAGATACCTGCAGGACTCAGTCGTGATCTGTTGGTAGAAAAGAGACAAAGTACTGGCATTTCTAACACAAAGAAATGCTTTCCAGAGTACCTCAAGAACTCAGTACTTTTGATTAGTTGTTTATTTTTATTTAAAAACACCGAATTCAGAATATTCAGACTGGCATTTGGCCAGATGAACCCATATCACTGCCTTCAGTGATCTTCAGTCACCCAAATCCCGACCTGAAAGAGGGACAGAAACACCCAGGGAAATGACAAATGTTATGAAAATCTCCAGAAAAAGAATAATTTTCACCTCCCTCCAACGTTTGTTTTCCTCTGTAAAATCCAGCTCTCTTTTCTTATACCTATACTCTCCTTTAAAGCTTTCTTGTACACAGTGCCAGCCAAACCTTCGCTGTTTTACAAGCTGAGACAGAAATTACAGCTGAAGTTGACAAGCTGAGTAAACGTGACAGTTTTTGAACGATTACCATTGCCTGTTGTTTATTTATAGTGATGTATTAAGAGGAAATATTTTGATCTTTCAGCTGTCCTGTCATGTTTTATAACAGCAGGATTATGGCTTGCAATGAGAAAGAATGAGATGCTCAGATGTGACAAGTGATAACTATTCAGAGGCTGTCACAGTAAGATCAATGATGTGATGCTATCTCTGGTAATTTAAAAAGATGTAGTAGACAAGCTTCCATTCATTTCCCTTTTTTTTTTTTTTTAACATTGCTTAGAAACATTTAGCATGCTTAGGGTAAAATTTGCATGGAAATTCAACAACATAAAATTTAAGTGCTTTATTTTACAAAATGCAGTTTAAGCACTCCTGTTTAGATATTTTGATAAACTCCAGTTTAGATATTTTGTCTCTTATCTAAGAAATATCATCTGGAAGTCTTTTTTGTGGAGACTCCCAGATATACATAATTTCAGAAAACTAGCAGAGCAAACCCAGCAAGAAGAGTGGGTTAACTGCTGCAGAATGCGTCTTTAAGTCAGCAAATCAACACAATATATCCAATTGTTTCGTAACTATACAGACCCCCTCCTTATAAAACCAAAACAGGGCAGAATCAGTAATACTTTGCAAAGAAATGCAACTATCATTTCTACCATTCAGCACTGTTACTGCTGAGGGCAGGGACTCCTATTTCTGTACAAAACAGGTCACTGACAAAGGCAACTACACTATATTCTGAGATTTTATTTCTGGATAACTCCAAATAGTTTGACACAGCAGAGTTTCAAACTTACCAGCTATTGGTAACAGTGCATCTGGTCAGTTTGGATTTAGTCTGAGTGCAGAAATCTTGCCCTTTTGCCCGTTGGACACAGGAGGCCTCTTGCTGCCAGTGTTTCCTGGTTGCTATGGAGGTTGCCATAGTTGTTACTTCCAGGATTGGACATCCTGACCTTACTACTTAAAAACCAGTGGAACAGGACTACTGAGAGGACCATTTGTCTGCCACACATTCGCTCAGTGTTCGTGTGGATTTAGGTACTGCACTGAAAGACTGCAGGGGCAGAGAAAGGATTATAAGAGAGCTCAGTGTCCTCTAGGCCTACTCTCGCAGGATAAAAACAGCATCAAAGCCACAATTCAGATTTAAGGGGGGAAAAAAGCCTGCCACCACAGGGCATGACAAGTAAATTGCTTTGAAATATGAAAAGAAACGTTGAAGCTGAGGTAAACCAAAGTCAAATCGCTTTACAACTTTCTCCTTTTGCACTAAGGGGGAAGGATTACAAATTCTACCCCTTTCCCACAACTTGTCTACCAAAAACATGACAGAATATAAAGCAGAAATCCACCTGTTAACCTCTGCTGTGATCCCTAATCTTTATTTCCTCCTTAAAACAGAGTTAACAACTGGGGTTTGATTTCTCATTTGTTTGGTTTTGTGGTTGTGGGTTTTTTTGGAGGGTGTGTGTTTGGAATGCTTAATTGCCTTTTGCAGGCATTTTCCAATTCACTGCTATAAAAACAATGTAACAGGGGGATGACTGCAATTAGAGACAAGGATACATCACTTAAGAAGTCTGTAACCATTTTTTTGTGCATTCTGCTGTGCATGCTACATGCTCTCCTGCTGCCAGCAGAATTGCTCAGTATCAATAATACCATCCCCTTATGCAGAGCAAATGTTAAGAACACTTTTACCAGTTGTGAGCTAAACTCTTCATCATCTTCACACAAATCTATTCCACAACAGCTGACTGAAACCATCAGTAGTACAGAGGAACAGACTGGGAGGCTGGGGGAGACCACCCCAGACCTCAACCATTATCAGTCAAAGTCCCGAAAAATTTCTGTTGTAGGATTGTTTTTTCCCCCATAGCCAAGACCTTCCCAGCCTTCTTTATGTAGTGTATTGTTCTTTATCTAGTAATTTTTAAGGGCAGTGATATCCAAATAAGAATCCAATTTTCAACCAAAATTAGGCTAAGTCAATAGTTTTCAATGTGATTAAAATATTCATTAATAAGAAAACAATGAAACAGCACATGCAAAACTTAATGATCTTCCTATGTTCAGTAATTGTGCTGCAGAAAGCTGCTACCTTACTCTATTTCTCCCTTTTAAACTAAGTTATTCTTTCTGTTGGCATCTAACAACACTCCTTGGAACCTTTAAAAGGGTCTTTTAAGAGAAGCATTGGCAATCATGAATCTTTTAATAAAGTGTATGTGAGAGTAAATCAGTAACATTAGAAAAAATGAGAAGAATCTCAGTCCCATCAGTAGAAAGATTTTATTTTAAAGCATGCAGATTGTGATGATACATACAGTTACTTCACACGTATAGGTGCTACATTTTTAGCTTGGTGACAAATTTAGAAACGCTTCCTGATTTTCATGAATTAACTTAGGTCATTCAGCTCAGATTTTCCCAGTGGTCTTTTTCGTATCTAAGCTTAGTTACTATCTGCAAAACTAAAGCTCCTGTGTGGGCTGACACTGACGTGTGCTCCGAGCTGCTCCCAAGATGTGCCAGGAACACTCACGTCATTAATGGAGTGGCTACTACGCTCCCAGACGCGGTACCTTTTGCTTGGTTTGCAACACTTTAGATCGCCTGCAAAAACTGGTTCTGTTTGTTAATTGCTTTAGGAGCTTGGCTTGGCTCCATGACGTTTTTTCCTGCCACCACAGAATCACTGTACAGAACAGACTGCAGGTACCTAATGTATTTTATTGCAGCACGGAGTGTCTCTACCTTGCTGAGCCGTTTCTCCAAGTATTCCTTTGGCAGGTGATGCCTCAGCTTAGCATAGCCTTCATTGACACACTTAACCCGCTGCCTTTCCCTCTCATTCCTCTTCCTGATGAAAGCTGGCCCGTAGGAGTACTCGCTTCTGTGGAAATTGGAATGGGGCATTTGGTAGGGAAAGGTACAGGGCTCACTGCAGAAGTTCTCGGTGATGAGATGCTCAGACATGAAAGGAAGGAATGACAAATCCTCACAGCAAGTGACCTGGTTTGGTGTTTCTGGGTGCACGTGGAATGTGACCAGTGGGTCGGCACAGAAAGGCCGGGCCAGTTGTATGCACTGGGTCTCAGTACAGATGAGGTTACAGTAGCTTTTGCCATCCATCAGGTTCTGCATTTAACCTGTAAACACACAGTTACATAATAGTTTAAACCACTCTTACTGAACAGTAATAAAAACACCTCATGCAGACCCACCAGCACTTGGCCTCACTGGCATTTTCCAGAAGAGATTTTGAATGCATTTGTGACATTTCAGAAAGGTGTTAGAAGATCATCAGATAGAGCAAACAATTTGCCATTTAAAAAAACAGAAAGTGTAAGTCAACAACACTGATTAAAATAATTCACAACAGGAAAGAGCAAGCAGTCTCCTTTCACCTCAGATTTAGAAATTAAGAGAATCTACGTACTCCACATGAGTCTAGCTTGCTCCAAATCCACCAAAACTTACATGTCTGTAGACAATAAACAAAGCAGGCCAACATCAGAGACATTCTCTCCACCCCCTTCTCCTCCTGAAAAAAATTAAATCTACAATTGCAGTAAAAGACTCCTTATTCATACCAAAAAGCCTTCAAAGACAAATCATTTTTTCTCTCTGTTCACTTGATGTCTCATTCACCACACTATCTTAAATAGATGGAAAGCTTGTGCTATCCCAATCTTAGTTTCATGTCTGTCAGGTACTACATCCACTCAACATAAAAAGGTTTAAAAGAAGTTTAGAGAATTTAGAAAGAAGAGAGAATTTCTGCTAAGCCTAACATCTCCTTGGGTCCTCATGCTCCTCCTGCACTCACCTGCAGATTAAACACAGATATGAAATACTAAATACAATCCTATTGATAGAGGACTAAATAAATAAAAATAATCAATATTAAAGGAAAAAATATATGTCTTAGTAATACTAAGAAAGGACTGCAGACAGTTGTTAGGGCACTGCTCTGACTCAGACTGGCCTACTAAAACCCCATATCCTCTCTTCAGAGCAGCATTACAGCAGGTGTAACTATTTAAATCACCCTTACAGATTTATTACAAAGATAATCTTGCAAGGGTTTATAGGAAGCTACATTATAGTGTCTTCTCAATATCATTATTCAAACAGCTAAATATCAGCATAGGTGCTGATAATGTAATGACTGTCTCCTAATAGCTACTTAAAATACACTTGAAATTACTAGTTAATTTTTAAAGAATTACTGTGAGCCATCCTTACAGCTTGAAGGCAATACTTGCCTACACAGAATTTATCCAAAAATGTTCTTACTCACCATCCACTTGCACATCTGTACATTGCTGTCTAAAGCACTTAAGTTATATTACATCCTCTAAAATGGAATCCACACCTGAACATTTAGCTAGGTTACTAAACACATCTAGATTCCATACTCACAGAAATCTTACAAAGCTTCAAATGCTCCAATCACAGCTCCATAACATAAATGGGATCCCCTGAATCCTTCACAAGGATATGGGGATATTGTAATGTTTTCTAATGACTTCATACCTGCCATGTTTATACAGAGAGAATTTTTTACTCAGTGTGGACCTGTCCTCTCAACATATTCTATGAAAATGCCTCTGAACTCAGTGTTGTCTCTTTTTCTGGTGCACATAGATTTCACGACAGAAATCCAATGAATTAAGAATTCACTTATAGTGTGCTGTTAGACATGAGTGAAAGTCACATGCATCTTAAACAGGTACTTCTGTAGGTAGGTTGAAAGCATGAACACACATCCATTTCATATTAGTATGCATGTAAAAAAATCAAGAGGTGAATATACACTCATCGTAAAATCAAAACAATAGCCAGTCATCTTTCCTTTTTCTACTTACACAGGTTATTGTCTAAAAACTTTCTACTGCTAACAACTTAAAAACACTGTCTGAGGAAAAAGTCTGCTACATAGCAAAATAAAAACTTACAGCAAAACATCATTACAGAGCAAGAAATCAAAACCAACACAACTCCTCAAGAAGAGATACTTGCAGTATTTGTTGCTTAGTACTGACACTTCTGCTGGACAACAGCGTTACATAAAACAGTTACCTGCTGCCTTACTACCAGCACAAAGTGCAAAATTCAAGTGTTAGGAACATTTTCCTCTTAGACCAGAGACTCACCAATCTTCAGATGGAAGTAAAATCCAAGGAAACAAGACGTGCTATTTTAAGAGTGATGAATACCTGAAAATATCTGAATGATATTTAAAAAAAAAGAAATTAATGTTCCATTTTTCTTACACCTTATTAAATAAGAGATCGTATTAAACAGGATTCATTAAAGAGCTATGGAAGCATTGTTAGTGAATGGCTGGTAGAAGTGATTTTCAAAAACTGATATTCAGTGAAGATCTTGGCTAGATACAGCAACATGCAAGTCTCTTACCTGAATTGTGTTGCTTGTTCCGCTGAGTCAATGACTGCTGCAATTTATAGTCAACTGACAACATGCAAAGTAGCTTACAGTTAGATCTGCTCATTTCTGGTTGGGCTCTTCCACCCACACCACAGCTATGATGGCAACAAAACTTGGCACCAAGGGCTAGAAATTTTGAAACTGTTATTGAATACATACAGATTACCTGAAAAAGTATTAGGAACCTACTTTGTTTACTTCCTGTATACATTGTTACAGTTTACTAAAGCACTATTTTTATTTATTGGCATTTCATACTTCAATGTCTAAATATAACAATCATCTAGAATTTAGGTAAATATTCACCATCAAGGCACAAGCAAATTTTCAAAGCTTCATTTTGAACACAGAAAAACAGCATTTATTAAGAGGAAACTTGTGATGGATTTGTCTCCATTAGAGGTGAGGATATTAGGTAGCTTAATACCCTCAAATTTAATCTGCATTCTATCGTAATTTTGGGAAATTCCCTTATTGTTAGGAAGTATAACACCATATAAAAGGTGAATATATGTAAGAAGAGGTAAGATTTGAATACAAAGAGCAATCAGCACCAAGACAAACATTTTGAAGTTTTGCTTAAATTCAGAAACATTGTATGGAGCAATCAGTCTGTATAATCCCATGTATACAGGTATACAGATGCTACTTATATCAGTATATAGTTGTCCAATGGTACAAGTCCAAAGAAACAGGACACCCATCCTCTAAATTCCCACATTTTACAGGATTACCTCGATACTTTAGATTATCCCACTATTTGGCCCTTCTATCAGTATAACCACACAAAAAAAAACCCCAAACCAAAACCAGTTTAGCTTAAAAATTCCAGAAGATACTGTAAGATTGAGAAGCACTTGATCTACTACCAAGAGAGCTACATACACTCAGTCTTGTCTTCTTGAGACTGCCAGCCATCAAGGAAACATTCTGCTCCTGCTGCTGCCCTTGTGTGAAGCCACAATGCTGTATTTGGCATCCTCCATCCCACACCAGCTTCAGGCCTCGTCAAAAAGGCAGCCAAGAGGTAGAACATCTGCCAGGACTGATAGAGAGGCACGTGTTCAACAAACAAATGCACTACTTTTCCTTAGGGGACCTCGTAACAATATCCACTGATCAACATTCCACTCATCAGGGTGGGATGCTGAACACAGTATCTCGAAGCCAAGCTTGTTTTTATATTTTTTGTCCTGTCAGTCTTTGTGGGGTTTGTTTGTTTGTTTGTTTTTAAATTTAAAGGAAGAATCCTGTGCATCCACCAATTAGCCATCTGCTACAAATCCCTCCAGATGAACTCAGTTTTGGAAGATTACAGGACTGACATTAGAATGAAGCTCTGTATCTGCAAAAGAGCTCAGTCAATGCAGATGTTAAGGGACAACAGTGTCTCCACCCTTGATGTGGCAGAGGTGTACAGGTATAGTCTGTCCCCCAGGCTGTGAACTAAGAAGCCAAAACTGCACCCAGAAACATATCGTACTCTTCCATACCACTTCCCTCCACACTGGAATTGAAAATGGTAGCAGACAATAATGTACCTACATATGCACAGCTCCATTTGAGTCAGGGATTAAAATTTTTTTTCAATTAACAATTCAATGAGCCTTTCTTTATCTAACCACTCAATACGTGCATATTTCTACTCTGAAGCATTTTTAGAGGAGTACTTTTATAGTTGGGATTTGCATGCAGCATAAAGAGGGAGAAAAATGATGACAAACTGATAATGCAGATCCATTTTTCAAAAATCAGTTTTATCTTTAATTGTTACATTCCAAAGGGGATATATGAAAGTTAGTCATCTAGCAACTGTATACCTCTTAAGAGAGATGAGTACAGAGTCACAGATAAAAAAATACACCTAACTCCCAAGATGACAGGTGCTAGAGAAAGTATGTGCCTTACACCATCAATCCAGACAAATGCAGGAAGATTTTTATAATAAATATTTCATCATATACTAACTCCTGAGACTTTACCCATGAAAAGAAAGGGAAAGATTTTTTTAAGAGCTATCATACACCTACAATATATTAAGCTATTAAAGCAAAATAGAACAAAATAACACTGTCTTGATGTGCACTGCATTTGAATTTATCTACATCACAGTACTTGAAATATGCAGCTCAAAGAGTCAGTGTCCATTATGTTTTACCTTAAATCTGCAGACATCACTTGCCATACAAGCATCTTGGAGGTACGAGTGCAAGAAACCAAATGATGAATACAGCCAACCAGGATTTCATTCTCTGATATGAAAACTACACTGCAAGACTTCGATTTCCAGTACCTAGCATTAATCAGCAGAAAATCCAAGTATATTTACAAAAGGTCTTTACATAAAGTGATTAGTGAGTTGTAAGTAATTACTGTGTTCCCAGGTACTTTTTAACCACATAAATAGTAAAGAGAAATATATAGTTAAAAACCACCATAAAGTCACAACTGTAAATAATGTACCACAGTGGCAACCCAAGGTATCTTAGGGTTTGTTTTCTTTTCAGTTTTGTTAGTAAAAGCCATTTGAAAATGTAAAGATTTTAGCTTTTGGTTAACTAATCTTTTAAAACTGCTCCCACTCCAGTACACTCCTTCAAAGTTCAAACACTTTTTCTCTTTATTTCTTTTAAATCAATAACAAATCATTCAAGAAAACTCTTCTGAATTGGCAGGATCAGGAAGACATATGTCAGCTCTTTCCATTAGTCCGCTTTACTTCCCTGGAGTTGTTTTACTGAGACACAGTTAACTCAGCACAACGTGATGGTCGAAGACAGATTTGCGCTGCTCCTGGACCTGCAGCTTCCAGCGCTGCTGGGCGTACTCCACTTTGTTCAGCACGTTGGCGCGGCTCCGAGAACGAGCCAGCACGTCGTGGGCGTTTGCAAAAGGCTGGTGATCCTGCAATGGCAAAAGTCAATAGTTAGACCCCCAACGATTCCACAGAGCAACCACATTAGTCTTTTGTGTCCTTATGTTCCAAAGGTTTGGTTTGGTTTTGTCTTTTTTGGTTGTTTTTTTTTTTTTTTTAGGATAAACAAGCTGTTTCAACAAGCAGGTCAGTAATAATGACTAAGCAAGTTTTTTAATAGTTAGAACTATACTTCAATTTCTCATTCACAGTAACTTCCACAGGTTTCTCAAACAGACCACACTTCATTGTACTGTCAATCAATCATCTGCTGCCCAGAGATGCCACGGTGAGCTGCAGGTTTAGAACCACGGTCTTGCATCCATTAGGAGCTGGAGGGAGAGACCCAGGCACTGGGAGCCTCCCAGTCATGAATGCACTTCATTTTAAAAATGAATCTCCGAGTCAGTTCTCTGCCAGCTCTTGGGCATTTACTGCCAGGCAGTTCAGGATGTTCACACACAGTTTCTATATAAAACCAACACACTCTGATGTTTACCAAACTAAGCCTATTGTACCGAGCTGTCTAAAAGTACAGTGTCAATACAGCTGTTTAAGTGACAGAATTCAACAAAAACCCAGTGCTTGTTTCATATTTACTCTGTCTGTTTTCCAGCAGTACCTGCAAAGCTTTATTTTCCTTCTAGGAAATATAACAAAGTTATAAATAGTAAATGTTGGAACTGAACTTTGATAGAACTTCTTCAGGTCTACCAAACTGTTTTGGACAAAGTCATGCTGCTAAGGTTATGTCAGAAAGCATCATATATACAATACATAATGAAAAATAATGTAATTATGTCCTGTATTAAATAACTGTTTTTTTGAATGCCTACATTTCACAGTCCTTTTTTTTTCCAGAACACTTTTGAAGACATTCATATTAATGGCTACTTTATTTGTGACATGACTGTGTAGAGCAGCTCAGTGCTAGTTCTTAGTTGTACAGAGATTATCATCAACAATACCTATTGAAGTGACTGCTACAAGTCCCAAAGCCACACATGAGCCTCAAATAAATATGCTCAGAGAACAAGACACAATCCATGACCAGAAGAGCTGTAATCTCACCACAAAAAGTTGTAGAGTTGGATATACCTAGAACAGGCATTTAACAGGTGACAGATCCCTTCATTCACAGGGAAACAAAATCACAATAAAACCACATTTCTACCACAGAACAGGTGGTGGGAGAATGCAGGACAAGCTGGATGGTACTGGCCTTCCTGATAAACAAGAATCTCAGCTCAAAGGCTAGCTATTCTCAATTTCTATGTAGACAACAAAGGGAAAAAAGAATTTAATAAGAAAGAGGACTAAGGAAGTGACTTACATTCATCAGTTACCACTGTTATCAATAGGCAACGAGAAAGAGCAAACATACAGGCTTGAAATTCAGCCACAAAAATCAATGCACATGGTATTTCCAAAGTGTGACAAGAAAACTCAAGAACTTGCAAGAGGGAAGGCAAGGATGAGGACGAGGGACTTTAAATTATGTTACATTCACTGTAACAGGTGGAGGATTAACAGGAAAGGAGCAACTTGAAGTAAGCAAGGACATGAGGTGTCATTTGTTCCAAGCATCACTGCAGATAAAAGCATTAGTGACTCCACAGGCACAGGTCAGAGAACAGCTCAGGCCAACACAGCATTGGTTAAGATGGACCCAGATTTTAAGGTAAATTCATTCTGCAGTTAACTTGAACTGTGCCACGGGACTTATTTCACTTCTTCCACCTACGGCCAAAAGATTGTAACCCAGATTTGGGGGTATTAATATAATTCATTTAAGGTACAAATTTGTCTGAGCCATAGCATACAGCACAAGTAAAAAAAAAATAAAAAACCCCTCAACCCAAAATTCCCTAAGAAGTAACAACGTAGGGAAAATCCTATGGTGTCAATACAAAGATAGTTGCAACATATCTATATGTAAACCACAAGGAATTTCAGAAACAGTGGGACATAATTATAAGTCATCTTCACTTTAAAAGGTGTTGCTGTTTGGCAAGAGGGTTATTAAGTATTCAAAATTAAGCATTTTCCTAGATAATAGTTTTTATCAGCTGTGTTTTATGTGCCTTGATTTCACAACAAAAATACATGATTGTTACCCAGTGCTGGAGATTAGGAAGGCCAGTAATGACAGGAACTGCATCACTAATGGACTACTCCCCTTTTCCTCCCAGAAAAGGTTGTTCTGGAATATACTGTCACATTTTGATTTCTAGCTGTAATACTAAGAAATTATTTCTGCATCAATCACTATTTTACTTCATTATAGCAACTTCTTCTTGAATTTTTAGCATCAACAAATTCAAACTGGAGCAAAAGAAGATGCAACCACTTCTTTTTGCACAGAGCAATCTGAGCAGTAAGCAATTTGCATAAATGTGATCACCAGCAAGACTCTGGATCACTAACACTTAAGTTGTACTCCTATATATATGCTTACCTCCATTCCTACAGTTTCTTCTCTGTGAAAATAATCTGTGCTTAGAGCTGGGATAACTGAAGCAGTTCCCCCCTTACTACTTTCTAGCCCAGTGAAAAATGAAAGAATGGCTTCACAGAAGTCACTACACAGCTTTTTTTATGCTCTCCCTTCAGGGAAAGCATTTACACTGCCTGGCAAAAAAAGCTGCTCATCCCAAATAATTTTCTATCAACTAATCATCCCAATCTATGCTCACCAAGTACACAAACACGCTGGTGAACTCACCCCAATGTCTTCATCACTTTGTATGAGCTGTGAATGTCCAAGGAGACGTCTCTTCAGTATAGGTTCCACCAGTGTGAGGTACACCATGTACAGAAGAAGTAGGCCCAAAATAGACAGGTATATGATGATTGTTACCTAAATAATGCAAGCACAGTTTACCAGGATTGTGACATTCTTCCCACAATCTCACAACAAGGACCAAAAGAAGAGTACACCCAATGTCTAATCTCTGGTAGTGTCACCAGATGACTTAAAATCCACGAAGAGAGGAAAACCAACAAACTACAACCTGGTATTAATAGGGTTTGGGGCAGATGTATATTAGCTTGAAACAGTTCCTCTTAGTGAGAGCTTGCTAAAAATCTTATGTGATCCCTCTTAAAACAATTCAGTGTTATAAATCTCACCTCAACCAAGACAACTGTTCAGTCTGACCATTAAAGTGGGCTTACTAATTTGGGGCATCACCCAATGATGTCCATTCTCTAGGACAGATCTGCATTCAAACAGTCACCAAGCAAAATGGGAACACAAAACAAAATACCAAACTTCTAAAATAGCAAAAAAAGTGGTCTGTGTTATCAAAGACCATAAGATACACTGCACAATCTATTCACCCAGTCCAGGGCTCAATGGCTCCAACAGGATAAGAATGTAAAGAACACAGAAAACACCTGTTAGAACAAACATGGACAATCTTGCTCTTTTTATCTTGCCAATGTATAAAGGAAATTTATAGTAAGCAAGTAAGGCAGACAAGTAATGAGAAGCTCCCTAAAATAATCAGAAAAACAAAGCCCAAAGCTTAACACTCAGAATTTTAGCCAGGTGTAAAGCCTAATCTCAAATGATCTTCAATAAAGGGTCTCAAATTCGCTTCTTCAGCTACAGTTTGACACTATTGTTACCACTCAAGATAAACTGTGAGCAACTACTGTGAAAAAAAGTTCAATCTTAGGCTGCTTTAGAAAAGTTTTCCCTTTAAAAAGAATATTTCTCTAAAAGACAACAGACATATTTACTAAACAGTTGAAGTATTTCATATATGCCAACAAAATCACATTTACCTTAATTGTGACAGAGCTCCTCTCCTCATACTTGCACTCACAACGTAAGCAGTAGGCTTCTACATCAGGTCCAGGGACAGGCATAGGCTCCACCACGTGAAGACAATCACTGAAGAAAAGACAGAAACTGCCCAGTCAGTTTTGAGCTGGTTTTAGCTTGGCTGTCCCACTATGCTGCAGGAGCTGAGAAGCCACCTTTGCTTAAGTTCAGTTGTTCTAAACTGGAGGTATAACTAAATCCCTACTCCACAATTATTTCACTTAGACGAGATATTCAGCTATTGACAAGCTGCTAGACAAGCTTTAAGAGCTTTCTGTCCCAATACAGTGTTTTCATTTTTCAGTGAAAGTATTAAAGCTGTTAGCAGAACAAGTCCAAGGGTATGAATCCAGCACAAATGCATTATTTGACACTGACATGATGGATAGAAGTAAATTTCAGCTATTAATTCCACTTCTTTCTTCATCATACTCAAAAGAGCCTTATTCTGTCCTTCCACTCTCTGAAGGGAGATTAACCTCTCTGTGACATTCATGAACTGAAGTTCTTTTTTCTTGCCATCACAAGGTACAGAAGTTGAAAAAAACAAAAAGAAAGGAAAAAAAAGGGAGATCAGATGAGTTGTTTCTCAAGATAGTGAATAAAGAGCATTCAGCTTTCAGCAGAAGCACAATTTGACTTAAAAGATTACAAAATGTATGGCAATCCCATGTTGAAAAGTGTGGTTGACAATACTATGGGTGCTCTATACCACAGCACTAAAATCCAGCTGCCATGAGACAACTGCTTCCAACAACAATTTAGGTAATTTCAGTCTTTCTGCTGACTTAGGTTGGTTATTCAGAGTTCAGACACCAGAGTCTCTCCAGACCACTGGCAAAACTAAAATCCTGTTTTGCCTTTATCCTGGCCCTTATCCTGGCCTTTATCCTGCCTGAAGCGACAGCAGTAGCCTAGAACTCAACACTGCTGGGCTAAATTACAATGCTGCAAAACACACAGCCAGGCACTGTTTTCTTTGCATTTCTTCTTCATAACTACAACTACTGAGTGCCAAGTCACAGCCTCTGGAGGGGATTGGAAGGTTTATCTTTCTTATTTATGTGAAAGCTGAATTACATTCTGCTCTGTGGAAGAGTGCAGCATTCAAGCTGCAAAATCAAAAATACATGTGGATTATAATCAGTGTAATTGCTGTTCCTATGACTGGAAGCTTGCATCAATATGCTGCACAAGTTCTGCAGAAATCTTGCACGTAGCTTAAGTACAGTAGTTACTGAGAATATAAAAATACTAATGTCAACAGGTTTTTTTCTCCAGTTCAGTGTTTCAAGTTGCTAGGAAGTGTAAAATCTATCAGAACCTTAGAATTGAGATTATGTGTTTTCTTGGACAGTGATTCCAGGGCAAGCTTAGAGGAAAATACAGAAAAGGTTGACACTTTTTTAAACAATTTTCCCACCCACCTGCCTCTACATTACCACCCTCTCCCTTGCACACACAGTAACAGCACCAAGAAAGCAGTTTTTCCAAGGCAAGCTGCTCTTGTCAGAAGGGCAGCTCCTGCACAGGCAGGTTTCCAGCTCACTCAGCTCACAGACAGGGCGTCCTCCTTCCCCCCACGTCCATGACACCACTGCAGGCCTCTACACCAGTGCCTGCAGAGGGTGGGTGTTTGTACTTTGAGCTCTGGAAGTGGGCTATTTAACCCTGTAAACACTTGGGCACTACTCTGCTTCCCCAGCACAGGATGGGACTGCTTGGAACAGTTCCAAGCCTGACTCCAGGAGGGTCAGTGCTTTCAGTGGTGTCAGAGCACCCCAGCCCACACTGATGTTCACATAATGTGCTGTTTGCCAGCCTGAAGCCAAGGGACAGACCATTCCAAGAGAGAGAACTGGAGCATCCAAATAAGAATATCATGAGGCACATAACAGGCTCAACATTAAACATTAAATTTTCATTTTATGTCTGGACAAGCCAGCAGTAAGTAGTCATTATACTGTACATAATTCATAAAGACACTAAAAACTGATCTGGCTTGTCTCATGACTAACTGATCAAATACCTAAAGAATGGTGCACACCAGCCAGTTCTATTCCATAGCTAATCTTGCACTGGTGCAGATTACCTCATGCAGATTACCTTACTGATGCAGAAGCCAAAGTACAGCACTGAATTTGTTCATTTTGTTGCACAGAAATTAGCAATCAAGTCTTTTACAAGTGGCAAGAAGATATCTCAAACAGAAGATCAAAGACATAAAGCATTCCCACATGCTCATTAAGAAATAATCTCAACAAAACAAGATTTAAGGTAATCAAATAGATTTTTGAGATCCTGTATGCAACAGTGCCTGTCATCATAAAATTAGTCAAGTCTTCAAAGGTAATTTTTACTTCAATGAGTACTAATATTGATTTAATGGGAAACAGGGTCTTCTCTGCTAGTAAGGCCCACACTAAGCAGTACCCACTGAAAAAAAAATCCACTTTCACTTGTAGAGTGGGAATTAACAATAAAACCAGTACCAGTGCTACTCTGAAATGCCTGCTGCAGCTGGAATTCTATCAACATGTTTCATTGCTGCAACTTAATTTGTCAGAGTAGGAGTAATCATGTTAAGTAAATAATGTGGGACAAAAATAATAATTTTGATTGGGCACTGTGTTTTATGTTTATTAGTTCAGCCTTGTTTCTCACACTTCTTCTGGAAGTAATTTAATAAGTCAAGGCACAGTTCTACATATCTCTGTAGATATATCTATCAAATCATATCTCTGATTTTATTTCTATAATTATTTTTGTGGGCCTACTTAGGGGCATGAATTTTGCATAACCAAGATGCCAACCTGCTGCTACTCATCAGACTGAAAAGTCTTTTATCAATTCTTAATGTAACTGAAGAAGAGTCAATACATCAGGAAGTATGTCACGCCTTAATAGGCTGACCTAAGAATCTCTGAGCACTTCCAGGAACAACACAACTCTAAAACATGGTGTTTTAATTGATGATTCACACAGGCAATGATACTCTAGATGAAATTACACACGGGAGCTGGGCCAATGTAACAAACCACTGTCAGCTCCCTTTCTCCCCCACCTCTCATCCATGGCCGGGCACATCAGTCCTCAGCCTGGAGAAGGGCCTGACATGCCACAGCTGCCTAAATGATATAATAGAGCACCTTGCTGAGGCATAGAGATGCAAGACCCTTCTCTCTCTCCCCAAAAATGTGTTGTCAGATGGCTCAGGCCACATCATGTCACTGCACTATCTGGCTGCTCTTCAGAGCAATGCAGACCTTCAGAAACAACAGAGTCTAAATGACTGGATGGATTTCAAGAGCGGAACAAGCAGAGACAACTCTCCTGAGTCCCAGTTCCAGGTCTGTGCTTCCTTGCCTTCACACCATTCCAAATCACTGGGTTCAAAATACAACACCTTCTTCCCTTCTACTAATTCCAAGTCTAAATATACAACTAAACATGCAAGCAAGCAAACCAAAACAGAAGACAGGGCAAAAACCATGGATTTCAAGCCTTGTCTCTTGCTAGAGCTGAATTCTGGAGTACTTGTGAAAGAAAAGTTCCAATAAGTTATGCAACAGATGTAATTTCTCCTGGCACCACCATAGCAGAGTCACATATAATCACCACAGAACAAGTGTTTAACCAGCAAGGTTTATTATAATTTTGTATGGTACACACACTCACCAGTCTTTCTGTGAGACATTTTTGTTGTAAATATGGCCTGAATGGTCCTTGTAAGGAGGGCAGATGCATTTACACCGGACATCTTCGGAATTCTATAAAGTAAACAACATGCTTAGAACAAATTACCATCAGTAACCAGGGATACAGAAAACTCTTCACATAATACATGAAATATTTAACACAAGCTACTTGCAAGTATCTTTGTATAGTCTTAATCAGGATTTCCTACAAGTTTAAGAACAGCCCTTCAAAATTACTAATTGAGCAGAGCAATTTGTCAAATAACACTATTATTTGAGACAGAGATGCGTTCTTCTAGAGAAAAATCAGGAATTTAAGCTCATTCTTCTTTATAAGAAAAAATACACATGCAGAAGTTGCTGATGCTGGTTACTCAACCATTCAGCTTATGAGGGCAGCTGCATAACAGGTACAGTGATGAGCTCAAAATGAATGAAAGGATACTAAACCCAAATGGAACTGGCAAAGAAACCTCTGTGGATAATTCTGTCCTTCCTGCCCACAAGAGAAACAACTCTCTAAGGAAAACTACTGGAGTGAATAGTGCAACCTGTGGTCCTCTTGTCTTAAACCGCCGCAGGTTATTGTGTGGTAGAGAAAAAGTACAAAACAGGAATTTTAAACAAAGGCAAGCTAAAGGTGAAAAACTATGAAAACTTGTCAAAGCCAGTTTTAGAGAAACAAATTAACATTTATATAAACAATAATAGGCACTGCACAAAGAAGTGAGGAGAATTAAATGTTATGGACAAGAAAAAAGAAGCAGCACCCAAAATATCTACATCACTACTGGGGAAAATGGAATTTCAAAAAAAGACCACTTCGTCTAGTATATTAAAACAAGATAATTCATTCCTTTCCCAAATTGCACATGAACAGAAAACCCTAGGGAGAGAACACAGATGGTCAGCCAGGAGTTACAGATGAAAGCATTCTCAAACCCAAATCAGAGTAACTTCTTTGAGCAAATAATTAGAGACAAGGGAACATGGCTTATCTAAAGTTCAAGGCAACTTCTTGTGGCGTTACAAAAGAAAGTGTGAACAAGTATAGGTAATGAACTTCTACACTAAACAACGAAGTCAGAGTAACACTAAGTGGGCATAGGTCAGTTGGAAAACCTTGACTGCACTATCACAGAATCATAAAATGGTTGGAGTTGCAAAGGACTTTAAAAATCATCTAATTCCAACTCTACTGCATTCATAGGCAGTAACATCTTTCACTAGACCAGGTTGCTCAAAGCCCCATCCAACCTGGCCTTGAACACTGCCAGGGATGGGGTACCCACAACTTCTCTGTGCAACCTGTGCCAGTGTTTCACCACCCTCACAGTTAAGATTTTTTTTCTAATATCTAATCTAAACCTACTCTCTTTCAGTTTAAAACCACTCCCCCTTATCCTGCCACTACAGGCCCTTGTAAACAGTTCTTCTTCACCTTTCCTGTAAGCTCCCTTCAGGTACTGGAAGGCCACAATCAGGTCACCCAGGAGCCTCCTCTTCTGCAGGCTGCACAAGCCCAATTCTCTCAGCCTTTCCTCAAAGGGGAAGTGCTCCAGCCTACGATCGCTTTTATGGCCTCCTTTGGACTTGCTCCAACAGGTCAGTGTCCTTCCTGTGCCGGGACCTCCAGAGCTGGACACAGCCCTCCAGGCGGGGCCCACGAGAGCAGAGTAAATGTACACCACACACCGAGTCACTTCTGATCTCGCCATAGAGAAGCTGATTATCATTAAAAAGGAGAAAACTCAGACACGCAGGTAATCTGGCAATAGGAAGCACTCTTACTATTAGAAGACACGACGTTCCGTGACAGAAGAGGTAACAGTTCCAAACGTGAACCCAGCAGGGCCAACAGCAGAGGCAGCCGGAGCCGGGCGAGGCCGGGCCAGGCAGGGAGAGCCGAGCCCGCGTTACCGCGGGGCACTGCGATGGAGCCCGGCCCAGCCCCGGCACCCTCGGGAACGGAAGCCCGTCTCCGGCTGTAGCTCTGAGTGACGGCGGCCCCGGGCACCGCGTCAAAGCGACATCAATCGCTAAGAGCTCGAGGCCGGCGAAGAACGCGGGGCTGGCGAGAGGCCGGGCGCGCCGGCACCGCTCCCCCGGCCTCCCGAAAACACCGGCCCCGGCCTCCCCCGGGGCGGCGGGGACGGGAGGGAGAGAGGGAGGGCCCGGTACCAGGAGCGCCGCCGCGACCCGACCCCCACGCCCCGCTCACCTTGGCCTCGGCGCCCAGCCCTGCCAGCGCAGCCAGCGCCAGCAGCGAGCAGAGGCGCGCCCCGCGGACCGCCATGTCGGGCCCCGCGCTCTATCGCCGCTCTATCGCCGCTCTATCGCCGCCGGGCCCCCGCCGCCCGCCGCCATCACTTCCGCCCGCCGCCGCCTCACGTGAGACGTCGTCCGTCGCGCTGGCGGCCCCGCGGGAACGGCGGCGCGCAGGATGGTTTCCGGGGCGCGGGCCAGCCGGCACTAAACTGTTTGTAGAATCGTGGAATCGTCCAGGTTGGAAGAGACCTTTAAGATCATCCAGCCCGACCGCCAACCCAGCACTGCCACTGTAACCCTTGAACCACTAAACCACATCATCCAGCGCCAGATCCAGACGCCCCTTACTCGCCTCCAGGGATGGTGACTCCACCACCTTTCTGGGCAACCTGTTCCAATGCCTGACCACAATAACACTGAATTTTTTTTCTGATACCTAATCTGAATCTCTCCTGTCAGTTTAAGGCCATTTCCTCTGGTCCTCTCACCACAGGCACTGCAGAAGAGATTAGCCCGCACCTCACTACAACCTCCCTTCAGGTGGTTGTGGAGAGTGACGAGATTCTCCCTGAGCCTCCTCTCCTGGAGGCTGAACAACCCCATCTATCTCAGCCGTTCATCGCAAGACATGTTTTCTAGACCTTCCACAAGCCTTGTTGCCCTTCGTTGGACATGCTTCAGTATCTCTATGTCCTTTTAAAAGTGAGAGGCCCAGAACTGGACACAGGTCTTGAGGTGTGGCCTCATCAGTGCTGAGTACACGAGGTTGGTCACTTCCCTAGTTCTGCTGGACACACTATTCCTGATACAGGCCAGGATGTCATTGGCCTTCCTGGCCACCTGGGCACACTGCTGGCTCTTACTAGGCTGGCTGCCGACCACCACCCCCAAGTCCCTTTCTGCAGAACTCAAGCCACTCCTCCCCCAGCCTGTGGCACTGTGTGGAGTTGTCGTGACCCAAGTGCAGGACCTGGCACTTCGCCGTGTGGAACCTCAGCCCATTGATCAAGTCTGTCCAGGTCTCTCTTCAGAGCCTTCCTACCCTCGACGAGCTCAATACTCCCACCCAACTTGGTGTCATCTGCAAATTTACAGAGGGTGCTCTTAATCCCCTCGTCCAGATCATCAATAAAGATGTTAAACAGGACTGGCCCCCAAACTGAGCCCTGGGGAACACCACTGGTGACCAGCCACCAACTGGACTGAACTCTATTCACCACAACTCTCTGGACCTGGCCATTCAGCCAGTTTTTTACCCATCAAAGAGTCCACCCATCCAAACCACAAGCAGGCAATTTTTTCTAGGAGGCTGCTGTGGTACAATGTTGAACGCTTTACTGAAGTCTAGATAGACACATCCACAGCCTTTCCCTCATCTGCTAAGCGGGTCACTTTGTCATAGAAGAAGATCAGGTTGGTCAAGCAGGACCTGTGTTTCATAATTCCGAGCTGGCTGAGCTTGATCCCCTGGTTTTCCTGCACTCAGGGTGATCTCTTCCATAACCTTGCCTGGAACCAAGGTTAGGCTCACAGGCCTGTAGTTCCCTGGATCCTGGGCCTGTTGAAATGGGTTAGAAGTGATGATTAGTAGGACTCTAAATGAGGTGTGCAAGTGGCACATAATCCAGTTTTTCCACATCTGAGTATACAGTTATATAAATTGTATAAATCTTCATGCATTTTATAGACAGATGTTTCCCTGAGAAGATATCCCTAAAATTCAGCAGTGTTCCCCATTCATTGTGTGATTGTTAGTTATTTCTGCCCAGGAGGGCTATGTTCACCTTCTTGCAGAGGGCAGCCAACCTTTGTGAGTAGCAGTGTTTCCAGCCCTAAGACCTGGCAGATCAAGCAGTCTACAAGTCTTCCCTACTTGTGTAGGAGCCCCAAATCCACCCGATGCTGCCAGAGCTGGATCCAGCCTCTCTCCCTGGCATGGCAGCTGCTGTCAAGCAAGGGCTTGAGCCCAGCCTGGGAAACTGTGTGGCCTCATCTCAGCTCCTCTGACACACTTCACAGAGGAACAGCATCCTGTGTGACTCAGCCCATTTATTCCCTCTCCTCCTTTTCATACCTTGTGTCTTTCTTATAGCCAGTCCAGCACCTGAAGGGAGCCTACAAGAAAAATGGAGAGAGACTGTTTACAAAAGCAGGTATTGAGAGGGCAAGGGGGAATGGCTTCAAACTGATAGAGGTTAGGTTTAGATTAGATATTAAGAAGAAATTATTGTGAGGATGATGAGGCACTGGCACATGTTGCCCAGAGAAGTTGTGGATGCTCCATTCCTGACAGTGTTCAAGGCTAGGTTGGATGGGGCTCTGAGCAACCTGGTGTGGTGGAAGATGTCACTGACCCTGGTAGGGGTATTGGAACCAGGCTGATCTTTAAGGTCTCTTCCAACCAAAACTATTCTATGATTCTATGATTTTCTGTCTAAACTGCTAAGTAGCAATACTGTACGTTGCCAAAAGCTGCTCTGTTTCCTCCTCCTTCCCCAGCCCCCAGTTATTGGCTGTAATTTTGTAATCCTTTAGATACAGTATACTTTTCAATCGTTCACTTCATTCTAATACAATGAGTTGTGTAATACCAACAGCACATCGGGCATCTCAGTAAAGGAGCTTGAGTTACTATGGAAACACAAAACACCTTTATTTAAAATTCAGGGAAAATTGCCAGCAGACTATAATGAGCATACATCAGGTTTCAGCCTTAGCCAAACAATTTGTCTATTTAATGACTGTATCTGCAATGAAAGTGTTTTGAAGCGTGAAGGTGGCTCTGTGTCTTCCCCACCACCCACAGTCACAGTCTACGACAGGCGGATTGACTGCTGAGTTGAAAAACATGCTGAATCTTTAGAAGAACACGGATCACATTTTGAGCTGAAATAAATAATAAGCAGTTTCAGAGGCATCACTGCATTTGGAAGAGTTCAGTGTAGGAAAAGACAGCCTGATAAACTAATTTTTTAACACATTCAGAGAGTTCTGATACGCAGGTAATAAATGCACTTTTATTTAGATGACTGGAACAGCCTTTGGGACCTTCAAGCCCAGTCTAGGAGCTTTCTCAAATCCAGGGACTCCAAGAAAATAAATGGGAACTTATGAGCCACAGGCTCTTGATGCTGCAGGAGATTATTTCTAGAAGACGAGTCCATTCTTCCCCCAGAAAACAATAAGCAGTGATTTAGTAAGCCAAACTGCTGGATGAATTATTAAGAAAAGAGTACTGGAAGTTCCTATCTTAAAGTTTAGATTTTTTTCAGGTTTGCTTTAAAAATGGTTTGTCAGCTCATGAGTATCAGAAGCAATATTATTAAAGTACAGTTTAAAAAAAAAGGGAAAAGACAGCTAAAAAATGTAAATCAAAGGTGATTTTAAGAAAATTATTAAATTATTGCCCTGACCATAACTGCTTTTCAGCTAGCTAATCTCCCAGAAGGGGAGCTTTATATTTCCAGGCATTCAGAGTGAGCTTCTGCATTTCCTTTCCTGTTGCAGGAGCCTTCCCAAAGTCATATCATCTCTGTAGCCAGCAGGGCACTAAACTGTGTCTCTGCTCCTGCTTACTGTGCTGCACTGACTCACTTGTGAATATAGGTATTTTAAAACCTTTTCCCTGAAAAGTACCTTTATGCACTAAGTGGTAATTACACTGGACTCTACTGTGCTGTTTCAAACAATTAGTAGGGTTGCTTCACACGCTGCAGCTGAACAGGCCTTCACTGTCACAAGGTGGATGTTCCTCAGGGCAGGTAGGGATAGACAGTATTTACCATAATTTAAATCATCTGCATTATGATTATTTTTTACTAATGCAAATTACCACCTTTTTATGTCAGTTCAGCCTATTCACATTCAGAACTTGCCTGCTTCTCTTCTTTTTCCCATCTGAGAGAATCTGTTGATTATCAACAATAATATAAAAGAAAAATCTGAGGGGATTATGTAAATAAGTGATTGAATCAGCACTTCTGCAGTCATTGCCAACATGAAAGCCATGTGACATTTGCACAGAAGAAAAACAAAGTAAATGCAGATTCTTTTTTGTCTATTCTCTATGTTCAGTTAAAAAATTAAAATGATGGCAGCCCTTACTTACCAAAGAAACATTGGAATCAATTAATGACAATGTCAGTTGCTCTGAGCTAATGAGAAATTCACCTTTCAGCACGTGGATCACCAGCATCTGTTTGAATATGTTCTGTTACTGGTACTGCATCCCTTAAAATAAACAGCAGGGTTTTATTTGATTAGTTTCTGTTTTGGGACAAAACCCCAGTGGGTCCATTCAGGTCTATCTGGTATTCTGGCCTTGTGGTCTTTGGTCTCTGGAGAGGACAAAGAGAAATCGATGCCAGTGGGGTGGATGGGGTACAAGGTTTACAATAAAAGCAAGCTCTCCAAATATAGTTCATCTCAGAGACCCATTGCATTACAGTAATGCAATGTAATGGCTCGTGGCTTCCTTCCATAATGGAGGCATTATTTTGCAATCTGCTGTTGGGAGTTACGTAAAGCCTTTCACAGCAGAAATGCATGCATATGGAAAGGACAAGCTAGGCAAACTGTTCACCTCTGTATTTCTATATTCGTATTGATATTTATGATAGGAAGCAAATGGAGCGAAGTGCTGAAAGAGCTCTGCATTTATTTTATCTTTCTGTCTCAGTGAATCCACTCTTGACTTTTCTGCAGGCTGTAAGAGTTCAAGGTCCCTCCCTGCTAATGCAAGGTCAGCTGGTACTCTGGCACTGGAGCAGCTGACTCCCCATATTGCATACATCAGGAGCGTGCTGTGTTTTGCTTATGGTTTGAATTAGTGACATATGTCATGCTCTTATCAATGCAATTCCTGGTGCACGTCCCTTCCTTCAGTGAAGGAGACACACTGCAAATACAAGGAACAGCAGCTTATAGGTGAGAATGGGGCTTCAGCTCTTTAACCATGGTCTGAAATCCACAACTCTGGCTTCATCCCTTGGAGCATCGAGAACAGCTTCTGCATTTGTTTGTTTAATCCAAAATGTATTAATAGCCTCCACCAGCCCTGACCCAGCAGGACCTCGGACACCCTGCATGCATCGCCCTTGGGAGAGACAAGGTCAGTGCTGCTCCAAACACTTTGTCTTGTACTCCCTGTTCTTCTACCTCAGAGAGCTTTTGCCAGAGGTGCAGAGGCAACCATGCCCAAAAAGAAACCACAGTTTCCTTCCCGTACTGTAATAAATCTGTGCTGCCTGGTTTGTATTCAAAGGGATCATCATTAAAAGTGAAGTCACTGTGAATCCAGAACATGCTCTACCCAGTGCCACCCATTTCATTCCAATCTTTGCAGCAGCCTGCATGGAAATACCATAGGCAGTGAGAGATATGTTAAAGGCAAGGTAAGATTATGTTTATGATATAACACCAGGC